>NC_064615.1:455087072-456308857 GCF_023898315.1 Schistocerca nitens | reverse complement strand
GCGGCCGGAAAAAGATCCTGCAAGAACGGGAGCAACAACGACTGAAGATAATAGTTCAACGTGACGGAAGTGCAACCCTTCCGCAAACTGCTGAAGATTTCAGTGCTGGGCCATCAATAAGTGTCAGCGCGCGACCCATTCAATGAAACCTAATCGATATGGGCTTTCGAAACCGAAGGCCCAATCTCTTACCCTTGATGACTGCATAACATAGCTTTACGCCTCGCCCGGGGCCGTTAACACCTACATTGGACTGTTGATGACTGGACTGGTCGGACGAGTCTCGTTTCAAATTGTATCGAGCGGATGGACGTGTATGGATATGGAGACAACCTCGTGAATGGATGGACCCTGTATGTAAGCAGGGGACTGTTCAAGCTAGTGGAGGTTCTGTGATGGTGTGGGAGTGTGCAGTTGGAGTGATATGAGACACCTGATACGTCTAGATACGACCCTGACATGTGACACGTGCGTAAGCATCCCGTCTGATCACCTGCATCCATGCGTGTCCCTTGTGCTTTCCGACGAACTTGGGCAATTCCAGCAGGAGAATGCGACACTCCACACGCCCAGAATTGCTACAGAGTGGTTCCAGGAACATTCTTCTGAGCTTAAACACTTTAGCTGGCCACCAAACTCCCCAGACATGAACACTGCTTCTTCAGTTTAGACAGATTCAGTACGATAAAAATGATCTTCAGCTCACATTTGAGGTAGACCTAGTAATTTAAGGAGGTTAACATACATTAAGGCCATATAGTATATGGCAAAGGCTTTTTATTTGCTGACTTGTTCCACGAATCACACTATACCAGTTAAGTAACAATAACTATGTTCATTGATGAATTATTCCTAGTGTAGAGAGGAGTATAGAAAATTTCATTTGCTTTTACAATATTGTAGTTGTTGCCTGTCCGGCCCTGGTAGCTGAGTGGTAAGCGCGACTCACTGTCAATGCTAAGGGCCCGGGTTCGATTCCCAGCTGGGTTGGAGATTTTCTCCGCTCAGGGACTGGGTGTTGTGTTATTCTGATCATCATCATTTAATCTCCCTCGACATGCAAGTCGCCGAAGTGGCGTCAAATCGAAAGACTTGCATCCGGCGAACGATCTACACGAAGGGAGGCTCTAGGCACACGATATTTACATTTTATTGTTCAAATGTGTGTGAAACCTTATGGGACTTAACTGCTAAGTTCATCAGTTCCTAAGCTTACACACTACTTAACCTAAATTATCCTAAGGACAAACACACACATCCATGCCCAAGGGAGGACTCGAGCCTCCGCCGGGACCAGGCGCACAGCCCCTTAGACCGTTCAGTTAATCCAGCGCGGCTACATTTTATTACTTGTTGCCTGAGTGGTAATATTCTGTTTAAAACTTCAGTCACAGCTACTCCTTTGCTTGACGCCGCAGGTGTTCCCTTACCAGTAGGTTACGACGTAATCGGAGCCGCTGGTGATGACCTGCGCTATGAGCAGCAAGGCGACCACGGAGAGCAGCGGGCCCACGCCCCCGGCAGCCCCGTAGTACTGCCAGATGGTCGACCACCTGAACTCCGCGTCCAGCACCTTCTCGCTGTTGTCCTGCTCTGCGGGATCTCTGTGTAGCTTTCCAGTCTCTTCAGCAATCGCATTCTGCACGAAAGAGGAGACAGTCATATTGTTCAGCAGCAGACATTCAACGTCTCATCTACATGCGTGAAATTTTAAATGGTAAACATATTGACTACTAAGCCTCAAAATGGGTGACAATTCTTGATTTTTTACAAAGAATACGCTGCGTTGAGTGTGATAAGTGAAAATTTTTTGGCTGTTCAGAACTTCGATCCATTCCAATAAATTCACTGAATAGGATGGATAGCCAAAACTTTCTAAAGTATCGTTTCTTCTGTTAGTTATAGTCCTGCAGTTCAATACATCTAGATCACACACCACAAATCACCAAACAGTGTGTCGCGGAGGGTACTTCTGGTACCACTAACTGTTCCCCCCTCCCTAACCCACTCGCGTGGAAAGAATGGTTGCATATAAACCTCTCAATTAGCTCTTATGTCTCGAGATTTGTCTTCACGGTAGTTTCGCGAGATGTATGTGGGTGGAAGCAACATAGTATCTCTCTCTTCCCGGAAAGTGTTCTGTCGAAATGTCAAAAGCATTCATATGGCTTGTGATTATGGTATAATCATGCTATCATTTCATGCCCACATGACTCCTCGTCTGTAGGCACTAAAAAGAACTTTCTTTAAAACACTAAAAACGGGTAGGAAGAAAAAAATGGTTGAAATGGCTCCGAGCACTATGGGACTTAACTTCTGAGGTCATCAGTCACCTAGAACTTAGAACTACTTAAACCTAACTAACCTAAGGACATCACACACATCCGTGCCCGAGGCAGGATTCGAACCTGCGACCGTAGCGGTCGCGCGGTTTCAGACTGTAGCGCCAAGAACCGCTCGGCCACCCCGGCCGGCGGTAGGAAGAAGTGGCATCTTCACTTCTACGTTCATATCCTGACAGTCTCATAAAACAAGGTAACATTGCAGAACTTCTGGGAAATGCATACGCCAGATCTGTTTGCATGGACATAGACTAAACGGTTCTAAGGCAACAAGCTGGTAACCATACGACAGAAATGTCGTCAAAGAGAGGAGCTTGTAACTCCTACTATACATGCCGTTGATCAAACAGACCAAGAATTGGCTCATGGAAGTGAAGCAACAACGCGAAAATCTGGACGTTTGCCTAACTTTGCAACACCACTCAACGATCAGACTCGTCCTTCTACAGTGTCTCAAGAACGTAGACCAGAAAAACAACATTGCAACAGTTGACAAAATTAAAGGTCAACACATTAAGTTTTACTTGAACACCTTATATCCTGTGTCGCGTACAACAAAAGCTATCAAAAAAATTACGAAACGACCTAAATCAACAATGGAGTCAACTTCTAGTACTTACAGCAAGGAAATAGAAGCCAAAGAAAAGTCCAGTAAAACGACGAAATCTGTGCACAAACCCATAACAAGGAGACAGACGGATGAAAATTTTAACAAGAATAAAACATGGACGACAGCGTGAACTGGTTATGTCAACCCTATGAGGGAGATCGAGAAAATATGTTTCACTGTATAAAATACAAAGTTTGGATACATAACCTATGCTCTGGCGTGGAAAGTAAAATTAAGAATTATATCTGTGATATCTTTGTTCAATCTAACTGATTTTCTATATACCAATTTAAGCAATTTAATTTGTTAAGAATTTATATTTTGTTTCCTAGACATAAATTTCGTTGCGTGTAACTACGGAAGTAACGTTAGTCTGCAGTTTGTACTTGGCTGTTGTTAGTTTTTTGCTATCTTATTCCATGGATTTATTATGTCCTTGTTGATTTTTTATCCTAAGTATGACGTAGGCTATTGGAGATATGGATTAGGAAACCAAGCGCCTTAATCGTAACGAAGCTAAAGATGGAAAGGTGGAAAACTTATTTTGAGAAGATAATTTTGTATTTTTGTGGAAGTTGGCTGGTAGCTTAAAAAATAAAGATTCAATGTACATGAAACAAATTTATTATTTAAATTACTCTAGCAAATACATTAATTCTCCTTTAAGGGGTACAACTTGAGCAACCTTCCCCTACAACAGTTAGTAAATATTACAGCATGTGTTTTACAAAGTATCAGCTGAGAAATATCGTATTTTGTAACATAATCAGTTTTAAGCATTTGATACACACCACATTACAGATGTGCAGTGCATAATAAATGTGCGAATATCTCAACATGAATTTCAAAGATTTGTGCACTGTTGGGAGAACATGTTATGTCGCTTGTGTGAGTGCCACTGAGTGTTTCCTAATGAGGGCAACGGTGCCGAGGACAAAATCAAGCAGTTCATCTCATGTATTCAGCTTTCAGTCGTACACCTCATACTTCATCCAACCCCATGAATATAAGTTGGCGTAAGTACAATGGAGAGATCCCAAAGAGAGTCCAACAGGGTACAATTTTGCATCCACTCCTAGTCCTTATAAAGGTTTTCTACCTTAGAAACGATTGGAAATACGGCATATGTTCATGTGTAGTTTATTATTATTATTATTATTATTATTTCAAACTAGAGTTCCTGTCATATATCTGAATAATGACCATTCCTCCTGGAACACCCTGTATACAGAGTGGAGGTCCGTTTTATATATTTTCCCCGTCGCTGTGAAGTATGACAGGTTTATCAAGGGCTTTTAAGAGCATTCTAACGGCCGTTCCTGGTCATTCTGCGTCTAGTGGTCATGCTGTGTGGTCATTGTATGCCAGAGTGGCACTCAGATATCTTGCATGCTGGAGAGCAGTTGGCGTGGCTTAGAACATGTAGGGTAACTGGTTTTGGGTGGCAAATGACCACACGAATGCTTAAACTTCTATTTATATATATAATGGAACTTGGAATATGTGAAACAGTGGGAACTCTTAACATTTTGCAAATGTTAGGCTATGAGCAGCGATAAAAATAATTATTTGTGTTACAGTTTTGGAATTGTTACTGGTTAGCCTATTTATACTTATTTATAATTACGAACGTTTAGGGACGTTAACCGCTATATTGAACTTTATTTGTGAGCTGGCGCTTATTTTGTTTACAATTTAGCGGGAAGGGACTGAAGTTTAGTTAGTATTTGGCGTACTTGATGCCACTTAAATACGTAAATAAACAATTTCGTTATTTTATTTCATGCTTATATGCATATTTGTAGCACCACCATTTTAAATACTTATGTGCTTTTTACTCACGAAATAAATCATCACTTTGTTCAATCTCAATCCTTTGGTGGTCCCTACACTCAATTACTTGAAAAAAATTTCAGCCTTTATAAATAACAATATATTTATTTCAACTTGCCAAATTTTAAATAATTTGGACTGCAGGATCACAAGTTAAAACAATACTCCAGCTAATTCAACTGTTGGACATAAAAGAAGATGATGTGTGTTTGGATCATAAGACAATATAGAGCTAATTTTTGAAATTGAGTGGTGCATTTGCCAATCTGAGTGTGTGTAAAGTATATCATTAACATATGAACATCACAAACGGTTGGTCATTCGATATTTAACTCTAACACTACCAACGCATTTCCCATAATGCGTGTTACCAAATGGGGAGCGGGAAGGGTGGGTGGATACTTTATGCCCAACACGAAAGAAATTTGCTAGTAGAAAAAGAATGCCTTAACTGTTGTTGACTTACATTGAAAAAATACTTTTTAAATACATACTACATAAGCAGGATCCAGAAGCTGAAAATATCTTTTAGCACACTCTTAGCAATATCAACAAACTTTCAGTAATGTGTGATACCGATGTGGGAGGGTGCTTTTTGGGTAATTTAAAAAAATCAAAGGCAAAATTAGTTAACTGTTTCTGAGTTTACTCGCAACATTATGTTTAAGAGATAGTGATGTGTAAGTTTAACCTGACATGTAGGTGTAACCTGAAAATATTGAATACAACCCTCACTGGGGAAAGTGACATATACCACTAAAACTTAATGTTTTGGGTTAAGTTTAACTGAAAACATATGCAATCTGGTAGAAGAATTCACTAAAAACAATAAATGTTTTTTTCAAAATTTTAAATTATAACGTAACTATCAAGATTACAATATTTTCGAATTTTCGAATGGTGGGCACAAAGTACCCCATCCTCTTGGTATTATGAGGATTAATCATCTGCACGAAGGCAGTAAGTATAGTCGCAATTGCTTTTTCTTTTCTGCATATTCAGTGATAGAGAGAATCACTGGGCGTTCTGGCTCACAAGTTACTGCTATCAGCATCAGCATTCCAAGAATTCCATCCTGCCCCTTCCCCTGTGACCAATGACGTTATGTATGTCCATTGACGTCATCATTCTCTCAGCCAAATGTGTTGGGAGCAAAAGCACTGATATTTCAGCCAATGAATTGCAAATTTAGCCCCCCATCGTTTGCACAATTTTACTTTTTATAACTTGATTGCATGAGTGCTGTCATTTTAGGTCTACTGTGTTAAACCGACGAGATGGTTGCATTGAGCCAACAAGACTTTTATCGAGTCTATTTGTTGTAATCATCTATCAGAGAAATGTGCTCACCGCTTTCTGCATCAAGAGAAGAAAGGAATGATAATGGAGGAGTATATTATTGTAGACAAGAGGAACACTGTTCAACAAATAATGGCAAAACAACAGAAGGGTTAGAATGATGCCATATCTGATTGGGTCCGCCAACACGATGTATTACATTTTTCTGGACTTGTATACCCTTTTTTAAACGCCTTCTAGTCCCCCACCACATAAGAAGCAGTTGTAAGCTGTTTCTCAATATTTCCCTCATCTCTAAATATTGTTTCAGTTATTATTATTATTATTATTATTATTACATCATTATTATTAGGGCTCTGTTGTCATTACTACAGCGCTAGCAGAACTATCTTTGCCTGAACTGCAGATGCAGCCTTCTACAATCAAGTTTATTAAGACCATCAAGCAATCAGGAGGAATATAGGATGGCTATTGCCGTAACTTGTAAGGGATCCGTGATCCCACGAACTTACATATTAGTATCCGACACCCAGGTCGATAGCAGACAGATTGTCGAGTGCTGCACGTGGCACTGAGACTAGTGTCGAGTGGAAGAAGTACTGGGAAGACGGGCAAGAATGGCAGTCGAGCTGAGTACGGTGTCAATGGCGGATGTGCCGAGTGATGAATAAATTGTAAATTCACTGGAGTGTGACAAATGAACGCGTCCCCCTGATCGTCGTGGGGCTGACCCTCATCAATATCGATTCGCGAGTGATATAAAACCAAAAGTGACAAAGGCCGAATTACGTGTTTCGCGTCAACCGCGTCGGCCAGCAACAAGCATGAATTGCAGTGAGGATTGTTGTGAATGTTAACCATCATCATTGCGTGTGACGAAGTACTTAAAATAAGCAACCAATAACAGATATAACCGTAACTAAACGTGTAAGGCGAAGGTAGCAACTGCCTCAGAATTTGTGTGTTAATAGAAAATACATGTCAGTTTGTAATCGCAACCATTATGGTCTTTAATAATAGAGAAACTTTCAATCATTAACTCAAAACAAACGCACTCTGTTCAATTACCCCAGAAATCACAGCAGAAAAGCCGATGGCCTTTCATCCGTTAAGCACACGGTCATATATTCATAATAATTAACTGTTTGGCGGCTTAGGTAAATCACACAAAACCCAATAAAGGCAATAACTGGTGTGTTTCAAACTGCTGGTTGTAAATAAACATATCCCATAAAAATTGTTTTATATTCAACCTTGTCTACCAGTAGCAGCACACACCGCTGTTTATAAAGCGCTAGCAGGTGAATTCACAGTGACAGAGTCTTGGAACTGTCAGCTGAGTCACAGTGTTTACCCATCCTCATTCACACATACATAGCGTCATAGCTCAGAAGGTTCTAAGGGAAATGGATGGAAGCTGTAGACGATCTCTATATGCCACTGATGCAATACAATTATCATGTGAGTACTGAAAATGTTGCATCATTCTAATTTTAGGATGTGAGTGCTCAAGTAACCAGAGTATCCACGATGTATATACTTTCCACACGTCTCAGTATCATACATATACCACATGTATGCAACAAAGTACACCACAATTACGCCACAAACACCCAAACTACGTCAAAATTACACCACACATATGCTTCAGTTATGCCATACGTATACTAAACATATATCACACCACACTTAATGGGGGTACAGTGTTCTGCGTTTAGCATTTGAGACACAAAGGTCTTTGAGAGCACATGTCAGATATGTGCTCCTTCCCGCTAAGTGATGCATTTCTCAATAAAAACGGTCACACAGCTGTACAGTCCACTGGGTTCTGTATTAGCATGCAGCCACAGTGCTTCAAAGCATATACAAGTCATATAGAATACTTCATACAGAATACTCAAAACTTGAAATCTGTAATACCAAAGGAATTGCATAATTTTCTATAAAAAAATTTAACCATTCGAGCATACAGTCAATGTTAAGGTAATGACGAGTACTGAATTTACTGCTTGACACATTGACATTATTCATTACACTGAAACATATATATTTTCAGCCACCGATAAACTGTTCAGTCAGTCATGTGAGAACTCTCAAATGGCCAACCTGTCGAAGCATATACAGCAAGACTGTCATCATATAAGTATTAGTACAGATAATGAATTTAAGAAAGCCATCAGTAACGCACAGTGTTAGGGTAATAAGTGCAGATATTTTTATTGACAACTGAAAACAATGTATTGCATAATATTTCATCAGCATTTACATCATTAATAGACTAGTAGTTATATCCATTACTAGTAGTATGTTTTTAGGCTGGTTAGTACCTCCAAGCGTGCATAGCACAAGTAACCTATAAATGTTTATTTTCTCTTCACCAGCACATCAGGTACTGAAGTGTGGATGCATGGGTGGAAAATGGAAAATCTATACTGACAGGCGCAGTCCACACTGTAGTGCAATTATGACCATTCAGAAAACATCAGGCAGTCAGTAATGTGATGTGTTTGCCAAAATGCTGGTAGACACACAGAAAGAAATGTGTCCATATTATGTTACCAATGAACACAACATCTATACCTGTACTCCAAAATAATATACGTAACTAATAATTTATTCTTCTTCCTTCTCACAGAAGAGTTGCTGTCATAACAGCAGCAGCAGCTGACTGACGTGGAAATAATATTAGCCGGCCGCTGGTGGCCGAGCGGTTCTGGCGCTTCAGTCTAGAACCGCGCGACCGCTACGGTAGCAGGTTCGAATCCTGCCTCGGGCATGGATGTGTGTGTTGTCCTTAGGTTAGTTAGGTTTAAGTAGTTCTAAGTTCTAGGGGACTTATGACCTCAGCAGTTGAGTCCCATAGTGCTCAGAGCCAAATAATATTACATAACCCTGTTTAATCAAATATGGTACTAAACCTATCAGCAAGAGTATGAAGTTGGATCAAGAATTCTGTCCAGTGGTGGTATTTTAAAGCCCATGATTTCGTGAGCCAAAGTAACACTATCCCTAGATGAGTGGATTCGTCTATGTAGTGCTTCTATGTAGTGCTTCCATGGAAACAGACACTCCCCCTTTGTGATACTGTGTGAACATACAACTTCTACAGGGGACTTCTCACAAACGTTTAAAATATTTAACGACACAGAGTCTACACATCTGCAGGAGCACACCTTTAAAAATCTAATACTTTCTAGCTATTCAATACAGCACAATGCACAGTGTTGGCTAAGCTGACAGTTGTATGTCTACCAGTTCTATGTGAAATTTTGGAGCAACATATTGGCGATAGTATGAAAAACTTGTTGATCGTCAGAAGAAATCATCGATCAACTCTAAGATTCATGCTGTGCTTCGATACAAGTGGAAATGCATGAAGCATATACGCCAGATACACTCGGAGATACAGAACTACAGTCTTATAATTATTTAATATACCTACTATAGGTAAGAAATTCTAAATAAAAATGTGTAAGAGCTATATGTAAATTGTTTGTTTCTCTATAAATCCTCCTAGATACTAATGTAGATCAATAGTCATCCCCATGATTGAGTGCAGTTGACGAAACAACCTTGGCACAAGGGTCTTTTAGTAAGTAACTGCTTCTGTACTGATACCGGAAATTGGGACAGGAAAAGGACTGAATATTTCCTGATAAAGTGCTTTGACTGTTGGCCCATCTGGATGGGGGAAAGACTTTTCTTGTACTGTAGTTGTCAACACAGTGTGAGGGGATTCGCTTTGAGCAAGAATAAGTATTTTCAAAAACCGTATTTTTGTCTAACATCAACTTCAACAGGAATTTTCGTATGGCATTGATGGTGTAACGTACCAGACAATCAACTAAAGTAGTGGTATTGCACTTCCTGAGAAAGTGAAACCAAAAAGTGTAACCATATTCGTCAATGATGTAGTAGACAACCAGGATTTGATACACAAATATATTTGATTCGGCTGTCATATGGAAACTGATGCCTTTCATTTGAGACAGACGTTTTCCAGGATTCTAAATCAGTTGGTAAGGAATCATGTGAACCTTATTGTTGCACTCAAAGAGGGCTGTACAGATTTAAAACATATTAACCAAACACATGTAAACCGATGTAATGTGCCATGAATCTGTTAGCAAATGTGATTATTCCTGGAACCACACAGGATGGCTTTCTGGTAATTAATAAACTGAGGAAACTGAATAGCGGTCGATACAAACGAAACTTCCACGAGTTTTTGCTTAAAATGAAGTGCACCAATACACAAATATATCACTATATTGTAAATTATGGACGATTTTTCACGTGTCATACACTCGTTCCAAGAGTATGGCGCAGTAACATCGAGATAGTCAGTTCAAAAATAATGAAATTAGAAAGTCATATCGAGGAAGTAGCCTGAGAAGGTGAGATGTTGGATGACAGGACTGAGGAAGTCTACGCAGTACTGATGGATGCACTTAATTTTATCAGCGGAATACATACAAAAGTTGCGTACTGTCATCATCAGAAGTTTCAGAGTACATATAAGTTATGTATCATCAAAACCTTTATTGGTGACAAAATGTAAAGTTACTGAAGCAAGGAAAGCTGTTCATTGGAAATTACGATTGCTAAAAATAGATCAGTTGCAACGAGAACAATCTCTCTCAGAAACGTTTAAACCAGTAACAGGAAATCTGAAAAGACTTTCACAGACTACAGATGGAGGAGGAAGAGCAGAAGAAGAGGAACATGGAAGAGAAGAAAACACCATTACTGCTTACTTTAGTTAACACAGTGATAGAGAGTTAGACACCATAAATGGAGTTAGCAAGGTTGCGCCATATATGCCGGAAACCCACACTATACATTTAACTATGAATGTTATACAGGTTGGGAGTATGAAATTTGAGAGAACACCTCGTTTATGAGAGTTAATATTCTTCAAAACTTCAAGCTCTGTCATATATCTGCCGAAAGAGAAGCAAACAAACATTGAAATATTATGTGTGACTAACAAACGGTAAAGGCGACAGCAAAAAGGATGAACAAAAGGCTATTAAAGTAATAAATCAAATAATATTATTACGCTCAGTTTAAAAGGTATATATGGCGCAAGTAAAGTCAAGTCGTAATGGAAATACAATTATTAAGCAACATTCTCCCACACGAAGGTGAGTATTGTGGAGCACTGGAACAGGATGATAAAAAACCATATGTGGACCAAATTTAAAATTTGGGGGTTGTACAAATAGGCATTCTCCCAAAACTAGTTCAGCAGTACAACAAATAAACTGCAAAATATTGATATATGTGATAAGAGGCTTCTTAATACAGTACACAATATTATTAATATGGTGGATAAACCAAAGCAGAAATTTAATGTAGGTGATTTGATATGTATTTCGAAATACAGAACTCCATTGAGAAGTTTTACCTACTGAACCTGTCAACAGAAATATTCACAATGTCCAAACTGCGATGCACAACGTACATCTTAAGTAAAAGCTATGGGGAAGAAACTGCTGGCAGTTTTTAGGAAGAGCAACTACAGAAAAGCTCTAAACTACATGTGTTTCTCGTAGATCGTATTATAAGAACTAGAGGGAACAAGGCTTTAGTTATGTGGTTAGATTTCCCATCAAAGAACAAGAAATGGTTGAACATTCGTAAACAGGACACATAAATCTCAAACCATACAGTTGCAATTACATGAGTGTTACGAAACGCATCAGAGGTGGCGGTAGCATTCTCGATAAATTACACTGTTCGACATGGGTTCTATTTCTGATATTAAAGTATGTGCTTCTAGACCATTTTACCGTGGGAAATTCAAATATCCTCTTGAGACCTGGCGACAATTGTCATGATTTTTTTGGAAACACATATTCTGTACCTGTTAAACAGAAGGTAGTGAAATAAGATTCACGAAAGTTTTTCTTTTTTTCTTTTAAATTCATGGTTTTCTGAAGTGTCCATTACAATGGACACTGGGTCTTGGAGACATGTAAGTAAACATTAGAAAAGAAGTAAAGTGTCCATTACAATGGACACTGGGTCTTGGAGACGTATAAGTAAACATTAGAAATAAAGTTGAAAATGTAAAAAAGTACTTTATTTTTAGTTTATTGAACAAAATACAGTCTTATTATGCAGATATTACTTGAATCATACACTGATTGTTAATTTAAAATAATTAATATAAATTTAAAAAGTAAAATAAATGTCGAATTTTGACAGTTTTATTTCTGATGATACTCAGAGAAACAGTTTTTCTGTGATGTCAGACAGAGGAAAACTGAACAACCTTTGCACCTTATTTTGGTTTTCTTTGCGCAGCCACTGTTCTTACACCTCATGCTATTTTTCAACCCTGTCATTTCTGGTAAATGGGTTACAGAAGGTGAAGGTGATTGTGGCGGCAGTAATCTTCGCCTTTTAGGAGTTGACTCCTCATCATCTTCATCAGAATGTTGTTCCTCTTGGCCCCTTAACAAATGCTCAGCAATTCTAATTTTGAAATCAAGGTACTGCAGGATATTCTTCTTTGGCTCATCGTTCTTAATTCTGTCACTTCTGTACTGAATCCAGCTATTTGCAATTCCCAGATCTATGAAGTGAAAAATAGTTTTTACAGTCCACGTTTTGGTTCTGGTGCAGATCCTGTAAAAACTCATCATTCTGTCAATCAGGTCTATGCCACCCCTATTTTTATTGTAGCAGCTGATTACTGCTGGACGGGGAACCTGAATGTATCTCCGATCTTTTTTCGACCACCTTTTACATTGATCCATAGGGTTCTTCCCAACCTTCGTCGATGCAGTTATGATTGGCTTTTGGTCATACCATTTTACAATAGAAATGAGTTTGTCTTTTCTCACTGTCTGGTCAACAGACCCACGTCCTTGATTTGCAAGAATCTTGTCTGCTGTCAGATGGACTGCTCTGGGTATTCTTGACTTCATGATTGTTCCAGTGGCAGGCAAGTTTTTTTCAGCCAATGATTCCAGTAACGGAACAGAGGTAAAATACCTATCAAAGAACACATGTGTTCCTTCTGGAAGGCTCTGGCAAAGCCTGAGGACTGCTGAGGCCCCTATTCCTTGTTTTAATTGTTGACCAATAGCTTCTGGGAATGTTCCTTTACCCTGATAAATCTCAAAGTCAAGGACTAGTCCTGAAGGAGCAGCCAACACAAAATTTTTAAGCCCTTCAGGATTTGGCTTTCCCCTGACAAATTGTTTTATTGCACATGCTCCAGTAAACGGGATCATTTGTTCGTCCACTGCCACTTCAGGAGATCGAGGTAAACTGAGGCATGCTCTCTTTACACGTTCTAAAAGTGGCCTTATTTTCCACAACTTATCTTTCCTTCTAGTTTCCTCTGTTACAGCATTATCGTCTGTCACCTTCAAATTACTTCTAATGGTGAAGTATAGGTCTCGGGTCATAATTTCAGTAATGCTAATAACTCTTGTTGTTTTACCCCAGTACATCCTAACTCTAGGGTATCTCAAACAAGACATTAGTATTGTTGCTCCAATAAATACCCGCAATTCCTTGGCAGACAGCTTTAAAGACCTTCCAGTCTGCTGTAAATATCTCATATTGGTAAGTTCAGAAGTATCCTTAAAAAAGGCCAAGTCAAAGTATTGCTGAAAGTAGTCCATGATCTGCTTCTCATTATGTTCTGCAACTTCCGTGGGCGAGAAGGTAGCCTGGAGTCCCTCAAACCTGAAATTTGGAAACAAAGCATCAAGGAAAGATCGAAAATATCAGGAATAATAGAAAATTGTTTACAAGAAGGTATCTCACCTACCTTTCGCATTTCTCCCAAAACATCCTGCGATTCTGCGAAGAACTCTCGTCATCAGAATCATCAGTGCAGCTGCTACTCTGTTCACTTGGGGAAGGAACATTCGATTGTTGCACAGCATCATCTGCCAGATCAAAATCACCATCCTCCTCCTCACTAATCTCAAGATCTCAGACGTCTCCATTCAAAAGAAGTTCTAAAATTTCTTCTGAACTGAGCTTTGATGTGTATCCTTTAAGAAAATGATTGTTTTAACATAGTGCCTACTTTCCTTACAGAAAATAATGATAGTAGTGCATCACATAATGTCATTGAGCAACAGTCACAACACGAAATGTATTGGAAATTAGCGAAGGTAATCACCACTAATTCCTACGAAATAGTGCTCAGAAATGTGGCCGCAAGTCACAGCGTCCACTATAGTGGACATTACTATTTTGCAACAATAACTTATGGAAATACACAGTACTACCAAACCTTATTGCACAGAAAGGTCGTATAAGCACCACTTATAGATACTGTCTACAATAGGTCCTTTTTTTCATCAAATAAGTTTCGAAAAATACACAATAATGACGGGGAACTCACCTGCCATCGTAACACGTCGTCAACAAAACTGTTACTTGGTGCCAAGTGATCGTAGTGACTGTTTCTCCCGCCACATGGCTGCAGCATACAATCCATTCAAATGTGCCACAGGTATTACAACGGAAAATGCAGAATCTCTGACAGCAGGACAGGAAACTCGATGTCCATTATAATGGACATCAGGTCTCAGGAGGATATGTAAACAAAATATCGTTGTCAGGGATACTTTTTATGTAATATATATATATATATATATATATATATATATATATATATATATATATATATATATATATATATATATATATATATATATTCACAATTCATGGCAAACACAGAGACGTTATAGAGAGATACGGGTATGTTGCTGCATCCAGTAGTGATAGAACGTGATAATTTCTTGTGCAACAGCAGGTGGGAAGAATCAGACATCATTAGGTTATCCCCCGCCACACCTATGTCATTAAGACCACCTGAAACATCTCATTAACTCGAACGGCGACAGCCGGTTGCTGCCTCGGCAGTAAAGCTTCAAGCCTCCTAGGGGCAGGTGCATCGAGTTTACAACAGTGGTGTTAGCCGCAACTTGTGTCAGTCTTAACGAGTGGGTTTTTTTTTTTTTTTTGGCTGACAAGTAACTGTCTGTCATATTTCCGAGCACGGTTGAATTTTTTAGTTCCTGTGTGTAAACTGATTGAGCCTGGTGCTGAAGTTAAAACGACTGCTTGTTTTTACACATCAGCGTTCCTCTGGTTCCCTACTATTAATTTAATACAGGTGTATTACCAAAGTGGTATTTTTAAATGTGCAGAAATGCCACGTCGTCGTGGATGTCGATATAAGCCGGACAACTTCTGCTACATCTGTGGGAAGTTCACTTTTGCCAGAAATAGGAAGAAAATTTCTACAGTCATAAAGAAAGCATAAAAACATTGCTTTGGAGTAGAGGCAGGACACCAAGATAAAGAATGGGCACCACATTTCTGTTGTGCTACATGTTACTGCAAACTAATTCAGTGGTGGAAAGAATGTGGCGCTGTTTGCTGTTCCCATGGTGTGGAGGGAGCCTAAGGACCATGTTACTGATTGTTATTACTGTCTAACAAAAATTCAGGGTTTTACAAACAAAAAGTCGAAGAGGCACATTGTTTACCCAGATCTGCCTTCAGCGAGAATGCCAGTGCAGCATTCCGACAACCTTCCAGTACCTTCAAGAGCTTGAGGTCAAATTCCGAGTGACAGTGAAATAAGTAGTACTGAAGAAATCACAGATGATGATTCTTTATATCACTGCACAAGTGAGTCATCGCCACATTTGTTAACACAGGCAGATTTAAATGATTTAGTACGTGATCTAAGACTAAGTAAACAAAAGGCGCAGCTGCTTGGTTCAAGATTACAAGAGTATAATCTACTGCACCAAAGTCCTAAAGTCAGTGTTCAGGCACAGAGAACATGCCTTTATTTCTTATTTTTCAACTGACTAAGCACTGACATTTTGCAATGACGTTTCTGGCCTGATGAAAGTGCTGAACTTCACTTATATTTCACAGGAGTGGAGACTTTTCATAGATGCATCGAAAACAAGTCTGAAGGGTGTTTTGCTCCATAACGCAAATAAAATACCTTCTGTTCCAGTAGCTTACGCTAGTTTGACAAAAGAGAATTACGAATTCGTACAAAGGATGCTAAATTCATTAAAATACAATGAACGCAAATGGAAAATATGTGCAGATTTCAAGGTAATTGCTATGGTACTGGGAATGCAACAAGGCTACACAAAGTATGCCTGTTTTCTTTGCGAGTGGGATAGTCGAGACCGAAATTCTCACTACGTGAAAAAGAAATGACCTAGGCGAAGATGGAAAGTTGGCGAAAACAATGTACAACGTGAAAGTCTGGTAGCCCCTGAATATATACTACTTCCACCGCTTCACATCAAACTTGGCCTGATGAAACAATTCGTGAAGGCCATGGATCCAACAGGATGTGGGTTTGCATATCTAGCTACCAAATTCCCCTGTCTTTCAGCTGCAAAAATAAAGGAAGGTGTATTTGTGGGCCCACAAATCAGGGAGCTGCAGAAAGATGCAAATTTTGAAGCATATTTAACTGATAAAGAAAAAACCGCATGGGACTGTTTCAAGATGGTGTCGGAAAACTTCCTCGGAAGAAGAAGAGCTACTAACTACAAAGCAATGGTGAAGGATATGATCAAAGAATATCAGGATTTGGGGTGCAATATGTATTTGAAGGTACATATGATGGACTCTCATCTGGACTACTTCACAGAGAGTTGTAGTGACGTATCGGATGAACATGGGGAAAGATTCCATAAAGACATTTCTACCATAGAAAGGCGCTTTGAAGGGAAGGGGGTACCTTCTATGTTAGCAGATTATTGCTGGAATATCATTCGAGAGAAGAAAGATTCACAATACAAGAGAAAAAAGTGATGTGCATTACAAGGCAGTGGCTCATTGTTTGTCAATTTTCTGTAATTTCTCATGTCAAATAAATGCTTCAAAGTGTATACACAAAGGCTACTGTGTTACATGTTAGATCCCACCCTCCATTAATGTGATGAACTTATAACGTCATAAAGATGTGCATTTGTTTGTCGAATTTCACCTCACGTTTGCTGCACTATATCAGAAACTGAAAAGAGAAATAAAATTGCGATTACTCATAAACTATCCCTGACAGAAAAAAAAACCAAAAACAGTTTTCAATTCAGCACTCAAAATACAACTAGGATCACAATATTTTTTATCAGAAATAGAAAAAAAGGTTTTTTGTTGTAGAACAGTGTTACCTGTTGTATTGCATTTCCCCGAATACAACTGCTGTGGACCTGGAACGAAGCAGAAAAAGCACCTAACACATGATGATGATGTTGTTGTTCTGGTCTTCAGTCCTGAGACTGGTTTGATGCATCTCTCCATGCTACTCTCTCCTGCGCAAGCTTCTTCATCTCCCAGTACCTATTGCAACCTACATCCTTCTGAATCTCCTTCGTGTATTCATCTCTTGGTCTCCCTCTACGATTTTTACCCTCCACGCTGCCCTCCAATACTAAATTGGTGATCCCTTGATGCCTCAGAACATGTCCTACCAACCGATCCATTCATCTAGTCAAGTTGTGCCACAAACTCCTCTTCTCCCCAATTCTATTCAATACTTCGTCATTAGTTATGTGATGTACTCATCTAATCTTCAGCATTCCTCTGTAGTACCACATTTTGAAAGCTTCTATTCTCTTCTTGTCCAAACTATTTATCGTCCATGCTTCACTTCCATACATGGCTACACTCCATACAAATACTTTCAGAAACGACTTCCTGACACTTAAATCTATTCTCAATGTTAACAAATTTCTCTTCTTCAGAAACGCTTTCTTTCCCAAAGCCAGTCTACATTTTATATCCTCTCTACTCCGACCATCATCAGTTACTTTGCTCCCCAAATAGCAAAACTCCTTTACTACTCTAAGTGCCTCATTAACTAATCTAATACCCTCAGCATCACCTGACTTAATTCGACTACATTCCATTATCCTCGTTTTGCTTTTGTTGATGTTCATCTTATATCCTCCTTTCAAGACACTATCGATTCCATTCAACTGCTCTTCCAAGTCCTTTGCTGTCTCTGACAGAATTACAATGTCATCGGCGAACCTCAAAGTTTTTATTTCTTCCCCATGGATTTTAATACCTACTCCGAATTTTTCTTTTGCTTCCTTCACTGCTTGCTCAATATACAGACTTAATAACATCGGCGATAGGCTACAACCCTGTCTCACTCCCTTCCCAACCATTGCTTCCCTTTCATGCCCCTCGACTCTTATAACTGCCTTCTGGTTTCTGTACAAATTGTAAATAGCCTTTCGCTCACTGTATTTTACACTGCCACCTTCAGAATTTAAACGAGTATTCTAGTCAAAATTGGCAAAAGCTTTCTCTAAGTCTACAAATGCTAGAAACGTAGGTTTGCCTTTCCTTAATCTATTTTCTAAGAAAAGTCGTAGGGTCAGTATTGCCTCACGTGCTCCAACATTCCTACGGAATCCAAACTGATCTTCCCCGAGGTCGGCTTCTACCAGTTTTTCCATTCGTCTGTAAAGAATTCGTGGTAGTATTTTGCAGCCGTGACTTATTAAACTGATAGTTCGGTAATTTTCACATCTGTCAACACTTGCTTTATTTGGGATTGGAATTATTATATTCTTCTTGAAGTCTCAGTATTTCGCCTGTCTCGTACATCTTGCTCACTAGATGGTAGACTTTTGTTAGGCCTGGCTCTCCCAAGGCTTTCGTCTACTCCCGGGGCCTTGTTTCGACTTAGGTCTTTCAGTGCTCTATTAAACTCTTCACGCAGTATCATATCTCCTATTTCATCTTCATCTACATTCTCTTCCATTTCCGTAATATTGTCCTCAGGAACATCGCCCTTGTATAGACCCTCTATATACTCCTTCCACCTTTCTGGTTTCCCTTCTTTGCTTAGAACTGGGTTTCCATCTGAGCTTTTGCTATTCATCTAATTGCGCTTCTACATCCTTACATTTGTCCTCTAACCATTCCTGCTTAGGCATTTTGCACTTCCTGCCGATCTCATTTTTGAGACGTTTGTATTCCTTTTTGCCAGCTTCATTTACCGCATTTTTATATTTTCTCCTTTCATCAATTAAATTCAATATCTCTTCTGTTACCCAAGGATTTTTATCAGCCCTCGTCTTTTTGCCTACGTGATCCTCTGCTGTCTTCACTATCTCATCTCTCAAAGCTACCCATTCATCTTCTTCTGTATTTCTTTCCCCCATTCTTGTCAATCGTTCCCTAATGCTCCTTCAGAAACTCTCCACAACTTTTGGTTCTTTCCGTTTATCCAGGTCCCATCTCCTCAAATTCCCACCTTTTTGCAATTTCTTCATTTTTAATCTGCAGTTCATAACCAATACATTGTGGTCAGAGTCCACATCTGCCCCTGGAAATGTCTTACAATTTAAAACCTGGTTCCTGAATCTGTGTCTTACTATTATATAATCTATCTGAAATCTTCTAGTATCTCCAGGGTTCTTCCATGTATACAACCTTCTTTAATGGTTATTGAACCAAGTGTTAGATATGATTAAGTTATGCTCTGTGCAAAATTCTACCAGGTGGCTTCCTCTTTCATTCCTTATTCCCATTCCATACTCACCTACTACGTTTCCTTTTCTTCCTTTTCCTACTGTCGAGTTCCAGTCACCCATGACTATTAAATTTTCGTCTCCCTTCACTATCTGAATAATTTATTTTACCTCATCACACACTTAATCAATCTCTTCGTCATCTGCGGAGCTAGTTGGCATATAAACTTGTACTACTATGCTAGGCGTGGGCTTCGTATATATCTTGGTCATAATAATGCGTTTTCTATGCTGTTTTTAGTATCTTACCCGCGTTCCTGTTTTCGTAGTCATTATTAAACCTACTCCTGCATTACTCCTATTTGATTTCACGTATTCACGTGACCAGAAGTCTTGTTCCTCTTGCCTCCGAGCTTCACTTATACCCACTAGATCTAACTTTAACCTATCCATTTCCCTTTTTAAATTTTCTAACCTACCCGCCTGATTAAGGTATCGGACATTCCACGCTCCGATCCGTAGAACGCCAGTTTTCTTACTCCTGATAACAACGTACTCCTGAGTAGTCCCCGCTCGGAGATCCGAATGGGGGACTATTTTACCTCCGGAATATTTTACCCAAGAGGACGCCACCATCATTTAACCATACAGCAAAGATGCATGCACTGGGGAAAAATTACGGCTGTAGTTTCCCCTTGCTTTCAGCCGTTCGCAGTACTAACACAGCAAGGCCGTTTTCGTTATTGTTACAAGGCCAGGTCAGTCAATCATCCAGACTGTTGCCCCTGCAACTACTGAAAAGGCTGCTGCCCCTCTTCAGGAGCCACACGTTTGTCTGGCCTCTCAACAGATACGCCTCCGTTGTAGTTGCACCTATGGTACGGCTACCTGTATCGCTGAGGCACGCAAGCCTCCCCACCAACGGTAAGGTCTTCGGTTCATGGGGGGGGGGGGGGGGGGTGATGTAATGTAATGTACTGGAATGTAATATGATCCAAATAAAAAATCAACATTACTGCATATGTGAAACAGAAGTAACATTATGTGTTTTAAATAATAAAGCACCCAAACCACCAGTGCTGTGTCCCAAACCACAGAACTGATAGATCTGAAAAAATTACGCGAACTGTCTGAAAGATCCTGAACAACTTTTTTATCCAAAATGAAGGTCATTGAATATATGTATAAATATTTTCCCAAATGATTATATAACATAAAGTCTTATTATTGTGACTGAACTACGAGTGTGAAATTAGGGACAGAAAAGTACTGAGGGGAACAGGAAAAGTTCACTGTATAGCGTGCACGCCGAGGCAGGACTGGCTCGCGTCCACAACGAGCGACTCAGCTATCACTACACTGGCGTGAAAGGGTTAACTGGCTTCTTCGACGATGATAAATGCGTCATTATGAACGCTAAACAGGAGCTGATTCTAGTTAGAAGTGCTACAGGTAATAACTCATACATTCAAGAAGTGTCAGAAAAAGAGAACACGGTTGTGTTCGATCAATTGGAGCGGAAAATACAGCAGTTATCAGTATTAGCGGAACGCCTGAAAATTTTGTGTACTGCATGCAGGTGCCTAGCTACCTACCTTCAGACTCGAAGAGCAGTTTTGGAATGGAAGTTCCCTAAATCATCAACGACAAGCTGTAACCCACCATCACGTGTGAAACAGTTCTGTGCTGTCAGCTGACTCACCCTCCCGAAGAAGGCAGAAGTGCTGCAGAGAAAAGAAGTATTGTCGAAATTTTGGGGAAGTATGGTCTGGTGTCACAAGGTGTGGGGCGGCGGATGGATTTTAATTTAAAAAATATATATATTGTATTTGTTCGTTCGTCGCCGTCTTTTACGAGAGCCTGAAAACTATTTTTGCGGTCACCCAGAAAGCGATGGAGAACATACTGAGCATAGTTTCCAGCCTGCAAGTCCACATTCTTCTTGTGCTGATTGAAAGAAATGCTTCTACACTCTGTTTACTCAGCTGTATCAGGAACTATGATTACAAATAAGAGTTATAAATGCTAACGGATTCATATATTTAATACAATTTCACACGCACAACGTACTAATATTCCTGATAATAATAATAATCCTGGGTCACAGACGAAGGATATCGGCTAAATTCAAACACGACAACAGAAAAATACTCCAACAGTGAAACAGACTTCCGCAAACGACAACTGGAGTTCTATGGACACATCATGAGACTGGATGACAACAAAGAAAATTCTAATGAACTCACAGAAACTAAAAACGACAACAGTATCGATCAAACAAGTTCAAGCTTATTTCAAAAATGCCAACATCACATCCGCAGACATCGCAGATAGAAAAATCTTCAGACAGCAGATCCACTGCTTGGAGGTTGCACCAGAAGAAAAACCTGAAAGATCTACGGGAAAATGGACGGAAGAATGTCGAGCTAAACATAGCGAGAGGATGAAACAATTCTGGAAGGACGAGAAAAATGGCAACCACAGCTCGTAGTTTGCTTTGTGTGATCCTCTATGGGTCTAATCAATTTAAATAAATAATAATAATAAGAATAATAATGTCTCTATCTTAAGCAGCACTATAAGCAGTTCAGAGGCGACCTCTACAGTAAGTCCCCATCAAAGGATCTTTCGCCCGTACTTCTAATAATCAAAATTAATTACCGCCACAAACGTGGAAAATAATCTCACCACTTGCCACGCGGTTTTGTTAACATTACGGGCGGCGCACAAACAGTTACTTCGGTGAAATCTAAGCGATACGGGACAGTGTACAGTCCTCAAGAGTTCACTTCCTATTTCTACCGAAAACATGCGTTTAGCAGCAGCCTGGCTGTGACGTCATCCGAGGCAGCGCATAAGACTGCGTTTGACAGACGCGGATCGATGGATAGGTGGGTTCGAAGTTTGTGTCATTGCCTTTCAGGCCATATTTATACATGGGCGCAGCGGACGACCGAAGGGAATATCTGCCGTCATCTACTGTATGCTCAGATAGCAGCATCTAAATTACCTCTTCCTCGGACCATATTATTTAATAAATCTGTTGTGTATCAATTTACAATCTTCGTAATTTTTATATGAATAGGGTTAAACTGAGTTGAATTACAGAAAAAGTTTTTTTTAGCTGGACTGTATTTAAATTGTGCCACCTAGAATTTTTTGAGCAGAACCGACAATAGAACATAACTTCTAAGCTACATCTTTAAGAGACCTCGTATTGATTGTTATTTACATTAACATCTTGAAACTTGTTGTAACTTTACCATTTAACGGATGTAATCAAGTGTTATAATTAGAGCTTTCTATCATTAATATAACTCATAATTAATCTACTGCAAACAAGAAAGGTTTTGTTCCAAATTTGGTTTTTAGTAAATCAGTTGAAAACTATTAGAGGTAGCTTAATGGGGTCACATTGTTAATGTTTTTATATCAAACTGAAGCTTCATACCACTTTTCATTGCCTGAGTCTAATATTTATCGCCTTCAATTTTTCGTAAAAATACAGATTTTGACCAATGTATTGCTCCAATCAAGCTGAGACTCGTAACAGTTGATTGTGACATACATTAGCACATCTTGAACAATTTTTGGCTTTCTAGCTTATTATTTAGTTCCCCTTGTTTCTTTCTTGAAACACTGTTTTTTATGTAACATATTCATCTGATCACTCTGACACGGAACAATTTAAACATTAATATACTGAAGCATATGTTGACAAAGTTCGGAAAAGCTACTTTAATTTTTAATTTCATCCTTAGATTACGGCTCAATACTTATTATGCTACCCACAGGCGCGGTACGATGACGTGGTGCTAGTAGCAGTGAACTGGGATAAGGCCCGACACACTCACTCGCCTCTGTATCTCTCAAATGATACAACGTTTGTTTCACCACAAGCATGAATCAATTGCAGAGTGGTATGGAACTTTCACTGAGAGCATCATAGTGAACCGCTTTTTAGATATGCAGGCAAGAGAATCTGGAAGACATTCAGCCAATAACACACCCCTACATGTACTCACATGTTTTTTATCCATTTAATGGGTAGTCCAGCTTCATCCCTTTTCCAGAAAATGCTAAAGAAGCACTCCGTCTTCAGGCCACAAGTGGCCCATCGGGACCATCCGACCGCCGTGTTATCCTCAGCTGAGGATATGGATAGGAGGGGTGTACGGTCAGCACACCACTCTCCCCGTCGTTATGATGGTTTTCTGTGACCCGAGCCGCAACTATTCTGTCGACTAGCTCCTCAATTGGCATTATGAGGCTGAGTGCACCCCGAAAAATAGTAACAGCGTATGGCAGCCCGGATGGACACCCATCCAAGTGCCGGCCACGCCTGACAGCGCTTAACTTCAGTGATCTGACAGGAATCGGTGTATCCACAGTGGCAAGGCCGTTGCTCGATGCTAAAGAAAGCGCGTATTAATTTACAGCGTATCGAAAAAGGGCATAAATATTGATTCCTATTGTCCCTTATGGCTTGAGATAGAAATTATTCGAAAAGTGCAGTGTGTACAAATACACACAAGACATCTAATGTCTGCATGCATTATAAGATTGAAGGCATGTGATTTCCTGTAACAATCCCAGATCTATCAAAATTCGAGACGCAGAACTCTAATTATTCGATTCATGTTTACAGACTGAATGTAGATAAGAAAAAGCGGAAGACACAAGTTATGAAGCATAAAGTAATAGGACCCCTCTGCTTTTCCAAAGTAGTCAGTCAGCATCCCAAACACGTAGATTTACTGCTATTCTCCAATCATAGGGAAAGGCATTTCTGCCATGGAAGCCTAAACTATTTTACCATGTGAGTGTGTAGAAGGACATCCGATTGATGACTTAAGACAGGAATCAGTATGTGTGGAAATGTCCACTGTGGATAAAAAGTTTTTATAGTTTAAAAATGCTCACCGCCAAGAAAGCTGTCCCTTCACTGTGTATGCTGAATTTGAAGGCACATGTGCGTTTGCTCATAGACGTTTTTGAGAAATTTCCGACTTTGGAGAAAACGACATTTTTGTCAATGGAGCGAGTAATTGATTATTTTGATTTTTTGTTTATTTATAGACGCAATCACATTCTTATGAAACAGTCATAAGAATGTGATTCCGTCTACAAATAAACAAAAAAAATTCAAAATTTCCGACTGTTTGCCTCGTCACATACACTGTGCATCCTACCTTTTATTACACTATGCCAGGACTTCCATGTGATCCAATGTTGAAACAGACAGATATCAATGTGAAACTGTTGACCGATGTTACTAGGTTGCTTTTTTTCGAATTCAGAATTCGCAAGTAGCTTCCCAAGTGCATGCACAGGTATGCAAGGATGAACAACCCGTGAATGAGTGGGGAGGAGTACAAGCCATCTGACTATTTAAGTGACATCCTTTACTTGGGTGTAAACATTCTCTATGGGTAAGCCTTGCAACGATCTATGCTGCTTGGAGAGTTCTGATGGTTGTCTGTAGATCAAATCGTTAAACTGAAAGAAGAGATCCAAGATGTGGCTGCGGATGCTGGCGTGATATGTGTCCTGGAGGCAAACCTGGAATACCCCATCCATGGGTGACATGCACAGTGACCTGCTGCTGTGTCCGAAGCACCTAGCCCCGTGCATTGGTTCTGTCCATAAGCTGATAATCATGTTGGCGAACAAGCAGAGATACATTCTAGATTATATGAAACTCCAGCAAAGCTGTCAGGTTTGGAATGCGACTTATTAGATTCTCCAATAATACCTATTTCAAGCAGCATCCCTAGCTGATGGAGTACTTTTATGTTAATGTCGAAAAGACGGCTCTTTTGAAAAGGGTCTTCACAGAGTAATGAATAATTCTGTTTTCGGTAATAGAGAATCTTAGAAACCACTGTGAAATTCATTTAGTTTACCTTTGGATTAGGCGTTATAGGGCAACAGATTACATCGCCATGCCAAATTTTAAATGGGCAACAATCTTCAATTAAGGGCTAGTCGCTGAGGTGATTGCTAAGGTTCCGTTGGAGTTCATGAAACCTATCGATTTCAATATGAGTATTCTGTATCTCTTCAAACTCCACATGTACCAATTCCACCGCGAGTTTGGAAACCAAACTTCGCTGAATCCTAGTTACCTTATATGGAAACGTACAGTTTCATCTATTGTGTAAAAGGCTGCAGTCCTTGTGAAGCAATTAGGCACAATCTCGAGGAATTCGACACGTCTAGATTTGTGGCCAGTAATCATTTCAGTATAACAGCACAGAACAAGAAGATTACCGAGCCGATGAAAGACGACATAAATGGTTCGCAGCTTGAAGAGTTTGTGTGGCTCAAATCGAAAATGTATGTGAGTCGTGCGCGGCTCGTGTTCGTGCCATTTATTGCTTGTCATCTTGTCTTTGCACTACTGAAGTCCCGTTTCGTATTCGATTTACTGGCGTCAATAAGTTGCTGGCTTGCCTGCCCGTGAGTGGCAGCAGCAGCGCTTGTCGATAAGGGCACTGTCGTACTATCTTCGCAGCGACCGCTAGTATTTCCAGGTCGTCGTGTGTCGGCATTTCATTGGAGATGGAGCAGCAGTGAGGTCCAGACAGCCATGACTCACCCGACCGTTGCTGGCACACATGACCTTGGTTGGTCGTTCAGTCGATCAAGTCATCGGATGATGTGTTATTGGATCTCCGACCACTTCCGGGTTTTCTGTGTGTGTCGACTAGTGATTCCTCCTAGTTGTTCCACAGTATTGTTCGAGTTGTTTGTGGAAGTGTTTCGCGGAACCGTGTGTAGCTTGTGTGGTTTGACTGAGTAGTTACTTTAATGCTGTGTGCAAGCTGGATTGAGTCAGTCGGTTGGAATGGAGCAGCGAGGAAGTCTCCGTGGCACAAGGCCAGGCCGGGACCACTGGCGGCGTGCACACGCTATTGGATCGTGAGGCGCTAGCTACGAGAGCGACAAAGTTTGTTGCCCACCGAACCTGCACGCTGCACTTGAATGATCAGTTAACCTGTTATGAAATCTCAACTATTGTGCAATCTGTTCATTCATTTGCGGGTTGTTGCTTCCTGGGTCGTTTGGGCTAGCAGCAACGTATGATGTGTTGGTGTCAGCTAAATCTTGCAGCCGTCTTCCCATATTGTGATTAATTATTAACTTGACTGTTACTTGCCAGTGAAGTTCACCAGCAGTATTTTCTGCCCTGTGGCCGTTAACGCCCCAGTTACCTGCCCTGATCGTTAACGTAGTTTTCCGGCAGTGTGCCTTTCCTCATCGTCTTGTTGCTGTCCGGCACGGCGTGTAATTCAACAGCCTTTAAAGTTGTTTGGTTCATATTTTGCTTAGAGAGGTTATTGTTCCCTTGACTGTTTTTAGACGCCAATTTCTGAAGAGGGAGTGTTGTTCGTATCCTCATCCTCGGGCGATATTTTCCATCGTTGTGCCGTTGGTTGGACAGAAGGGAATTGGTGAAATTGTTGATCGGTCCTTGGGCCGTCTCTAGTTTGGGCTGCCATCCGATTATTTAACTTCAACTCTTGGCTGCCTGTCTCACCTCACCTTACGTTTGAGCTACCTTCTCAGGGCGACACTTGAGCACCACTTGTTCTGTTTGTTTTAGAGTGTGATTTTCATTTTAGTTTGAAGTATTGTGTGAGGCCTTCGGCTATGTATTAATTCAGTTCTTTTTAAATTTTACTTAAAGACCTACAGCTGTGTTAAATTAAAATTTTGAAGATTGTTTTTATTTTTAAAAGAATTTTTCTTCAAATTTGTTCTACCTGAAATTGTTGTAATCCAGGCCCTAAGCCGTTAGTTGTTCCATGTGTTGTATGTGGCATTCAGCCGAGTATTTACGTGAACCCCTTTCAATAAGGCCATCAGTCGTGTGTATTCTTTAAAGGAAAATTTTTTATAAGAAGGAAGGGGTTTATTTAAATTGTTTGTCTGACTTGTTGTTCAGGCCTTCAGTCATTGTTTCCAATTTGTTGTGGCCTTCAGCTATGCCATCAGTTAATATTTCTTTAATTAGGTTTTCGACCGTTCTGTTGTAAGTTTAAAAAGAAATTTCTTGGTTGTAAAAATTGTTTATTAATATGTTTTAATTAGAGTTGTCCTTCAGACGTGTAGTGTAGGTCTTCAGCCGGTAATTGTTTTCAATTGCATGTTTTTTAAAAAGGAAAAACATTTTTACCTATATTTTTAATTGCTTTTGATTTCTAAGCCAGGCCTTCAGCCATTCTTGTTTTTGGTGTAACTTTGGGCCTTCAGTTTTAATTGAAGACCAAACAGAATAATTCCTTCAGAGTCCCAGACGAACACCGCCATGAGTTTACTGGCTGAGGGAGCAGCTTTGAACTTTTTCTTCAGAGGAGCGGTGATGTGGCATCACTCCATGTACTGCCGTTTTACTTCTGATTCAAAGTGAGGAACCAATGTTTCATCGCCTGTGACAATGTTCGACAGAAAATTGTCACCATGAGCCTCACAATGCGCAAACAAGCAATTCTGCACAGATGGTCTCCTTTTGCTGTGTATGGTATTCTGTTACGTGGAGAAGAACCCAGCGGGCACACACCTTTGAGTACTCAAACTAACGGACGAGTTTGTCAGCACTACCAACAGGGATATCAAGTTGTGCGGCGATGTCTTTGACTGTAATCTATTGATCATCCTGAATGAGAGTATCCACACATTCCTGCTGTGTGTGGCTGGCCTGCACACGGGAGATCGGACAGGTTTGTACAACCTGGTTGAAATAATGACAAACGCCTTTCCCAATGACTCACCTTGCTTTTGTTCACTGCCAGGTCTCCGTAGAAAGCCTGCAAGCGCCAATGAATACGTGTAATGCTCAGGTTTCTCGCCAAAGGAAATCCAATGACAGCTTATAGCTTGGAATGCACCTCTGTTACGACGTCATTTTTAAGAATACTTATAACACCACCGCCTATCGGAACTTCATGAAAGTGTAGGGTCTGAAGTGGGAGGTCCCACAATAAATTCCGCATTTTTTTCAATAGAAATTACCTGAGACAAGAAAGATCTGTTGCATTACTTATTGAATATCCCTCATACACACACATGCATTTCTTCAGTACATTTGGCCTCCACAAGTTTTATGCTTATAGGGTTTTCAGATACATATTTAGGTGTTGGATGAACTTAGGCATTTATACACCATTTTAATTGATTTATATTCACCGTGTGCACACACAAATAGTGAATAAAGTCATGGTATGTATCTCCAATAAAAGGACGCCTGTGGCTGAGCCTGCTGCAGTCAGTAAAATATAGTGCAAGTTATTTAAATGCACCACACTTGAATATTTAGTGTATGTGAATGAAACTGCAGATTTTAACTCAAACCACTGCCTCCCTATACATGTTGCAATCGACACTTCACCCTTTAACATACTAATATTAATAAGGGTATGCGATGGGTGGTAATCGGTCGTCACCTTCGTCTCTATGAACCCTGTCATAGTACACAGGTAGTCCCATTCACAGCATGCATACTGCACTCTCTTACCGAGACACTGGACGCTCTAATTGTACATATTGGTGAGTAGCAGTATTCTGCTAGCAATTAGCAGAAGCTCCGGTTGCAGCTTAGGCTCTACTATGTCGTTGTCAAATAACACCAGGTCTTTAAGATCAGGAAGATATCCTATGGATAACGACTGCTGCTATTGCTTCAGTTCAGATGTGATCATCTGTGTGTCCTCATCTGTAACAACGCTAACAAATTGCTAAGTATAGAAAAAACATAAATAGTAATAATAATAATAATAACAATAATAATTTGAGATTGATGGACAAAATACTTAGTCTTCTTCTTCCCAACTAATCATTATTTGTGGCACTTTGTACTGGGCAAAATACAGACAGCATCCAAACAATCAAATTATAAAAATTATACTCTCTCGAAGAGTGGGGGGCTGAATTCCATTGACTGAAATCTCAGCACTAAGAGGCCCCAACACAAACGGCTGAGAGCCTGATGATGGTACACCACATACGTAGCAACACTGGCCAGAGGGGAAAGCACGGTGCTAGGAGCAACTTTGCTTATGGCTGCTACAAGCGTTGTTTATTCAAACACAACTGATTTCATGGCTTAACGCTACATCATCAGGTGCAACCTATATGATAAAAAGCAAAATACAATGTCACAAAATTCTATTGATATTAAAATTAAAAAAGAAGTGACTACAATATACTGACACCATTAAAAGATCACATGCACACCCATCACTCCTAGTCAGATTTTACTATTCAGAGAATATCTTGAGTACTACGTCGAGTGAAAGGTGAAGACGTGCTCCATTCCTTTATTAATTTTAATATCCACTGCAGTTTGCTTTTTATTGTGTACGTTGCACCTGATGATGTGGCTTTAATCCACGAAACCAATTGTGTTATAATAAACAAAAATTATACCAGCAAAATTTTAAACATGGCTGAAGCAGCAACTGTTGAAAATCTTAACGGTAAATAATAACAGCCAAACAGTGCAGGATAAAGATTTATTGAACTCCTTGACCACGGTTTCGGTGTATCGAAATATACCTTTAGTAAAATCCATAGCTATTAACAATGGATACAACCCTATGTTAATTGACCAAATTGTTAGGAAACAAAACAGTAGTAAAATGTTCAGCCTTAGGAGATAACAGGGCAATAAAGAGTGAGGATAATAATTTTATTTCTGTTTCATTTTTGGGAACGTATCACGCAAGATAAGGAGACTCCTACAGAAGCAATACGATTACAGAGTTGCCTTTTCCGTAAATAATAGCTTAAAACAAAGAATGATTCGTATTACCGGGGCACGGGAAGAACTTGGCACTAAATCCGGAGTTTACAAATTTACTTGTAACGACTGCCCCAAGTATTACGTTGGACAGACAGGTAAACCAATTGAAGTAAGATATAAAGAACACATGCTAGGTAAAAACGGGGAAAACGAGTACAATTCCATGTTTGCTGAACATCTATTGCTCTTACAGCATATGCCAATTAAACTTGATGACGTAGAATTGCTACACGAAGTGATTAAGGGTTACAAACTGGACCTGTTCGAAGAATTAGAAATTTTCAAACATTTATCTCAGAAAGATGGATTTATTCTTAACGAGGCGGTGCAGCTTAGAAACAAAAATTTTTTGGATAGTTTGAAACACTTTCTTGCTCTAACGTAATATAGTTTGGCTGACTAGAAGCTAGTTTTCTTAACTGGTGATGCTTTCCTGTCTTGTTGGGATTTTACGTATTTTGATGATTGTTGTTCGCGGTTCACGATGTGTATGTGTGTTTTAAATTATTCTGCTATGTTTTTTATTCACGACTACAGATGGTTCCGATTTACTATAACATTTTTTTTCTTTTTCACTAGTATGTATCATAGTTTTTATTTTGCGCGAGATTCTCGCGCGTAACACTATTGCTCTCTCTCGTTAGATGTGTTCCTTAGCGCAAGCTTCACCTACTTGACACTAGGACACAAGCAAATTGGTGTTCATATTTTCTGTTGTATGTAGGTGTTTTAAATGGTTCTGATATGTTTTATTTATTAAGACAGAGGGTTTGAATTAGCACAACCTTTAAAATTTTGATGCGCATGAGTATGTATCCCTGGGTTTTAATGTCTCGCGCATACCACAAGTGCCCTCTCTCAGTGAAACTGTCTGCCCTACTGCTTCCACACCTTCTTCACGCCAGTTCACAGGCTAAGTGCTAATAATGTGCCGTGTTCTTATCGAACATCTCCTCATAATTGTGCTGTACAGATGAAGGTGATATTTTAACTACTGACGACGCCTTTGGCTCGATTCTTTTATGCATCTCCACTGCAGGATGTGATTTTAGTGACTAAAAGTTTTTGTGCTTGTAATACTTTGGTAATTTTCATGGTTGCTTAAAGCTATAAGTGGTTGTTTTTTTCTCCTATTTCAGTTATGTTGCTAAGCTTTTTGCTAATGAAGGTGTCTTCCTGTTCATGTTTATTTTTGCTTCTGATGAAGGTATATTTAGATATACCGAAACCGTCTGAAGAATTTCAATAAATCTTTATTCTGCAACTGTTTGGCTGTTATCATTTACCGTGAATTATACCAGCTGTAAGCGGAGTTCTTCCTAACAGCATGCCTCTCAATAGCTGTGATTGCTCCGAATATTAAAAAAAAATGTTTGTCGGAAGGAGGGGTGGAGGAGGAGGGAATTTCGTGAATGCTGATGCTGATATCAGAGCAATATAACAAATACAACTGTCTAAGCACCAAATGCTGGCGTCGATGATTCCAGAAATGCTGATGGTGATGTCATGAATTCCACAAATGCTGATGTCAGCAGCTTTTGGGCTCGAACTTTTCATTTCGTTACATAAGGTTATATCACGCATTAGTAGAGATGTATGACCCAGGTTTTAATGCAGGCTACCTCCAGGTTTTATTGTATGCGACCAGTCACATACATTTGACACAACAATTTGGATTAGGCCCAAGGCTCATTTAAAATATATTTCATTTCCTTAAATAATGTTGCACTTCACAGGTACTATGCATGTGTGTATGTTTAAACTGACTTTTCTGGATTTAGGTATCTTCGGGTGCTGATAGCCTTCTAGGCAATAAATTTGTCATATAGCCGATATAGAATCGAAGACTAAAAGTTCATCCTAGATAGATATTTTTTTCTTTTAGTCTACTCCATCGTCACAAAAACTGCTCTTAGATTATTGATTTCTCTCAGTGGGCCGCGCGGGATTAGCCGAGCGGTTTACGGCGCTGCAGTCATGGACTGTACGGCTGGTCCCGGCGGAGGTTCAAGTCCTCCCTCGAACATGGGTGTGTGGGTTTGTCCGTAGGATAATTTAGGTTAAACAATAGGAACTGATGACCTTAGCAGATAAGTCCCATAAGATTTCACACATTTGAACATTTTTTTCTCTCAGTGGTGACCACCTTAAAAACTGTCTATAACATATCCTAACATAATAAATACTTGCTTACGAGAAATCATATTCATAACTCTACGTTTCTTTTCTATTTGCAATATTTCCAAGAACCTGTATGAAGATGGAAAACATTTTGCATAACCACGGAAGTGCCGATCTGTTATTACGAATATTAATCAATTTAAAACTTAGGAGTGGGAAGTAACCATTAATATATAAACTGGGCTCACCACTTTAGACGAATTTGAAGTTTTTCTCTCGTAGGTGATCATGTTACTCCTCTCAGATCCAACAGTCAAGGAACGATTAAAATTTTTTTCGCGTGCCTGTAAACAAAATTAGTATGAGAGCAAGCAGACGAACTCAGCTTTATAAAATGAAAGTGCCTCTGATTACCAGCAATGATTTTCGAGTGCTGTGCGTGCGCCTCATACTCGCTGGATCCGTGTCTCCGTCCTCCTCCGAACTGCTCATCAGCTTTGAGAAGCTGACACCGCTCTGGAGGATCTCGTCGAAGCTGCCCTGCTGTTCTATCCTTCCCTGCAGTAAATAATTCTTTTTTTCATACGTTTTAACCTGGGAAGATCATACAGCTCAGTTATGGAGTACTTTGGCCTACCTTGTTGAGCACCACGATGTTGTCAGCTCCCTGCACGTACTGAAGCTGGTGAGTTACCAGGATCCTGGTCTTGCCTCCCAGATAGGAGGCGATGCATTCATCAAAGAGGTGCTTCCCAACATGGGTATCGACCGCAGATAAGGGATCATCAAGCAAGTAAATATCCGCTTCACGATAAACTGCTCTGTGAAAAGAAGAAAGTATTACAGCATTAAGTGACTCGACGTTAATGATATGTAATTTTGTTGTATATCATTTGATGTAACAGTCGTCAGGAACCTTCTGTCTGGTGTTATTGCAGATATTTTCAGTTGAGTTTTCGTATTGTGTACGTAAAATGAGTCCAACCACAGCATGCATATGCAGTATTCACACCGAAGGCAAGCATCAGTTTTTTCCCATTGGAAAGAAAAGTATTTGTAAAATGTAACTTGTACGTTCAATACGCAATTATGCTTCAGATTCCAGAATGAGATATTTACTCTGCAGCGGAGTGTGTGCTGATATGAAACTTCCTGGCAGATTAAAACTGTGTGCCGGACCGAGACTCGAACTCGTGACCTTTGCCTTTCGCGGCAAGGTTCGCAGGAGAGCTTCTGTAAAGTTTGGAAGGTAGGAGACGAGGTATTGGCAGAAGTAAAGCTGTGAGGACGGGGCGTGAGTCGTGCTTGGGTAGCTCTGTTGGTAGAGCACTTGCCCGCGAAAGGCAAAGGTCCCGAGTTCGAGTCTCGGTCCGGCACACAGTTTAAACCTGCCAGGAAGTTTCATGCTTCAGATTAATCTGATAAACATACACTCTGAAGATATTTGTTGATGGGAACAGTGAAACACAAGAACTAAAAAAAATTCCATTGGCGATTAAGTAAGGTAGCTGTGTTGTAGGTTCATGAAGATAGAGCATTATGGCACCAGAATTATAACATCGATACACTTGAAGAGCCGAGCGGTCTAAGGAGCTGTAGTCATTAACTGTGCGGCTGCTCCCGGCGGAGGTTCAAGTCCTCCCTCGGACATGGGTGTGTGTGTGTTTGTCCTTAGGATAATTTAGGTTAAGTAGTGTGTAAGCTTAGGGACTGATGACCTTAGCCATTAAGTCCCATAATATTTCACACACATTTGAATATTTGAACACGTGAAGAAATAATAGCTAGCAGATCCTATTAGGAGTTCTATGTGTAACATCTTAGTGCCGAGAAGATTTTATTCAGGTAAGCCTCCGCAAAATATTACGAGGACATGTTAATAATATTATTTTGATATGATACCTACTAAAGCTTCAGTATTAGGGATGAAATCATTTCGCAACATTATAAATTTCTTGGTCCCGTCATGGGTACCTGAATTCCACGTACAATTTTGATTTAAACTGGAAGAGAATATTATCAGAAGTTACAATCATTCACTGACGCCAGTAATTACTGCCTAAAGTAACGGTGTGTGACGTAACGAGGTGAAATCCTCGTCAAACAATATGTTGCTATACACGAGCAGTATGACAGTGGTATAACAGCAGAATGACAGCTAGCGGCCACGTGGTGGTTTTTCATTTACAAACAGTAGAAGTGGCCCAGTGGCATTTTATATTGCTTTTATTAGTCCTTATATTTTACGCAAGAATAAATATATTCAATAGGCCAACACGGCAGATAAAAAAATAGAGTTGAGACGGAAATACTCGTTGCGACGCTCTCTATTTCCACCAGCGCTTCCACAGTTGCAGTCGATCAAAGCGCAGATTTCATTACTGCATTTTTGAAATTAACCTATCCTGTTAATAAAATAGATATGACACTCAGCGAAGTGTCAACAGATGTGTCTTGGTGAGAGGTATATACAAATATATTCGCCCGCATCTCGCGGTCGTGCGGTAGCGTTCTCGCTTCCCACGCCCGGGTTCCCGGGTTCGATTCCAGGCGGGGTCAGGGATTTTCTCTGCCTCGTGATGGCTGGGTGTTGTGTGATGTCCTTAGGTTAGTTAGGTTTAAGTAGTTCTAAGTTCTAGGGGACTGATGACCATAGCTGTTAAGTCCCATAGTGCTCAGAGCCATTTGAACCATTTTTTTACAAATATATTCAATAAAGAAATTCATTAGATTATTCACACTTTTCACTTAGCTGGTGGCAGGACGAAACTAATTACCATGTTTTATTACTTTTCAGACACTACATAAGTAACAGAATGTTACACACAGCAGCATGCATTCGTATCAAGAGATAGCTATGGATATAAACGTAAATCTATGTGATTTTATATAAATTAAGATCAAAATTAGATGCGCTAAATGCGTATAATTAATATTCTTAAGTACACGAGATCAAGAAGTGCTACGTCATTTCTTAGTCCATACCTGGAAAGAGGCGGATTTTTCCCACAGGTGAGACGCCCTATAATGCTGCAAGATCTCAGTACAATTTTTATGTTAGATGTCTAGTGTTTCGTCCCAGTTTGATCAGAAATTAAGCATGTACGTCATGGTGCAGTTAATTTGTAAATATCATGTGTTGTTCAAAACATATTAACTTTTCGAGTCTGGTTAATAAGGCTTGCGTCAATTAGAGACCCATAGGAGGAATAAAGAATACGAATCATTAGGTGCGAATATTGGGAGGATGATGTACGAAACGCTTTTGTGCCAGTATCTTTGTCAGTTTGGCGGCAGTTCAGCCGCGTTGGTGAAGTACTTGTAAAGAAAAGCAATAAATTCATTACATACTCCTTCAGAGGGACTCGATGTTTCGCACATGATAAACAATTTTGGATGGTTTTGACTTTCGAAGGGACTCAGCACTGAGAGCAGTGCTGGGATCCATATCGTATGCTGAAAGTTATTGAAACTTGTTAGAACAGTTAGATAGTGCTTCAATATCTTCGATGGGACCTGGCAGAATTTAGCATTAGTATATCAGTGAAGCCCGACTGCTCTTCTGCGCATATTTATGAGGATTATAAACAATTTATTGAACTTTAATTCTCACGTGTGTCGACTATCGCAAATTGAACTAAGCTCTACATCATAATTTTTAGGAATACCTACACTTGTTTTTGATAGCAGTATTGTGATGGATAGAATGAGTCATAAAAATCAAATTGTTATCCCTGCATCACGTACCTCTCCAGGGTAAAACGGCCTACACTAATAAAGTAAACTTTATTTCATTTTAAAACCCTAGGTAGGAGCAGGAGGGTCTAATGTGTTGCTTCATGTCACAATTTTATGAATAGGAAACCCATATATGTTGCACTACAAGACACTCTATTGCTAACGCAACAGTTGCGAGAGAGAAAGTTACGCTGCCGCTGATATAGTCCGTAATGTGTAACGAGGATATAAAACTCCCAGGAAGCCATTTATTACCAAATCCCATAAAAATTGTGATGTTGCCCAAATCTTTACGAAGAAGCTCTTTTCTTACTAGCTTACTGAACTCAAAAGGCTCACAACTGTTTACTACAACTGCCCATCAGACAACAAGGTTGACAACTTGAAACATTTAACTTCAAATGTTTAGTGTCAACTGAAAAAAAAAAAAAACATCCGTTTCCCTAGAAGGGCTCAATGTGATTGATATAAAGGCTGGCACACTCGAGCGAATTATTTGAGCAATTGTGAGCACATCGAACATTCTAAAGCAGTCTTGAAAGTTTTAGCAATTAATTTGTTGCCAGGAAGCTAAGTTACTATATTTTGCTGCTGGTTTTGATATTATTACGCTCAGTTGTAGTCATCCATTTAGTTGTTTTATCCTTAACGCATAAACTTCTCTGGTGTCGTTGAAAAGGAGGATGCTACATTTTCTCTGCCGCCGTCATCAGAATGATCCCTGTTCTGATATTGACATGAAAAATGGAACTAGAAATAACAGGACAAGTACAACGTTGAATGCAGTCTCTTCGTTCGCCAATTACGAATGCATTTCCATACTTTACATCTATGGTCACAAACTTTTTGTCAGCAACTTACCGGTTTCGGTCTATAACGATCATCTTCAGATCTGTTTTATAAAAACGATGTCCTAATGCACTGCGTCGTTTTTATAAAACAGATCTGAAGATGATCATTATAGACCGAAACCGGTAATCTGTTGACAAAAAGTTTGTGACCATAGATGTAAAGTAAAGGAAATTTATTCTATAATCGAGTCACTGTTTTATTCGCGACAATGTCGCAGCTTGTGGAGCTAGGAATGCCGCCTGCACTATGAGGCACACGTTGGTGTCCATTAACAGATCTCCGTTACTGCAGTGATTTTATTTTATTCCAATGTAGATGTATGCAACTAGCCTGTAACGAAATTTTCATTAAAAACATTGCTCAAGAATTCATAAATTATTTACTGACGTTAGTAGCAGCCTTTATACCAGAGTACGAGTTGAGTAGTTCCAAAATCGACCGTGTTAGTACAGGGCGCTATATGGATAGAAATCACGTTGGGCGGTAAGATGGAAGAAGACAGTCTGAACATGTAATACATCAGATTGTCAGGTTATGTGTTGTTAGGGTTAACATTATCGGCAAAAAATTACACAAGTAAAATGAGCGTCAAAAATATCCGCCTTAGGAGATTAGCAAGCATTCATTGTAACTGATTTTATATCGCTTTCATAGTGAAAAAAAGTAATGCATTACGATCCCATATACCCTCCCCGGTTTACCGCTCAACTCTTTTCATCCTTACTTATCTATATCTATATCTAATCCCGTTCCAGTCACATATGCTTCGCGGGAAGAAGCCTCCATCGGAGCTCGACTCTCTAATATTATCCTCGTGGTCTTTCGCGAGATATATGACTTCGTAGAATGAAAGCAATGTATTGGTTGAGTCTCCTAGCAACGTGCGTTCGTGGAACTTCGACAATATACAGACAAATGGAAAAACTAGTAGAAGCCAACCTTGGATTCCGTAGAAATATTGGAACACGTGAGGCAATACTGACCCTACAACTTATCTTAGAAATTAGATTAAGGAAAGGCAAACCTACGTTTCTAGCATTTGTAGACTTAGAGAAAGCTTTTGACAATGTTGAATCGAATACACTCTTTCAAATTCTAAAGGTGGCAGGGGTAAAATACAAGGAGCGAAAGGTTATTTACAATTTGTACAGAAACCATAAGGCAGTTATAAGAGTCGAGGGGCACGAAAGGGAAGCTGTGGTTGGGAAAGGAGTGAGACAGGGTTGTAGCCTCTCCCCGATGTTATTCAATCTGTATATTGAGCAAGCAGTAAAGGAAACTAAAGAAAAATTCCGAGTAGGTATTAAAATCCATGGAGAAGAAATAAAAAGCTTTGAGGTTTGCCGATGACATTGTAATTCTGTCAGAGACAGCAAAGGACTTGGAAGAGGTTATAAGGGGGTTATAAGATGAACATCAACAAAAGCAAAACGAGGATAATGGAATGTAGTCGAATTAAGTCGGGTGATGCTGAGGGAATTAGATTAGGAAATGAGACACTTAAAGTAGTAAAGGAGGTTAGCTATTTGGGGAGCAAAATAACTGATGATGGTCGAAGTAGAGAGGATAAAAAATGTCGACTGGCAATGGCAAGAAAAGCGTTTCTGAAGAAGAGAAATTTGTTAACATCGAGTATAGATTTAAGTGTCAGGAAGTCGTTTCTAAAAGTATTTTTATGGAGTGTAGCCATGTATGGAAGTGAAACATGGACGATAAATAGTTTGGACAACAAAAGAATAGAAGCTTTGGAAATGTGGTACTACAGAAAAATGCTGAAGATTAGATGGGTAGATCACATAACTAATGAGGAGGTATTGAATAGAATTGGGGAGAAGAGGAGTTTGTGGCATAACTTGACAAGAATAAGGGACCGGTTAGTAGGACATGTTCTGAGGCATCAAGGGATCACAAATTTAGCATTGGAGGGCAGCGTGGAGGGTAAAAATCGTAGAGGGAGACCAAGAGATGAATACATTAAGCAGATTCAGAAGGATGTAGGTTGCATTAAGTACTGGGAGATGAAGAAGCTTGCACAGGATAGAGTAGCATGGAGAGCTGCATCAAACCAGTCTCAGGACTGAAGACCACAACAACAACAACGAGTACCACACCATGATGCAGAACGCCTCTCTTGCTACGTCTACCAACGGAGTCTCCGTGATACTTTCGCACTTACTTAATGAACCTGCAACGAAACGCGTTGCTCTTATTCCGATTTTGCGTCTTCCTCTATCAGCCCCATCTGGTACGGATCCCAGTCTGACGAGCAATATTCGAGTGTAAGTCAAACGAGTGTTTTATAAGCTACTTATTTCGTTGATGAACTACATTTATGAATATTCTTCCAATGAATCTCAGTCTGTCATCTTTCTTACGCGTGATTACTTAATGTGGTTGTTCGACTTCAGGTCGTTGCCTACCTATAACCATAGATATTTTATAGTAGTAACTGCTTCCAGTGATTGTTCTGCAGTTGTGTAATTATTTAATTATTCTCTGCATACTACAGTGTCCTCCGCAAAAAGTCACATGGAATTTCCCACGTTATCTACTAGGTGATTTGCACGTATTTGGTAAATTAACGATCCCACAACTCACCAATGGTGCACTTCCGGAGCCACTTATACTTTTGAAGACTTTCCACTGTTCAGAATGATATTCTATGTTCTGTTTGCTAGAAGCTCTTCAGTCCAGTTACACAGATGGCCTTATTTTCCGTACGCTTGTATTTCGTTCATTAGATGGTAGTGCGGAATTGTATCGAACTCCTTCCGGAACACGGAGCTGCAACTTACTGGGTTTCGTGGACAAATAGAGCGAATTTGGTTTCACACAAGCTATGTTTTCGGGACATATGTTGATTCCTACGGAAGTTTCACAAAAAACACCGTCTGAAAAGGTCTTGAAGGCCCAATCGTACCGACCGGCCGCCACCTCATCCTCAGCCCTTAAGCGTCACTGGATGCAGATATGGAGTGGCCTGTGGTAGGCACACCGCTCTCCCAGCCGTTGTCACTTTTCGTGACCGATGCAGCTACTTCTGACTCAAGTAATTCCTCACTTGGCCTCACAAGGGCTGAATGCACCCTGCTTGCCAACAGTACTCATCAGACCCGGACAGTGACTCATCCAACTGCCAACCAAGCTCGACAGCGCTTGAGTTCGGTGATCTGACGGGAACCGGTTTTACCACCGCGGCGTAATACGAGAGCATAAAACGTGTTCCAAAATTCTACAACAGACCGACATCAGGAATATAGGCATACGATTCTGTATGTGTGTTCGATGACGTTCTTGAAAACTGGAATGATTTGTGATTTTTTCCAGTCACTAGGTACGCTCCGCTTCGCTAGAGGCGTACGGTAAACTACTGCTAGAAGAGGAGCAAGTTCTTTGGCATTGTCAGTGTAGACTCTAATTGATATCCCATGAACCATGGACCTAGCCGTTGGTGGGGAGGCTTGCGCGCCTCAGCGATACAGATAGCCGTACCGTAGGTGCAACCACAATGGAGGGGTATCTTTTGAGAGGCCAGACAAACGTGTGGTTCTTGAAGAGGGGCAGCATCCTTTGCAGTAGTTGCAGGGGCAACAGTCTGGATGACACTGATCTGGCCTTGTAACACTAACCAAAACGGTCTTGCTGTGCTGGTACTGTGAACGGCTGAAAGCAAAGGGAAATTACAGCCGTAATTTTTCCCCGAGGGACTGCAGCTTTACTGTATGGTTAAATGATGATGGCGTCCTCTTGGGTAAAATATTTCCGAGGTAAAATAGTAACCCATTGGGATCTCCGGGAGGAGACTATTCAAGAGGACGTCGTTATCAGGAGAAACAAAACTGGCGTTCTACGGATCGGACAGTGGAATGTCAGATCCATTAATAGGGCAGGTAGGTTAGAAAATTTAAAAAGGGAAATGGACAGGTTAACGTTAGATATAGTGGGAATTAGCGAAGTTCGGTGGCAGGAGGAACAAGAATTTTGGTCAGGTGAATACAGGGTTATAAATACTAAATCAGATAGGGGTAATGTAGGAGTAGGTTTAATAATGAATAAAAAAATAGGAGTGCGGGTAAGCTACTACAAACAGCATAGTGAACGCATTATTGTGGCCAAGATAGACACGAAGCCCACACCTACTACAGTAGTACAAGTTTATATGCCAATTAGCTCTCCAGATGACGAAGAAATTGAAGAAATGTATGACGAAATAAAAGAAATTATTCAGATAGTGAAGGGAGACGTAAATTTAAGTCATGGGGAATTCGATAGTACGAAAAGGAAGAGAAGGAAGCGTGATAGTTGAATATGGACTGGGTGTAAGAAATGAAATAGGAAGCTGCCTGGTAGAATTTTGCACAGAGCATAACTTAATCATAGCTTACACTTGGTTCAAAAATCATAAAAGAAGACTGTATACATCGAAGAAGCCTGGAGATACTGATAGGTTTCAGATAGATTATATAATGGTAAGACAGAGATTTAGGATCCAGGTTTTAAATTGTAAGATATTTCCAGGGGCAGATGTGGACTCTGACCACAATGTATTGGTTATGAACTGTAGATTAAAACTGAAGAAACTGCAAAAATGTGGGAATTTAAGGAGATGGGACCTGGATAAACTGAAAGAACCAGAGGATGTAGAGAGTTTCAGGGAGAGCATAAGGGAACAATTGACAAGAATGGGGGAAAGAAATACAGTAGAAGACGAATGGGTAACTTTGAGGGATGAAGTAGTGAAGGCAGCAGAGGATCAAGTAGGTAAATAGACGAGGGCTAGTAGAAATCCTTGGGTAACAGAAGAAATATTGAATTTAATTGATGAAAGGAGAAAATATAAAAATGCAGTAAATGAAGCAGGCAAAAAGGAATACAAACGTCTCAAAAATGAGATCGACAGGAAGTGCAAAATGGCTAAGCAGGGATGGCTAGAAGACAAATGTAAGAATGTAGAGGCTTATCTCACTAAGGGTAAGACAGATACTGCCTACAGGAAAATTAGAGAGACCTTTGGAGAAAAGAGAACCACTTGTATGAATGTCAAGAGCTCAGATGTAAACCCAGTTCTAAGCAAAGAAGGGAAAGCAGAAAGGTGGAAGGAGTATACAGAGGGTCTACATAACGGCGATGTACTTGAGGACAATGTTATGGAAATTGAAGTGGATGTAGATGAAGATGAAATGGGACATAGGATACTGCGTGAAGAGTTTGACAGAGCACTGAAAGAAACAAGGCCCCGGGAGTAGATAACATTCCATTAGAACTACTGGCAGGCTTGGAAAAGCCAGTCCTGACAAAACTCTACCATCTGGTGGGCAAGATGTATGCAACAGGCGAAATACCCTCAGCCTTCAAGAAGAATATAATAATTCCAATACCAAAGAAAGCAGGTGTTGACAGATCTGAAAATTACCCAACTATCAGTTTAATAAGTCACGGCTGCAAAATACTAACGCGTATTCTTTAGAAATGAATGGAACAACTGGTAGAAGCCGACCTTGGGGAAGCTCAGTTTGGATTCCATAGAAATATTGGAACACATGAGGTAATACTGGCCTCCGACTTATCTTAGAAGCTAGATTAAGAAAAGGCAAACCTACGTTTCTAGCATTTGTATACGTAGAGAAAGCTTTTGACAATGTTGACTGGAATACCCTATTTCAAAATTCTGAAAGTGGCATAGGTAAAATACAGGTAACGAAAGGCACTAAAGGAAACAAAAGAAAAATTCGGCGTAGGAGTTAAAATCCATGGAGAAGAAAAAAAGAGCTTTGAGGTTCGCCGATGACATTGTAATTCTGTCAGAGACAGCAAAGAACTTGGAAGAGCAGTTGAACGGAATGGACAGTGTCTTGAAAGGAGGATTAAGATGAACATCAACAAAAGCAAAACGAGGATAATGGAATGTAGTCGAATTATGTCGAATGATGCTGAGGGAATTAGATTAGGAAATGAGACACTTAAAGTAGTAAAGGTGGTTTGCTATTTGGGGAGAAAAATAACTGTTGGTGGTCGAAGTAGAGAGGATATAAAATGTCGACTGGCAATGGCAAGGAAAGCGTTTCTGAAAAAGAGAAATTTGTTAACATCGAGTATAGATTTAAGTGTGAGGAAGTCGTTTCTGAAAGTATTTTTATGGAGTGTAGCCATGTATGGAAGTGAAACATGGACGATAAATAGTTTGGACAAGAAGAGAATAGAAGCTTTCGTAATGTGGTGCTACAGAAAAATGCTGAAGATTAGATGGGTAGAGCACATAACTAATGAGGAGGTATTGAATAGAATTGTGGAGAAGAGGAGTTTGTGGCACAACTTGACTAGATGAATGGATCGGTTGGTAGGACATGTTCTGAGGCATCAAGGGATCACCAATTTAGTATTGGAGGCCAGCGTGGAGGGTAAAAATCGTAGAGGGAGACCAAGAGATGAATACACTAAGCAGATTCAGAAGGATGTAGGCTGCAGTAGGTACTGGGAGATGAAGAAACTTGCACAGGATAGAGTAGCATGGAGAGCTGCATCAAACTAGTCTCAAGACTGAAGACCACAACAACAACACATTGTCGAAGAATCGTATGAGCCTCTGGCTCAGACATTCCACTCTGTTCCAAACCAGAAAACGACGATCGGTTCTGGGAACGATACTGCCGTACGACTGTTCTACTTCCAACTGCAGCGACTGCCAGGAACCAAGCCTGAAGCCAGCTGGCACGCGTCATTTGCGCCGAACTTAAGCCATGATTTGCAACCGGACGTATCCACTGAGCTCAGTCGCTGCCGGCAGGAGCTGCTCCACATCTCGGACGACGCATCCCCCCCCCCCCCCAAGAAAGCAAGCAAATTCGCTGATGGGCTCCATCACCCACCTAACAAGAAGCTCCTAACAACAAGCAGTCACACCCAGTGCGCTTGTCCGGACCTCTCAGGAAGATCCGCCATGGTTCCAACAGGCGAGCCATCCCATGCTGATTTTGGATGTACTTTCAGCAGTGGGTAATACCTCAGACATGAGGCGTAAAGAGACAGCGGTGTGGCTGGTATCGACTTTCACATCCCGCCCAGAGCCTCGCGACACCGCCACTGTTCGGCAGTCACCGTCGAGCAAGTGTCTACCAATATGGATGTGCGAATCGGAAGGAGTAAGGATTCCAGAAAGCGCAATAACCTCTATAGGTGTCAAGCACTCGTCTTAAGTGTCCGAGCGCCATCGAAGTCCAGCCTGAAGCATGCTGACCGTGAACAACGCAGCTTTCAGCTGTTTACGGACAATAGCCATGTCCCCCTGGATCAGAACACAACAGGAGCAGTCCGTACCCATTTCAATCACTTTTACTTTTTATACAGGAAGTAAAGTGGCAATAACCCGAGAAGTCACTGAATGCAATCCAAATTTGCTGCTACACTACTGCTTGTCTACACTACCCTGAAAAGTCGCCTTACGCAAGGATAGTGCAATAAATTTACAGAAGCAACTAAGAGTAAGTTAGTGAACAGTAGTCCACGCTGTAAAATGGACAGGCACAATTCACTTCTTCGGAGAAATACGTTTGAGAAACAGGAACAGAATTAAATTACTTATTATTACACAAACAGCTATAGCTATGGGCAAGTTTTGTCGCCTCTATGACAGCTGCTGCACGGGTATTTATAGATTATTTATCACCAATTTTAACATTTACTATGCATTTTCAACATTTTCATAGTAAAATGACTACTGGAAGGATTAAGTAAGAAAATGAGTCGGGCATACAGAAAGTCCATGTTGATACAGGGGTAACAGACGCAACTGAATAATTCTGGGCTTACAAAGGACATCAACTGATGCTGAATACCACAAAACACTCGCAATGAGCGAAAGGCAAGTTTTCAGGATTGTGTTTTGGGCCGTCAAACGATTGTAATCTGCTTCGAGATTTCAAAAGAACTGAGGCAACTTTGCAGACTGAATGACTCATGTAGGAAATTTAATTCTATGTGCATAGTGAAGCGATTGTTCTAAAAACAGTTTAGTTCGACAATAACATCAATACGATCACGATTAAAATTAAACGACTCTATTTGTATATAGCTGGTTGACAAAAATAATGGTTTTATGGTAACTGGTTGAAGTACCTGGCGAGGCTGACCCTGGCCCTCTGTCCGCCGCTGAGGGTGATGCCCTTCTCGCCCACCAGCGTCTGGTCGCCGTACGGCAGCAGCTCAAAGTCCCTGGACAGGGCGCACACCTCCACCACGCGCTGGTACTTCTTATGATCATACGGCTGCCCGAACAGGATGTTCTGCCGCACGCTGCCCACGAATACCCACGGCTCCTGGCAAGCGTACGACACTTTTCCACCAATCCTTAGGTTTCCAGACGACGGAGAGAGCTCATTTATCAGCAGGTACAACAGGGAACTCTACGACATAAAAGAACAAATAAATTAAAAAATTACTAGTTTCATTCGTGCTAATTATACGTTGTTGAAAACTGGTTTATTGGAGCTCTCACTGCTAGTCTATCTTACAAAAGAATCCTCATCCCTGAATAACTACCACACCTGCATCCATTTGAACTTGCTTTCTCTATTCATCACTTTGCGTCCCTCTAAGTTTTTAAATATCACACTTCCTTCCGTTACCAAATTGTCAGTTTCGTGATGTCTCATGTTATGTCCTACTAACCGATCTCTTCTTCTAGTCAGGTTGTGCCACAATTTTTTTTTCTCCCCAATTCGATTCAGTACCTCCTCATTAGTTACGTTATCCACCAATCTAATCTTCAGCATTCTTCTGTAGAGCCACATTTCAAAAGCATCAGTTCCCGTTTTGTCTGAACTGCTTACTCTCCACGTTTCACATTCATAAAATGGTATACTCCAGATAGGCGCCTCTAGAAAACACTTCCTAACACTTAAATTGATATTAGATGTTAAAAAATCGGCTGTCATCACTTATTTTGCTGCCTAGAAATGAAGACGCACCTACTACTTCAAATGTCTCATTTCCTCATCTTCTTTCCTCAGTATCGCCCTCGCAGGTATACGTTATGTCAGGTGCTGCAACGTTTCTTGGGGAATAGCAGCCCATTCTTCACGGGGTGCTGCTGAGGAGAGGTATCGACGTCGGTCGGTGAGGTCTGGCACGAAGTTGGCGTTCCGAAACATCCCAAACGTTTCTTACGATTCAGGTCAGGACTCTATGCAGGCCAGTGCATGTAGGGGTGCTATGGTCGTGTAGCCACTCCTCCACAGGCCGTGCATTATGAACAGGTGCTCGATCGCGTTGAAAGATGCAATCGCCATCCCCGAAATGCTTTTCCACAGTGGGAAGCAAGAAGGTACTTAAAACATGGGCGTAGGCCTGTGCTGTGATACTGCCACGCAAAACAACGAAAGGTGTAAGCCCCCTCCATGAGAAACACGACCACACCATAACACCACCACCTCCGAATTTTACTGTTGGCACTACATGCGGTGACAGATGATGTTCACTGGGCATTCACCATAGCCAGACCCTGCCATCAGATCGCCACATTGTGTACCGTGATTTTTCACTCCACACAACCTTTTTTTACTGTTCAATCGTCCAATGTTTACGCTCCTTACACCAAGTAAGTCGTCGTTTAGTGTTAACAGGCGTGAAATGTGGTTTATGAACAGCCCCTCGACCGTGAAATACAAGTTTTCTCAGCTCACGCCTAACTGTCACAGTACTAGCAGTGGATCCCGAAGCAGTTTGGAATTCCTGTGTGATGGTCTGGATGGATGTCTGCCTATTACACATTACGATCCTCTGCAACTGTCGGGGGTCTCTGTCAGTCAACTGACGAGGACGGTCTGTACGCGTACGCTGTCGTGCTGTACGTGTCCCTTCACGTTACCACTACACTATCACATCGAACACAGTGGACCTAGGGATGTTTAGGAGTGTGGAAATCTCGCTACAGACGTATGACACAAGTGACACCCAATCACCTCTCTACGTTAGAAGTCCGTGAGTTCCACGGAGCGCCCCATTCTGCTCTCTCACGATGTGTTGTGACTGCTGAGGTCGCTGATATGGGTTACCTGGCAGTGGGTAGCAGCTCAGTGCACCTAACATGAAGAACGTATCCTTTTGGTGGTGTCCGGATACTTTTTATCACATAGTGTATCATACCTCACACGTCACCTTTCAGCTTTCTCTTCTATGATTAGTATTCCGTTTCATATCTGAGCTTTCGATATTCATACAACTGCTTCGCTATTTTCCAAGGGTCTCTAATTTTTCCATATATGTCATCCACTTATCCCTAGTTATGAATGCTTCTACAGCCTTGCATTTGTCCTGTAACCATTTCGGTTTGACCACTCTGCAGTTTTTGTCAGTCTCATTTTTTAGTCGTCTATATTCTCATTTACGTGCTTCTTTTTCTGCCTTTTTATACTTTCTTCTTGCCTCAGTTAAATTCAATACCTCCTGTGTTAGCCAGGGATTTGTACTAGACCTTACCTTTTTACGTATGTTGTCCTCTGCTGCCTTCGCTACTTCATCTCTCAAAGATACTCACTCGTCTTCTATTATATTCCTTTCTCCTATTTCAATCACGTTAATTTCCTACCTGTCTGCAATTCCTTCAGTTTGAATCAACAGTTCAAAACCAATAAATTATGGTCAGAGTACACATCTGCTCTTAGACTCCACGTCTGCCGCTGGAACTATCTTACAACTTACAATCTGGTTTTGAAATCCATCTTACCATTATACAGTCAATCAGTTCCCAAGTTTCTTTTTTGCATAAACCTTCTTTTATTATACTTAAACCAAGCGATTAAATCATGCTCTGTGCAAAATTCTACGAGATGGCTTCTTCTTTCATTCCTTTCCGCCACACCATGCTTTCTTAGTACTTTTTCTTCTCTACTTCTTCATGCTGTCGAATTCCAGTCTCACGTCAGAATGGAGTTTTCACCTTGCTTATCTGAATAATTTCTTATGTCTCATCATGTATTCTTTCAGTCTTTTTATCATCTACAGAGCTATGTGCTATAAAATGACGGGTGTTGGCCTCCTGCCTGTCTTGGCCACGATAATGCGTTCACTGCACTGTTCATAGTAACTTACCCGCTTTCCTATTTTCTATTTCATTACTAGCGGGGGTAGCCGGCTTCGCTCAGGGAGTTGATAGCGTGGTAGTTGAAATAGAAGGATAAACTTTAAACTATAAGAGGTAAAAAAAGTATTGAAAACAATTTCCAACTATGTGTAATACTTGTTTACACACTACATTTTTCATTTTGTTATCCGGGGTACATATATACAATTTTTTCGAATTTCCTACTCGAGAGGAAGCTATGTAGAGCTGACCGAGAGAGAAGCAGGAGCCGGCCGGTGTGGCCGATCGGTTCTAGGCGCTTCAGTCTGGAACCGTGCGACCGCTACGGTTGCAGGTTCGAATCCTGCCTCGGGCATGGATGTGTGTGATGTCCTTAGGTTAATTAGGTTTAAGCAGTTTTAAGTTCTAGGGGACTGATGACCTCAAACGTTAAGTCCCATAGTGTTCAGAGCCAGTGAACCATTTTTAGAAGCAGGAGTCTTGATGCCGCAATATTTTAAAGTTTGTCCTTGCTCTTTGTTAATTGTAAAACTGTAGTCTAATTTGATTGTAAACTGCGGACATTGGAATGGCAGTTCAGTAGACATCAGTGGTATTCTGGGGATAAATAGTGTATGTTCTATGTACTTTCCAGTCGTGAAGTCGGCTTCGACGATGTCATTCGACTGCTGTTGGACTATCATTCTGGTTCCATTACATAGTTTAGGTGAGATAATATTTATGAGTAGTGTGATTGGAGATACCAATAACGGCATTCCTGGTATTGCGAAGGGTTTAGAACTTCTGTAGGGAAGTTCACACTTTTTACAATGTTTAGTATCGTGTCGATTGATTTGTATGTTCCCTCTTCACAAGGAATTTTCTTTTGAATGTTAAAGTTGACGTCGTTGACAGTATTATTTTTAGTTGCCAAATTTCTCTATCAAATATACAGTCCGGATTGATATAGTTGAGAACAATATTTGGAGCCGGCCGCGGTGGTCTAGCGGTTCTGGCGCTGCAGTCCGGAACCGCGGGACTGCTACGGTCGCAGGTTCGAATCCTGCCTCGGGCATGGATGTTTGTGATGTCCTTAGGTTAGTTAGGTTTAAGTAGTTCTAAGTTCTAGGGGACTTATGACCTAAGATGTTGAGTCCCATAGTGCTCAGAGCCATTTGAACCATTTTAACCAATATTTGGATAAATTTGGTCTATGAGTTCGTTTTCAGCAGTCGCTATGCTGCAGATATCACTGTCGAGTTTAATGAGGCTGGTCATCTGGTCAGCAGTATATCTACATCTACATGGATACTCTGCAAATCACGTTTAAGTGGCTGGCAGAGGGTTCATCGAACCACCTTCACAATTCTCTATTATTCCAATCTCGTATATCGTGCGGAAAGAACGAACACCTGTATCTTTCCGTACGAGCTCTGATTTCCCTTATTTTATCTTGCCTTCCCCTGTTTGTATAAGTTGCTGAGCAAAATGTGCTGTTGTTTCGTCTTTCGATAGTTCAGCTCTCATATTCTTTGTTAGTCGTAGTTTTTGTATGTATGACCAGAGATGTGATTTGTTTTAAGTAGGAATTGATCTCGTCTGCTAGTGTTGACTTGGGGTAACTGGAAGTGTTTGTTGAAAATCTTCCGAGTATGAGTAGAGTTCCACCCATCATTTCTAAGTTTTCTTGTGATGTTCTTATGTGCCATGTTTTTATGTGCCATTGCGCATTCGTCCCAGAAGATAATTTTAGCTTGCTTCAGAATTTCACACTGTCCAGATGCTATTGAGATTTTACATATCAGGAATTGTTTTTCGACTGTATTCAACGGTAGCTGTAGGGCGCAATGGGCAGTTCGTCCTCCTACCATAAGTGTGGCTGCAGTGCCGGATGATGCCAGTGCAAGTGCGATGTGTTGCTTAGCACGTATTTCCGCCAGCGACAGATTTATTATAAACATTTTCCCGGTTCTGCCTGGTGCGTCCAAGTGAATGATTCCGCCAGTGTTGTTGCCGATACGGTTCATAATAACGTTGTAATTTCCTTTTGATTGTTATTGAGGAGCGGTTTGTTGTCAGAAATGTATTCAAGTATTTCGTCGATCTTGTGCTTTTTTCCTTTGTACTTTCGAAGTTTAGAACACTGACAGCATCTTTTGATGGTGCTTGCATACCAAGTTGTACTAAGGTCTGGTTGTTTATTGCTAAACATTTATCTTCTAGGCGAATAAGTGTTTCATTGAAGATACCGTCATTGAATTCGATGGTCAGTTCAGGATGAGCTCGTCGGATTTGGTACAGTATGTCATCACTCATACTTCGACACGCAAGTCGCCGAAGTGGCGTCAACTCGAAAGACTTGCACCAGGCGAACGGTCTTTCTGACGGAAGGCCCTAGCCACACGGCATTTACATTTTACATCACCCATCCTTTCTTTGAACCAAATCTGTTTTGGATTCGATGGGTTACATGTTGTCAGAATTATGGCGAATAAACCTCTCATATATTCAGCTGAGGCTTTAAGTAAGGCTCCTTGTAGTGTTAATTGCCAGTGGTTCTCGTTTTTCAGTAGTCCTAAGAGTTAGCATGCTTCTCTGTACTCCTGGCATAGGTAACCGTCAACAGTCTTGAGATCTGTGAAACTTGTTAGTCCGCGTATTTCGTTTACCAACATCCGGAGATACAAACACTCGGCGTCGGCGTTGTTCGGATATACAGTGTACACTCGGCTTAGTGCGCAAGTTTTCATGATTCCTAGATGATCTTCTACTGGAATTCCTTGTTCTTGTCGTTGAAAGGTTTTCCTTGTTGTTTTCCACGTATAATAGGTACGGACGTCGAAATATAATAATGTTTTCGCGAATGGATTCGTTTGGTACAGTGGGTAAAAGCTGTTAATGTTGCGTTCTGAGGTCGTTCGCTTGCACTTTTTCTGGTAGTATCTTTTGTGAAGTAAACTCTTGTCCATTCTCCAAATGTACTGGTAGATGTTGTACAGTTGGTTCGGGTTCGTGTATGGTACAGTCAAAAATCCGTTGCGCTGCTTCGTTACTGGTGATGTTTCTTCCCATTTGGTACATGTGGATCTCGTCGTTTCTACTTTGTTCTTCGCTGTCTTTGGCTGCCATGTCACTGCCTTTGTTCACATACTTACAGACATATTTTATGGATTTCTCTGAATTGCAGTATCCTACGTTTATGTGTGCTTGGAATCTTTTGGAAAGTAGTGAATTATATAGTACTACTCTTTGGTTATCCATTTCCAGTTCGTCGCTGCCTCGTATTCGTATTTTTGCTATGAGGCCATCGTTTTTTGATGATCGTCTTCTGCGTTTGGGACCGCCACAACTCCGTTTTCTGTGTCGTCCAAGTATGGTTCTGGGTATTTTATTTCTTTTTGTACGTTTTCCATCACTCATACATGACGAATTGCAGTTTAATGGCCCGCAAGGTTCGTGAATCACGTTTTTCACTACTATGTCATACAGCTCCGGATCTTCTTGTGTATTTGGAAATTGAGCTTGGATAATTTTGTCAATACTCGTGGGATGAGTTCTGTCGTGTGACCATATGAGATTGCGTGAGTGAGACAGTCCTCATTTTTGCCATTCGATTGTGTACATCAAGCATCTAAAGGCTCCAAAGATGTGGTATTTTGTGATAACTTCAATAACTGTCATTTGTTTTTGTCAGAAAAAGCAGGCTATTACGTCGTGTCTGTGCATGGGGGCTTGTCCGTATCTTAGTTGTTTTTTGACTTACGGCCGCGAAGAGTTACATGTGAATGTTATGAAGAAGTTAGGTCGTCCATATTTTCTTATGTAGGTCATGGCATCTTGTGTGTATTCGTGCATGTGTCTCGGACTTACTATGAACGATGAGGATAAGATTACCATTGTTCCAATGTCCTCAATGTTTCCGTCATTTATGATTGCGCCTCGAACATGGATGTACTCTTCTGTGTGCAGTTTCTTCTGATTCAGTCTTATGTAAAGCATCCGTTCCGCTTCTATTTTTACATACATACCTACCAGGAATTGTGGGAATAAACGGTGAATGTTGAGACTCTGACTGTATGTTTTATTGTCTCTGATCATTAAGCGGCATGCAAAGAACTCTTTCGAAGTGAATTTTTTGTTTGTTTCAACGCCTGTTTCAGGTTGGATTTGTTCCACATTAAAATCATATTCATCCTCTCCGTGCAGAAATATTAATGGAATATTGGAGGGCATCATATGAAAGGTGTGTCTCGGCAGTGCGTTGTAGTCCTTCTCTTCTTCGTTGTACACTTATGTCACGGCTTGTGTTTTCACCGTCTAAAATTACTATGGAGACTTTGTCTATATGAGGGGCATAAAATCTCGTTTGTGTTCTCCATATGCTCTCTTTTCCGCTCGAAGTACAACTTTATAGTCATCAGAAATTATTCGGTCTGTGTTGCTGTGTGCCGTTTTGAATATGTGAATCAGTTGATTCTACTTCTGTAAGATCCTCTGTAGATCTAGGACTACTTCTCGTCTCAATCCAGTGATATTTGTGCATCGTTGATTAATTTCTGTTTCTTCATTTCCGATATAATATAATTCTACAAATTTATGATCTTCCGCGAGTAGTGGTACTAATGATCTCATGTTTTGATAGATTTGTCCTTCGATGGGAAAAACATCGATTTCATCTCTGTTAGTGTTGATCGAAGTTACATCGAAAAAAGTCATTTGGAAGCAGACGTTGTACGCTTTTATATTTTGAAGAAAATGTTTTGATTCTGGAGTTTCCCGGTCACATAAAGTAAAAATTCCCGCGAAGGTGCTTCCAGCGGTGGTAATCATTCCAGTGGTGGCAGGCATTCCAGTGGTGGTAATCACTTCATTCAAACAACAGAATCCTGGTGTTTCTCCACTGAATTTTTTCGATTGCGAAATTGTTAACCATTTCTCCGATTACGACGTGTTTGCTATATCCTTTCGCTGCAGGCGGCGCTGACTTCGGTCGTGCAGCTTGAGGCTGTTGCCAATGGGCACCACTGTGGGAAGCCGGACTTGGGTATCACGGGGATGTCAACCTCGTCCCGTCTGTCCCCAGATCGGTCTGCCGCTGTGGATGCCCCGGTTGCTGCCCGCAGTGGGGCTGAGCCCTCGCCTGTGGTTGATTGGGAGGTCGTTCCAAGGCGTGGCAGGCAGCGAAAGACGTCCCCGGAGGCTGATCAGAAAGCCTCCCCGGTGCGTCTGACAAACAGGTTTCAGGTGCTGACTCTGGTTGAGCCAGATGCAGCAGCCTGCCCTCTTTCAGAGGATGATTCTCAGCCTTCAATCGCAGAGGGTAGGCTTATTGGTAGTTGGGAGCTCCAATGTCAGGCGCGTAATGGGTCCCCTTATGGATATGGCGGCTAAGGAGGGGAAGAAATCCAGTGTGCACTCCGTGTGCATTCCGGGTGGAGTCATTCCTGGTGTGGAAAGGGTCCTTCCGGATGCCATGAAGAGCACAGGGTGCAGCCAGCTGCAGGTGGTGGCACATGTCGGCACTAATGACGTGTGTCGCTTTGGATCTGAGGAAATTCTCTCTGGATTCCAGAGGCTATCTGATTTGGTGAAGGCTGCCGGTCTTGCTTACGAGATGAAGGCAGAGCTCACCATCTGCAGCATCGTTGACAGAACCGACTGCGGATCTTTGGTGCAGAGCTGGGTGGAGGGTCTGAATCAGAGGCTCAGACGGTTTTGCGACCATGTTGGCTGCAGATTCCTTGATTGCGCCATAGGGTGGTGGGATTTCGGGTTCCGCTGAATAGGTCAGGAGTTCACTACACTCAGCTGGCGGCTACACGGGTAGCGGAGGCTGTGTGGCGTGGACTGTGCGGTTTTTTAGGTTAGAAGGCCTCCGGAAAGTATGGGGTGGGCTGCAATCTCAAAGGATGCATGGCAAATACAGGACGTGCTTGGATCAAGGAACAGTCGGAATTGCAGTTGTAAATTGTTGTAGTTGTGCTGGGAAAGTCCCTGAGCTTCAAGCGCTAATAGAAAGCACAGAAGCTGAAATCGTTATAGGTACAGAAATCTGGCTAAAGCCTGAAATAAGTTCTGCGGAAATTTTTACATAGTCTCAGACGGTGTTCAGGAAAGATAGATTAGGCAGAATTGGTGGTGGAGTGTTTGTGTCTGTCAGTAGTGGTTTATCTTGTAGTGAAGTCGAAGTAGATACTCTGTGCGTATTGGTATGGGTGGAGGTTATACTTAACAGCCGAACTAAGTTAATAATTGGCTCCTTCTACCGACCCCCAGACTCCGATGATATAGTTGCTGAACAGTTCAGAGAAAATCTGAGTCTCGTAACAAATAAAAACCCCACTCATACGGTTATAGTTGGTGGGGACTTCAACCTTCCCTCGATATGTTGGCAAAAATACTTGTTCAAAACCGGTGGTAGGCAGAAAACATATTCCGAAATTGTCCTAAATGCTTTCTCCGATAATTATTTCGAGCAGTTAGTCCACGAACCCACGCGAATCGTAAATGGTTGCGAAAACACACTTGACCTCTTAGCCACAAACAATCTAGAGCTAATAGAGAGCTTCATGTCTGATACAGGGATTAGTGATCACAAGGTCGTTATAGCTAGGCTCAATACCGTTTCTTCAAAATCCACCAGAAACAAACGCAAAATAATTTTATTTAAAAAAGCGGATAAAGTGTCACTAGAAGCCTTCCTAAGAGACAAAATCCATTCCTTCCGAACTGACTATGCAAATGTAGACGAGATGTGGCTCAAATTCAAAGATATAGTAGCAACGGCAATTGAGAGATTCATACCTCATAAATTGGTAGAGATGGAACTGATCCCCCATGGTACACAAAACAGGTCCGAAAGCTGTTGCAGAGGCAACGAAAAAAGCATGCGAAGTTCAGAAGAACGCGAAATCCCGAAGATTGGCTAAAATTTACAGACGCGCGAAATTTGGCACGGACTTCAATGCGAGATGCATTTAATAGGTTCCACAACGAAACATTGCCTCGAAATTTGGTAGAAAATCCGAAGAAATTCTGGTCGTATGTAAAGTACACAAGCGGCAAGACGCAGTCAATACCTTCGCTGCACAGTGCCGATGGTACTGTTACCGACGACTGTGCCGCTAAAGCGGAGTTATTGAACGTAGTTTTCCGAAATTCCTTCACCAGGGAAGACGAATGGAATATTCCAGAATTTGAAACACGAACAGCTGCTAGCATGAGTTTCTTAGAAGTAGATACCTTAGGGGTTGCGAAGCAACTCAAATCGCTTGATACGGGCAAGTCTTCAGGTCCAGATTGTATACCGATTAGGTTCCTTTCAGATTACGTTGATAAAATAGCTCCCTACTTAGCAATCATATACAACCGCTCGCTCACCGATAGAACTGTACCTGCAGATTGGAAAATTGCGCAGGTCCCACCAGTGTTTAAGAAGGGTAGTAGGAGTAATCCATCGAACTACAGACCTATATCATTGACGTCGGTTTGCAGTAGGGTTTTGGAGCATATACTGTATTCAAACATTATGAGTCACCTCGAAGGGAACGATCTATTGATACGTAATCAGCATGGTTTCAGGAAACATCGTTCGTGTGCAACGCAGCTACCTCTTTATTCGCACGAAGTAATGGCCGCTATCGACAGGGGATCTCAAGTCGATTCCGTATTTCTAGATTTCCGGAAAGCTTTTGACACCGTTCCTCACAAGTGACTTCTGATCAAGCTGCGGGCCTATGGGGCGACTGGATTCGTGATTTCCTGTCAGGAAGGTCGCAGTTCGTAGTAACAGACGGCAAATCATCGAGTAACACTGAAGTGATATCAGGTGTTCCCCAGGGAAGCGTCCTGGGACCTCTGCTGTTCCTGATCTATATAAATGACCTGGGTGACAATCTGAGCAGTTCTCTTAGGTTGTTCGCAGATGATGCTGTAATTTACCGTCTAGTAAGGTCATCCGAAGACCAGTATCAGTAGCAAAGCGATTTAGAAAAGACTGCTGTATGGTGTGGCAGGTGGTAGTTGACGCTAATTAACGAAAAGTGTGAGGTGATCCACATGAGTTCCAAAAGAAATTCGTTGGAATTCGATTACTCGATAAATAGTACAATTCTCAAGGCTGTCAATTCAACTAAGTACCTGGCTGTTAAAATTACGAACAACTTCAGTTGGAAAGACCACATAGATAATATTGTGGGGAAGGCGAGCCAAAGGTTGCGTTTCATTGGCAGGACACTTAGAAGATGCAACAAGTCCAATAAAGACAGCTTACACTACACTCGTTCGTCCTCTGTTAGAATATTGCTGCGCGATGTGGGATCCTTACCAGGTGGGATTGACGGAGGACATCGAAAGGGTGCAATAAAGGGCAGCTCGTTTTGTATTATCACGTAATAGGGGAGAAAGTGTGGCAGATATGATACGCGAGTTGGGATGGAAGTCATTAAAGCAAAGACTTTTTCGTCGCGGCGAGATCTATTTACGAAATTTCAGTCACCAACTTTCTCTTCTGAATACGAAAATATTTTGTTGAGCCCAACCTACATAGGTAGGAATGATCATCAAAATAAAATAAGAGAAATCAGAGCTCGAAGAGAAAGATTTAGGTGTTCGTTTTTCCCGCGCGGTGTTCGGGAGTGGAATGGTAGGGAGATAGTATGATTGTGGTTCGATGAACTCTCTGCCAAGCACTTAAATGTGAATTGCAGAGTAATCATGTAGATGTAGATGTAAATGTAGTGAAAAGCTTCACTTGTTAAGTCGTACTGTTTACTTGTCTTCGTCCGCACTTCTCGTAGGGTGATATTTTCATGGCTGGTTTGAGTTTGCAGTCTTTCATTACAAGATTGTGTAGCATGTCTTGATTCTTCAGTCCGTTCAGTTCGCTGTTCTTCGATTTCTTTGCTTCTCTCGGTGCTCATTGTAGTTCGTTGAGAACTTAAACGTGTTCGCGCTTTTCCTCTGTTTCGTTTTTTCGCTGTTCCTTTTGTTTTCGCCGTTTTCCTTCAGAACTGGCAAGATCTACTCTTTTACGCTCCGGTATTGTCCAAAACGTAAATCAAATCAACTTTTTATTAGAAAATACACTAAGTGCAATTTACACACATTTCACACTCTATTTTCGATTTATATCCAGTAACGGTACCACTTTGACTACTCACACTTCACTCATTGTACTACTTGTTCGTTTCCTTCCCTCGCCATCCTGTCAATGGGTAACCCCATCAATGGTGAATTCCAGAACATACCCAAAAGTTTTGAATGGTTCCAATGTTCCAGAACATTCTACAACATTCGAGAGTGTTCTGGAACGTTCCACAATGATCTGTTATGTTCCGGGATGTACCCGAACATTCTGGAATCTTCCCGAAGGTTGGAGACCATTCCCAAACATTCCAGAAAATCCAGGATCATTCTGGATCATTCTGGAATGTAGTGGAATGCTCTCGAATAGTGCGGAATGTTCTCGAATACTCTAGAATGTTCTCGAACGTTCTAAAAATTTGTAGAAGACGAAACTTACCAGCTTCAAAACACGCCCTTCTGATAAAAACAGGAACCTTCTTCATGGATGGGGAATAGCGGGCTACTACACCATGTTATTTTCTTGACCATACCGGGCTCGTTTCTGAGTTTTAGCGGCACGCACATTGTAAAGTTACTATTCCTGTTTTTCGCAATCTGCTTTTGTATTAATAACATTATTATTCTTGCCAACGCACTTAACTAATTCCCACAAATTTAACTACAATCTATCGATTTCCCTTTTTAAATTCGCCAACGTACCTAAACGATTAAGAGATCAAACACTGCATGTTCCGACCTTACGTATACCAGTCTTATGTCCAGGCCTCTCGGGTGTTAGGCCGGATGCGAACGTTGAAGTCCCACGATATTTCGGCGAATAGCCTTTCCGACATCATCAGATGGTTCTCATAGCCTGTCTGCTCTCTCTCTGTCTCTCTCTCTCTCTCTCTCTCACACACACACACACACACACACACACACCTTTTACTTTCACTCATTGGGGAAGTGTATGGAGGAGTTTATAGCCTGTTGGCTTTTACTTCACAATGTGTGTTGGGTGTGTATGTGTGTGTGTGATTTTCTTTGACTGTTTTGCTGTCTGTGTATTGTGATGGTGTCTTGTACTTACATCAGGTTGGGGAGATGTTGGGTGTTTTAAGGATTAAGGATTGGTATTAGGACTTGGAGTTTTTGGGATTTTTTTCTTCGACTTAGTCGTTGAAGAACGTCATAGGCCGTTTGTGTTTATCACGGGACACGTCATACCGACCTAAGGAGTGGATGAGGTTATTTCCAGATCTGGGAGAGCTCGTTGAAAACCCTTGCCAGATCTTGGAATCTTTCTTTGAGGAGGGGGATTTCGGCAGCAGCTTGCAGATCGTCGGTGGGGAATCCATTGGGTAGGTGCAGTGCCCTCCTGAGGGCGCGGTTCTGCTGACAACACTGACAACCGGAAAATTTTTCAGGTTGACAACAATGCCGACTTCGACGTAAAAGTCCAATCACTCCGTGCGAAAGGCAGGCGAGCCCAGTGCTTCAACTGCCAGTGCATGGATCACGTGACAGAATTTTGCAGGATGCCTGAGCGCTGTTTCAAGGGCACTGAGGAGCACCAGTCGCGGGACTGCCCGAAGAAAAAGGAAGACCAGCTGAAGCGCTGCAACTGCAACTGGGACCACGTCGCCTGCTACCGAGAATGCGCTGCATTCAAGCACAGGAAGCGCACCAGCCGCGTAAACCCGAGGCGCAGCTTCGCGGACGTCGCTAAGCGAAGCCGGCCGCCCCCTCCGAGAGGCCAGGGCCGCTCGCAGGGGAGGCCGCACCGGCACCGCAGCCGTCGCAGCTGCCTTCGCCGGCGGCACAGACTGTAATCGAGGGAGCCGTCTTGCCGGCGCCCGCGGCTGCGAGGAGGGTTGCCGCCCGCACAGGGCGTTCCCAGCCTGCCGCCCCGCTGCCGGCTACGGGAAAAGTCGCGATGGAGTCAAACCTTCACGAAACAGCGAAGGAAGACACCACCGAGCTGGCCGCGCTTCTGCAGTTGCTCAACCAGCTGATGACTCAGCTACCGGTGCTCGTGGGAGCGGTGACGGCAGTCCTCCAGGCCACCGCCGAGAGAAGCCAGCCTTAAACTGGTTAACTACCATATTTATGGGTTAACCATTTGCCTCCTCCCCCAGCAAGGCGAATTTCGCCAATTCCTACGAGACGAGACGGTCGACATCTGCCTTGCGCAGGAGACCTTCCTCAATCCCGGAGCCGACGTGCGAGCAGCAAATTTTTGCTGCTACCGAGATGACAGAGCCACCCACGGGGTGGCACTGCCATCTACGTGAAGGAGTCAGTGTGCCACCACTGGGTCCAACACCGGCGCTTAATGCGCTCGAGGCCACAGGAGTGGCTGTCAACACCACCGCCGGAAAGATTCTTTTCGTGTCGGTGTACCGGCAGCGCGGCACACCCCCTGATGAAGCGGACTTCGACGCCCTGCTGTCGTTGGAGGGCGACCTTTCATTGCCAAGGATTTCAATGCGAAACACACCGAGTGGAACTCGTGAACTGTCACCAGCATCGGGCGCCGCCTCTCCCGCGCTGTTCATCGTAAGGGCGCGATCACCGTGGGGCCGTTTGACCCCAGCATCTTCCCTGTACGGGGACAACCGGACGTGCTCACTATTGCTCTTCTCAAGGGAATAGGGCAATTTGCGACCGCCGAGACGCGAAACGTCCTGCCCTCTGACCACGTTCCGGTTATTTTTCGCCTCGACGTGGTCGGAACTTCTCTTCCAGAGAGCCGTCCGAGCTATCGCAGGCTGGACGTCGAGCGCTTTCGGACGAAAGACCTCGAATTCCTCGAGACACGCCAAACCCCACAGAGGTAGGGGCAGACGCCGCCCTAGCATTCTTCACCGGAAGAATACGAGCAGCAGTTGAAGTCATGCTGAGACACCGCCAAGGGCCACGTGACTCCTCGCGTCAGCTACCGCGACCTGTTCTGGTAGCGATCACCGAAAAGAACCGACTATTTCGTGAATGGAAGCTGACTCGCCAACCAGACCCGAAGCGTCGCTTAAACCGCATGAGACGAGAAATTAAGGCAACAGTCGAGCAACACCGGAACCCGGAATGGGCATACCTTGTGTTTACGCTCAATCCTGAGGATGGTAGTGCATGGAGGGTGGTAAAGTCCTTCCTACGTCGGCGACAGCGAATACCGCCATTACAGGTTGGGAACGACTTAGCCAGCGACCGGACGCGAAAGCCAGTGCTCTGGCTGGCGCGTTCGTAGCGAACTTCACCCTGGTGGCCGACGTCATCGACGTGGAGCACATATGGCGGGTACAAGAGCAACAACCAACCTTCCGCGCCGCAAGGGAGTACGGCGACGTTATCAAGCCGATAACGGAGGAAGAAGTTTCTGCACTGCTTCACTCGCTGAATCCCAGGAAGGCTGGAGGTATCGATGGCGTCACAAACCTCCTGCTGAAGAACCTTCTGCTGCGATTACACCGGCAACGTGCCGATGTTTTCAACGAGATCTTCCGATCAGGTGTCTATCCCTCTGTGCGGAAACACGCGGAGGTTGTGGCCATCTTGAAATCCGGCAAGGACACACGCCAGGCATGCAGCTGCCGACCCATCAGCCTGCTACAGAGAAGACTGATGCAACACGTCACCCAGGGGGCACCATCCCGGACGAGCAGTTCGGGTTTCGGGAAGAACATGCCACTTCCCAACAGCTCCTGCGGGTAGTAGAACCGGTGATGAGAGCCCTGGAAACAAGGGAATACCTTGGGGCAGTGTTCCTCGACGTCTGCCTAGCACTTGACTCGGTGCGGCACGACGGTTCCGAGTTCAAACTCTTTGAACAAGGGATACTGACGTCCTACATGACGCTACTGTGAACCTTCCACGTGAGGGCTGACGGCGGTACGTCCACAGACCGGCAGATACGTGCAGGGGTGCCACAGAGGTCGGTACTCGGCCCTTGCTGTACTCCCTGTACATTACCGACGCCCCGAAAGTTGTAGGAGTTGAACTGGCCCTGTACGAGGATGATACAGCCCTGTTCACTCGCAGCATGAACGCCCAAGTGCTGAGAAACCGCCTCCTACGTGGGTGCGACGCCTTGGGCTCATGGGCAACATAATGGCGGCTGAAATTCAATGCCACGAAGAGCTAGGCAGTTGTCTTCACCCGAAGACTCCTGCCGCCAGGGCTTACGCCAGTCGAAATCCTGGGAGAACCTATACCATGGAGTGGGACGGCGAAATACCTAGGGGTCACCCTAGACCGCAGGCTCACCTGGAAGCATCACATTCGTGATGTCACAGGGAGAGCAATAGGACGCCTTCGCGTCCTGTATACGCTGCTAAACCCGCAGTCGTCATTGTCACCGCAACACGGCATCACGCTGTACCTAACAGTGGTCCGCCCGCTGTTAGAGTATGCGGCCGTGGTCTGGGGGAAGCCGCAGATGTTCACATTGTGGCTCTGCAGCGGATACAGAATCGAGCCCTGATGACTGCCAAGCATCTTCCGAGGCGCTACTCGACGCGCCAACTCCACGAGGACACCGGGATCCTGCCGCTGCGAGATAGGATTCGCGCCATCGCAAAGACGTTTCACGGGAAAGCGGGCTACTCCCGCAATCGGCTCATACGAGGACTGCGCCAACAATCGCACATCAGGGCAACCACGCGTTGGCCTGAGTTTTACTAATCCCCCAGCAGAATGTGTTTACTTCTTTTTTTACAGGTACCCACCAGCAAGGACGAATCAAGAAGAAAGGTAATATCTATTCTGTCCCCCTTAGGAACCGCAGGAATGACGATTTCTGTCTAAACAGCACCACCTCGAACCAAGGACAGGCTCGTCTTTTTCAGCGTCAGCAGACAGACCATTCCATCAGAACCACCTGATGATGGCGGAAAGGTTATTCGCCGAAATATCGTGGGACTTCAACGATCGCATCCAGCTGGACACCCGAGTGCCCTGGAAACAACACATACGCTGGGAAAGCCTCCGATCACATATACCGGTCTTGTTTTCCCTATTAACGACATCCTTCTAATTACTTACCGCTGGAAAGTCCAAATAGGAGGCTTATTTACTTCAAGAATATTCTACCCAAGACGATGCCATCATCATTAAGCCATTTTTCTGGCGAAAACATAACGGTTGTAACTTACAACTGCTTACAGCTGTTCGCGGTACCAGATCAGCAAGGCCACATACAAACGACATGCCTCTGTAACGACTGAAACAGCTGCGGCTCCTCTTCAGGAACCACGAGCGAGTCTGGCCTCTCCAAAGATACGCATCCGTTGTAGTTGTGCCTACGGTACGGCTATCTGTATCGTTTAGAAAAGTGAACCAGCTCAGCTCGGCATGGTCCATCGTTCACTTTTATGTAATGATCTTAATACTGCGGAAACGTATAAGACTAATTTGCAGTTTTTGGTTACACTGCCACTGGTGTTCTTCGAGCTGAAACGATTCTCCTCGTCTGTCTCCTCGGAGCTTATGAAGAGTCTGGTGAAGTCGACTTGCACCCGCTGCCAGAGTGCACGAACTCTTAGTCCCGTGCGGCGCGCGAGACCATTCAGGCGACGTTACTGTTCCGTAGACTTCCTCCCAACCGTTTGCTGTCTGACCTAAGTAATTTCTGTGTCCTGGTATACATATGATAACTAGCTCAACTCTGTTAACACATCGTCACCAACCGGTGTCTTCCATCTCTTATGCAAACAAAACAAGAGCATAGTAAAAGTCAATGACGGTAAGGACATACACGAGAACTCGACATGTTAAGTTTCTGTTGGAGTACAACTGAATTTATTCTTCTTCTAAAAGCCGTCGGGAGGTCCGTTCGTCCGCTACACACCGCCTCAAGCTAGTTATTGTAGTTGTTCCACACTCTGCTAGGCAACCTCTTACAGTCCGTGTATGTTCGCTAACATCAAGACCCACCTCGATAACCTATGCGCACGAAAGCGAACACACTTCCGAGCACTTCTGAACTTTCCACAGGTAGAAAACAACCCTACGGTTCTCTGACTAGAAAACTTCCGAAATGCACTTCCACATAACTTCTGCCCTATAGGGTTAAAGTCGCCTCCTGCACCCTCCCACTGCCACTGAGCGATTCCTCGATTTCGCGAGCTGCCCACAGGTCCACGACATTAGTTTCACCTGCCGACACTTTGGATAATCAGCTTCCACAGAAGAAAATGGTCATTGCGGTTGTCGATTCCCTCCTAACACTCAGAGTTCTTCTGTAAAGTGCTGCTGCCTGCCGCCACTTTCAGAAGTTTGTTCCGCAAAGAGTACCACGAAACGCTAGCCATTCTGTCGGAAAGCACTCGCCTCTGAGGACGACACAGTCGGGTCAGGACAGCGCCCTACAGTCGGATTAGTGAGACACAACCCACTACCTTCAGACTGGAGAAACGGACACTGGAAAACCGGCGCTGTCACTCACAGTAACCGTCAGCACTCTGCGACTGTCGCGGCAGGTAAGTGATTCGTTACACAATCGATACCACAGAATCGCATGCCACGATGCCGTGACTGCACGTAAGTTAGAGGACGCTACATTCTGCAACTGTTGTGTATGTACCATCTTGAATAACGTAGATTAAACCGTTATTAGAAATGCCTACTAGTATGCATGCCACTGGTAGCACTGAAATACCCTGTTGTGCCTTTCTTCTTAGTTGTTTCTAGACCACGCTTATTTTAAAATTGTATAAGGTACTTAAATAAATTTGCATTGTACACTGAACATTGGAATAAGTGCTAACGTAACCACTGTCATTCAACTCGAAATTATATGAGAAGAAGAACTGAGGGAGGACTCGTCCTAAATCCTCAACTGCGTTTTGCCATGACCCGCCTCCCATCTTATTGGCCTCAAACCGACTTCCAAAAACACACACAAGCACGAATGGGTAAAGAGTGGCACTCTAAAAACTTACCGTTTCTTCAAAAAGTTGTGCCGATACCAGGCACAGAGGCTGGCAGGAACAGATAATTCTTGCATCTGATCTCTTTGATTTAGAAGGCAGTTCTCCGAACTCGATACGCTAATGCTCAGATAGGTTTAAATTAATTTAATTCATGATTTTCCTCTTCATCATTACCAGACTGCTCGATATCTCGCTTTGAGCATAAGGTCACTGATTCAGAATTCTTCAGTATCTGTCAAATACTGCAAATGTTTTGCATGAGAGCTAAAATATTTTCTACTACCTTTCCGCAACCAACGGGGCCCACAATCGCACAAAGCTTGCCGGCGGGGACGTTGAGGTTTATGGCGGCCACAGCAGGACTCACGCCATCCCACGTGGCGGTCACGTGCTGCAAGGAGACGTCCACGCGTGCTGCTCCTGCGCCGCTGGCCTCGGTTGTGGACTCTGGCTTTAACAGGAACTCCTGGGACACACGATGGTGATTACCACATAACTTGGCTGCCAGAAGATCGCCATTGTTCAGTGAAGTAGGATTATAAAATATTCCACGAATTCTTTCTCATTTCTTTTTTTGTTATTGTTTAATGAAGGAAGTGCAACGCTAATACCTTGCAACTAGGACTCCAGGCTCACAGATCTCTAGTTACATTAAAGGAAACAATCAAACCATAAACATCATTACATCTGGTTGCATCTTAAAAAGCTATCATTACACAGAGCTGACTAATGTTGTCGGTAACGTTGCATTTATCCCCAAGTTACAAATATATACATTTTGTAAGTGTACGCAGATATAACGAATTACACACAATTATAGAGAAGCTATGGATACGATAGAATAACAAAGTTATAAGATAATTAGAGTCTACTGAAGATAAAAACGAAATAAAATAAAATACAAAATAAATACAAAATTAAATGGATGAATCTCATGCGGCCCGGAATGTGAGAAGACTACAGAAATTAAAATAATATGTAAAGTACCAGTGATAGGAACTGCTGAGCGAAATTTAATCGTTTAAAAGTAAGTGTGGCCAGTGTGCCAACTGATTGTTTATCTCATAAGTTTACAACGGCGTTAGTTTTCGTCCTTAGTTTGCCAAGTGGAGAACATGGAATTGTGTTGGGCAACTGTCGCACACATCCACTGTATGATCGGCAAACGTAGAGTCAGAGTACTGCAATTTACTTCAACTTTCAGCGAATCTAGTTACTATTTATAACACCTGAATAGCTGATGGAAAATTCATTTCACTCAAGAAAAGTTATTGGACTGCGGTACTTGTAATGTAATATCATGGTGCGAAGTTACAAGATTGTAACGTTTACGGCACCTCCTGGAAACTACAATATGGGATGGTGTACCAGCTTCTGAAAGGAACTGCAGATGGGGAAAAATATAGAGCAGGGAAATATTTTTTTTAGCTCATGTTTCTTATGGAAGATGTAAATGCACATACATATACTCGTATATTTACTAATCTACAACCTCGTCTACACACATTCTTTGCACGTCGCTGCACCAAGCCTAGAGGAGGGTACTTTGCTAGATATTCCATTTCCTGTTCCACTCGCAAAAGGAGCGAGATGAAAAAAGATTCACTTAATGTTGCTATACGAGCCCCACTCTCCCTGTTTTGTTCTTAGGATCCTTACAGGAGATGTACGTAGGAAGTAGGAGAATCGATCTGCAGTCCGTCGCGAATACTGATCCTCTAAATTTCCTCCATAGCTTTTCGTGAAAATATAGTCTTCTTTCCTCCAAGATTCCTATCTAAGCACATGGATCATTTTTGTAAAACTCTCATACCGAACGAAAAACCGATAACAAATTTAGCAGCATGCCTCCGAAATGCTACGATGTCTCTGTTTAGTCTCACTGGTGGATATCTCAAACATTCCAGTAGTGCTCAAGAATGGGTCGGACAATCCTGCTGTATGCACTCTCCTTTATAGGCCCATCATACTTTCCCAGTACTCCCCATAAGCTGCAGTTGGCCATTCAGCATCCCTGTACCTGACGTTACATATTGATTCAAAGTCCATCTCTTCTAGCAGTGTTATGTCTAGATACGAAATCGACCATTACAAGATCTCCCACACACGGGAGCAAGATGGGGTCGAGAAGCAATCAGGCAGCTATACCACCTAGACGCACTCGTGCTTCCTACAGCCAACTTAGCGAGTCTGAAAGAGGTCATATTGTGGCTTCCGAATGGCAGGATGGTACTTTCGGAGATATGCCACACAAGTTGACGTGCTGCATCACTTGTGAAACGATGCTTGGGCCAGTGGTCACGTGAACATTCTCACACACGGTGACGTGGTTCTGGACGCCCACGCAGCACAGACGCCCGTCAGGGCACCAGCGGCAGTTAGTACAGATACCACAGCATAGATAAAGTCGCTTGTGAGCTCAGCCGTGTCAAAAAATTGTTCAAATGGCTCTGAGCACTATGGGACTTAACATCCGAGGTCATCAGTCCGCTAGAACTTAGAAGTACTTAACCTAACTAACCTAAGGACATCACACACATCCATGCCCGAGGCAGGATTCGAACCTGCGACCGTAGCAGTCGCGCGGTTTCGGACTGAAGCGCCTAGAACCGCTCGGGCCGTCAGAGGATTACTTGGAACACGGAATGGCGGTCCATCGTCTTCGGTGATGAAAGTAGATTCTGCCTGTACGCAAGTGATGATCGTTTGCGTATACTACAAACACCTGGTGAGTGCTGTCTCGTGGAGTGCATTCGTCCAAGACGCACCGGTCACACCTCAGGCTTTATGTCTCCGATGCAATAACCTACAACTCTCTTTGACCTTCCTCGTGAGTTTCTGCATGAGATGTTAACCAGCGCTCGGTACGTGAAAAATGTTGTTAGACCAGTATTTTCGCAGTTCTTGCAATAGAAAGGTGAGGTATTGTTCGAAGAGGATAATGCTCGTGAAACTCAACGTACTCTGCAAGTCGTTCAGCAACTTCCCTGGTGCCCTATTCTGTATCGTTCATACCGATTGGTGTAGTAGGTTAGTCATGGTAGTAACGTAATTTTCTGTTCTTTGTCCAAATATCCTATTCAGTTAGCTTCTGAGACCTGTTACCGAATGGTCCTCCCACCGACTTTACGACAATTGTACCAGAGGACGCATCCGGCTGGAAAGTGAGTTCATAATAGACTATTTTCCTTTGTTAGAAATATGGTTATGTTAGGTTGTTACTGTGAATGATTACATTAAAAGAAAACGTTTTCAGTCAATATTCTCTCAAAATACGTGTTATTTTTATGCAAATAAGAGTTTAAAGATGATTAAACACCAAGCCATCGGCTCTGCTTACATATATTACGTGAGTGTGAACTGACATTACTAGTGACTTTGTATGCTTTTTCCCACAAATGGTTTAGTTAGCAATTATCGAAACGTGTTTACAACTTTCAAGTAACAATGGAAAGCAATTATGTGAAGCCTGATATTGGAAACCTTCCAAACTATCACGCATTTATGACTTACGCAGCACTGTTTGGCAACGCAGTCAGGCTATGTTCCTCTACCCAATAGTGCAACAAGTGAGCGCTGTGCTTCTGTTGTTTGGCGTAGCCAAATGGCAGCCGGCACAGTAGCTCATCTTGTTCGGTCAGATGGTTATCTACCCTCTGTAATATATAAAAAAAACTGAGTGAATCGATCAACGATGACTAGTACAAGCGTCTTGGGACATCTGCCCCAAACGAATACAATGAACAAATTGAGATAAAAAGACAGGAAAAGAAAAATAGAACGTGGTTAGGGCGCGGAAATGTGATACGGAAGGACACAGGTTCGCGCACGGATGGGTGAAAAAAATTTTTTTTTTTCCTCTTCATATATGCAACACGTTCTGAGACATTGATATTCGTGTAAGTTAAGATTTTACTGCGATATTCGTTATTACTTACATGTAGGAGCGGACTTCCTCAGTAATGATTTTATGATTTCTGTGTGTTTAAAAACGAAACATGAAATTGCTGGAGATGAAACTGCTGTGAATGACACAACCGACATTGACCTTTATACTGTATTTTTTCTTGTCAGAAATAATTCACCATTTTTTCCGAACATGTAGCGATTTCCAAGTATGCGGTTAACCAGGAATCTAAGACCACAAGTTAAATTACTGGGAATGTAACTAACAGCAGTTATCTTCATAATCTTGCTTGTCACAAGTATTTATCTGTGATCGAATCCTCAACAACAGTAGACAGAGATGAAAGATCTCCGCTGTAATATTTTTAGACTGTAGCATCTTGTACGAAACATTTTCCTTCAAGGGATGCATGTTATAAACTTCGACGAACTGCAGGAGCTCTCGAAAACGCGTTTTTTTTTCAATTTTGTTTTTAAGACCCAAATCGTTGATGTATCATATAGGGAAGTTGGCTACTTAATCACCTGGAACTCTAGGAGCGAGTTATAACCACATTCTGTTTATCTTCTTATTCTTTGAAACTCCCAGAATCAATTTTTCGGGTGTTTTTATATGTCTACTAGTACAATGTGGTACTACGTACTATTCCTAACTCATTTTCCGAATCGTAAAATCCAAAACACGATGTCAGTGTAAACGAGAATAAGATGACATAATGCGGCATGTACGACTATCTGCAGAATACAGTCAGATACGTTATCGTTATTATGCATGCATGGAAACATGCGGTCAATAGCTACAGTCCCATTTAACTGTGGGCAACATTTTCAAACATTTTCGAGGTCTAAACTAGCAACTCACCTGAGCAACAATAATATCCTTAGTGAATTACAGTTTGGGTATCAAAAAGGTTGATCAGATGAGAATGGCATACATACACTCACTCACTAAAGTTTTGCAAGCATAAAATAAACAAAATAGTAATGGTTTCTGTGATCTAAGATATTTCACTAAGTGAATCGCAATATCCTCCTAGTAAACTGAGGCTTTATTGAACTAATGGCATAGCCAATCACTGGATAATGTCATGCCACGTCCAAGCAAAATAATGCAAGAAGTGGTACTTGTAAATCAACAAATCTTACCATGGGAGATTCCTTTTATTGAGAAGGAATCACTTATGGGGTTCTAATAGTCACAATCTTATCTCCACTAATAATTCCCACATATGTAAACGATCTCCTCTCTCATATTGAAGAAGAAGGATTAGTTCTTCATTTACAGATGACAACAGTATTTTAATCAAAATAAATACAAATATAGCAACAAAAGAAATAGTAATCAGTGTTCGTAAAGGTATTATTGGGAGATTTTCTGCAAATGATTTCACTCTCAATTTCAAAGACACAACATATGTAGTTCATTAATAACATGGGTGGAAAGCTCAAAATTTTTAAATGTCCATATTGATCAGAATTTATATAGGATGAAACCAATTTTTGACCTCCTAAAACAACACAGTTCAGCCACATGTGAACTTCAGATCATTGCAAATATGAAGGAACACAAATCAGTACATTAACACAGTTTCCATATTTTCATTGACTAATGTTATAAAGAATAATTCTCTGGGGTACCTCATCTTTGAGAATATAAGTTTTCATCGCTCACAAACGTGCAGTAAGAAGAAGATGACAATCATTATTCCATAATAATGTTGTCTTTAGCACAAAACAGGATTTGCAATCACGCCACAAAATCTTTTCATCATCTACCAAATGATAGAAAAAGGTCAGCTAGTCTGTAAAATAAAATTGAAAACGGACTGAACGTGTTTCTCCTTGTTCGCTCGTATTTGGCAGGAGAATTTCTATATATTTGACATGTAAAACATGATGTGTAGGAATTATAAATTCACATATGTATTGAAAAAAAAGAAAAAACCTTGAAAATTGTCGGCATGTGCCAATACTTATATATGAATGTAAAATTACTCATTCCATTTCATTATGATTGATCATAGAATGATCCATGGAACACAAAACTAACGTTTGTAATAGTAGGCTCTGAAACCACTCAAGCTCTATCTGCCATGCAATGTCCTGTCATTTTATACCTTGATGGATAAAAAATCTCAACACCAGGAGGGAGTTGTGCGACATAAACAAAAGTTCCTTGGTGTGTTGTTACATCTCAAAGATGATGTATATTAAAATTTCGAACCAGTCGCATAAGAGTGAGGCTTGTAGCGCCAGTATGTGGATACAAATCAGGTTTGCTTTAAATACATGTTGTAATGGTCGCAGGCGCCATTTACCTTTGAGACTGGATGTTGTGAGTTGATGTTACAATGCCTTTAAGGCGGCAAAGGTGCCATTATAAACAATTCTTTTATTTTGAAGGAGGTCATGTAATAGAATAACTCGAAGCTGGACTTCCCTTTTGCAATATTGCAGAAAGACTTGGTGAGAATGTAGCCACTGTACATTATTCCTGGCAGTGGTCTACAAATGCAAGAAGACCAGTCTCGGGACAATCACATGACACTACCAGGAAGGAAGATTATAGTATTTGGTGTGCAGTTCTGACACATCATACTGCATCTGCAGCAGCGATTTGAGCAGAAGCATGGACCATAGTGACACGACGGACTATTATAAATCATCAGGTTTTGGCGGCGCAAAGACTGTTCCATTAAGTTTCAGCCGCAAGAAATCTCCTTCTTCTTCTAATATTTCGGCTGTATAACGTTCAGCCATCTTCAGAGTGAGCCGCAAGACCGCCGCTCCAGTGCTCGCTTCGTCCCTTTATGCTGTTGTACCGCGCTACTGCGCATGCGGCCACAGATGCAAATGCACCAGAGACGTTGGTCGGCGGCAGAGATGTGCATAATGCGCGAGTTGTATCTATGACTCCGCAGTTGATTTCTGTTGGCATATTGATATATCATTGTGAGCTGCACTCTGACGACGTCTTTGCGAGTTTATTACAGTAAGTGCCGGATTCCATGATTTATCAAGATTGAAACCACTATCTCTATTAATTAAATTCGTCGTGAAGCGAATTTCAATTGCCTCCTTCACTATCGAGTCCCAAAAGGATGATGTAGTTGCCAAAATTTCGACGTTGTCATACAACATACTGTGACCATTATCAATGTAGTGCTTTGCCACTGCCGACTTGTTAGGTTGTAAAAGTCGTGTGTACCTCTGGTGTTCTATGCATCTATCTGTGACAGTACGAGTTGTTTGTCCAATGTAAGAAAGGCGACATTCACATGGAATTTTGTAAACTACAGATTTTCGGAGCAGCAAATCATCTTTGATGGAGCCCACGAGTGCAGCCGTCTTGGGTGGAGGACGGAAAATCGCTTTTACTTTATGTCTGCCGAGAATGTGTCCTATTTTTGATGAGAGGCTACCCACATATGGCAGGAAGGCTATCGATTTAAAGGTTTCTTCATCTTCTTCTGCTTTCTTAGTGACCTCTTTTGATTTCATTTGCAGTGCCCTCTGTATTTGTTGTGGAGGGTACCCATTGTCTTCAAACACTCTTTGTAAGTGGGAAAGTTCATCTTGCAGACTGCTTTCATCAGAAATAATATGCGCTCTGTGAGTCAAAGTTCGGAGAACACTCATTGTCTGGGCAGGATGGTGGCAGCTATTTGCACATAAATACAGATCGGTGTGCGTCGGCTTCCCATACACTTCATGTCCCAAAGTGCCATCCTCTCTGCGCTGAACCAAAACATCCAAGAATGGAAGGCATCCCTCTTTTGAATTACCATTGTGAACTTTATTTGATCGTGGAGGGAGTTCAGATGTCTTAAGAAGTCTTGCAAGTTGTCTTTACCATAGGGCCAAACTACAAAGGTGTCATCAACATACATCCAGAATACTGTGGGTTTCAAGTCAGCAGATTCAAGCGCCTTTCCTCGAAGTCCTCCATAAATAAATTGGCCACCAGAGGGTATAAGGGACTACCCATGGCGACTCCGACCGTCTGTTCAAAAAATTCGTTGTTAAATAAGAAATATGTGGAGGTCAGAACATGTTTAAATAAAGCTGAAATCTCTTTGTCAAAACTGCTTTCTATAAGTTGTAGACATTCTGGAAGGGGAACCTTTGTAAATAAAGCCACCACATCAAAAGTAACTAATATATCAGACGGGTTCATTTTCAATGATTTCAGTTTACTAATGAAGTCAGCTGAGTTTCTTATGTGGAGAGTACATTTTCCCACAAGAGGCCTCAACAATGATGCCCGATGTTTGGCAACAACAATTTTTTAATATTATTTTGTGAAATGAACTCTTGTGTTTTGTCAATGTGTTATTGTTTCGGCGTAAGAACTACTGTACTTCCTTTGACTGCTTTAGTAATAATGATGTTTTCATTTTGGAGTTTCTTTCTGAGTTTTCTGACTGTTTCAGATTCTGTGTTTTTACTGTTTTTGTCAGTATCTTTTTTGGATCTGTAATAATTTTATCTATATCTTTTTTCATCAAAATCAGTTAAAACACAGGATCTGAAACAATCAGAAAACTCAGAAGGAACTCCAAAATTAAAACATAATTATTACTAAGCAGACAACGGAAATACAGTAGTTCTTATGCCCAAACAACAATACATTGACAAAACACAAGAGATCATTATACAAAATAATATTAAAAAGCTGAAATCAAAGTGAACAAACAGATTTCAGACCAAGGTATAAAATATGTTAAGAAACATAGACTATACTCTGGATGACAAAGAAAAAGGTAAATTAATACAGAACAATCCTACAGCACCCACCCTCCAATGCCAACAAAAAAACAATAACCAAATATTACAGTAAGACAAATAGCAACAAACAATGGATACAATAGGTATCTAGTCACGAAATTATACAAAAAAAAAATTAATACAGTCAGTGAACACAGTACACAAACACCCACAAACAACAGTACAACAAAACACTACACAAACAGGCACAAACAGTGACAGAACAATAACGACACAAAGACTACAGGAAAACAGGAAAGAAGATTCAAGATGGTACACAATGACATACAAGCACAAACTCATACATAAAATAACAAACATTTTCAAAAGACAAGGGAATTCAATCCAAAGGCACATTCAAAAAATAACAAAAAATACATATATCAACCAAAAAGCAGGAATATACCAACTACAGTGCAACACATGTGATGGAAGGTAATAGGACAAGCCAGCAGAACATTTGACACCTGGTACGAAGAATATATCAGAGCAAGGAAATATGGAACGAGCCACTCAACTTTTGCAGAACATTTGAGAGAAAATCACCAGAAACCTACTACAAGACAAAATGATATCAAAATAATTAGAATAAATAATGAAAGATATCGCCTAACATTGCATGAAAATTATCATATATACAAAACAAGGGCTGAAAAGACAAACTACTAAATGACCAAGTAAATATGACTAATAACTCAATGTTTACATAGACTCATAATATAATAGACAGAAATCCCAACAAACGATTACATGTCTGATTCCTCTCATAAGTATATACAGAAAAATATAATAATAATAATAATAAATTTAATAATTGACAATAAATAAATGAATAAAAATTGTAATAAAAATAAAATATATAATTTTTGTTTTATTAATAAAAAGAAATCTGTCTCCCTCTCTAATACACACACACACACACACACACACACACACAGTCACCAAACAGTTGAATGCAGAAATCTGAAACACTTGGAAAAACAAACGACACTCTGTATTAAAAAGATGTCAGTTACAGTGATCTGTAATGTAAACAGTGAACTGAAAGTGAACTGTAAGATGTACACCTAGTTGCCACATGAGAAAAAGCAGTTTGATTAGATGCAATGAATTAGAAGTTACCTGTAAGTACCTTTCCATACATAAAAAAGTTAACGAACTGTTTTAAATCTATAACCTAGATGTGAAACCATAACCTATGTGTAAAAATGGACAAATCATATAATATTTCAGGACACCGACTGAAGATGCCTTCTAAAAAAAAGCAAAACACATCTGGGTGCATAAATGAAAATAAAAATTTTCATGTGCAGCATGCAAAAAAGGGATTTTCTTTAAACAACCACAATTTATATACAGCTGCTGCGAAAATGGCCACCACAGGAAATGTGTCATTTTTATGAAGTTGATTAATTTCGTCAATATGTTGTTTAGTACTGACAGAAATACAGAGTTGTTTTAGAATACTTGTGTATTCAGGTTTTGTAACAACAATTTTTAATTCATTTTCTAAACACTGTTTTGTAACATCATCATAACGATCTACTGGATCTTTTACATCTACTTTTTTTTTCTACCTTTAAAATCAATATATCCTTTAGTTACTTCCAAAATGTTACATAATTCCTTATAAAGCTGTTTAGTTAAACTTTCTATTTTTTGATCAATTTTTCCTTCTAATATCCAAGGAAATGAAGTTAGGCTATATTAATACTATATTTAACAAAGGGGATAGCAAAAGCTACTCGAACTACTGAGGAACTTCTGTTATAAACACATTAATGAGAATTTTTGAGAAAATAATTAAAATTAAGTTCGAAATAAATTTTAAAAACTGGGACAAACAATGTGTCTTCATAGCTGGTAGATCATTCATAGACCATATTTTCATATTACAATAGATCTTAGAGAAACATAGGTAAAAATAAAAAATATAGGATGAATTTTCATAGATTTAGAAAAAGCATATGATACTGTCCCAAGAAAATTAGTTTGGAGAGCATTACATCTAGCAAACGTAAATAGTCATTTAGTTAAAATAATGCATGAAATGTATTAAAATAAATCATGTGGAAATTGATAGTACACTTTCATAGAAATTTAGAACAAGCATGGGACTGTTACATGGCTCTCCCTTGCACCAACGTTATTCAAAATCTATATGGATATCAGTCTTCAATAATGGTCTCATAAATGCAGTGGGATGGGGTTAGAAATTAAAGGTGGATTTTATTTACATCAACTACACTTGCTGATAATCAAGCAGTTGTAGCACAAGAAAGTGTGATGCAAATCCTCCAAATGAGTTATACACAGAGGGAAAGAAAATTATGAAGGTCAATACTTTCTGTTATTTGGGATTTATTTTAGAGTTGCAAGGAAAATCAGAGGTAGAAATCAATAAAGGAATCAACTGTGGGGAGGTAACTGGGATGCTAAACTCAATCTCATGCAGCAGAAATGTAATAATCCGAACCAAAGAAATCATTTATACATTGATATTAGAGAGCATAATTATGTATGGAGTGGAGACTTGGACTACAAATCTGAAACACATTATAAATCTGCAAGCAGTAGAAAAGGATTTCTGGAGATGATCAGCAAGAACTACTAGAAAAAAGAAAGTAAGAAATCCGAAATAATAAAGAGAAAGGAAGTAAGATGAAGAGTGCATCACATTATGAATAGAAGGAGGTTACAATGGTTTGGGCATGTAAGAAGAATGAAGGAAGCCATAATTTCGAAAATGATCCTGGAATTGGAACCAGAGGGGAAGAAGAGAAGAGAACATCCTATGACCACATGACTCCAAAATATACAATTAACAATGACAAGACTTGGTGCAGAGGAAGAAGATCTACAAGACCAAGACACCTGGTGGAATATTGTGAGGAGACAAATTAAGATCTTGTGTAAAAGATGCAATAATACCTGGGTATCTGCTATATTGGAGAAAAAACTTTGTGTAGAGGAAACTCAATAAATAAATCATTTTTTATGTTTCCTGAATTTATTTGATCATTAATTTGTGTGACTTTTAGGCTGCAGCCTATTTTGAAAATGTCCAATTATCTGAACACAGTTTTAAAACAAACAGACACAAATGACCACAAATTGCTTGATCAAAGTTCTGTCCATACTGCAGTATAGATCATAATAAATGAAAAGCACCAGTTTGCTTTTGTTCTACAATATTATTTTTATTGCTAACCGGTTTTCGGCTTACAAGGCCATCTTCAGACATTTTTTCCGAAGTAGTTGATTAGTGGTTTTGGTATATTACCACCAAATGAATCAAAAACAACTTTTATGTCTTTATTCTTATAATAACAAATATAATAAGCTCCAGGATGAACAGATGTATCTAAATTTCGTAGTCCAGATTCATTTCATTGGTTCATTAGGTAATTCATCAAACATGTATCCTCCATGAAAGGGTTTAGTTATTAACTGTTTGGCAAGTTTTTCTAGATCAAAATTACTTTATGGACCAGGATACATATGGATTATTTTTCTCATTTTTTTTACTCCACTTCCCTTATTCTCCAGTGCTAGATTATGTATTTATCCTAATTCTTTATCAGCTTGTCTCTTGTTTATTACTGTTTTTGGTTGCTGCAGAACCACCAGCGAGTGAACCAATAGTCACTAGATATGGTGATATTGCTACTAGTAATGGTAAAAATCTACCTTCATGTTCTGTTAATCCAGAACCTCTTTCTTTTCCATTAGAAATTCAATGATTTTTCCTCAACTGGAATACACTATGTAATAAGCAAATTTCCACTAGTTTTTTTATCTCTCTTTATTTTTGTACATCAGTTAAAAACTGATCAATACTATGTAACTATTCCTTATTTAATTTAATTTTTATAGATTTTGGTTTAGTTTTGCCACTTGGTAGCAAAGTATAATCGAACTAAAGTTATTTACTAACATAGATAAAAAATTTATAAGGATTAATAACTTTATAATTCCCAAACATTTTCATCAACATCTAAACCAATTCCTAATTTTCGTTTACCATAGATTATTCCTCTTTCTGCAGTTGCACCTATTTTTTCTCTTAATGAAGCACCACTTGAATGCATTCCTTCCTTTGCAGCTAATTGAAGTTCTTTCTCACCTTGATGTCTAGATTCTCAATGCTTGTGATCACAATACGCGATTTTATGTTGTTTGCAGGCTCCATCTAATTTATATGTTCTTGGATCATCTCTAGCTGATCTTCCATCTCATGTGATCCCAGGACAACATTAATTATAATCAGAAGGATGTATTTCAAATGGAAATTTGTTAATTAATTTATTTACTGTAACTTTCACATGTTTTCCACTTTTTCAAAATGGGTGAGGAAGATTATTCAAAAATCTAATTAAATATGGAATTCCTGTAGAATTATTGATAATAAAGTCATCGAATTTATTGGTAAAATTCCACATTATTCCAACTTTTTCACTGTGATAATTATTTTTTCCAGCTAATTTTTCTCCATGAATTACTGTTAATCTGTTGGTTATATCTCTAACATCATTCAGCCAAACATATTCAATGGATTTTTCTGAATATTTCTTTATCAAAACTTTACATTTTATCTCAGGTGAACTTATTTCTGAATAATCAGAAAAATCTATGTTTGATCTTCTTAAGTTTGGGAAATAATCATCAATAATCTTTTTTACAAGTATTTCTACTTCTTACCTCTATCCAATTTTATTTTATTTGGCTTACTCTCAGAATATAATGCTAATGAATTATGTATAACATATCTGAATAATAAGATAAATCAACACTGTCAAATTTTTCACTTATATCATCTATAGTAATCTTGTCTTTTCAACAATAATTGATCTCCATTGAATTCAACAGGTAATTTATCAGTTTAAATTTATTTAAATATTTCAGCAGGTCTCAATCCAAAAACTTCATCTTTACTATGATTAATATACTATAACATTATTTCACTGACATTTATTTTTTAGCATTACTATCCATTTTTTTTGTAGTGCATGTTCTGTTTTTACTTTTCGTCTGTTCTTCATACTTCTCCAATACAACCTATGTTTCTGACTTGCTGAATATCTAATTACGTTGTGGACTTCAGTCAGATTTATTTTCTGGTATATCTCCAAAATCGTCTGTGATGATAGGGAATCATTTGTTTTTCATCCTCTGTGTTTTCTTCAACAGTTTTCAGAATATTATGATCTAAACCTTTGATTACTTATTTTGCTTGTTCAGTACTATCGATTAGTGGTTGATCTTCTTTTTTATATTTTTCATATTCTGTTCTTCGTTGTTTTTCCAGAACTTCAACTGTTATTTCAGTTCTTCTGTTTTCTTGCTATTTTGTTTAGTTTTCTTAGCAACTTCTGTATCATATTTTGCGAACATTTATTCGAAATGAAAAAACATTGATCTGTTTAACGTTTGTTATGTTTAAAGTTTACATTTGGTGTTTGTGTTGTCCTGAAAATTTGAATTTTATTTCTGAACTTACCTTGCGAAAAACTACCATTCAATTATCTAGACATTGATCTAATTGGAAATTTCATCATTATTTTCAATAAAATTAGCAGTTTTGTTCATTATGACTGACTTCAAATTTTTAAAGGTTTTTGTAAATTCTGAGTATTTTGGTTGATCTAAGCTTTTGGAGTAAATGTACAATAATTTTATTCCAATTCAACTATCCAGGAGCTAGAAAATAATTATCAGTTATTAATGTAATATTTCCACAACCATGTGATCCTATTATTGCACATCAGATAGAATTATGTAAAAGTTTAGTTTTTGATTTCTTTTCTGGAATTATTATTTTTGGTTCCCAATTTGTCATCTATTTAAATAAATATTTATTAATATACTTTGTTTATTTATTTGAGTTGAGGTATAAACCATCTGTTCTTAATAAAATTATTAACTGTTCCAATATGACAAACTTATAAAAATGTATTATTGGCTGGTTTGATAGAACTCTTTTAGCTCCAAATATTACATCCAAAAAATTATAAATTATATTATGAAGGAGAAACGACAGAAATTTCTATAGGTCAGAGTAGTTTAAAAAATTTATAAAAATTTATTCATTCAAAACACCCAAAGACTCACACTAAAACTGATTAAATTGTAAACAGGTTTAGTCTCGAGAGTGATGTTAAGATGTACATGGATATCATAGAAGATAATATTGCAAGTGTGCTAGATTTTAATAATCAAACTATTGAAGCTAATAAAAAGATTTTTGGAAACGATTTTCCCACAATTATTCCATTTGGATGAATAAATATAAATTTTAATCAAGCTGATTAAATGTATGTTAAACTGATCATTCTCATAGAGAAACTAGTATTATTTCTTCATCTAAACCAAATGCTGGATTGGGAAGATGAATAATTTATGAACCATGTTATCCTGTTGACTTTCCTATTGTTGAACCTATTTAAAAAGTGGTAAAACTGATGAAAATGAGAATGTGATTGACTTCAATAGTGCTTTCGTAAAATAGTTTTAAAAATGTCTTAGTAAGTTTTATCCTTAATAGATCATGAGCAAAATCGAGAGTTATTAGTTTTACTCATTTCCTGTGAAATAAAGAACAAAAAATACTTTAAATGCACCCAACAAGGATACAGAGATTGAAATAAATATTGGTGATAGATGCATGCACAATTATACATGAACTTTAGAATTGGTATAGCTAATTGTAAGGGGTCAGAATCAGTTATCACATATGACAGAAAATCCAATTAAAAATTAATCGGTAATTATGTGGAAAAACTTCGATTTTGTGACCATAAAGAAAGGAAATAATATTTTATCCAAAACTGAACAGCCTTTTGTTTCTATCAACAGCTATGTTATATTTGACTTCATCAGTTACTGATAAAATAAGCTTCGACATATTCTTAATAATGGTAAAATAAGGACTTTATCCACTTGAACTACTTGGCGGATTTTTTTTAGATTGTAATGAAATTATGCAGGAATATCATCTAAATCTGATTTTGACTAGGTCTTCCAGAGCTGGATATGCAATTCTTAGGTGGCCTCATTATAATGGTGCTGGAGTTGAAATTAAGGATAAACTTCCGCATGAAGGTGGAACTGTAATGAAATCAATGGACAATCGTGTACCAATAGTTAAATATGAACCAAATTACAAGTTAGAACAATGAGAGATTATTCTGAAATATTCAAAAATTTCGATATCTTTTTATGAACTACAAACTGTTGAAGTTGCAGGATTGAGTGGTAAGAGAAATTTTGAACTTTATATCACAAATTACTATAACTTTGCCGAATTTGATATGGTGGTATGCCATATTTTGCATTTGTTACATTTCAGACTAAATGTAAGAATAATCAGTTATTTGACTGTTCATTATTCGACCATGTTAAGTACAGAATATGTACTTGAAAAATGGAGGAATCGGAGTTCTCCCACAGGACATGCAGAATATTAAATCACCAAATAATTTTCTCGAGGTGTATGATGCATTTCTCGATTTTAAATCAGTTACACTACTCAAATCTGACACTGAGATAACTCCATATGATTTCATTTCAAATTCTCCCATCTATGTGTTTAACATGAGTTGCAGAAAGAATGTTGTAACTACACAGAATGCGACTATGAAACACAACTTTAAATAAAAAAATTTCTTCAGATACTTTAGCATATGTAACAATGTACAGTAAGAAAAATTAACTTACAATGCATGGCACAGAATACTTACTAACAATTTTTAACTACACAAATGAATAAAAAATTAGAAATAGTTACAGAAGTGGTAACTTCATATTTACATTTCCTTTGGAAGTATTTCCAGAAAGACAGAGGAAATAAAAACTGAAAAAAGTTACTATATCAGTCTTAATATGATATTTCAGATAGCTCTTGTTATGAAGATTACAACAGCATTTTGCGGGCCGGTGTGGCCGAGCGGTTCTAGGCGCTACAGTCTGGAAATGCGCGATCGCTACAGTCGTTGCTCGAATCCTGTCTTGGGCATGGATGTTTGTAATGACCTTAGGTTAGTTAGGTTTAAGTAGTTCTAAGTTCTAGGGGACTGATGACCTCAAAAGTTAAGTCCCATAGTGCTCAGAGCCATTTGAAGCAGTTTTTTTTTACAACAGCATTTTGAATTTCAAAGTCGGTTAATATTTGCATGAGATCGATGTTTGTTCACTACATATCCATACGACAACATAGTTCTTGCCATTGCAAGTCTTATCAGACCACTGACGGCTCTGGGAATTTACAGCTTGTGTTTATCTGGCAATGTGTAGCCTCTAGATAAGATAATAATGACCTAGTGCAACAGTGTCTACAGTGCTGACGTCAGAGGAAATGAGATGACACCACGTGCACTGGCTTTTCCCTATTTGCTCTATCTCGCTTACATGTTCTGTCTTCGCCATTTGCTAAGCGGTTCATTCAGAGATGGTGCTGGAGCAATTACTATTTGCAATAGTACAGTAATACACTTCGTTTTTGAGATGTAATATTCTTTTTAAACTTATTTTGAGTGTTGTAAGAGAATGTTACAAGTTATGTATATTTCATCAGTTCAAATTAAATACAAAAATGTGAAGAACATAATTTATTTACTCTCAAAATAAACTAATGAAAACAGCATTTTTAGAATATAGTCTGTGATTCAGGTTCCAACAATACATACAAACTGCGATCAAATACATTTGCTCTTGGAGTGTCGCAGGCCAAGAGTGGGCTGTCCACCCAAGCAGTCAGGATCATGGATCATCAAGTCACTGCTGTTCGAGATCTGTCCCCTCAATTAAAGACGACTGGACCAGATGCAAAGAAGGACAGCTACCTGGACTTCGCGATAGACCAGAGGTTGGAAATAAAATAAAAACAGTAAACACAAGAAAAGGCCCTCCACCTTCTCTTCAGATAGTGCCGAAGGTTTTTGGACTTTATGAGAACGAATTTTTTAATTTAAATTAATGCTAATTGCCTAGTTAAATAATAAAATATGCTGAACTAGAGAGCCAGTACATTTTTAATATGAATTATTCTTTGTGAGAATGAATTAATTTTTTTCTTGCATGCACTTTTTATAAAAATACATTAGATTCATTTTCTTACTTTCAACCTTCGATAAAAAAATTGTTTTATAATAGGTGACTGAGATAAGAAAAAATATTCACTGTAATTAGTTTTTACAGTAATTGATAGTAAAATAGAAGTTTTTAAATGAAAATAAGTGAATTTTGAAATAAAAATGGGAGTATAGTATGTACAAAGTACCGGTGCTGGGTAACTTGAATCAGTCCTGGCGCGAGCCAGGAATTAGCCACGTGGGCCAGGACCAGTACTTTCTACCTAACAACGTGTCTGTGTGCTAGACACACTGGACCTGCACCTGGAGCTATGGCTTGGGATGGGATTTCATACGACAACAGGAGCACTGTCGTCACTATCCGAGACACACTGAATATAGATTTGTACGTCAGTCTGGTGATTCGACCTGTTGTGCTGCCACTCATGATCAGCAATCCATGGGTGTTTTCCAACAGGATAACGCCCTCCTACTTACCGCTGTTGTTGATGTGTTGCCTTGGCCTGCTAGATCACCAGGTCGCCAATGGTACATATATGGGACATCATCAGACGACAACTACAGCGTCATCGACAAACAGCACTAACCGTCCCTGAATTGACCGGCCAAGTGCAACAGGCATGGAACTCCATTCCACAAACTGACATCCGGTATCTGTACAACACAGTGCATACACGTTTGCATGCTTACATTCAACATTATGGCGGCTACAACAGTTATTAATGTACCAGCCTCTCACATTTTCAATGGTTTATCTCGCGCTTACATTAACCTGTGATCTAGCATTGTTAATCACTTGAACATGTTATCTAGGCAAATTTATTCCAGAAATATCTGTATTCTACATTAATTATGTTTTGGTGTTGCGATTTTTTTGATATTTTATCTAGAATTGTCAGCCTATGCAAAGAATAATGTGCTGTAATTCCTCCTATTATCTGGCAGACCAAGAGCCCAGGTCTCTAAAAACGATAGTCTTTTGACAATTTCCGAATACTCTTCTTCCTATTCGGCGATAAATTGTCCAGGACGCATTCCTAGTACTATTAAGTGACATGGCACCTATGGTCAGCACATGACCTTAACCCATTAACACCAACAGACTTTGAAAGTGGATTGTATCTGGAAAATGGGTACTTACCTCGATACGGCGGACAGAAATTCGAGCCTCTTGTACTGTTGCAATGCCCATGGGAAACATAATGGCTAAGGAAGCGTTGAGGACGTTGTAGAAACGAGCCATTGCGAATATCTAGAATACAAAAGGAACAAAGCAGCTGCGTTATTGGTGCGCTACTTGTGGGATGAATCTGTAACAAAGACACATGTGTATGTACCTGATAAGGGCCTGCAATTTTGCCACCCAAGAAGTATGCCAGTAATGTGACGAGGAGAGAGGACCTCTCTATGAAGACGGCCGATGCCAAAAGAAAGCTTCTGAGGTAGGCTGCGTGTAACAGCTTGTGCACTTCAGACCTAAAAGCAGTCAACAGGCAAGTTCAATTTTCAAGTTGCTGTTTAGTAGTTTGGGTGAGCGTCAGGCCAAGTTAACTGTCCATTCATGTGCCAATTCGTTCCTTCCTTCCTTCATTCATTCATTCATAATATTCTATGGATCCCTTTATGGAGGACGTTGTTCTGGGAATTGAAATGAACCAAGAGGTACATTAGTAATGGGAAACACCATGCATGAATTGTATTAATGATTAAGTATCTTTGAACAGCTAGCTATTTGTGGCTACCGGAGACACAGTTAACGTACGAGAGCGTGCTGAAAAGTAAGGTCTCCCAATTTTTATGTGAAAACTCTTAAGACTTTTAAAATACAACTGGCGATAAAAAAGTTTCCGCTTGCTGCTGCATATATGCAACGTAGCGCGATTTTGATGCTGGCATATAAGCAGCGACATATAAACTAGGTATTAGTGTGGCATTCGTGTCTTCTCGACGTGCATGCGGTAAATGCGGTAACGCGAACTATGGCAACGTTATTACCAAAGGCTTTCAAATAGGACCAATTGGCTGCTGACCCCAACATTGGTAGAAATCTGAGAATATGGGGCAGCATATCTGTCGAAAATCACCGTTAGGGAATAGTGTGCGGCCAGGAGTGATTTTTTTTCATGAAAAGGCACGTCCCCGTATAGTAAATGTCGTAACGCAGAAGTTACCCCAACTCAAGTGGGTGATATTTGAGCACTCGCCCTGTAGTCCTGATCTTTCCCCGTGCCATTATCATAGTGTCGGTTACTGAAAGGAAGTCTTGAATGATCGGCGATTCCTGTCGGACGAGGATATGCAGCAATCAGTTTACGGACTTCTTCACGCATCCGACCACGCTGCTTTACAAAAGGAGTATCTTCAACGTGATGGGATGATTGCCTTTACGCTTACGGCAATTTTGCCTGACTGGCATACTGTTTCTGGTCTGTACGGCCTTCGAAGAGAAACTTTTTGATCGCTCCTATGTAAAACGAACGTTATTAACATTCTACATCTTTATTCGTAATGTCTACAGATAGCTGCGCGTGATTAGCCGAGCGATCTCAGGCGCTGCAGTTATGGACTGTGCGGCTGGTCCCAGCAGCTTCGAGTCCTCCCTTGGGCATGGGTGTGTGTGTTTGTCCTTAGGATAATTTAGGTTAAGTAGTGTGTAAGCTTAGGGTCTGATGACCTTAGCAGTTAACTCCCATAAGATTTCACACACATTTGAACATTTTTTTGTCTACAGATAAACAACCCCGTGCCGCTAGAGGGCTACAACGCTAGAGGGCGTGTAACATGGCGGTTCTAACATAACTATGTCTGTGCGTGAGAAACAGCGTGCTGTAATCGAGTTTCTAACTGCAGGAAAGCTCGTTCACACACGAATCCCCCTCCTTTAGCATGAGAATGCCTGACCACACACGAACGCTGCGAATCTGCAACAATCCGACATTGTCATCGACCATCCTCCATACAGTCCCAACGTGGCCCCCTCCGATTTTCATTTGTTTCAACATATTCGAAGACCGCGTTGTCGATAGATAAAACTGTCCAATGTTTTAGCTACTATTGCAAGTGGCGTTCCTCAGGGCTTCGTACTGAGCTGACTCTTGAATGAGAGAGAGACTTAAGACGCTCCAGGTCAGCGGTGTCGGAACACCAGGATGAATGCGATAAAGAGATAATATACTGTAAAGTCCACGTACTGGTGAAACAGCCATTCACATTGAGAAGGAAGATCAGAGAGGCCATAGAAATAGCCAAGCGACCCGCCAACATGAACAGAGAGGACGGGTATAGGCTTCTGGCGCCATGGCTGCCAACACTGACAACTCAATGGGAAGACAGCGCGAGAAGCATCTTACAAAGAGGTCGGGAGACCGCGGTGGTCGCACCTACACAGATCACACCTGGCAACAAGTAAACAGCGCTACGTCACAGCCACCGACCGTTTCTTACTCGCCTGTTTCCACCAACGAGAAGAAATAACGTAAACACCTATCAAGTACGTCTCTATCCATCATTGACAAGGAATAATACAAAGACCAATAAGGAAGGCCCAACATCTCTCCTCCTATCCTCAAGTACCCTATCAAATTACGTAAACAGCTTCCTTCGTTACTATGCAAATCTAAAGACTCTTCATTCAGCAATCAGCTCAGCACAAAGCCCTGAGGAAGATCACTTACAATAGTGGCCGAAATGTCGGACAATTTTGTAGATTGACAACACGGTCAACAGCCCAGAAGAATTTTATTGACAGTGACAACGACCGCGGAAGCCTACGCTTACATCTTCCTACACTTCACTTTGATAGTGATGAAGCGGAGAAAGCAGAACTGAGGTTGTGGCTTTCTAAGCAATGTCAAACATTTTACAGTCACCGAGTCAACAAACTCGTTTCTTGTTCGGAGAAACGTGTTCGTCTCCAGACTAACTATGTTGAGAAATAAATCTGTAGACTAGAAGAAAGATTGTTCACACAAAAACTACGAGGCGTTTCCTTTCAGAACAGCCTCGTAGTAACACCAACAAGAAAGCTGACACTTTCGAAAAATCTGCTGACTCTTCATTTTTGATATTCAGGTGTCTACCATCTCCTGTTGCTACATGTTTTTATCGATATAATTAAGAGGAATAGTTAGTCCTTGATTCTATGTATTCAGATAATTTACAGAAGCAGTCACTAGAGAAACATGATTTCAGTTTTCGTCTGAAATAATAGATTCGCTCTATTTCTTGCTCTGTAGCAGAATCTGTGGTGTCACCGCCAGACACCACACTTGCTAGGTGGTAGCTTAAATCGGCCGCGGTCCCTTAGTACATGTCGGACCCGCGTGTCGCCACTGGCAGTGATCGCAGACCGAGCGCCACCACACGGCAGGTCTCGAGAGACGTACTGGCACTCGCCCCAGTTGTACGACGACGCTGCTAGCGACTACACTGACGAAGCCTTTCTCTCATTTGCCGAGAGACAGTTAGAATAGCCTTCAGCTAAGTCCATGTCTACGACCTAGCAAGGCGCCATTAGCCTTAGATAGCTTGTATCTAAAGAGTCTCACTTGTATCGCCACAATCTCCAGATGTCTCATCAAGAACGATGTATACAAGGATAAATTAAAAGTTAAGTATTCAAGGAGCTACGTACTTTTCTTTATAGCATTCATTACGAATCCTGTTTCAGACCTCACTCCATCCTTCGTGAGTTAGCGCGTGCATCTTGGCCGCCTCTTTCAATTAGTGTGCGTAGTGTTGGCAAGTCTGCCGACACTACAGAATCCACAGCGCTGTTTCGAACGCCTTTTTCCACAAGGGAAACCTGCATTGGCATTATCTTCTATTCTGGAAGTTTTACACCACAAAACTACTGAAAGTAATTTTAGTTACTAGTAAAGAATGCATATAGTAGATGATAACTAAGCAAGACTAAAGAGCGAGAAAGAGCGTGAAATTAGCCAGCACGTTAGCAACTGACAAATATGTCGAATTGAACTTCCTGATTACGTCTACTTACGCATACGTGCTCTCTCTGCCACCATACGGTCCGTGACGTAGGGCATCTTATTCCACTGCTAGTCATTTCCTTTCCTGTTCCACTCGCAAATGAAGGGAGGGAAGCACATCTGTATATATATGCCTCCGTGAGTACCGTAATTTTTCATATCTCGCCTTTGCTGCCCGTACGGTAAATGTACATTGGTAAGACGGTACAATTTCTTCCGTCAGTTGCATATGCCTGTCCTCTAAACTTTCTCAATAGCGTGTCAAGAAAAGAAAGTCGTCTTCCCTCCGGAGATTCCTTCTTGAGTCTCTGTCTTACTTGGATTGATGCTAATGAATCTAGTACCAAGCCAGTGAATTGCTCCAATATTTTCCTTTAAGCTGATCTGGTGGGGATCCCAAACAATCGAACATTACTCAAGAATGGGTCACACAATTGTTCTATACGTGATCTTTATAGACATGCTGTACTTTCCTAGAATTCTCCGAATAGTCGAAGTTGACGGTTCGCCTTACCTACAACCGACCTTATTTGCTCGTTCCAATAAATATCTGTTTGCTACGTTACACCCAGATTTTTAATCGACGCGACTCTGTCACTGGATTTAGACATTACAGGATTGTTTCTCCTGCTCATCTGTGTTAGCTTGCATTTCTCTACATTTAGAGCAAGCCGCCGTTCATCATGGGAATTCCAAGTCATCCTGTATCCTCCTGCAGTCACACAACCACGACACTTTCCCGTATACTACAGCGTCATCAAAAAACAGTCACAGATTACTGCTCATCCTGTCCTTTAGACCGATTACGTATATAAAGAACAAGAGTGGTCCTGTTACACTGCCCTGGGCCATTCCTGGCGATGCCCTTCTTCTGCTGTACGGTCGCCATCCAGGAGACTGTACTGACTTCTGTTACTTCAGAAGTCTTCGAGCCACTTAAGTATTTGAGAATTAGTTCTGTTTTCTGGGACTTCCTTAATACGTTGCAGTGAAGCAACACGTCAGACGCTTTAAGCAAATTTAGGAACTTGTGGCCTGTCTGATCTCCTCCATCCACCCATGGTCCCCAGGATATCATGAGAGAAAACAGCAAGCTGTTTCGCACGAACTTTCTAAATCCGCGTTTTTTGTGGCCAAAAGTTTTTCTGTTTCAAGGAAAATTATTACATTCGAACTAAGAATATGCTCAAGAATTCTGCAGCAGAGGGATGTTAAAGATATTGGTCTGTAAAAGTAATGTATTAAGTTATCTAACGAATAATGCACTAAAGTAGCAATGAACTACATGCTTTTTCTACTGACAAATTTACAAGCATAAGTGTATTTCTCATGTAAAGCTAAAATTCATGTATTCCATGTATCAAATGCTCAGTCAGTATTTAATTTGTATAATACCAGGTGTGTGTATCTAAGGTATCACATAGAATATACCGCAACTACCAACAATAGAACAAACAAACAGCTACTGAATATCATGTACTGTTCTGATTTGCAACACTCCCAGTAATATACCAATACACACAAACACACTAAACATACTTGAACACAAACCATTTCAGATGAGAATAGCTCGAGTTTCTACCTTCTCACCTGAAATAGGTAGAAATAGGCCATTACTAACCAACATGCTACATAGGCTATATTACACATCCAGATACAGTATATAATTTCCCTCTACATATTGCAAATTATTTCCACCACGCTCATTGTATTACATTTTTCTTTTATTTTTCTTCGACATTTGCATGTATAAATTATATTCTCATCAGCTAGGCAGAAACAAATTATATAGAACCACTTTAACAGCTGTTAAGCATTCAGGTCGCTGTAACCTTAGAGAAATTTTTATATTATGTTCTTTATATTATTTTAAAAACATTAACAACTGTGTACCAATAACATTGTAATAATGAGAAGTGTTTGCTGTTGGATTCAGAAGCATCCGACCCACCTCACATTTCAAGGCGGTGGGTTACTCTGTACTGTTAATGAAATAAATAAATAAACATTGGTCTGCAATTCTGCGGCCCCATTCTTTTGCCCCTTCATGTACAGGAATCACTTTCTCTTCTGTCCAATCGCTTGCGCCTTTGATATGGGCGAGAGATTTGCGATAAATGCAAGCAGTTAGGGACCATAATCGAATTGGAATTGCTTATTTGTTTTCAGCTTATTGACTTATTTGTGACTTGTTTCCAAATTTTTCATTTGCTCCTCATCGCAGGGTGTATGTATTTCTATGGCCTACATACGGGATTTTGTGCGGTGGTTAAACGATGGTATGTCTGTAGGATCGTTCTAAGTGAATGATTTTTAAACGCGGAATTTAAGACTCCGGGTTCTCTTTTGCTATCTTCTGTTGCCACACCAGAATGTTCGACGAGAGACTGAACAGAATCGTTTGACCCGCTTAAAGATTTTACCTAGGACCAGAAATTCTCGGCAAGATTTTTCGCTAATACGTGTTGGTGAAGTAACTGTGCTCTTCACGTATTGGTCTTTTTGTATGTGCAGCAATTTCTAGTGACTTTCGCCTGTCTACATTTATCTGGGTTCCTTTACGAACCGAGAGTAAACCTGTCTCTATACCTCATCGTTTGCTGGATTTTGTTATTAAAACGTCGACATTTCTGATTTCTTTTTTGAACTAAGAGTACAACAGTCTCTGCTTTCTCGGTATTTTCAGAATTATGTTATTGATACATGATTGGTCTTTTTCGTCCTTAATTCACTACTCGGTACATACTACTCCACAGATCGATACACAATTTAAACTTTGCCCATGATTCCCCTATATCCATCATATTGAAAATAAATGACACCCATTCACTGTTTAAGTACGATGCTGACAACTGCTTAGGTGTTATTTCCAGGACAAAAGCTCCCGTAGCCTTCTTGGTGGATTTATTAAGTTTAGCAAGCATCGCAGCTATGATGACATCATGACCAGTGACCACTAATTCCAGTCTCCATACTGGGTCGGTCCTTAACGTCAAGACTTTTTGTAGCTTCAAGGACTAAAATATTTCCATTGTGGATTGTCGAACTAGCTACTCAAATCAGCTACAGCGGTATCGGGTGCGACGCGAACGTGTCAGTACACTGAGGTCGCAGAAGTCAAGAGACAGCGATATGCGCACATACAGCTACAGGGTGTTTCAAAAATGACCGGTATATTTGAAACGGCAATAAAAACTAAACGAGCAGCGATAGAAATACACCGTTTGTTGCAATATGCTTGGGACAACAGTACATTTGCAGGCGGACAAACTTTCGAAATTATAGTAGTTACAATTTTCAACAACAGATGGCGCTGCAAGTGATGTGAAAGATATAGAAGACAACGCAGTCTGTGGGTGCGCCATTCTGTACGTCGTCTTTCTGCTGTAAGCGTGTGCTGTTCACAACGTGCAAGTGTGCTGTAGACAACATGGTTTATTCCTTAGAACAGAGGATTTTTCTGGTGTTTGAATTCCACCGCCTAGAACACAGTGTTGTTGCAACAAGACGAAGTTTTCAACGGAGGTTTAATGTAACCAAAGGACCGAAAAGCGATACAATAAAGGATCTGTTTGAAAAATTTCAACGGACTGGGAACGTGACGGATGAACGTGCTGGAAAGGTAGGGCGACCGCGTACGGCAACCACAGAGGGCAACGCGCAGCTAGTGCAGCAGGTGATCCAACAGCGGCCTCGGGTTTCCGTTCGCCGTGTTGCAGCTGCGGTCCAAATGACGCCAACGTCCACGTATCGTCTCATGCGCCAGAGTTTACACCTCTATCCATACAAAATTCAAACGCGGCAACCCCTCAGCGCTGCTACCATTGCTGAACGAGAGACATTCGCTAACGATATAGTGCACAGGATTGATGACGGCGATATGCATGTGGGCAGCATTTGGTTTACTGACGAAGCTTATTTTTACCTGGACAGCTTCGTCAATAAACAGAACTGGCGCATATGGGGAACCGAAAAGCCCCATGTTGCAGTCGCATCGTCCCTGCATCCTCAAAAAGTACTGGTCTGGGCCGCCATGTCTTCCAAAGGAATCATTGGCCCATTTTTCAGATCCGAAACGATTACTGCATCACGCTATCTGGACATTCTTCGTGAATTTGTGGCGGTACAAACTGCCTTAGACGACACTGCGAACACCTCGTGGTTTATGCAAGATGGTGCCCGGCCACATCGCACGGCCGACGTCTTTAATTTCCTGAATGAATATTTCGATGATCGTGTGATTGCTTTGGGCTATCCGAAACATACAGGAGGCGGCGTGGATTGGCCTCCCTATTCGCCAGACATGAACCCCTGTGACTTCTTTCTGTGGGGACACTTGAAAGACCAGGTGTACCGTCAGAATCCAGAAACAATTGAACAGCTGAAGCAGTACATCTCATCTGCATGTGAAGCCATTCCGCCAGACACGTTGTCAAAGGTTTCGGGTAATTTCATTCAGAGACTACGCCGTATTACTGCTACGCATGGTGGATATGTGGAAAATATCGTACTATAGAGTTTCCCAGACCGCAGCGCCATCTGTTGTTGAAAATTGTAACTACTGTAATTTCGAAAGTTTGTCTGCCTGAAAATGTACTGTTGTCCCAAGCATATTGCAACAAACGGTGTATTTCTATCGCTGCTCGTTTAGTTTTTATTGCCGTTTCAAATATACCGGTCATTTTTGAAACACCCTGTAGCAGTAGTGCCACGTACACAATATATAAAAGGACACTGCATTGGCGGTGCTGTCATTTGTACACAGGTGATTCATGCGCAAAGCTTTCCGTCTTCATTATGGCTGCACGACGGGCAGTAACAGACTTTTATCGCGGAATGGCAGGTGGAGGTGGGATCATGAGACATTTCATTTCGGAAACAGTAAAAGAATTCCATATTCCGCGATCCAGCGCCAACAGTGTGTCGAGAATACCAAATTTCAGGCATTATTTCTCACCAAGAACAAAGCAGTGGCCGACAGCCATTGCACAACGACCAATAGCAGCTGCGCTCACGTAGAGTTTTCAGTGCTGATAGACAAGCAACACTGCGTTAAATAACAGCAGAAATCAACGTGAGACGTACGACCAACGTATCGTTAGGACAGTGCAGCGAAATTTGTCCTTAAAGGGCTATGGCAGTAGACGACTGACATGAGTGCCTTTCTTAATGGCACGACGTCCCCTGCAGTGCCTTTCCTGGGCTCGGTTGGGCCCTAGACGACTGAAAAACCGTGGCTTTGTCAAATGAGTCCTTATCTTAGTTGATAAGAGCTCATGGTAGGGTCAGAGTGTGGCGCAGACCAGACGAAGACGTGGCCCCAAGGCACTGTGCAAGCTGGTGTCTGCTCCATAATGGTGAGAGCTGTGTTTACATGGAATGGACTGGGTACTCTGGTCCAACTGAACGAATCATTGACAGGAAATAGCTACCTTCGGTTACATGGAGACCACATGCAGTCATTCATGGACTTGGTGTTCCCAAACAACGTTGAAATTTTTATGGATGACAATGCGCCATGTCACCGAGTCACAATTGTTCGTGATTGGTTTGAAGAACATTCTGGGCAGTTCGAAAGAATGATTTGGCACGCAGATCGGCAGACATGAGTCCCATCCAACACTTTTGAGACATAATCGAGAGGTCAGTTCATGCACAAAGTCCTGCACCGGCAACAGTTCCGCAGTTATGGAGGACTATAGAGGCAGCGTGGCTCAGTATATCTGCAGGGACCTCTCAATGACTTGTTGAGTCAATGCCACGTCGAGGTGCTGCGCTATGCCGAGAAAATGGAGTCCCACACGATATTAGGAGGTCTCCCATGACTTTTGTCACCTCGGTGCATAAATACAGGTGAGGAGTATATTCTTGTCAGTAGAGAAGTAGAAGTAGTAACAGTAGAATGGCTCAGGAGAGCTCTGTGACTTCCAACTAGACTGGTTAGTGGATGTCACTTGAGTAACCTTCTAAAATAGCCCAAGTCCACTGCTGATGACGCGATTGTGAAGTAGAAACGTTAAGGCACACACAGCTAAACCAAGACTAGACAGACCTCCTGTACTGAGGGAGGCTGTAAAAAATCACATGAAATCAGCGGAAGGAATCACTTGTCAGTTGAAAATTGCTACCAGCAGTCGAGTCAGTACAATACTTTCATGGAGTTAAAACGGAATGGTGTCGATGGTCGAGCAGCTCCCCATAAACCATGTATCTCTGTGTTAATGCCAAATGACACTTGAGGTGGAGTAAAGAGCGACGACACTGAACAGTGGATAACTAGAAACGAGTGATTTGGACCGATCAGTTTTGCTATATCCAGCAGCAATCCGAAGAAAGGGTTTGAGTTTGGCAAATTTCTGGAGAACGTTACCTACCATCATGTGTAGTACCAACAGAGAAGTATGGAGGAGGCTGATTGTCGTAAGGTGGTGTTTTTTGTGATTATCAGTCTTCATCATTTCCAGCAGCCACCTTTGTGAACTGAGGATGGCTTCAGAACCCAACTGAAAGGAGTCTTTGGTGTTGACATGAGCACCAACATGCTTACGACAGCACCATGAAACCTCAATAGCTGCACGCAGTGACTCTTCCACACCTGGGATGAGGCCCCCTGCAAACATATCGAGTTCACTTTGCGTTTCTTTCCAACCCTCAAGTTCCTGGTAACTATCAAACCCGTTCTCCTGTGTGTGTGTTCTGGAGCTACTGAAATAGCTACCACTTGTCGGCTTGTAGAAAGAATGGGACAATCCCCCACATTTATTGTATGCCCCAGGGATGCAAACAGCTTGCAAAATGCCACTCACCCTGCTGTGAGTGTAGTTCCCCAACATCGTCTGTGGTGGAAGGTGCCTCGGCAGCAGAGCCCATGAGCGAAACAAGCGACACTTGAGGTGCGCCATACAACGCACCAGCTTCGCCACCAAAATTATATCCCAAGGCAGAAGCCTGAACACAGCTGACTGTGGACAACAGCGCCTCAGCTGTTAGCTAACTGTGGCTGTAGTCGAGTCAGTATAAAAAGATCCTTGATAGTTTCATTAGGCTGGGTCTGGCAGTTTCTCATGCCCACTTCTGCCATCACGTAATACGATTTTGTAAGTATTAACGGATCTCTGTAGATGGCTATTGCTTTCGCCTGTAGCCATTTGCTGTTCACAGATGAAATCTGGCAACAGTGTTGTCAGCTCTCAGGTATCTTCTTACGCTGGCTCGATTACAGCTTCTCGTGCTTCTGTACCAATACCCAGATGCCCTCTTCATAATACTTAACTGGAATAACTATAATAGGTAACAAAAACCGAACCCTGTGGTCCTTCAGACAAGAATTTGTGGTATCCACGTTATTAAAAACACCAACGCAAGCTAGTACAGTGAGACTGTCATTGAAACCAGTTCTTTGAACGCTGACAGACAAGTATTTTTCTATGTGGTGACTTCAGTTCGTCGCGGTAAGAGAATTAACCCTCACTGAAGTTTACATAATTTTTCATGTAATATATCATTATTAATGTTTATTTCTGCTCCCAGTGCTTTCGACTGTCAGCTGGAATGTGGGTATATTTATGATGTTGATTAGTAAACTTCATCTGCAGCAAAAACTGCAGTTCAGTTGAAACTACACGTTCACTGTTAACGTTCATAATTAATTTTGTTTCAACTACGCGTTTCAGAAGCCTAAACCTTGAGTAGGAGGTGGATTTATGTCTATTAATAAGACATGTATGGATTATGTGTACGACTTTTAGGTTACAGCTGGGACTTTCTCCAGTGGTCACAGGTTCCTCTTCCTCTCGTGTGACCACTGGTGGCACAGGTTACTCTGAAGTCGCTCACGTAGAACACACATGTCTTATTAATCGGCATAAACCTGTCTAATAATGAAGGTTTTGAATGGTTTTTTAAAGAAACAGTGTTGATCATTTTTGTAGGTTATAAGCGAAAGTGAACTCAAAAGAGAAGTTTGTGGGGCTTAATACACTCCTGGAAATTGAAATAAGAACACCGTGAATTCATTGTCCCAGGAAGGGGAAACTTTATTGACACATTCCTGGGGTCAGATACATCACATGATCACACTGACAGAACCACAGGCACATAGACACAGGCAACAGAGCATGCACAATGTCGGCACTAGTACAGTGTATATCCACCTTTCGCAGCAATGCAGGCTGCTATTCTCCCATGGAGACGATCGTAGAGATGCTGGATGTAGTCCTGTGGAACGGCTTGCCATGCCATTTCCACCTGGCGCCTCAGTTGGACCAGCGTTCGTGCTGGACGTGCAGACCGCGTGAGACGACGCTTCATCCAGTCCCAAACATGCTCAATGGGGGACAGATCCGGAGATCTTGCTGGCCAGGGTAGTTGACTTACACCTTCTAGAGCACGTTGGGTGGCACGGGATACATGCGGACGTGCATTGTCCTGTTGGAACAGCAAGTTCCCTTGCCGGTCTAGGAATGGTAGAACGATGGGTTCGATGACGGTTTGGGTGTACCGTGCACTATTCAGTGTCCCCTCGACGATCACCAGTGGTGTACGGCCAGTGTAGGAGATCGCTCCTCACACCATGATGCCGGGTGTTGGCCCTGTGTGCCTCGGTCGTATGCAGTCCTGATTGTGGCGCTCACCTGCACGGCGCCAAACACGCATACGACCATCATTGGCACCAAGGCAGAAGCGACTCTCATCGCTGAAGACGACACGTCTCCATTCGTCCCTCCATTCACGCCTGTCGCGACACCACTGGAGGCGGGCTGCACGATGTTGGGGCGTGAGCGGAAGACGGCCTAACGGTGTGCGGGACCGTAGCCCAGCTTCATGGAGACGGTTGCGAATGGTCCTCGCCGATACCCCAGGAGCAACAGTGTCCCTAATTTGCTGGGAAGTGGCGGTGCGGTCCCCTACGGCACTTCGTAGGATCCTACGGTCTTGGCGTGCATCCGTGCGTCGCTGCGGTCCGGTCCCAGGTCGACGGGCACGTGCACCTTCCGCCGACCACTGGCGACAACATCGATGTACTGTGGAGACCTCACGCCCCACGTGTTGAGCAATTCGGCGGTACGTCCACCCGGCCTCCCGCATGCCCACTATACGCCCTCGCTCAAAGTCCGTCAACTGCACATACGGTTCACGTCCACGCTGTCGCGGCATGCTACCAGTGTTAAAGACTGCGATGGAGCTCCGTATGCCACGGCAAACTGGCTGACACTGACGGCGGCGGTGCACAAATGCTGCGCAGCTAGCGCCATTCGACGGCCAACACCGCGGTTGCTGGTGTGTCCGCTGTGCCGTGCGTGTGATCATTGCTTGTACAGCCCTCTCGCAGTGTCCGGAGCAAGTATGGTGGGTCTGACACACTGGTGTCAATGTGTTCTTTTTTGCATTTCCAGGAGTGTATTTCACGTTACCACATCGTGAGATAATTTTTATTCCTCTGGTGTAGTTGGCTAGTTTTGATGATAAGACTCCATCCGTCCATGGGGGGAAACGTTAATGCCGCAACATTTTAATTTACAATTAGAATGTTATAGTCTCATGAAGAGCTTGACAAGCTTGTGGAATACCCAGCAGGATAGTTCTTTTTGACACGCAGAGACAGTTAAAATAATTCAGGTGTAATAGTCGTGGAAATAACTCCCCCTTGCCACTATTCAGAAAGGAATATTTAGTATTTTTGTGCAGCACCGTGTCATCAACCGGGTGCAGAATAAGTTATAACTAGGAAGTAATTTGAATCGTATGGCGTGCATACTTAAAAACAGACGCCATCAGATGAGCTCAGTCTGGTACTGGTTATGTATAAATGAAATTTAACGAAACACTTGGTAACATCGAGTGTTACATACTGACGTCCATGGGCTCAGAATGTCTATGTGCATTGTAATTTCATAAATACTGTGGTTTGTTACTACACAGTCACTTACTTCCTGGCCATGGCCACGAGCTTGGCGAAGGGCTTCTCCCAGGCGTACATCTTGACCACCTGTATGCCCTGCACCAGCTCGTTCATCATCCTCATCCTCTCGTCAGTCCGGACGGCCACTCGCTTACGGAAACGCGCAGACAGTCTCCCCATATAAGCTGCCAACATAAACCACAGAATGTGCTGCAGGTATTACCTGAAACATTACTTACAACAAAAAAATCGTCAAGTGAATGTGCTACGGATCGCACTACTTAATGGGTGTCAAACATGGCATGTTACTTACATAAGGCTTTGAGGCAAGTTACACAGTTACAAATCTTACTATAAATAACGAATGAAAATATTTGTGGTATTAGACACGAATCTGAAAAAAACCGTTAGAAATTATAGTAGTACAGTGTAACTGGAAACTGACTTCTAATCAATGGAACTTTCATTCACAAAAGCAGATTCTTTTGTTTAATAAAGCGAGAAATTGCTTGTAAGGAAATCATAGTGCATATGGCTGCAGGAGACACAACATTTTCAGAGCAATTAAAGATTTTGTGGATGTATCAACTGTGCAACAAGAGAAAGGTTTGAATGAAATATGTAAAAGGATGCAAATGGGGACGCAAATCAGGTTTTCTTTAAGTACACGCTGTAACGATCGTGATCATCATTTACTTTTGAGGCAGGATGTGCTGACTCAGTGCCAGTCAGGAAAGCCTTTAAAGTGACAAAGACGCTATTATCAACAACTTACTGAACTGGAACGAAGTTGTGTAATAGGACTGCCATAAGTTGGATGTTCCTTCTGCGATGCTGCAAACAGACTTGGCGAGAATATAGCCACTGTGCATGATTGCTGGCAGCGGTGGTTACGAGAAAGTATGGTCACAAGAAGACCGGGTTCTGGACGGCCACGTGGCACTACCTCGAGGGATGAGTATCACGTTCTGTTTATTACTCTGGCGCATCGTACTGCGTCTATAGCAGCAATTTGAGCAGCAGCTGACCCACAGTGACACAACGAACTGTTACGAATCAGTTACTTCAAGCACAGCTCCAAACCAGATGCGCTGAAGCGATGCCCTGTAGCGTGCATTCCACTGACTGCAAACAACCGCCATTTGTGACCAGCGGCGTCAAACGAGAGCTCATTGGAGGGCATGGTGAAGATCTGTTGTGTTCTCTGATGAAAGCTGGTTCTACCTCGGGTCCACTGATGGTCATGTGTTGGTTAGAAAGAGGTCAGTTGAGGGCCTGCAACCAACCTATATGGTTGCTAGACACACTGGACCTACACCTGGTGCAATGATTTGAGGTGTGATTTCCTATGACAGCAGAAGCACTCTCGTGTTTATCCCACTCACCCCGACCACAAATCTGTACGTCAATCTCGTGATTCGGCCTGTTGTGTAGCTATTCATGAACAGCATTCCAAGGGGTGTTTTCCAACAGGATAATGCTCACCCACATATCGCTATTGTAACTCAACGGTCTCTACAGGGTTTCGACATGTTGCCTTGTCCTGTTCGATCAACAGATCAGTCTCCAGTCGAGCAGATATGGGATATACTTGGACGACAATACCAGTGTCATCGACAAACAGCATTAATCGCCCTCGTGTTGACCGACAAAGTGCAACGGGAACGGATCTTCATCCCACAAATGGATATCTGGCTCCTGTACGACACAACCAATGAACATTTGTATGCTTGCATTCAACATTGTGGTGGATACACCCCTTTTTAAGTACCAGTATTTCACATTTTCAATGACTTATGTCGCACTCACATTAACCCGTGAAACCCATGATCTTGCGAAGTTAATCGCTTAAATGTGTTACCTAGACAAACGTATCCCCAAAATTACATTACTTTCCATTAATTATCTTTTCGAGGTGCAATTTTTTTTCCATCAGTGTATATACTAAGTATCTGAACTGTAAAGTTGTTCAGTTGTTTTCTGAGTTTTTTGTAAGTAATACAATTGTGACAAAATACGCTAAAGCTTCTCGATGTATACAACAAAGAGACACAGAGAGAAACAACGATGGGACAAGTAAATCTGCAGCAGGAAGCAAGCCAGTGGATCACAAGTGTAGCTCGGGAGTAGTGGGTACCCAGATAGTCTTGACTTAAGCATATGTTATATGTCCAAGAAACAGCTGGAGAAGAATCTCTTTTACGATATTATGTCCATAATTAGTCTTTCTTGCTGATATTACATATTGCAACTAAGACACAAGTAACCAGAAAGCAGTACTCCCACTTCCTAGAGTACATGAGTTTGAAGTTTTCGCTGTCACAGCAAGTGAATATTAGTCCATTGCATGACATCGTCTAAGTAGAATAATACACGTAACGTAATGTATATATAACTTATTCTACTCTTGAATTAACTGATCCTGCTATAAACATCATACTATAAACTTCAATGTTTTCATATCTTAATTCCAACGTAGGGCCCAAGTTATTTTTGGTTCAAATGGTTCAAATGGCTCTGAGCACTATGGGACTCAACTGCTGTGGTCATAAGTCCCCTAGAACTTAGAACTACTTAAACCTAACCAACCTAAGGACATCACACACATCCATGCCCGAGGCAGGATTCGAACCTGCGACCGTAGCAGTTGCACGGTTCCGGACTGCGCGCCTAGAACCGCGAGACCACCGCGGCCGCCCCAAGTTATTTTTCTGTCCGAGTTATAGTTTAATTCTGTGCATCATATCAACTTAAGTGGCATTTAATACTGATTCGTTTACTAGTATTGTGACAGGAAATAAAAAAATTCCATTGTAAATGGCCCATTGCAAAATATTTATTGACAATTTGAGACATAGCACAGATACGTCTGTCAACTGCACGTGAACAATGCTCTCCTTGTCAATAAATTAATAAATTAAAATAACGAAGGAGAAAAATATTCTGATGTAATCATATCTAGATGTATGGAAAATTTTATTAGAATAACTTTGGCGAAAATAGTATCGTGGTCCATTAGGAGAATCTCGAGGTATTCGAATTTTAGTTGAGCTATTGAAATGAATTCATGCGAGGCAGAGGCGAGTGTTGTGTAGCAGGGCGGCGTTGGTCACAATAGCTTAAGTCACCAGTGGTGGGGACTCAGACCACGCCGTTGGGAGTGCTGAACGTTGGTAGTGCAACACTGACGGTCCCCTAAGCAGAAATATTGCGTAATGTGCAGAAGCAGACACCTCTTCACTAAGAACTGGAGGAAGAGTCCAATGTAACTTAGAGTAGCGGAGGAAAATTAGGCCATCATAAAATTACGCATTGTCATAAGTAGGAGAATAAATTGTGTCAAATATCATTTAGAATTTGTCTCCCATGGAACGATCGATGTAAGTTTTTACAATATAAAAACGATTAACAAATCTTCAAGTGTACTATGTGACGTCATAGACAGCTGAGACAGACAGCAGTTGGGAGTGACACGCCATTATTAGGAGCAAACGACTGGCAGTTGCTGTGGTTGGATATGCGCATATTGAGCCAATGACGTCTGACCAAGTAGAGACACGTAGAAAGTAAATTAATTTGATGTTGCCACAGTATATTTTGATCTTGATAACTTAGATAGACAATGCACAAAAATTTGTTCCACACGCGACGCCATCACTACAATTAATGTTGTAAGCTGGATGATTTGACTCTTCCAGTGTTTACTGCCTCAGTAATGAGATTTAATCGTCACTGACGATCACTTGGTTCCGACAGTGACGTTATTTTATACCTTTGCGTCTAGAGAATATCAGTAATTCCTGAACCATCTTGGCGTTGTCATGGGGGAGACATGCGTGGAAGGCAGCAACAGTCCTATCCTGCATAACACAGCAGAGTTGTGTCAGCTTAGCAGTGTAAATTCGTGCACGAGAAACCTCTTCTCTAGTATATTTATAGAATGTAGCTGTTAAAGTGATACATATTGTTTCGTAGGCGTCTGAGGGAAAAGAGAAACGCCGGATGATAATAGAATATCTGAACTGAAACTTTCGAAATGTGTGCGCATCACCACTCGCATTTACGTTAATTATTTTGCTACGACTAAGTTCTCTAGAATTGTAGGCATTAAACATAATATTTAACAATTGGTACTGCAACAAGATATATTTTACTTCTGTGTATTCTTTGTTTTGTGCGTATTTATACATGAATGAATCTGAATTGCTATCGTGGAATTAACAACGTTGAGTGTTAATGTTTATTACATGCAGCAATGATAAAATATCTTTGTTGTATTTTGTCTTTTTCTATACAACTAATGGTATCACGAAACTAATGGTTCCTATGTATTCTGTAATTCTGCCTGGTATTTGAAGTACTTCAGAGGTCATTACAGACTTGAGTTCACGTGTAGTTTCAAGACTATATAATTCAACAAAGTTACAGGCGAATTTGCCGTATAGAGGATTTAATTTTGAGTTATTTTTATTTCCATTTATCAACGCCTACGTTCCACTGCCGGCGCATTGGCTAATTGGCTAACAAGAACCACATGTTCTAAAGAACCCGATCTACTCCTTGGAACGATAAATGAAAAGAGAGAGAGAAAATAGCACATACTTGTTACTAGGTACACTGCAATTTTTGGGAAAGTCATCTCTTTAACGCCCTTACACAGATAAACAGTTACACAAACAAACACTTGAACTAGGCCTTTACATTCCCTTGCCTGGGTTGTATTGTCCTACAAGTAAATGAAAAATGGCTCAAATCTCTTTACCCCTCTTCACTACAACTCAGTACACCGTTTTGGGAGATACCCTTCGGATGAAAAGAAAATGCACTAACTGGAAACCTCCCCCCCCCCCCCCCCCCCCACACTGGACTTCCTGCGCCCCACTCTCAACTCGCCTCTTATTTGGCTGACAAGGTCCGTGTATACTGTGGGTCACATCTTCAGCAGTCTGTTCCACCTCTCAGGTTTCTTCGCGTTTCAGTCGGAAGTTTCTCATCGATGTGTCAGAAAGCATATCCTCTCCTTTACGTCTTCCAGCGTAGGTAGACTAAAGCGGTCGGATATCTGAGGAGATTTGATTGCAGGTCATCTACAATGTAACTGTCTTACACACACACACACACACACACACACACACACATACACACACAAACAGCCACGAGGTTTTCACATTTCCGTGTAGGATTTATTGTCTCAGAAATAAATTACGAATACCTCCAAACCCTTAACTGTGCGAAAATTTTAGATAGATTTCCTTGGCTGTAATGAAAATTCGAGAAATGACAGTCCCCCCCAAAGTATTATGAAATGGGATCACTTGTGCTCCGTTCCCAGTGCTTTCGGATTGGGCTGAAGAGCTGTAATGGGGGCAGATCTCAAATATCGTGCCATCATTCAGCTAAGGAATTAAAAGTGAAACAATGATACACATTATTAAAAGTATATTGTGATTCTGGTCAATGCGAATCATTAACGTTATTCTCTCACATGCACATTCCATGCATTTATTTTTTCTGGACTAAATGTTCAAAAACTAAATTCAAGAAAGCTCCAATGCCCCACTAGCGAGCAAGATTTTCAGATGGTTTTTCTTTGTTACAAGAACTTGATTGCGGAACTGAAAATCACTTCTCAAATATTCATTTTTGGCAAATCTTCCATCCTAGTTTCAGAACTGACTGTGCAAGAACCGACCGATACAATGAGCTGAATCTCAAACATCATGTTCTAGATTATTACTTGTACTATAGATCATGAATACGACACTTCGTAATGATGTGGAACGTGTCAGGTTAATAAAAGGTGTCTATACAAGATATTACATTACACAAAATATTACATGACACTTAATATTTTTTAATTTTTTTGGGACGGGGGTGGGGAAACTACCCACTTCCTATATCCAAAAATTCAACTAATGAGTAGAAGGAGTTGCCATTCAGAAATTCTTTTAATTTCCTTTTAAATGCTATATGGCTATCTGTCAGACTTTTGATGCTATTAGGTAAGTGACCAAAGACTTTTGTGGCAGCATAATTTACCCCGAGCCAAAGCTAGATTTAACCATTTAACCTTAAGTAATGAAATCATCCTTTCTCCTAGTGTTGTAGCCATGTACACTGCTATTACATTTGAATTCGTTGTTAATAACAAATTTCATATATATATATATATATTGTGAGGTTACAGTAAAGATCTCTAGCTCTTTAAATAAGTGTCTGCAGGATGATCCTGGATGAGCTCCAGGAATTATTCTGATTACACGCTTTTGTGCAATGAACACTCTTTTACTCAGTGATGAGTTATCCCAGAATGTGATGCCATACGAAAGCAGAGGATGAAAATAGGCGTGGTAAGCTAATTTACTGAGATGTATATCGCCAAACTTTGCAATGACTCTAATAGCATAAGTAGCTGAACTCAAACGTTTGAGCAGATATTCAGTATGTTTTTTCCAGTTCAACCCCTCATCAATGCATGCACCTAGAAATTTCCAATATTCTACCTTACTACCGATTTCTGACCGAAGTCTATATTTATTAATAGTGTCATTCCATTTACTGTGTGGAACTGTATATACTGACCATTTGGTCATGGACTGAAAGATAAAGTAAATAGCATTTGTTGACTTAATATAATTAGGCGTTCATTAACAGAAGTGTCATTCTGTTGCACCATCGTAGGCAGCAAATAAGCAGCCTGGAACAACCATCCCGACAGCGATCAGGACGCGATACTAGGTCAGCAGAATGTTTTATTCCCTTGGTTGGGCATTTTAAAAAGCACTACATTCTAGACTGAGTCAATGCGTCTTTTTCGAAGCATTACAAACATCCTTTTAAGGTCTGAAATTAAAATTACTGATTAGTGAGTGAATCAGACTTCACCCATGAGAAATGCTGTAAAACTTCCACTCTTAAACTGAGCTGTTTGAGCTTTACACACTCGTGTATGACGTTTACTGTTCCGCTTCCTAACCTACACATTGATACAGGACGGATCCATATGTTTATTTCGTTTCTTTTCTTTTACTTTGTCTAAAAAAAATGAGAGAAACGCATTAAAAAACGAAAGAAATCAGCTTTTGTACTGGTATGATGCCATTCTCAATTTCTTTCTGTTTTACGTTTATCTTTTCATTTATAGGTATATGCTACTCTCAACATCCTCCATAATTCACTCTATATTTCCCAGTCTGTATCTGTGCTACATGTTCCACCTCTAGCACTTGGTCCAGGCCCAAGTAAACGAATATATTAAGTTATTAGCGACTAGCTACTGAAACGTTTACAAAATCGTGCTAGACACAGTTTTGTAGTGACATACTCTGTGGCGGCACTGTCATCAGAACGAGGTAGACGACACCGGCGAAGGCAGCCCAGGACACGTAGCGGTACAAGCAGTAAGTGACGAGCGCCAGCTGCAGGAAGCTCAGCCAAAGGAAGTTGCCGTATATCGACGCCACGTCGAAGCGGGCCACGTCGTTAGACATCAGGTTGATCACCTGGCCGGTGGCAGTGGCGTCCATCGACTGCTTGTTGATGCGCAGCACCTGGAACAAAATTTGAAAACGTCAGTACTTCTTCACAATGGGCCTATTAGTCAGATTAACCACTTAATTTGCACTACTAGTTGTTTGAACCAAACTCACACCGTTACTCAATAAACACAGGGGACAATATATGGTTCAAATGGCTCTGAGCACTATGGGACTTAACTTCTGAGGTCATCAGTCCCCTAGAACTTAGAACTACTTAAACCTAACTAACCTAAGGACATCACACACATCCATGTCCGAGGCAGGATTCGAACTTGCGACCGTAGCGGTCGCGCGGTTCCAGACTGTAGCGCCTAGAGGCGCTCGGCCATCCCGGCCGGCAATAATATGTGGTTTCCTAGTTGAACTCAATGGCAAGATTGTAGTGCAAGTGGTTTTTCTTTAAGTTTCTCCAGCTTATCACTGTCAAAACGTACAGACGGATATTGAATGAAAGGAAAGAAGATAAAGAAAATCGATGTAGGCACTGAATTATGTGGTACGGAAGTTTAGTCAGTCGACTCGTGTTTTAGTGGAATTAGATTAAAACCCCAGCAGCAACCGATATTTGCAATTAGACTGAATCATATTGTGCAGCAAGAGTGAAGTGACAGCCTTTGTGATCGTCGATAGCAATGTAGAGTCCGCGCAGGCTGCACAGTGACCAATTTCAGTCCAAAGTGCTGAGGGAGTACATTCGTTTGTCCGAAAGGGGAGGCAGTCAGATTTGCAGCTTTCGGCTGGTCGGCGATGACAGAATCGAGACGCACGCCCTGTAATCTTTCTCAAAGGATTTTGGTAGAGACTATTCCGTAAAAAATTTCACTTTTGTCTTACTTATACCCATATATGTCAGGTTCATGATTATGTGCCCATCATTTCGTTCCCGGCCGCCGTGGCCGAGCGGTTCTAGGCGCTTCAGTCTGCAACCGCGCGACCGCTACGTCGCAGGTTCGAATCCTGCCTCGGGCATGGATGTGTGTGATGTCCTTAGGTTAGTTAAGTTTAAGTAGTTCTAAGTTCTAAGGGACTGATGACCTCAGATGTCAAGTCCCATAGTGCTCAGAGCCATTTGAACCATCATTTCGTCAATGATCAAGTTGTTGTTGCTGTTGTGGTCTTCAGTCCTGAGACTGGTTTGATACAGCTCTCCATGCTACTCTATCCTGTGCAAGCTTCTTCATCTCCTAGTACTTAGTGCAACCTACATCCTTCTGAATCTGCTTAGTGTATTCATCTCTTGGTCTCCCTCTACGATTTTTACCCTCCACGCTGCCCTCCAACGCTAAATTTGTGATCCCTTGATGCCCCAGAACATGTCCTACCAACCGATCCCTACCTCTAGTCAAGTTGTGCCACAAACTCCTCTTCTCCCAAATCCTATTCAGTACCTCCTCATTAGTTATGTGTTCTACCCATCTAATCTTCAGCATTCTTCTGTGGCACCACATTTCGAAAGCTTCTATTCTCTTCTTGTCCAAACTACTTATCGTCCATGTTTCACTTCCATACAAGGCTACACTCCATACAAAAACCTTCAGAAACGACTTCCTGACACTTAAATCTATGCTCGATGTTAACAAATTTCTCTTCTTCAGAAACGCTTTCCTTGCCATTGCCCGTCTACATTTTATATCCTCTCTACTTAGACCATCATCAGTTATTTTGCTCCCCAAATAGCAAAACTCCTTTAATACTTTAAGCGTCTCATTTCCTAATCTAATTCCCTCAGCATCACCTGATTTATTTTGACTACATTCCATTGTCCTCGTTTTGCTTTTGTTGATGTTCATCTTATATCCTCCTTTCAAGACACTGTCCATTCCGTTCAACTGCTCTTCCAAGTCCCTTGCTGTCTCCGACAGAATTACAATGTCGTCGGCGAACCTTAAAGTTTTCACTTTTTTCTCCATGGATTTTAATACCTACTCTGAATTTTTCTTTTGTTTCCTTTACTGCTTGCTCAGTGTACAGATTGAACAACATCGGGGAGAGGCTACAACCCTGTCTCACTCCCTTCCCAACCACTGCTTCCCTTTCATGTCCCTCGACTCTTATAACTGCCATCTGCTTTCTGTACAAATTGTAAATAGCCTTTCGCTCCCTGTATTTTACCCCTGCCACCTTCAGAATTTGAAAGAGAGTATTCCAGTCAACAATGTCAAAAGCTTTCTCTAAGTCCACAAATGCTAGAAACGTGGGTTTACCTGCACTTAATGTAGCTTCTAAAATAAGTCGTAGAGACAGTTTTGCCTCACGTCTTCCCATATTTCTACGGAGTCCAAACTGATCATCTCCGAGGTCAGCTTCTACCAGTTTTTCCATTCGTCTGTAAAGAATTCGCGTTAGTATTTTGCATATGTGACTTATTAAACTGATAGTTCGGTAATTTTCACATCTGTCAACACCTGCTTTCTTTGGGATTGGAATTATTATATTCTTCTTGAAGTCTGAGGGTATTTCGCCTGTCTCATACATCTTGCTCACCAGATGGTAGAGTTTTGTCAGAACTGGCTCTCCCAAGGCTGTCAGTAGTTCTAATGGAATATCGTCTACTCCCGGGGCCTTGTTTCGACTTAGGTCTTTCAGTGCTCTATCAAACTCTTCACGCAATATCATATCTCCCATTTCATCTTCATCATCTTCCATTTCTATAACATTGCCCTCAAGTAAATCGCCCTTGTATAGACCCTCTATATACTCCTTCCACCTTTCTTCTTCCCTTCTTTGCTTAGAACTGGGTTTCCATCTGAGCTCTTGATATTCATACAAGTGATTCTCTTTTCTCCAAAGGTCTCTTTAATTTTCCTATAGGCAGTATCTATTTTACCCCTGGTGAGATAATCCTCTACATCCTTACATTTGTCCTCTAGCCATCCCTGCTTAGCCACTTTGTACTTCCTGTCGATCTCATTTTTTAGACGTTTGTATTCCTTTTTGCCTGCTTCATTTACTGCATTTTTATATTTTCTCCTTTCATCAATTAAATTCAATATTTCTTCTGTCACCCAAGGATTTCTACTAGCCCTCATCTTTTTACCTACTTGATCCTGTGCTGCCTTCACTACTTCATCCCTCAAAGCTATCCATTCTTCTTCTACTATATTTCTTTCCCCCATTCTTGACAATTATTCCCTTATGCTCTCCCTGAAACTCTGTACAACCTCTGGTTTAGTCAGTTTATCCAGGTCCCATCTCCTTAAATTCCCACCTTTTTGCAGTTTCTTCAGTTTTAATCTATAGTTCATAAGCAGTAGATTGTGGTCAGAGTCCACATCTGCCCTTGGAAATGTCTTACAATTTAAAACCTGGTTCCTAAATCTCTGTCTTGCCACTATATAATCTATCTGATACCTTCTAGTATCTCCAGGCTTCTTCCATGTATACAACCTTCTTTCATGATTCTTAAACCAAGTGTTAGCTATGATTAAGTTATGCTCTGCGCAAAATTCTACCAGGCGGCTTCCTCTTTCATTTGTTACCCACAATCCATTTTCATCTACTATGTTTCCTTCTCTCCCTTTTCCTACTCTTGATTTCCAGTCACCCATGACTATGAAATTTTCGTCTCCCTTCACTACCTGAATAATTTCTTTTATCTCATCATACATTTCATCAATTTCTTCGTCATCTGCAGAGCTAGTTGGCATATAAACTTGTACTATTGTAGTAGGCGTGGGCTTCGTGTCTGTCTTGGCCACAATAATGCGTTCACTATGCTGTTTGTAGTAGCTTACCCGTACTCCTATTTTTTTATTCATTTTTAAACCTACTCCTGCATTACCCCTATTTGATTTTGTATTTATAACCCTGTATTCACCTGACCAAAAGTCTTGTTCCTCCTGCCACCGATCTTCACTAATTCCCACTATATCCAACTTTAACCTATCCATTTCCCTTTTTAAAATTTGTAACCTATCTGCCCGACTAAGGGATCTGACATTCCACGCTCCGATCCGTGGAACGCCAGTTTTCTTTCTCGTGATAACGACGTCCTCCTGAGTAGTCCCCGCCCGGAGATCCGAATGGGGGACTATTTTACCTCCGGAATATTTTACCCAAGAGGACGCCATCATCATTTATCCATACAGTAGAGCTGCATGCCCTCGGGAAAAATTACGGCCGTAGTGTGCCCTTGCTTTCAGCCGTTCGCAGTACCAGCACAGCAAGGACGTTTTGGTTAGTGTTACAAGGCCAGATCAGTCAATCATCCAGACTGTTGCCCCTGCAACTACTGAAAAGGCTGCTGCCCCTCTTCAGGAACCATACGTTTGTGTGGCCTCTCAACAGATGTCCCTCCGTTGTGATTGCACCTACTGTACGGCCATCTGTATCGCTGAGGCACGCAAGCCTCCCCACCAACTGCAAGGTCTATGGTTCATGGGGGGAGGTTAATGATCATACTTATTGCGATATTAATATGGAAGTAGGAGACAATGCGCGAAATTAGAAAATGTTTGCAATGAAAGATAGGGGTCGCTATGATATTGCGTTTGGTGCATGTTACATAACGCATTGCTGTGTATTAAACGTAGCGAGCATATTGAATTTTTCTTTAGACCTGGATGGAGGTCTCTATCTGTCACCAATATCGAGAAAATTAATCTGTTGTAGCATACTCATTTGCCATGGCGCCGCGACAACGATGTAGCCAGAGGGTATACAGCTATATGGTTATTATGGAAAAGTTAATTATCCGCCCTGTTACTCCACAGTGCAATTGTGTCTGCACAGCATGTTGGTGAGGTGACACTGTGTAAACTCCGCTGTGTTACGGCAAAAGAAACAAATTTTAACACGGAAACGAGAGAAATGTGTAGGTTTTACTCAAAATTCGCCAATCGTGTCGCTTCTCTGATAGTTATAAATGTTTACCAAGGCAGGTGAAAATAGATCGCTGCATTTGCAGCGGAATTCTTTTTAGATACTAACCAAAGCAGAAGTGACAGAACTTTTTGAATGGTCATCATGCAAGGGTGGTCGTCGAGGGACTGCACTTAATATTTGGAAAAAATGTGAGCATTTCAGTTTAAAATGTCGCTTCCCCTCCAGCGGTCGGCATTTCCCCTACAGCGCCTGCCGGTAACCCTCACCACTACTGCCCTGCAGACGTTTATTCCTCATTTCCTTTTTACTGGTTGTTTTTGTCCCTGTACTTAGTTGTCTGGCTGTGATGCTGTAACAAACAAATCAGTTACAACTGCTTACCACCTCAGTCATTCTGTATGTGTCGATTCAGACTGTGGAGGTATCAAATCAAGATCAGTGATTCTGTGGAGTGGGAACACTCAAAGAGCGGAATAGAGCCCTATTATTCCCCCTGAAGAAGAACAGATCCGGTTCTTCCAGCGGTGTTATCGAAAGGCACGTGCCACGAGCGCTAAATGGCATCTTTCACGTAGCATTGCATTTCAAAAAAATATTCAGTAGGCTGTTCCAGCAACCTGCAGATACTGAATCATTCGAAACACAAACAGGGAAACAGGGCTTACAAGCCAGGTATGGAGGAGCGAGAGTGAAGGCGTCTAGAAGATGATGCTGAAAGAAATGTGCAGGGACGTGGAGCAGCTGTCTAATATCCACGCCAGCGGGTGATATCGATAGCGCTTCATAGGCGTTGCAACTTGTGAGTACAGAGCGTCACCAGAGGCTCGTTAGTCGGTGGCTGTGACTATGCCCCCATTGGCTTTCATTGCTTTGAATAAGTCTTCGGACAGCTGGGAAGGCTCCCTGCGCCGTTTTGTACCGTACTTTTTGCTTATGGCATTTCTGGGCAGCAAAGTACATTGCTCCTGTCCTCTGCTAGTAGTTTATATGAAGCAGTGCAGAATTTGCACTCACTCTGGGCCATAGTGATTTGTGTTTCAGTGATCTCTGTGCTCTCATAAATAAACACTACGGTTAACAAACGCACCTCGTTACTGCTACGCTACAGTTTAATCAGTGTCATAAATAATGTGGACAGTCAGACGCCACATTAGTGGCTGACTCGCAGTGTCTCATATGCAGGTAAAATGCCACGTGTCAGAGCTGTAAAGCGTCGTATAACAGTCGTCGATTCGGGGTATGGTGATTTGCCTTGCCCTTAACAGACAGGTCACTGCAGAAGCTTTGGGTATGTCTCATCCTAGTCTAGGTGAAGTGCTTACAACTGCTAAATCGTTTAAGGTTGCTTCGCCAGCTAAGCCTGCTTTTAAAAATGAATTCAAGTTTTTCAAATTGTCAGTCACCATCGCAAACAGTGGTTAACTAATGATTGCTACACATCATTCTCTAATTCTGCCTCTAAAACCGCCTATTCACAGCCTGACTTGTCAGTCGACCCCCCAGCCCCTACTAAGTAGGTCGCCAACCCATCTGACCGTTTTGGTACGCTGTGCCTATGTGACAGGCGCTACCTGTTTTGAGTGACGACGGGTTAGATGGTAGGCAGCCGTAAGGGCAAGCAGGTAGATGTCTGCCAGTGAGCCGAGCATGGACCTAAATGCTGTAAAGCTGCCCACAGGTGCACTCAGCTGAGGATGTCTGTTATTTGGTCAGCCTGTGTATGTTAATCAGGTGGGTCAGAAACACTCTCCCTCCTTAGCGTTGCATCATTCATCATGCACGCTGAAGAAACTCCAGTCCACTCTGGCCCTAACCGTGGCCCGCGGGCACAACAGAAGCTGTTACCCATATAATGAGGGACAATGTTAGGCCTGCAGCAAGTGTGGCCGCCCAGAAACTGTGTACAGCAAGCAGAAGGAAGGAAGAAACATTTGGGTTTAACGTCTGGTCAACACTGAGATCATTACAGTCAGAGCATAAGCTCGGATTATTTCAAGGATGGGGAAGGAAATGTCCTTTCAAAGGACCTGTCCTGTAATTTTCCTGTAGTGATTCAGGGAAATCACAGAAAATCTGAATTTGGATGGCCAGACAGAGATTTGAACCGCCATCCTCCTGAATGCGATTAACAATCAGCCCACCAGCAGCATGGTCAGCCGCAGTTAGAGTACACTGCTGTGATCTATTATCACCATGGCTGTGGAGCAGGAGGGCACCACGAAAGTTTACTTTGGACTTCACACTGTGGCTTGACAATCAATGGCTTGGTTTGTCTCCACAACGAAAAGCCCAGCGCCTGTCCTGGCCTACTGCTGTAGGCCATTCCTCTCCTCAGATAAATGTAGCTGGCAGCTAAGTACAAAACCACTGAACACATACTAACCAACTACTAACATGCACGGCTTACACACATTTACCTGCATGGGTTCACAGTAGAGGAGCAAGTTAATTTAATGTGCATTACCTTTTGCTGATCTTCATGCCCTGACCGCTTCTTGTAGGAAGATTTTTGAACTAACACATTTCTCTAAAGCCTTCTGAAGTGGCAAAATTTTGCTGAGCTCGCCTGCTTCTTTTTGCAGTTACTGAGGCTCTTCAGTCGAAACACGCAGGTCTTCTCGAGCAATGTGTTCTTTCCCAGGTTTCCACCAGGCAAGGGCAACGACTACGGTGGTCATTAAGAAACCGAACAGTTCATCACGTATTTGTAGTGATCTGAAGCCCACCATTAATTCGCCTAATGCTGATCACTACGCATTGTCTTACGTGGAGGGGTTGTTGGCTAAACTGGCCACGGGCCATTATAATTCCAAGACAGATTGAAAGAATGCGTATCTCCAGCTGCTGCTTGATGATGCTTCAAACAATTTACTAGTTTTAAGTATGCCACGCAGGTTATTCAGGTAAGGTCGCTTACCGCTTGGGGCTGAGGATGCATCCGCCATTTCTCAAAAGTACTTGTAACAACTGAGTCAATGTATTCCGCACTGTGTTAATTATTTGGACGAGATTATTACTAAGGAGTCGCCCCACATGAAAATCACAAGAAACTAGAATCCTTTTTTAAGCGGCTCCAGGAAAATGATTTACTCTGTCAATTGGAAAAGTGTAGTTTCCTTGCCGCCATCATCAAACACTTGCGTCACATTCTTAGTCATAACGATATCACACCTACGCACAACAGACGTATCCCACTTTGGCACTGCGGAAGTTTTGTCCCACAAGTTGTCAGATCGCTCTGAGAGCATAATCGACTGTCCCACCGAAACATTAAACACTACGCAGCTTATTTATTGCCAAATAGAGATGGAGGCTTTAGCCATTATTATTTGTGGGTTCAAGACATTTTATATATATTTGTATGGCAGAAAATTCTACCAATTGACTGACAACAAACCTTTGATTCCCTTGTTCGTGCATCGCTCTAAGCTCCCAGGCAAGACGACAAAGCGCTTGCACCGTTGGGTGTTGTTCTTAAGCGAATAGCACTACGAATCTTCTGCACCTGTGGTCTATGGCTAGCTAGCTTCTTTGATTAGTAATCAAACCGTCATGTGTTCCGTGTTCAACCCGCCACAGCTTAAATTTTGATTAATAGTCAGCTATTGGCGGTCGAAAAACTTCCGGCATAAGAAGTCACCCTCAATGTTCCAACGGCCTTGTCAAAGAAGGCTGAGGAGCGGACAGCGGTCCAGGGCACTCTTTTATCCTTGGGGTGGGAAACTGTCCATAAAGGCAGAAGAATCAGCAACGATTAAGGATATGAGGATGCAAAAGGCAATAGAAACCACCGCATTAAAGACACATAACGTGCATCCACAGCACGCGTGGTCTGTAATTGAAAAAGTGTATTGATGATCTGTCCACTGACAAAGGATTCTGGAATAGTACCCCATTCCGATCTCCAGAAGAGGATTGCCAGGGGGGTGGTGACCATGAGTGAAAGAGTGAATAATAAACGAAAGGATAGTGTTCGATGTGTGGAATGTCAGAAGCTTGAATGTGGTAGGGAAGCTAGAGAATCTAAAAAGCGAAATGCAAAGGCTCAATCTAGATGTAGTAGGTGTCATTGAAGTAATATGGAAAGGAAAGGATTTCTGGGCAGATGAGTATAGGGTAATATCAACTGCAGCAGAAAATGATATAACGGGAGTAAGATCCGTTATGAATAAAAGGTAGGGCAAAGAACGTGTTACAATGAACAGTTCAGTGATAGTGTTGTTCTTGTCAGAATCGACAGCAAACCCACACCTACAAAGATAGATCAGGTATACATGCCGATGTCGCAAGCTGACGATGAAGAGATAGATAAAGTATATGCGGATATTGAAAGGATAGTACAGTACATAAAGGGAAATGAAAATCTAATATTCATGGGGTGCTGGAATGCAGTTGTATGGGAAACAGTAGAAGAAAAGGTTACAGGAGAATTTGGGCTTGGAACAAGGAATGAGAGAGGAGAAAGACCAATTGAGTTCTGTCATAAATTTCAGCTAGTAATAGCGAATACTCTGTACAAAAATCACAAGAAGAGGAGGTATACTTGGAAAAGGCCGGGATATACGGGAAGATTTCAATTAGATTACATCATGGTCAGACAGAGATTCCGAAATCAGATACTGGATTGTAAGGCGTACCCACGAGCAGATGTAGATTCAGATCACAATATAGTAGCGATGAAGAGTAGGCTGAAGCTTAAGACATTAGTCAGGGAGAATCAATACTCAAAGAAGTGAGATGCAGAAGTACCAAGGGATGACGAGACACGCTTGAACTCTCTAAGGCTTTAGACACAGCAATAAGGAATAGCTCAGTAGGCAGTACAGTTGAAGAGGAATGGACATCTCTGAAAAGGGCAGTCACAGAAGTTGGAAAGAAAAACATAAATATAAAGAAGGTACGTGTGAATAAACCATGCGTAACATAAGAAGTATTAAAGTTGATCGATGAAAGAAGAAAATATAAAAATGTTCTGGGAACTTCAGGAATACAGAACTACGATATCTACAATATGTACAAGGGCCAAGAGGGAATAATAAGAGTGGACGACTACGAACGAAACGCTCAGACTAAAGAGGGTGTGAGACAAGGATGTTTTCTTTCCCCCCTACTGTTCGATCTGAACATCGAAGAAGCAATGATGAAAATAAAAGATAGGTTCATGAGAGGAATTAAAATTCTGGGTGAAGGAATACCAATTATACGATTTGCTGGTGGCTTTGCTATCCTGAGTGAAAGTGAAGAAGAATTACATTATCTGCTGAATGGAATGAACAATCTAATAAGTACACAATATGGACTGAGAGAAATCGAAGAAAGAGGAATCTAATGAGAAGTAACAAAAATGAGATCAGTGAGAAACTTAACATCGGTACTGATGGTCAAGAAGTAGATGAAGTTAAGGAATTCTGATGCCTTGGCTACAAAATAACCAATGAAGTCGAAGCAAGGAGGACATCAAAAGCAGACCAGCACTGGCAAAGAGGTAATTCCTAGCCAAGAAAAGTCTACTAGTATCAAACATAGGCCATAATTCGAGGAGGAAATATCTGAGAATGTACGTCTGAAACACAGCATTGTATGGTAGTGAAATGTGGACTGTGGGAAATCCGGAATAGAAGAGAATCGAAGGATTTCACATGAGGTGTAACAGGAGAATGTTATAAATTAGGTGGACTGGTAAGGTAGGGAATGAGGAGGTTGTGCGCAGAATCAGAGAGGAACGGGATATTTAGGGAACACTGACAAGGAGAAGGGACAGGATGACAGGACTGCTGTTAATACTTCAGGGAATGACTTACTTGCTACTAGAGGGACCTGTAGATGGCAAAACCCGTAGAGGAAGACAGATTAGAATACATACAGCAAATAATTGAGGATGTAGGTTGCAAGTGCTAATCTGAGACGAAGAAGTTGGCACAGGAGAGGAATTCGTGGCGGCCGCATGAACTAGTCAGAAAACTGATGACCCTCCAAAAAAAACCTTACGAAATCCATTTCCTCTCACGGCCCAACGCACAAGTGCACATGCTCTGTCCCGCCTCCATGACAGGGAATTTGATTGCCAGGAAAGTGTTTGCTTCACAATCCTTAACGAATGCCAACTGATGGCACGCTAGGTAGCCTTGGCGCAATTGCATGACCAGTCCTGCAAAATGTTTTGTCAGCAGCCCAGAGAGGCTGGCTGGAGTATAATTCCTGCCAGGTCGTCCCAAGTTTTGTAATTGTTTCGCACTGCCTGAACACCGCAATTGATCTCTTAATGCTGGCCACGGAGAGTCTGATTCCCTGGTGATCACCCAGACCCTGCTCTGGCCCCGCAGCCTCCAGTTACCGGTCTGACATTGATATTGACATTGAAAGTGTGTGCTACTTTTTTCGCGCCTGCTCCCTGAACCAGGCATCCCCATTACCAAATTTCTCGCCATGGCCCTGCCCTGGTCACCAGTGGGAAAGGGACGATGTCGATTCGCTGGGGCTTTTCAGGGAGCTATGTGGCTGCTGCTAATGTACGACCTCGGGGATACCCTCTGGAACTTCCCATTCTGGCACATGTTCTGTGCATACCGCTTCTGGTACTATCCGTCCCTTGAAGGGATCTGCACCATTGAAGACACATTCGAATATGACTATATGCTAGCGAAATATATATCCACCTCTGTCAACAGGATAATACCAGCTGAAATCCTGAAGGGGGATCGACAACGGACCCTGTTAGACTTCCTGTGTCCTATACACTGCGCTTATCCTGTCCACAGGCGTGCCTATTCACAGGTGACCTGTGTCTGGACATGTACATTCAGCCAAGGTGGACCCAAGGGGTCAACATAGGATGTAGGAGGCGATAGCTGTTTGATGTCATGACAGGAGATATCCTCTTGAACAATCACCACGACCAGCCCAGACTGGACACCAGGGTTGCCACCAGCTAGGATTCTCACCATCTCCACATGCCTCCTGGACCTTGGTATGAGCACTGTCCCTGTCCCCCTCACTCGCTAGCAGGTGGATAAGGAGATCATGGTTTGTGGAGTCTATGGAGACCGTCCCTCTCCCCTTACCTTCTTCACTCCAGTGGCACCACACCAGTTTATTGCAGAGGGGATGCCACCACTTCCACCACAACTGCAGCATTTGACGTGGCTCCCTGACTGAGTCGATCCTGAGCTGATGGTACTTGGTCTGCTCTCCCTCCCACACCACTGACACTTGCATGGGCCAAGACATTCTCGTCCGTGTGTGCCAATTTCAGGGAGGAGGGTCTTAATAAACCCACCAATAGAAATATATAGTGGGTGGGATGTGCTACAACTCAAGGGTGCAGAGCACCACCAGAGATGCAGAACGTGAGTCACGTGGGCTGAGCTGCTGACAGCAACAGGCAAGCAAGCAACTGTGGCTCAGTGTTGTACAGTATATAGCATGTGCTGTTCCCAATCACACCTAGCTTCTATGTGGATACTGACCCGATTGTGGACTTTGACTTGGTGGTATTTGTTCAGTGCTTCATTCACTACTTGGATTTGTTCATGACGTACACGTTAGCATCAAGTGCTGAATACGTTACAGTCAGAGTATTAGGTACAAGCACAGCCATTTAGTTATGACCAATGTACATCAACAGAAAGACAACCTACACGACAGAGTATTAACCTTTGTCGACGAATCTATGCTTACTTTCAGAAATACTGGACGTGTACAGTGCCTTTTTTTTTTACCATCACTACTTCCTGTACGATTATGGGACACTGTTGTTTTAATAACACTCTGATGCACGGTCTGATGGCCTGTTAGCCGTCTTGTCCACGAGTGACTGCCCAAGACATTTAACACACAAAGTGACATTATAACGCAAACAGTAATATCCACGGTAATTCCTGGACAATATCACGCAAAAACGAACATTATCTAAGGCTGATGGCAATAGCTACTGTACTTTATCTTCAGAGGTTTACTTGCACCTGTTGATGATGAGTCAGATGCGCTGCTTCACTCTGTTGACGTAAATGAATGTCTAAAACCATACTCCACCGTGAAAATTATTTTAATGTAGAGAGAGTATTTTGTGCAGGCAACTACGGTGTGTGCTGTAAAGGGAATGTAATGTATACTGACAGAATGTACTTCAGTGTTACTAAAAATTATTTCATTTTCACTGTCGAAAACAATAAGTCGTATATTAGTGATAAAAGGAAAGATAAACTAAATAATCTGCTCAACGTCAGAAATGTGAGAGTAGAGAAGAAATCGACAGGCGAAAAATTGTCCCAATCTGTCTCAGAAATTGGAAATTTGAGGTAAGTTCCTGTGGGACCAAATTGGTTAGATCATCGGTCCCTAGGCTTACACACTACTTAATATAACTTACGCTAAGGACAACACATACACCCATGCCCGAAGGGGGATTCGAGCCTCCGACGGAGGGAACCGCGCTAACCGTGGCAAGGCGCCATAGATGGCGCGATTATCCCAAGCGGCCCTTTCTCAGACTTACCTTTCTATAAATTAGAGAGCAGCAGGCAACCCTCACTCTCATGCCGACGTAGGTAGTCAGCATGTTGTAGTGGTGCTGGCAGAACATCATCACGAAGTTGATGACTACCATCAGGCTGGCGTATAGGTAGGCTTCCTGCTGCGAAATGTCGCTGTCTGGGCTGAAGTATTGAATAACCATCCCCAGGAGCAACGGCTGCGCGACTCTGTATTAAATAAAGGTAAAAGTAAAGAGCGGAAAGAAGCTTCGGCATCTTACCTATATCCAGCCACTGATGATAATTACAAGAGGAAAAAATATTCAGCACACTTTTTAATTGATGGTGACTCAATATATCACTCTATCACAATATTAAGTGTGACTACTGAAACGCCATTAGAGGCTACAGATGACATTATAAAGCACGATCTAAATAAAAACGTCCAAAGTAAAATAAGAGAAGTCGAGGAAGAGCCACATTGGTTTAATAGTATCATTCGGATAGTGTGAAAACAGAGACTACTACTCTGTCGTTACAAACGATAATGCAGAGAACTGGTAGAGGAAGTTCAATGGCAAACTGCGCATCCGTTTGAACAGGTATGTGTAAAGTGTATTACAATCCCCGTTCACCCCCCGGTGAAAAATCTATCAAAATACTAGAAAATTCTGGCAATACCTAGAGTCAATAAATTGAATCCAACATTCAGTTCAATCTCTCGTGGATCTGTCTGACTTTAAGAATGAACAAAGCAGACAGAAAGGCGATATACTAAATTCCACATTTAAAAATGTATTTGCGTAATGAAAGCGTACAAGCGGCGCACACTCTCACGAATGAAAGATGCTGAAACAAACACCTTTGTTACTGAACAGCGGTTGAGAGAACAAGGTATCACACCCTGAAATAGCTATTAGAATTTACATAGAATACTCTGTGGGATTAGCACCCTCTTCTAGGTCATAACCGTTAAAAAGATAACGTTAACAGGGATACCAGATACTGACATTTCACTTACTGTGCACATACAGTATAATAGTAAGTTTACATAACCAAATTTCTGGATGATTTGATAGTAGACAGACGGTGATATTTAGTAGACAAAGATGGCACCTCTGGCAGAAACAGTCCCTCAACTCGGCTGGGCATAGAGCCGAACGGAGTGTACATGACAGATGTGGATCTTTCATTCCACAGTGCTTCGTTTCTTTGTCAGGGTTCATCAGTCGTAACAGCTGGCGAGAGGTGGAGAGCCAGTGTCACGGCAGCCCGTGGCCAGATGTACTGAATGCGTCGGAGATCAGTTCTGCTCAGGGGAACAGTTGAACATCAACTATATAGGTGAATGTCAGGACACAATGCGTGGCAAGCGGTCTTGAATTATCTTGTTGCAAGATAAGATGGAGTTGTCGAAGATATGACACGAACACTCGGCTTGACAGGTCAGAAATGCAAAAGCCGGAGTGGTCGTGCTGTGTACCCAATGGCACCCCGTACTATCGCGTCGGGCATTGGGCCTGCCTGACGATGACGAACCTAACGTGGCAACGCTCGCTCTCCTAGGAGCCTTCGCACATTCAGACATCCATCGTGACGTTGCACGCAGAGCCGGGACTCGTCTGAAAAGATGACGTGACGCCACTGCAGTGTTGTTGGGCGCCTCTCTCTCTGCTACCGTATCAAGGAAGTTGCAACAATGGTCGCTGTGCTGACATGACAGTCCGTCGTGCTCCAAAATCAGTCGCGCTGTCGGTGTGCACACTTGCCTCGATGCAAATCATGTCTTTTCACAACTCAAGGTACGTAAAGTGGTTGGATGATGCCGCATGGTGGAACGAACAATATATCTGTCCGCTCGGGTGCTAGTTCCGTGGGGCCGTCGATATCCTGCAACGCGTATAGCATAATCCTCCCCAACACAATGATATCATACTCGTATGCTAGTCGTAGGATCCAACCGAACAACATGAGCAGCAGTATTACGGAGTAAGTTCCAAATTACCACAAATTATCACAGTTCAGTTCAAAATGGTTCAAATGGCTCGGAGCATTATGTGACTTAATATCTATGGTCATCAGTCCCCTAGAACTTAGAACTACTCAAACCTAACTAACCTAAGGATATTACACAACACGCAGTCATCACGAGGCAGAGAAAATCCCTAACCCCGACGGGAATCGAACCCGGGAACCCAGGAGTGGGAAGCGAGAACGCTACCGCACGACCACGAGCTGCGAACAACACAGTTCAGTTCCTACACGTGCTGGTAGACTGTTCCGTGAGTCATTAAACGTTTTTCTCGCAAACAAATAACATTCATATGAGAGTCTGAGAAACACATAGCGTCATTTTTCCTTATAGATAGAAAGTAGATGGTGTTACTCCTATCTGTTTTGTGCGGTTTTGCGGAACTCCTTATCGTTTGAATGTGCAAACGAGTAGTACACTTTATGCCAAACTGACGTTTGTTGCAAGCTGTGTCCATGGCGTTCCAATTTTAATGGTCAGTAGTGAAAGTATAGACGCTCTCTTTCATCAAATAGCCCGTGTGTCTGGAGAAGAGTCCAAATAGCACTGATAACAGCAGTGGCAAATATCGCAACAGAGAAAGAGCTTAATATACATTAAGCCCTTTCTTCACTCCTCTTCCGAGGAGACATATAGCATCAGGTCTTCGACTGGAACTTTTGGAAGACTTCGTAAAAATGCAAATTTCCCTACCAACAAAAGCAAGAACCGCAATGAGTGAGAACAGTCTGGAAATTAACGTTGTATCAGCACGTTACCTGGAAGAAGCGGACATAAACCTCTGATGTATTAAACTCTGATGTCTGTAATTTGTATATAATTTTGAAAATAACTGTACACTTAGCAATAAACTGTCTTAACAAACTTAAAGAAATCTCTTAAAGTAATAAAGACAAAAAATGCAGTTCAAAAACTCCTCTCAATATCCACCTGTTGGAGGGCCCTAGGGCATATTTGAAGATCGACAATCGTGATGTTCCAGGATGAAACGATTTCTCTCAAAGACGGAGAACGAGTTAAAAAAAAAAAAAGAAATCCCACGCTTGCAAGACATCTCGGTTTATTCACATACTATACCCATCAAATAGTAGATAGAGGCGAGTAAGTAGTTTCTGTCTTTCTAGACTTCCGAAAGCCGTTCTACACAGTTCCATATAGTGGACTCATAACCACGATAAAAACCATCAGATAGCTTCCAACTCAGAGTGTAACATGATGAATACTTGTCTAATAGAATCCAGTATGTTATACTGGGCGGTGAAAGGTCAGCCGAAACGAAGTTAACAGGACGCGTGCCCAAACGTAGTGTCGTAAGTCCACTAATGTTCAAAATATGTATATATAAACTGTGTATCAGACTGGGTCGGCATCATTTTCAGATTGCTTACTGATGAGGTTGTTATCTACATGAAAATTCGTCGTTTGACATTAATGATAAGACGTTGAAAAACTGGGACACAATTTCTATTTAAAGTAATGAATTAAAATTCTCTTGTAATGTACGTAAAAACAATACATTGTTCGTAACAAGAAGAAATAACCCTGCAGCACCCCACTACGTAAACATCTCAAATGTTCAGCGGTAGTAGTAAAAATTGATAGGAAATGGACCAAATAAGTAAAATATACAGTAGGGCAGGCAAATTGAAGTCTTAGGTTTAGTTGGAAAGGCTTTAGTGAAGAAAATACCTCCAAGACTGCAGTAGGACGTGATCTAGAGTACTCCTGCAGCATTCTGAATTCTTATCATCTAGACATGACAGCAGCCATCGATAAAATCAGAGGGGCGCTGGATAGCAGCTGTTTGATGTAATCTGTACTAAAGGATAACAGAGATGCAGTGGTAACTAACAGAGGAACTTTACAGCAAAGACGACCTTCTCGTGAAATCTTTTTGGCTAAGTTTAGAGAACAATTACCAAGGGAAGACCGTGCCACAGTTATAATGCCATCATCATATGCCTCATTTAGTGATCGTAAGAGTAATAGATATAAGGATTGTTGGCTTTTAAATAATCACTTTTCCCTTCCTCATCAAACAGGAAAAGACACAACTACCACCAAGCACTGCACAGCATGTTGGCCACGTAACTCTAGATGCAGTAGTGACTACATCCCTCATGAGGTACTTTCTTTTTCATCTTGAAATTCTGTCTAGTATATACAGTCATCAGGAAAACCAAAATTGTCATTTCTACAAAAAGAAGTGTGGAACGTAAAATCACATAGGTGGGCCATATGCTGAAGAATTCTTCTCGGCTTATAGGCCGAGTGGTGGCGTAGTCTTGACGCAACGTTTCGATGAGTTTCGTACCCATCATCTTCTGGCGAAGTGTCGGGATGCTGCTCAGCCACTCTCATCTAATACTTTCCCCTCTTTGGGGAAGTGTGTGGGGTTTTTACTCCACTGTGTACTTGTGTGTGTGGTTATTTTTTGTAATTTTTGTGTGTCTTCGAAATGTGATGATTGTTCTGTGTGTGTCTGGTACTTACCTGAGGTTGGCGAGATGATTGATAATATGGAGGAGGGAGGAGGATTAGGAATTGGATACAGGAATTTTCTCTTCGACTTAGTCGTCGAAGATCGTCATTGGGCATTTGCGCTTGTCGCCGGACATGTCATACAGACCTAGGGAGTGGATGAGGACGTTTCCTGATCTGGAAGAGCTTTCATAGAAGGCCCTTGCCAGATCTTGGAAACGCTCTTTCACGAGTGGGATTTCAGCTGCGGTATGCGGATCATCGATAGGGAATCCCAAGGGTAGATGAAGTGCCCTCCTGAGAGCACAGTTCTGCAAACTCTGGAGTTTGTCCAGGTGCTGCTTTGCTGCGTATGCAGACAGGGTATGGATATTCCATTACTGGCTGTATCTGGGCCTGATAGACATTCACTCGTGCAGAGTAAGGAAGGGAGCCAGTTGAGTTGAGGACTGGGTTTAGGATGGGCATTCTGGTGTAGACCTTCCTGAGGACCTCGTCTATTGGGGTTTCCACGTAAGACAAGAGTCCAAGGTTATACCAAGGTACTTGGTGGTTCTGCGCCAGGGGAGTTGGGTTCCGTTTAGGTGAGGGTGAATGTGGATGGTGGGGGGGGGGGGGGGGGCTTGAGGAGGTCCGCGTCTTCCGAGCCTACGGCTGTCAGCATAGCCTGCGTCTTTTCAGAGTTGATGGTGATGTGCCAGCGATGGCCCCAAGTTTCTGTGTCATCTAAAGCCCTTTGTAGCTTACGGATGACCAGGTCCTTGTTCGCATTTCGAGTGTAGAAGGCTGTGTCATCTTCGTACTGCGCTGTGTGCATGCACCAGGTGGGCTGTTGGAGTGTCTACAGTGTACAGACTGTACAAAACGGGCTCCAGAACCGATCCCTGTGGCACCCCAGCATGAATACGCCTTTTGGTAGAGATGGCAGTTTCTACTTTTACAGAGAAAGTTCTACCCGTGGGGTAGCTTTTGATCTGTTTAACTATGCTCCCGCAGAACCCTTGTGTGTATAACTTGTAGAGTAGCACTCTATGCCATACTAAGTCGAAGGGTTTGGCTACGTCTAGCAACACTATCCCCCAGTAGTCTCTGTGGTTGAAGCCCTATGTGGCTGCTTCATCCACTCTCATGATCTGTTGTGGGGCAGAGTGGTTCTGCTGGAATTCAAATTGGAAATCCGGCAAAAGTTGCTCTCTGGTAATATGTTCCTGTATGGGCGCTCGTAGATCTTGTTGAGAGTTGGCAAGAGACTAATCGGCCTGTAGAGCTATTGGACTAGAGGGCCTTTCCCTGGTTTGTGTATCGCGACCACTTCCACGTGTTTCCAACAAGTTGGGAATTCGCGGTAACGAGTAATCTCGTTGAAGACGTTCGCGAGGTGTGTGATCGCCGAGGGTGGGAGGTTTTTAACTAACTGATTGGAGGCACTGTCATGTCCTGGCACCTTTTTTGTGCAGAGGGACCTATCTACTTTTGCCACGTCTTCAAGGGCGAAAAGCGTGGGATCGTCCTCTGGGTCCTCCTCAGCATTGAGGAAGACAGCCAGTTGACGATGGACTGCCTATTCATGTTCTTCATCCTGAAGTTCTGCCGCTTGAAACTGCTTCTCGAAGGAGTCGGCGAGGACGCTGGCCTTTTCAGCGTGGCTGTAGGCCAGACCCCGCTCGCCATGCAGTGGTGGCATCCTATCGCTTTTATTTATTTATTTATTTATTTATTTATTTTGTGAATTACTTGGTTGCTTGCCATAGTGTGTGATGGTCTACTTTGAGAGCTGTGAGGCTGTTTTGCCATTGCTGGTTTCTGTGCTCATTGAGCGCTGCCTTCAGCTCTCTCTGTAGACGATTGAGCAGCGTCCTGGTGGCCTGATCTCTGATGATCTTCCACTCTTTTGCCACCCTGATCTTATGTCGAATTTGAACTAGCAATTGTTCCGGGAGCTGTATTTGCGGGGGCGGCGGCACGTCCCTTTTCGGGGGTTGGCCTCTTCCGCTGCCTGCAAGATGGAATCTGTTAGGTCTTGTAGCGCTTATTCTATTGTTTCGGCAGTATATGGCGGAGCGCGAGCGATATCAGAGGCGACAGTTTCTCGGTATCGCCCCCAATCTGTGCGTTTGTAGGACGACTGGTACCGTGGGAGTGCTAACTATTCTCATACACCGACCTCTAGAATCACTGGGTTGTGGTCGGAGGACATTATGTTGATTGTCCTTGTGGCTAAAAACCCCACGATCCTCCTAGTGAGGGTTATGTCTAACACGTCGGGCCTACCTCCAATTTTTGAAAAATGTGTTGGCTCAACTGAACCCCATGTTTCGAAGTGATGGTCACGTGCTAGTCGTTGCAGTTTGGCCCCTGCTCTGGAAGTTACTCTAGAGTTCCAATACGGGTGTTTGGCATTGAAGTCGCCTGCTATTATGAGTTTGCCTTCAATTTGCCCTAGAGCAGCTACGTTCCTGTCGTCTATTTCGACTCGTGGGTGTCAGTAGAAAGCAACTACTGTTAAGGGTTTAGTGGCAGTGGTCACTTCCACCGCCACTGCTTCGATTTTATTGGTAGCTAGTAAGAATACCTGGTGGTGGGGGATCCTTCTTTTTACGTATACGGCCACTCCTCCACCTTGGATTGGCCTGTCTTTATGGTAGCTAACGTAGTTGGGAACTGTCGCTTTTATTCCCGGTTTTAGATGGGTTTCCCTCATCATCCATATTTCGATGGAGAACTCCTTCATAAGTTCTGTGAACTCGACCTCTTGAATAATAATGCTGTCTGCGTTAAAGACGCACATTGTGATGCCTTGGATATTTGGTCGTCTATCAATGATGGGGTTTTGAAACTACTGAGGAAATCGCGGAGGATAGCGCCTGTTGGACTGCTGCCTGAAGGGCAACGAAACTCTGAGTGTTCTGCTTCTGGCCCTTCCTGAATTCCGTCATCATTTCCATGACGAGGTTCATGGTCCTGACTATAATGCGTAATAATTGATTCTAGGGGTGGACTGAGTGTGGGGTTCCCTAGAGGTTCCTCCATCTTCATGGACCTGGTTGTGTCTTTCCCGATGTTGTTCTTGTGAATGCGTTTGATGTGGTGGTGATAGGGCTACGTTTCCACGGCTTCTCAGTGGGGAAACCAGTTCCGCGTATGTTGCCCTTGGTGTGTCTGGTCTTTGTTTTACCCAAGCCTTGTCCATGTTGGTTGTGTTTTGTTTCTCTGTGTGACTGGATGGAGTGGTGGTGTCTTTGCGCCTTTTGCCTCCTGTGGGTGTCTTTTGTGGTCCTCACAGACTTGGTAACCTGCTGTGTGGTTTTTGCCACACAGCACGCACCTTATTTGCGGGTCCATGGGTTTTAGTGTACAGGAGCTCATGTCATGGGCCTCGGCGCTCTTTCTGCATTTTATTGCCATGGTGCAGTGGGTGGCGATGTGATTTAGGCCCTGACACTTGAAGCACTGCACAGTCTTGTTTTTGCGATGCATTGGCTATGTGGTGACAGCCACAGCCAGGATCAATTTTATCTCCCTTTTGTTCTGGAGAATATCTGGCAGTGTGACCCGGAATAGGGGCTACTTGCTTTCCACTTTGCCCATCTGCTGGACGGCCTTGACGACGAACCCCTGGGCATTCAAGTCTGTTTTGATTCCCTGGGGGGAAAGTCGTTTTGGGAGGTCTCTGATAAAAATATTCTTGTTTCGTGTTTTTGTTGTGGGGAAAGTGTTGTGGTGAAAAGTGTTTTGACTGTATATTAGTCTTCTAGTGTGTGTAGTGTTATTTTTATTTTGTCATCACCGGCAGGTTTTGTCTTGAAACTGCCTCCCCTGATTTTACCATCTCGAAGAGTTCCTCGTAATTCTGACGAAACTCTGCGACAATCGGAGGGAAGATGATGGGTGACGTGTTTCTGTGTTTGTGTTTCTGTTGTGTTGTTCTGTGTTGTCTCTGGCTCATCAGCCACCGCCTGAAACCTGTTCGGAATTGGTTCTACTCCCTGGGCCACCGGAAGCCTCGGCTGCCAAGAGGTTTTCTTCAGAAATAGTTCAAATGGCTCTGAGCACTATGGGACTTAACATATGAGGTCATCAGTCCCCCAGAACTTAGAACTACTTAAACCTAACTAACCTAAGGACATCACACACATCCATGCCCGAGGCAGGATTCGAACCTGCGACCATAGCAGTTGCGCGGTTCCGTTCCCGTCCAGGGCGATGTTTTCCTGGTTCTCTCCCAGGGCGACAACAGGTGCTGTCGGGGGAGCGGGCTCCTCAGAGGGTGAGGGAGTTGTCTTACTCTTGGAGTGGCTATCCTTGCGGCCCTTCCTTGCACAGCGCTGTTTGGATGAAGTGGACTTGTGTGGGGGGGAGGGGGATTTTAGTTATTTGGATCAGGTGGAGGTCTGGGTCGATGCAGTAGGTTTGGGGAGGATTTCGATCGACTGACAGATCATCTGCTTGCCTTTGTTCAGGGATGCTATGTAGTTTGGCAGGTTGTTGGTGACATTGGCAATCAGGAGCGGACTTAGGACAAGGGGAGGAGAGGCGGATCGCAAGTACTGACTATATATGTCGATGTCGGCGTTTTGTGTGTTACAGCGTTAGGTGTTTTTCTCGCAATGTCCGAAGTGGAAAAAGGGGCTGCTGCCAGGGAGGTGCCAGTTACAGCCATCACTGTCACCGTTAGGCTTCTGGCTGCATTGCTGGTCCTATTGCGCTGATGGAGGCGGAGGTCTGGAAGGCGGCGGCGGAAACCTTCTCTTTGGTTCTGCGGCCGGCTTCCTGGTCCTGGCCCACAATTTCCCTAACCTTGTGGGGAGCAGAGCCTGGCTCTGCGGCAACTGAGAAGCTCCAAACGGCTGGCGACGCGGCCTGCGGCAACAACAAGACGCGCCTTCTGTCAACACCGGTAGACCGCTTCGACCCCAAGGCACCAATGGAGCTGGACATACCGACAAAACAACAGGGAACACGACAATCCTGCTGTCAGGTGACACCAAATAAAGTATCCTGCCCGCCGTAATTGCTTAGCTAACGTTGTTGGGAACTGTCGCTTTTCGGCATGCAGTGTACTACATCTCGTATAGCTGCTTAGCTAACGAACTTGGGAACTGTCGCTTTTCGCGGTGCTGCTCACTCACTCACTCACTCACTCTCATCTGATACTTTCCCCTCTTTGGGGAAGTGTTTTGACGAGTTTGCAGCCTTGCAGCTTTTACTCCACTTGCTACTTCTGTGTGTGTTTATTTCTGTGATTTTGGTTGTCTGTGTGATGTGATGATTGTTCTGTATGTGTCTGGTACTTGCCTGGGGTTGGTGAGATGATTGGTATTATGGGGGAGGGAAGAGGATCAGGAATTGGATGTAGGGATTTTCTCTTCTACTTAGTCATCGAAATCCGTTATTGAGAGTTTGTGCCTATCACAGGACATGTCATACCGACCTAAGGAGCGGTTGAGGACATTTCCTGACCTGGAAGACCTTTCATAAAAGGCCCTTGCCAGATCTTGGAAGTGCTCTTTTAGGAGTGGGATTTCACCATCGGCGTGCAGATCGTCAATAGTGAATCTGAGGGGTAGGCGCAATGCCCTCCTGATGGCGCGGTTCTGCAGCCTCTGGAGTTTGTCCAGGTGCTGCTTCGCTGCGTATCCGCAGACAGGGCATGCATATTCCATTACTGGCTGTATCTGGGCCTTATATACGTTCACACCCACAGAGCAGGGAAGGGAAGTGGTTGAGTTGAGGATTGGTTATTGGATGGACATTCTGGCACAGACCTTCCTGACGACCTCGTCTATGTGGGGTTTCCACGTAAGACGAGAGTCCCAGGTAACGCCAAGGTACTTGGCGGCTCTGCGCCAGAGGATTTGGGTTCCGTTTAGGTGAAGGTGGAGGTGGGGGGGGGGGGGCGTTGAGGAGTCCGCGCCTTCCGAGCCTACAGGTGATCAGCATTGCCTGCATCTTTTCAGAATTGATGGTGATGCGCCAGCGATGGGACCAAGTTTCTGTGCCATCTAAAACCCTTGGTAGCCTATGGATGACCAGGTCCTTAGTCGCATTTCTTGTGTAGAAGGCTGTGTCGTCTGCGTACTGCGCTGTGTGCACCAGGGTGGCTGTTGGAGTGTCCACAGTGTACAGACTGTACAAAACGGGCCCCTGGACCGACCCCTGTGGCACCCCAGCACGAATACGCCTTTTGGTGGAGGTGGCTTTTTCTACTTTGACAGAGAAATACCTATTCGTGAGATAGCTTTTGATCTGCTTAACTATGCTCCTGGGGACCCCTTCTGTGTATAACTTGTAGAGTAGCCCTCTATGCCATATGGAGTTGAAGGGTTTGGCTATGACTAGTAGCACTATCCCGCAGTAGCCTCTGTGGCTGAAGCTCTCTGTGGCTGCTTCAAAAACCCTCATGATCTGTTGTGGGGCAGAGTGGTTCTGCCGGAATCCGAATTGAAATTCCAGCAGAAGTTGCTCTCTGGTAATATGTTCCTGTGTGGGTTTTAGCAAGAGGTGCTCATATATCATGCTGAGAGTTGCCGAGAGGCTAATCGCCCTGTAGTGCTGTGGTAATAGAGGGTCTTTTCCTGGTTTGTGTATCGCGACCACTTCCGCGTGTTTCGAGAAAGCTGGGAACTCGCAGTAACGAGTAATCTCGTTGAAGACGTTCGCGAGGTGTGTGATCGCCGAGGGTGGGAGGTTTTTAACTAATTGATTGGAGACACTATCGCATCGTGGTGCCTTTTTTGTGGTGAGAGACCTAATTACTTTTGCCACGTCCTTGGGGGGCGAAAAGCGTGGGTTCGTCCTCTGGGTCCTCCTCAGCATTGAGGAAGACAGCCAGTTGACGACGGATACCTCTTCGTGCGCTTCATCCTGGGGTTCTGTTGCTTTAAACTGCTTCTCGAAGGAGTCGGCGAGGGCGCTGGCCTTGTGGGCCATGCAGTGGTGGCATCCTAGCGATTTTTTTGTGAATCACTTGGTTGTTTGCCATAGTGTGTGATGGTCTACTTTGAGAGCTGTGAGGCTGTTTAGAAATTGCTGGTTTCTGTGCTCATAAGCTCTCTCTGTAGATGATTGAGCAGCCACCTGGTGGCCTGATCTCTGATGATCTTCCACTCTTTTGCCTCTTTGTTCTTATGTCGAATTTGAGCTAGCAAATGTTCCGGTAGCTGTATTTGCGGGGGCGGCCCGACCCTTTGAGGGGGCGTGGCATCTTCCGTTTCTTGCAAGTTGGAACTTGTTAGCTTGTTCTACTGTTTCTACCGGCCGGAATGGCCGAGCGGTTCTATGCGCTACAGTCTGGAACCCCGCGACCTCTACGGTTGCAGGTTCGAATCCTGCCTCGGCTATGGATGTGTGTGACGTCCTTAGGTTAGTTAGGTTTACGTAGTTCTAAGTTCTAGGCGACTGATGACCACAGCAGTTGTGGAGCTCGTTTATGTGCGTTCTCCAAGTCAGTCGTTCGTCTAAAGTGACCCCCAGGTATTTCCTGTTTTTTTTTTTCCATGGATTTTCGCGCCTATGGAGCCTGTGTGTTATGTTCTCTCGGCGACGGTGTGCAATGGATCGTTTGCCTTTTCTCTGAGTCATCATGATCGCTTGTGTCTTATCACTGTTAACTATTATCCTCCACTTCTTGGCCGATGTCTCTGTGTTGTTGAGAAGGTTTTGTAGTCTGCGTGTTGCTAGTGATCTGTTAGTGCTGGTGGCAAAAAAGGCCGTGTCATCAGCATACTGGGCTGTATGGGTCTGTGGGACGGTCAGTGTGTCAGCTGTGTACAGTCTGTACAACACAGGGCCTAACACCGAGCCCTGTGAGACACCAGCCCGTATGCCGCGTGTGGTCGACTTGGCAGTGCCTACTTTGACACGGAAGGTGCGATTAGCTAGGTAGCTGTGCAGTAGCTTAGCGACTTGGCGGGGGAACCATAATGCGTAAAGTTTGTAGGGTAGTCCAGTGTGCCACACACTGTCGAATGCCTTGGCAACATTGAGTAGCACTGTTGTTGTTGTTGTTGTCTTCAGTTCTGAGACTGGTTTGATGCAGCTCTCCATGCTACTCTATCCTGTGCAAGCTTCTTCATCTCCCAGTACTTAGTGCAACCTACATCCTTCTGAATCTGCTTAGTGTATTCATCTCTTGGTCTCCCTCTACAATTTTTACCCTCCACGCTGCCCTCCAATGCTAAATTTGTGATTCCCATGTCCTACCAACAGGTCCCTTCTTCTTGTCAAGTTGTGCCACAAACTCCTCTTCTCCCCAATTCTATTCAATACCTCCTCATTAGATATGTGATTTAACCATCTAATCTTCAGCATTTTTCTGTAGCACCACATTTCGAAAGCTTCTATTCTCTTCTTGTCCAAACTATTTATCGTCCATCTTTCACTTCCATACATGGCTACACTCCATACAAATACTTTCAGAAACGACTTCCTAACACTTAAATCGATACGCGATGTTAACAAATTTCTCTTCTTCAGAAACGCTTTCCTTGCCATTGCCAGTCTACATTTTATATCCTCTCTACTTCGACCATCATCAGTTATTTTGCTCCCCAAATAGCAAAACTCCTTTACTACTTTAAGTGTCTCATTTCCTAATCTAATTCCCTCAGCATCACCCGACTTAATTTGACTACATTCCATTATCCTCGTTTTGCTTTTGTTGATGTTCATCTTATATCCTCCTTTCAAGACACTGTCCATTCCGTTCAACTGCTCTTCCAAGTCCTTTGCTGTCTCCGACAGAATTACAATGTCATCGGCGAAGCTCAACGTTTTTAATTCTTCTCCATGGACTTTCATACCTACTCCGAATGTTTCTTTTGTTTCCTTTACTGCTTGCTCAATATACAGATTGAATAACATCGGGGAGAGGCTACAACCCTGTCTCACTCCCTTCCCAACCGCTGCTTCCCTTTCGTGCCCCTCGACTCTTATAACTGCCATCTGCTTTCTGTACAAATAGTAAATGGCCTTTCGCTCCCTGTATTTCACCCCTGCCACTTTTAGAATTTGAAAGAGAGTATTCCCGTCAACATTGTTAAAAGCTTTCTCTAAGTCTACAAATGCTAGAAATGTAAGTTTGCATTTTCTTAATCTAGCTTCTAAGATAAGGCGTAGGGTCAGTATTGCCTCACGTGTTCCAACATTTCTACGGAATCCAAACTGATCTTCCCCGAGGTCGGCTTCTACCAGTTTTTCCATTCGTCTGTAAAGAATTCGCGTTAGTATTTTGCAGCTGTGACTTATTAAACTGATAGTTCGGTAATTTTCACATCTGTCAACGCCTGCTTTCTTTGGGATTGGAATTATTATATTCTTCTTGAAGTCTGAGGGTATTTCGCCTGTCTCATACATCTTGCTCACCAGATGGTAGAGCTTTGTCAGGACTGGCTCTCCCAAGGCCGTCAGTAGTTCTAATGGATTGTTGTCTACTCCCGGGGCCTTGTTTCGACTCAGATCTTTCAGTGCTCTGTCAAACTCTTCACGCAGTATCGTATCTCCCATTTCATCTTCATCTACATCCTCTTCCATTTCCATAATATTGTCCTCAAGTACATCGCCCTTGTATGGACCCTCTATATACTCCTTCCACATTTCTGCTTTCCCCCCTTTTCCTTAGAACTGGGTTTCCATCTGAGCTCTTGATATTCATACAAGTGGCTCTCTTTTCTCCAAAGGTCTCTTTAATTTTCCTGTAGGCTGTATCTATCTTACCCCTAGTGAGATAAGCCTCTACATCCTTACATTTGTCCTCTAGCCATCCCTGCTTAGACATTTGGCACTTCCTGTCGATCTCATTTTTGAGACGTTTGTATTCCTTTTTGCCTGCTTCATTTATTGCATTTTTATATTTTCTCCTTTCATCAATTAAATTCAATACATCTTCTGTCACCCAAGGATTTCTACTAGCCCTCGTCTTTTTACCCACTTGATCGTCTGCTGCCTTCACTACTTCATCCCTCAAAGCTACCCATTCTTCTTCTACTGTATTTCTTTCCACCATTCTTGTCAATTGTTCCCTAATGCTCTCCCTGAAACTCTGTACAACCTCTGGTTTAGTCAGTTTATCCAGGTCCCATCTCCTTAAATTCCCACCTTTTTGCAGTTTCTTCAGTTTTAATCTACAGTTCATAACGAATAGATTGTGGTCAGAGTCCACATCTGCCCCTGGAAATGTCTTACAATTTTAAAACCTGGTTCCTAAATCTCTGTCTTACCATTATATAATCTATCTGATACCTTCTAGTATCTCCAGGATTCTTCCATGTATACAACTGAGTAACACTTGGCCTCAGTAACCTTTGCGGTTGAAGGCTTCTATGGCGTCTTCGACTACTCTCATAAGTTGTGGTGTTGCTGAGTGTTTGTTGCGAAATCCGAACTGGAATTGGGGGTGCATTTCTTCTCTACGTATGTATCTTTCGATGTGAAACAATAGGAACCGCTCCTAAAGTTTACTGAGAGTGGGGAGTAAACTTATGGGGCGGTGCTGCTGGGGAAAGAAGGGGTCTTTTCCAGGCTTAGCGATCGCGATCACTTCCACGTATTTCCACTGCTTCGGGAATTTTTGTGTTCGCGTGATCCCATTAAATATTTCCGTCAGTCTTTGTATCCCTAGCTGGGGCAGGTGTTTTAGCAGGTCGTTGGTCGGGAGGTATTGACCTGGGGCTTTCCAGCGAGGTGCTGTGTTCTGCATATCTATATAGCTCCTTGGCCGTCGTCCGCTTCTGTAGGCCAGTCAATCACGTTCCTCCGGAAAGGGGTACCGCGTCGGTGGTGGTGGTGGGGGGTGGGGGAGCGGGCGGAGTGGATCGGCGTCGAGCCCCAGTGGCTATCCAATCTGTCTGCGGACGCCGCTGCCTTCAGATCGGAGCGCTCCTGACGTATTTTGTCAACTGCGGGATTCCACGCTGCATTGAGCTGAAAACCGCTATCCCTGTTTACTAAATTGTTATGCAGACATATCTCCACTGCCTACTGCCTCTTTGAAGATAGAGTCCCCCCAGCACCACCGATGCGGTACCCTCTTTCAGAGGAACGTGATTGGCCGGCCTACAGAAGCGGACGACGGCCATGCACCTATAAAGATATGCAGAACATAGAATCCCGACGCGATGATGCTGTCGCCAACGCAGTTGCCGCTCTCAAATCTGCCACTACAGAGGAGGGGCTGCGCTTCGGGCTGGGGTGGACGAGGTGCGCCTTCAGCTCGTGCAGCTCCTCGAGTTGCTGGCGTACAAGTCTCGCAAGGGGCGAGACGTTACGACTGCCACCAACGCCACGCAGATGGACGTTCTCCCGGCTCCTGTGGTAAAGCAGGGCGCTGTGGAGGTGCCCACGGAGGTGGCGATAGAGATGTCTCCCCCCTCCTCGGAAGGGGAGGGACTGCGGAAACAAGATTCTGAGCCAGCTCCACCAGCAACACGGGATGACGTGGCCAAAGACATCGAACCGCCCGCCCGCACTCCCGAGGATGAGGCGGAAAAACCTCTCCTGGGAGATGAAGTCACAACTGCTGCGTCCAACCAAGAACAGGATACAGAAGAGGTAGTCAAAACGCCGCCAGCAGAGAGAGAGATGATTGCGCCATGACTACTGGAGATGGTCGCAAAATCATTGCGTGTCAAGACGTACGCGCATGACAATACCCCCTACCCTTTTACCGATTCCAATGCTCCTTAACCTCCTCTACGCCACAAGCCTTTTGATTCGATTGGGCAATTGCAAATCTGACTGTCGTTGTTCCTAAGAGGGACTTGGACCTTATAAACCGCTTACCTATCTTTACCGAGTATGACTGGCAACGCATAATCACTGCTATTCCAAGAGTTAAGCAGAAGAAGGAGAACAAACATCCCTCTTGCTCGCCCCGCTAGTTTCCTAGCACCCACAGTATTTTATCCTGTCGAGTTCACACAAGTTTTAGCTAATCCTTTTAATCCCAGTCAATTAAATTATCTTATATTTGTGGAGTAAATGTCAACAGACAAAGACTCCGACATTGTAGACCATCTCAGGACAGGTTGTCCATACCAGAGAGCAGAGAGAGAGAGAGAGAAAGAGAGAGAGAGAGAGAGAGAATCCCAACCGGCAGTCCCGCTCAGGCAGCTGAGGTGAGCGATCACTGTACGCTAAGCGGTCGCTTGCTACCTACGCTGTCGTTCCCCGGGATGCCTCGACGACGTGAAAAGGGAGGCAAAGCGGCCGCCTACTGCAGTTGCTGTGCCTCGTGCTCGGCGCATCAGAAGATGGGGGACGCAAAAAGAAGAAGACGACGGAACAGAAGGAGCAGTGCTTCCGCTGCTAAAAACGTGGCCACGTTGCCAAGAACTGCCGGAACCGAGTGGCGTGTCTTCGGTGTGCGCAAGCACACGATTCGCGCCACTGTACGAAGAAGGACGCCACTCGCTGTTGCACCAACTGTGGCGGCGCTTAAGCAGCGAATTTCCGAGGCTGCAGTTATACCAAGAAATGGAGTCGCGGTGAGAAGACAAGACGGGGACGCAAGACCACCAAAAAGGCGGACACAACGGCGGCCGTTGCGTCCTTGCCATCCCCTCCCGGTCCCGGCGAATCCGGGGTGGTCGGTGACTCGGCTGTTCCACCAGACGCAGTCAGCGAGGCGTGCACCAGGGTCCGCGCCGCCACTGACGACGACATTGCTGCCCTCAGAGCCGCAATGGCGGAAGAGAGGGCAGCACTCGAAGCCGAACTGGCGGAGGCTCGGCAGCTGGTGCACAGTCTCCGTGATGCACTGGCCAGCCAGCCCAGCCCAGTACAGAAGAAGAACGCTGACACGCAGCCTCCCGCCTCCGTGGAGCCTGTAGCAATACAGGAAGTCACGGTGGTGGTAACACAAGACGCCGCCGTACCGACAGCCGTCGCGGCGAAGACCAAGGCAACCCAGGTCATCACGGAGGACGCTCCCTTCCCCAAGACGCAGCTGCAGAAGATAGTGTCCGTCCATTTGGACATTCTCAGGTCTTATAACGCCCGCCCTCCTCCTGCTGAGTGGGAAGATATCGCCTCGATAGAACAAGCCGAGAACGCGAGCAAAGAACAAGGGGCGAGGACCGCTGAAGACGCCGAAGCCGCCAGCTGGGAGGACATGCCAGATCCCGAAGTGGCACAAGCAGACACATCCAAGAAGAAGAAGAAGAACAAGAAGAAGCACCCAGACGCCAGGAGGACCTAGAAGACTCTCCTCCTTATCGCGCCAGACACCCATCATCATCAACCACTCGCCCTGTCAGTCGTTGACTGGCAGTCCTAGGGGTCAACAAGGCCAGTCAAGTAAAGGCTCTTATCGATTCAACCTACCGCCTGTCTCTGACCGGTAATCATCAGTCTGCCTAACCACGCACAACCATCCCAGTTGTTCCTAAACGTCCCTGCATGCTTTCAATTCATCCAGACGTCTAATAATAACAGACTCCTCCTTACCTTCCTCAAGAAGAGGAATTCAAGTGCGAAGAGAGAGAGAGAGAGAGAGAAAGAGAGAGAGAGAGAGAGAGCGCCCCGAAACTTCGCTAGAAGATGATGGGTACGAAACTCATCGAAACGTTGCGACAAGACGACGCCACCACTCGGCTGATAACCCGAGAAGAATTCATCAGTGGAATACGCCAAGAAAGACTGCAATCGCATATATGGATATGCTGAAGTTTGATATAGGGGTTATTAGTTAAGTGCGTTGCCAGGAAGAACTAAACTCTTGTTCAGGTGAGTACAGGGTTATAAATACAAACATATAGGAATAATTCAGCAGAAGGTCTAATAATGAATAAGAAAATAAGAATACAGGCAAACTACTATTGATATCAATGTCAAGCATAACCATAGGCAAGATAGACAGGAAGCCAACGTCCAAGATGGCAGACCAAGTCTATATGCCAAAGAGCTCCACTTATCATGAAGCTACTTAAAGAATATATGATCAATAATCAATATATATCAACAATCAAAATATCAATAATCAATATATCAATATCAATAATCAATATATGATCAATAAGCTACTTAAAGAATATATGATCAAATAAAAGAAATTATTTCGATAGTTCAAGGAGCGGAAAACTTAATTGTGATAAATAACTGATTTTGGTAGCAGGAAGAGAAAGAGAAGTGAAAAATTAGGACAAAATGAACCGGGGGAAAGGAATGAAATAACAAGTGGCCTGGTGTAATTTACACAGAGCTTAATTTAATCATCGCTAAAAGTTAGTTTCAGAATCATTTAAGAGGGTTGTATACCTCGAAAGGACCTGGAGACATTACAAGATTTAAGATTGATTATATAATAGTAAGACAACATTTCGAAACCAGATTTTAAACTGTAACAAACGACCAGGGGCAGATATGTACAATGATCATAATTTACTGGTCTCAATCTGTAAGTTAAAACTTAATTAACAAGATGAGATCTGAATAAATTAAATGAACTAGAAATTATTGACAGTTTCAGAGGAAGCATTAGGCAACGATTGATTGAAACAGGGGAAGGGAATACAACAGGAAAGCAGTTGCTCAGACGTGGAGACTAGTTTAGCTGATGCGCAGCAAAAAAAAGTAGAGAAAGACGTCAGGTGCTTTGATTTAAAACACGTGGACAGGTTAGAAAACGCAGCTGCGGATGTAGAGGTTGATGACCCCATGAATCAGAGCATGTATGTACTTGCAACTAAACAAAATTACTTTAGCTGGAGACATATTGAGAATGATTTATTAGAGGTTTTCATGAGGAACCTGTTCAAACTAGAATAACTCACTCTATTATAAAAACTAACATCTCAGGAGTCTTCTTGATAGTCTCAGGAGTCTTCTTGTCTTCTTGATAGTGGCAGCGAAGCAAATACTTTGTCCCAAGCGTTCTTTGATTCTGTTCCTAAGAGGGTTGAGTTAACTGTCATGAAACACCTGGTGAAGTTAAAGGGTATGAACGCAGTTTTAATGTAAAGCCTGGGTGGGTATTTTTTAAGAAACCTTATCAGATACACGTTGTGAGAAGTGAAGCTGTTAAGAGAGAAATTCAACGTATGCAGGCATGGGGTGTCATTGAGCAAGCGATTATTGAGTATAATAATAGTAATAGTTGTGCCTATGCGTGATGGAAGCTTCAAATTAGTACTGGACGTACTCTGGCTAAATGAAATTGTAATAAGAGAGAGTGACTGTCCTCAAAATATGGAAGAACTGATACAAAATTTCCGCAGAGTTACGTATTGTACATCAATGGACAGAACATGGGGGTAGTGGAATTTTCCCCTGGCAAAAGATTCGCGTAAATATGCATTTTGTAATGAATAAATGTGCTACAATATGAAGTAGTCCCATTTATATTAATATTTGAGGTTGTGCGTTGTGATGGCTCATGTGTCAGGGCAGGAATCTATATATGTAAATGACGTACCGTTAGCAACTCCCACTTGTGAGCGTACAAGCTGTGGCGGGAGTTTACAGCGGCAGTTTCCTGCCGCAGAGCACGTGGTTGGCGGTTGCTGCCGGACCGTGGCGAGCGGCTAGCGTTACGCGGCCTTAGAGAAACCCGATCGGACGCCAGGCAGGTGCGCGTATCGCCGTGTTTGCGAGCTTGGAGAAATTTTTATGCCAGAGAAAAATTGATAAAAAAAAGCTAAGCGTGACATGGGGATGTGAGTTGGCACTGATGGACAAAAATGTGTGTAAAGCTAAATTATGTAGACGCGCCACAAAGCATATAATAGCATAAAAGTTATTGTTGTCATAAAAATTGTAAAACTTATGAAAGTTCAAAAGCTAATATCTCGGCAATGATTTGGCCGATTAATATGTACAAAGTGTTTACGGATGCGCCTAGTAGAGATGCCTCGAGCAGTCATAGCCGGTTTAGCATGGTGTGTACCATTTTTGAATGAAGAGTCGGAATAAGGGATTTGACTGAGAGAAACGGTGGTTTTGCTAATAAATAAATTTAAAGAGACGAAACTAGTGGCAGCATTCTAAAGTTTAAAGAGGTAAGTGAATAATAAAGTATGTAGTTTTCAAAAATGGTTCAAATGGCTCTGAGCACTATGGGACTTAACATCTGTGGTCATCAGTCCCCTAGAACTTAGAACTACTTAAACCTAACTAACCTAAGGACATCACACACATCCATGCCCGAGGCAGGATTCGAACCTGCGACCGTAGCAGTCCCGCGCTTCAGGACTGAGCGCCTAGAACCGCTAGACCACCGCGGCCGGCCGTATGTAGTTTTATTTGTTTATTTATGTTTAATATAAAAAATCTGAAAAAAGCAATATCATGCCATAAGAACATTATTAATGAAAAAACGATGTCAGATACAAAAAAATGGACCCTATATTGTTATTGCCAAGAAATTTTCCATATTTTTCAATGTATCATATGTGTCTTTGTATTTAGTTTTAGAATATTCGTAATTATTTCTGTCAAACATTGCTTTGAGTTAGACAATCATTTCGAGGCTGCAAAGTGCGGCCATCTTTGATGACAGGGGAGTGGGTTCTGAGCGACGGTGAGAGCCGGACGTGCCGCGCATTTGGGGGTAGTAGTGGGTTGGGCAAGTATGTACGTAGCGACGTTCGAAAGCGATCAAGTGAAGTGCAGTATAGTGGTTTAGGACAGCAGACAAGAGTGTATTTTGTGAACTGTGAACAGACTGTTGACTGCCGTGATCGCGACCAATGAATGTTGTAGTGAAGTGTTGTATCATCAGATATTAACGGCCGCCCTTACGTAAGAGCCCCTCAGACTGCACTTTAAGTGTTAATTGAATATACTGATGAAAAATAAACTACTTGTTCAAATTATAAATGAATGTGAGTGACTCAATAACTTAAATTTCACCGCAATATCTGCCTGCATTGTTTTGTTATATTTTATTTCAACTTAAGAATTGAGTTTACTACGGGTGTGGGCTGACACCGTATGACGAAAAATGGAGCCAAACATTCAGACTAGCCACATCTCTGGGCCGCTCAATTAAGCTGAGTGTAACAAATGTATATACATTCGTGCTATAGCACGTGGGGGCTCGATCCAAACTATTCAAAATTTAATGTGTAGTGTCCAGTACAGTCGTAATATGAGGTTTCTCGTCCGAGATCGTCTTAACTGAAGAGGCTCGGTAGGCAGTGCAGAACTGCGTTTGAAAATGAAGAAGATTGGGAGAAACGCATTGCCGATCGCCGAGCAATACGCTGGGTCCGACGTCGATCAGCAAAGCGGAAGCTGAAGCGCCGCTGGCCGCCAAACATCGACGCGCCGACTTCGCCGCCGTGCTACGGAGCTGGGGCCAATTCTGCAGCCAACCTGCAAGCCGTTCCACGCCACACCGCACCACAGCCGGCCGCAGTGGCCGTGCGGTTCTAGGCGCTTCAGTCCGGAACCGAGCGACTGCTACGCTCTCAGGTTCGAATCCTGCCTCGGGCATGCATGTGTGTGATGTCCTTAGGTTAGTTAGGTTTAACTAGTTCTAAATTCTAGGGGACTGATGACCTCAGCTGTTAAGTCCCATAGTGCTCAGAGCCATTTGAACATCGCACCACATCGCACCTCACCGCAAGGCAGCCGACAGTATCAGGCAGCACGCGGTAGCAGTCTGAACAAAGCTGTGTGTTGGCATCAGGGGCATTAATGTCTCAGTTCTGTATCTCACAGCCAGTTTAGCTATGGAGTTCGAATTTAGAGAGATGGTGATGAAGAAGTCAGCTAGTGATGTTGATTCTACAGGGAGTAAGAGTGAGCCTCAGAGCCCACACAGACCGGGAGAAGAAGCAGAAGCTAATGTAGTTGCTATGCTTGGATCATTAATGAGCCAAATGCGGGAATTCAGAACTGAATTAAAAACTGATATGGGGGATATGGAAAGTTTTTGGGGGGCAAAAATCAGAGAATTAAATGATCAATTGTTGGATTTATCAGAAAAGGTTGAGGAGGTAGAGGGAAATTTGAATGCTAAGATTGATGCAGTTGCTATTGAATTAAGGGGTAGAATTGATTCAGGCAGGCAGTTGTGTGACACAAGGAATGATGAGACAAGGTAAGGTCTGATTGATGTGGATCGGAAGATTGTGCCTAGTTGTGATAAAACCAGAACTTTATTATTAGGTCAACTGGCAGAGACTGCTAGCGACCTAGGAAAGGAAACTTAAAATGTGGTTGCTGTTACTGTAAAGACTAATGTAGAAACTGACAAAGTTAACAGTAGATTAAGTAATGTTGAATTATGTTGGGCTAATGGAAGTATGGGATGGCCTATGGTACAAGTACCCAGTGGTAAGACTTTTTCAGGGGAAAGCAAGTACCATGCTGTAGATTTTCTGGCAGCTTGCAAGGATTGTTTTATTGGTGGTATAAGTGACAACAGCAAAATTAAACTGGTAAAAAGATTATTGGAGGGTTCTGCTCAGACATGGGCAAATAAATGTAGTGAACAAATTAAATCATACAGTATATTTGATGTTTCTAAACAGGTATTGGAGCCAAGCAAAACAATGCAGATTACAAAACGATTTTTTGAATGGGTCAGTTTACAAAGAAGGTAGGCAAACTATGAGAGAATTTTGTCAGGAGGAATTAAGAAAGTTGGTACCTTTGGATAGGTCTTTGGGAATTATGATTGAGATTTCTAGTCTACTGATAAGGTTACCCGGAAATGTATAGTGGGAACTGATACATTGCCCAACAGATTCTATAAAAATTTCTTGGATTTTATTGAGAGGATGGACCAGGCAATGTGCTAAAAGCCAAACTCAGGGGGTAATAATTCAGCGAATAATCAGAGGAATAATGGACGGTTCGTTTCATAAAACCAAAACACACAGCGAGCACATTCCTCACCATGAAAGTAGCCATTTTAACTCTGCACTACGCTGGTGCTCCTGATGGTGGAATAGGACTACGTGAATCAAAATTGAGGTTAAATACTACAAAGTGGCGTTTCTGCCGATTCTGTAAGTGACCTCAATAAATTCCTATATCATTATAAAGTTCAAATGTCCTTTTCGATTCAGGCTATATGATGATTGTGAAGTACAGAACATCTATTTATTTCATACTAACTTCGATAGTTGCTTACTAGATCATCTGTGCGTCCCATAATGAACAGCCTTTGTTACCTTTCGAGCTATATGTTTTCCTGCAAAGAAACAGCACGAGTGGTAACTGTTAAATATATAGCTCTAGCTCTAAAACATTTAGCCATTGGAGAACTTCACCCACATCAAGCCGTCACAACAGTGAGAGTACATCTTTTTAAAAGCAAAAATGTTTATATGCTTGCGTAAATAACTATCAAAATTCAAATTACATAACTGTTTACACTAGATAATAAACCTAAAATAAGGAATACCAAGAACTCTAAACCACCTGGAAATTACGTACGTCATTACAATGACTCATTACCAGTATTTCATTAAATTATATTTAATTCATAAATTGCATTTTAAAATACAACTGTATTACTATTTTTATTGAAAACAATCAATTTCAGTCATGTTTGGGTCTCCAGCAGCAAAAGGATAAAACTAGATAACAAGTGTGTACAGCTCTAATAAATAACCATCATGTATCTCGTGTATTACTTGTGAATCATAACTAATTATTACGAGAAGGTAGAATACTTACAAAACTAAGTCAGCTATGCATTATCAAAGTTGCAAAGCCAAATGTAGTTTATAAAACGTTCCATTACTCTTATTAACTGTGTATGAATGACAATTATGTCACGGCAGCATCAGAGATGGTTGTGTCCATCTTGTTCTCAGAGTTAGAACTAAATAGGTCAAAGACCTTACAATAGAAGCAATAAAAATTAAAGAGGTGTAATCATGATCCATTTAGTCACCCTGCAAAGATATCAAAGAAGCCAATAACGCTCCATAACTCGACTAATGACTGCATGCACCATGCTTTACCTTACTACTTTTTCACTAATTACATTATTTATGTTTTAAGGTCGTTGAAAAACATCAGTAAAATCAAGTTGGCACATACATTAGTCAGTTACATTACTATTGATTGATGAATAAGTAATAATGTAAAGCTTGGTGGATGACATCAGTAGTCGACCTACGGAGCATTACTGACATCTTTCATAAGTTGGCAGTCTGTCTACGTCGATAATCATCATATTTCTGGACGGTTTAGGACTTCCACGGTAAAGTCTTTAGCCTTTTCAGTACAAAATGTGAGAACAGCACGGACATAGCCATCTCTGATGTTATCAGAATATAACTATTCATCATACACAGTCAATAATAGTAATGGAACATTCTATAAGCTATATTTGGCAATACAAGTGTGACAATGCTTAGCTGAGTTGCTATTTGTAAGTACCTTCTTGCAATAATGAGTGATGTTCTACGTATAATGTATACACATAAGATGCTCATGTGCCACAATGGTATACATTTGTTGCCTAATTATCTTCATTCGATGCAGGGATCCAGAGGTGGAGCGAAATCGATTGTCTTCAATAAAAACAGTAGTGTATTTTGCAATGCAATTCTTAACGTTTAAAAAGCTGTTCAACACCGCATGCACAAAAATTTTATTTAACGCATTGGAAGGGTATTCCCACTACTGTCGTGCCATGTAGCAGACGAACAATTAATTGAAGTAGATTAAGTTAATTTAACGTTAGTAAATAAATTAATGTAGTTTTTTGTATGAAAATTTCTAACATGACTGATGGCAAAGAACAGCAACAATTACTTTCTGTGATGTTTATTTGTAACATTGCCAGTTTTGATCAGCAAAGCCCGTCTAAAGATGGCATGTATTCTGTGATATACTGTTGAATTTATGAGTTGGAGACAGTCAGTATTGAATATGATTAAACAACAAAATATGTCAGATAATATTCACATATTATACCTGTAGCGGAGGAGATGCGGTGTACGTTATGAGATCAGTGAGTGTACGAAAATACGGCAGAATGTGTTTGAATGTGTGGGGCATCTTCGAAATTTCGTCAATTGATTAATGGTATCTCCACTCACAATTTACAACACACACTACATCTACAGCTATTTCTACGCTCTTCAGACCACCTTATGATGTGTGGTGGAGGCTACTCCCTGCACCACTGTCACTCCTTCTCCACCCCCTCCCCCTCGCTACCCTTTCCTTGTGTCAGTCGCGAATGGTTCGAGGGAAGGATGACTGTCGTTAGGCCTCCGAGTGATCTCTGATTTCTCTGACGATAATTTCATGGCCTTTTCACGAGATACTTGTAGGAGGAAACAATCTACTGGCTGACTCTTCTAGGAACCACGTTCTCAGAATTTTAATAGTAAATCATTCAGTGATGCGCAACGCTTCTCTTGTAGTGCCTGCCTCCAGAGTTGGATTAAAACACGTATTGCATACAGCAGACGTTGGGCATGTTAGTTACGGTTACTTTGTCTTGTATTTCACGCTTCTCAACTAATTCACAGAGAACGCAGTTTTTACTCACGTTATTCATGGGGAAAGTATTGTAGGACGTTATTCGTGTCACTAAACATTTCGATTTCTTGAAGCCATTACATTTTTACTCTTTTTTATGAACTGCATGGATTAGCAATTCTGTTTCACCTTAGTGCTAGCTGGAGAACAAATGTTGTTCAGTCTTAATGCATCTAGTGGTTCTTTGCACCTTGTTTCAAAATTCCTTCGGACCTGTTCTATACGAAATGAGATCACCAATCAGGAACCAGAGATAACTGCCACAGGACCTTGCGGTCAGCAGTTCAACATGTCACACTTTCTACTGTAAAACAACACGCTTGAGATCTGCACTTTGTTGCCTAGATAATTTATTGATGCCAGTTACTATCAAAACAAAGAAACCGAAATAACCAAAACAACTACAGTTATACTATGTGATCAAAACTATCGGGACAACCCCAAAAATATACGTTTCTCATATTAGGCGGATTGTGCTGCCACCTACTGTCGGGTACTCCATATCAGCGACCTCAGTAGTCATTGGACATCATGAGAGAGCAGAATGGGGCACTCCATGTAAGTCACGGACTTCGAAAGTGGTCAGGTGATTGGGTGTCATTTGTGGCATACGTCTGTACGCCAGATTTCCACATTCCTAAACATCCCTAGGTCCACTGTTTCCGATGTGGAAACGTTAAGGGACACTTACAGCACAAAACCGTACAGGCCGACCTCGCCTCTTGACTGACAGAGAGCGCCGAAAGTTGAAGAGGGTCGTAATGTGTAATAGGCAGAAATCTATCCAGACCACCACACAGGAATTCCAAACTGCATCAGGATCCACTGCAAGTACTACGATAATTAGGCGAGAGGGGAGGAAACTTTGGTTTCATGGTCGAGCGGCTGCTCATAAGCCACACATCACGCCGGTAAATGCCTAACGACGCCTCGATTGGTGTAAGGAGCGTAAACATTGGGCGATTGAACAGTGGAAAAAAGTTGTGTGGAGTGACAAATCACAATACACAATGTGGCGATCAGATGGCAGGGTGTGCGTATGACGAATGCCCGGTGAACCTCATCTGCGAGTGTGTGAAGTGCCAACAGTTAAATTCGGAGGCAGTGGTTTTGTGGTGTGGACGTGTTTTTCATAGAGGCAGCTTGCACCCCTTGGTGGTTTGCGTGGCACTATCACAGTAGAGACCTACATTGACGTTTTAAGCACCTTCTTGCTTCGCACTGTTGAACAGCAATTCGGGGATGGCGATTGCATCTTTCAGCACGATCGACCACCTGTTCATAATGCACGGCCAGTGGCGGAGTGGTTACACGATAATAACATCCCTGTAATGGACTGGCCAGCACAGTGTCCTGACCTGAATCCTACAGAACATCTTTGGGATGTTTTAAAACGTCGACTTCGTGCCAAGCCTCATCCACCAACATCGATACCTCTCCTCAGTGCAGCACTCCGTGAAGAATGGGCTGTCATTGACCAAGAAACCTTCGAGCACCTGACTGAACGTATGCCTGCGAGAGTGCAAGCTGTCATCAAGGCTAAGGGTGGGCCAACACCATGTTAAATTCCAGCATTACCGGTGGAGACCGCCACGATCTCCTAAGTTATTTTCAACATGGTGTCCGGATACTTTTGATCACATAGTGTAACTATAGCTCTGAAACACGCATGATAATGAGACCGAAAAGATTGCAAAGACTGATATATTTTGAAATAAGACTACTATTTGGGAGAAGCAGGAATCGCAAAATACTTAGTTTAAATATAACAACAGCTTTTTTGTGTAGCTTGTGCAACAGTAAAGGTGTTAACCTCGTCAAGAAATTTTTGTAAACCTCTGTACATCTCTGTCCAGACGAGGGTACCTCGTTTTCAGATTCACTGATGCTGAATACTGCTGAACGATATGACAGGTCTACTGCAGATTTTTCTGGCAACAATTCCCATTTCGGGGAAGGAATGTAAGAATGAACGTAAGGCAGATTAAGGGGTGTACAGAGGCATAAAGAAAGTAACTGCACTATCTCCCAGTTTACGACTGAAACAGGGAAAGTTTGAAGTGCAACCGGCAATCCCCCTCACAATAACTGACTAAGCGAATCTCGATATATCCCAACGCCGTCATTCAGGATACGCTGGGCACCATCCAAATATTTCCTCCAGCTACGCAGCGATCTATAAAAATAAATCATTGACTTAAAGCAGAAGAAAGATGCACGTTTACATACACACGCGCTGGCACGCATACAAACGCACAGAATAAAACAAAGTAGTTCCAATGGAAATCATTGATAGTTGCGACGACAAACGAAACGGCGAATCTGAGGTAAAAATGTGACAGTGCATTATGTTGTTCGCGAGAAGGTGACTCATAGTATTAACGGTATTGAGGAACTGGCTGGTTGGTTGGTTCCGTTCATACTTGGAGGATTGGTGATCAGTCACAGAGCCGTTGATTCGAATTCCAGTTACATTCCGTTTTCCGTGCGACAAACTTCGTCAAAATTGTCTATAGAATCCCTTCAAAATATACACATTAACTGTCGAGAAATCTCTGACTATATTTCTGTACGTCGGAAAAAATGTTACCTGAGGATGACTTTGTCGAAAAGGTATAGGACTCCGTAGGTAAAATAGCGCAACCAGAATGTCCTTACAATAGCTCTCGCTAAACTCGGTCTGCTGCCCTTCTCTTTGGCCCGTGTAAGTTCTTCATCCCATGACCTGAAACAAAACTTTTCTAAATATAGAATTACACACGACCTGCGTGTATGTCTTAGTCTCATGTCTGAATGTAAGATGTATTTCTGCTGTATGCTAGCGGACACTTACTTCTGCAGCCTGTCTCCCAGATGCTCCGTGGCGTCACAGTCGAGGCGGACGAACAGGTCGTCTTCTGTGAGGTCCCCCTTCCACACGAGCTCCCGCATCCACCTGAGGCACAAAAACCCCACCTCTAGTTACGATTCATAGCTTGGGAACCTCATACTAGTATAACCGTCGTTGTACTCTGAATTAAAATGGTATCTGCCCGCTTCGTTAATGTTTTAACACAACATATATTTACCGCCAAGATAATTCACACTTTTATCGGCGGGCACTATTCCTTTCCACTATCGTTTGCTTTATTAGTTATTTCGTTAGCTAGATAATTATATATTCCATAGATAAATAATACGATTTATTTCGGAATGATGTGAGCAAGTCACTTAGCTGCCTATGCATACATGATTCGTTTGTGTTTATGATAAAATAAGTGTAATACTCATTCTCACTAGCAGCAAATGAAACACAAATATTCCGTTTGTGCCGATCTTTAATTTAATATTCGCATGTACAACAGAAAATGATGTCGGGAAATAACAATTTTGATGAACTGAGCAGAGGTGCAAAGATTTGTAAGGCTTTATACTGAACTCCTGTCTGAGGCACTGATTTCGTTGTATGTAGCGAAGACCATTTATTCTTATAGCATTGTTGACTGTGAACTCTACTATTCTTCTCAATTTGCAATGTTTCATTGTGAGTGTGTGGGTTTTATTCTGTCAAGTTGCGCAATGGATTGATCCAACAAGTACCCTTTGGCTCCTGCAAGAAACAATTTCCACCTCACACTACTACAGAAGTCAGACAGACGCTCCTAATGTACCAACAAGAACTGCTTGAAAAACATTCAGCAACAAATATCTTCTGGAGTCGTCTGCTGTAAGGAAAAGACCCAAGAATATTCTATATTCTTACATAACTAGTGAGATACTTGGGTACACGAGTATTGCTAGTTAGTGTAAGATAAACATTAAACGAACAAAAAATATTAATTATTCCAAAAAAAATTCTTAGAAATAAAGTGAAACTTTTCCTTATAAAAAATTAATAAATTCCCAGGTTCTTTTCGGAACAGTAGATTGCCTCTTATGGATAGGAATGCTATTATTTTACAAATTACTGAAAGGTTATTTTCTCCCTCTTCCTTAAGAATGTTATTTACTCGGCAGAATGGTTGAGAGCCGTGCCTACACATCTTGAATAACTTTTTTAAGTATGGTCAAGGCTGTCGCATGAGAAATGTAGTGGAATGTACTTTTAGGGAGGACAGTGGGGCTTGCATACCCTGTAGCACACAACACCATGAACTGCGATGAATGCTGCCTGCGTCGCTCCCTGCTGACAAATAACACAACTATCTCTTTCTATCTGGATTGACCTTCGCCAATCAAACTCTCCCTACGTCTCAGAGAAGTCAAGGACTCCTATCCGCCCCTAGTCTAACTACTGGTGTGGTAAACAGGTCAGATAACCAGTCCACCGCTAGCCACACAATATTCGCTCGCAGGCGTTTAACTAGTACTCTGTCCGTGTTCACACCGCACAATAAGTGTGGCGGCCAACACAGTGAACAGCACTTACTCGCGAGTGACTTAATATAATGTGTAACTCCGATTTGCTAAGGTGCTCTCTCAGTGAAGTACTGAGGAGAGACTTTGTTCCTGGCTCTTTGCGTACATGTACGAGCGCATACGCTCTCGTTACGTCTTCCTGCTCCAAGCGCGACAACAGAACGGCCCCTTTTTCCGGAAAAGTTGCAAGGGTATATCATTCGCTGTCTTCCCTCACTCCTCTGGCTGTTTGCGTCAGAAATATTTCGCCAATCAGCGTTGCTCTTTTAAACGGGAGAATGACGTTTCGTTTGAGTCGACCAATGCGGAAATATGTAGCATCTCCATTGGGTGTACGCTGTCCTCCTGTGAGAACTCCGTAACTACGCAGTCGGTCCGTGAAAAAATGCGTCTTCTGGGTGCTCCCACACAATGTGGCGGAATCTGATTTTAAGTCGAACACAGGGGTCGTTATCCCTTCGCTCTGGCAAAAGCTGTCTTCTCTCTGGGCAGTCGCTTTGGCCGAAGTAGGTATGTTCTTGACCCAGGCCTCTGAAGAGATGGTCTTCCCAGCAGGTTGGTTTCCTCTTCAGAAAGAAAATTCCTGTGGCCATCATGTTGTGTACGCCAGCCTCGACTTTTACAACCTCGGTGCACACTTGTGAGTTACTTATCAGATTTGCATATCGCTTACATGAATTCATATAAAATTGACTCTACCTTATCGAGTTTGGGTTCGAATGAAGCGTCTTGATGTGCAGAATACGATTGTGAGGACGGAATATGTAAGAAATGAAGGTCAGGAGACCAGGCCACCTTACATCATTTATGGCGAATATCATTTGTGAACATATTTTGAACTTGCAGATGTAATGCCTAGCTCGTTGAAGAGGAGTTCGTAGGGTGACTGGCTACATTTTTCTCACCGCACGCTTTTGTACAATCCTTACATTCTTCCTACGTGATGGGCTATCACAGGTCCATATAATTCAGTCATAAGGCAATAATATCTTAATACATGTAAAATAAGTTAATTTATTGGTTTGTTAGCAAACTTAACAATCATACCAACAGCAGCAGATGCTGAAGCTCAATGACATGTTTATAAAAGTTCAGATTTTCATCCATATGTACATCCAACAATTTTGAGTGTTGTATCCTGTTCACTTACTCCTGTTCATGTACTACAGTACTTTTCCTGATTCAATAACATTAGTGTACAGGTCTTTCAGAAAATCAATGTCTCGTGAGTATTACAGTAGAGCTACTGTTGAATGTCCAATTTTCAGTTTGGCAAACAAGGCTGCACAGGCAGAGCTATCCACTTACTCAATCCTCTCAAACTCTCAGATCGCTCTCTGTATCACACTTGACCACACACCCACATACACATGCCACACACACACATATATATATATATATATATATATATATATATATATATATATATATATATATATATATACTACTGGCCATTAAAATTGCTACACCAAGAAGAAATGCAGATGGTAACGGTTATTCATTGGACAAATATATTATACTAGAACTGACATGTGATTACATTTTCACGCAATTTGGGTGTATAGATCCTGAGAAATCAGTACCCAGAACCACCACCTCAGCCATAATAACGGCCTTGATACACCTGGGCATTGAGTCAAACAGAGCTTGGATGGGGTGTACAGGTACAGCTGCCCATGCAGCTTCAACACGATAGCACAGTTCATCAAGAGTAGTGACTGGCGTATTGTGACGAGCCAGTTACTCGGCCACCATTGACCACACGTTTTTAATTGGTGAGAGATATGGAGAATGTGCTGGCCAGGGCAGCAGTCGAACTTTTCCTGTATCCAGAAATGCCCGTACAGGACCTGCAACATGCGGTCGTGCATTATCCTGCTGAAATGTAGGTTTTCGCAGGGATCGAATTAAGGGTGGAGCCACGGGTCGTAACACATCTGAAATGTAACGTTCACTGTTCAGGGTGCTCCAATGCGAACAAGAGTTGACCGAGACGTGTAACCAATGGCACCCCATACCATCACGCCGGGTGATACGCCAGTACGGCGATGACGACTACACGCTTCTAATGTGCGTTCTCCGCGATGTCGCCAAACACGGATGCGACCATCACGATGCTGTAAACAGAACCTGGATTCATCCGAAAAAATGACGTTTTGCTATTCGTGCACCCAGGTTCGTCGTTGAGTACACCATCGCAGGCGCTCCTGTCTGTGATGCAGCATCAAGGGTAACCGCAGACACGGTCTCCGAGCTGATAGTCCATGTTGCTGCAAACGTCGTCGAACTGTTGGTGCAGATGGTTGTTGTCTTGCAAACGTCCCCATGTGTTGACTCAGGGATCGAGACGTGGCTGCACGATCCGTTACAGGCGTGCGGATAAGATGCCTGTCATCTCGACTGCTAGTGATACGAGGCCGTTGGGATTCAGCACGGCGTTCCGTATTACCCTCCTGAACCCACCGATTCCATATTCTGCTAACAGTCGTTGTATCTCGACCAACGCGAGCAGCAATGTCGCGATACGATAAACCGCAATCGCTATAGGCTACAATCCGACCTTTATCAAAGTCGGAAACGTGATGGTACGCATTTCTCCTCCTTACACGAGACATCACAACAACGTTTCACCAGGCAACGCCGGCCAACTGCTGTTTGTATATGAGAAATAGCTTTGAAACTTTCCTTATGTCAGCACGTTGTAGGTGTCACCAACGGCGCCGACCTTGTGTGAATGCTCTGAAAAGCTAATCATTTGCGTATCGCAGCATCTTCTTCCTGTCGGTTAAATTTCGCGTCTGTAGCACGTCATCTTCGTGGTGTAGCAATTTTAATGGCCAGTAGTGTATATATATGAGGTGCATAACAGTTAAGTGACAGCAACAGTACGAATCTTGCACGGGTCAATACATGAAGATCGTAAGAATCTTTCTTCATTGCAGAAATAAATTCATCGTTTTTATGGTATGTACAGCTCTAGTATAAGAACTATGAATTTCTTGAGACGGAAGTCGAATTTCACCTGAAACGTCCATGACGTGTCTAGGGAATGTGTTCACCAGCGCTTGACCCGCTTCCTCAGCCTTCTTCCTCTTCGCTCCAGCAACGGTAGCGCAATTTCATCTTGGCAGTGACTGTGTGGGGCGCTTCAGCCCTGAGTGCTCTCTTCTTACAAAACGTTCGCAAACTTCATGGTCTACTCTTCTCTCTTCTCAGCTGTTCTATCAGTGTGACAATATTTTAGATGCCGACCCATTCTAGGAGATTCTAGAACCGCAAAGCCCTTCTGCGACCCGGTCTCTGTTTTTCCTCTATGATTCTATGATTCTTGTGATGACACGCATTGTGTACTGTATTTTCAATAACATAATTGACAAATGCTGCAGTGCCATATCCATAAACAACACGCTTCCTCTTACTATCTAGGGGCTCGCCCTGAAGATATTATCTGTAAGACGCGCTGGAACATACGGGATTACCACACAGATACCTACAATTCTAGCCCATGCATTAATCGTAAACTTACGGCGTCTAGCTTGAATTTTATGCGGAAGTCTTTCGACCACCCACAAGAATCGTTTGTCAAAATTTGCTGTTTCATCGCATGCAAATGTTGACTCGTGTGAGAAGAATGAAGATACAAAAAGTGGGCTCGCAGTTTCTGGAACATTGGCAAAGGTTCTCTGTTGGTCCGTTACTGACAAGCGAGAGGCCCAGCACAATATTGAAAGTTATACAAATACATGATTTGCTCGTAAATTACCCACCATCTGGTACCATGAGATGTATGACAAGGTATTATGACACATCGTGTGCTAATACCTGGATCTTCTTTGGAGGGCGTAGAGAATTCGTTCTCTGTGACCAGACGTAGAAGCAATCTGTCGCTTGGACTGCGGTGGATTATGTCTCACCTATGCGACTTAAAACAGCATCATCTAGGTTCTATTTTCATACAGCCTCGCGTCGTTTACCATTAGTGTGGCCTTCCATAATAATCACCTTTGTTTGCACAAAAAAGTAATAATTTTTCATGGCTCAACAGCACCCTTATTAGAACAAATTTTAATTTGTGGGACATCCATAATTGTTTGGCAACATGTTCATGGTAAACAAATCCGCCACTGCTGTAAAATGCTTCTATTGAGCGAAGTCTTACACAACAGAAGACTGCATGCATTACGAGTGACAATTTTGCGACAAGAGGCATTTTTCTAGGGCTCGCTTGAAAGTTGGTTCCAGCTACAACTTGGGATGCTGTTATGACGGTCCACCTAATTTTTAACTTATAAATTTTAACCTTTTAAATATTTTTATTGTTCAAAAGAGTAGGCTACAACTATTGTTTTACTTTAGATTTCAGACACACCTGATGACGGGGCTACGGTCCTGAAACTGAATACTCGCTTATACCGCACACGTGAAACCCTCCAAATAAATTAATCTTTCAAATTTTCTCTGCGTCAGAAATAAACGCGTCGAGATGCCAACATATTGCTATACAGGATACAATAGATGGTTCAGGAGACAGTTTTATACCGATATTAGAGGAAAATCAGTTTTAATTACTGATTGAAACTTCGATTGTTAAAATTTATCTTGACTGCATTGATCTTAAACAAGCACTACACGTCAAAATGGGGTAATTTAGGGCATATGTTTCTCTGGCGTTTTTCTCTGTTTTCGAAGTGAGGAATACTCCCCCAAAGCATGTAAAAGTGATTCCAGCCACCTTATAGAAGACGTCATTTATTTCTGGTGTCTCCATTTTAATGAAAACTTTCTGACTCGTTTTTATTATTGATATTTATCAAGATTACGACAGTTGTTTTCCTGTTTCAGAGTTTTAATATTTAGTTCAATTTTAGATGAATAAAACCGACTATGTTAATATTTTATAACTTGTAGATTATTTAACTGCATACTTGTTGAAATTAGTCATTTCTGAACATAATTTTAAAGTTTAATAATCACATTAATATTTTGAAATTATGTTCTTAGTATATAATAAAAATTCATGTGTTTCCTTTAAGCGTGAGAGTGATGATGATGATTATGGGCTTAAAAGCACTAAACTACTTGGTTATCAGTCCCTCAACTCACACGGAAATATCATAAAAAAATATGAAACGAGAAAAGAATTGTAAGCTCCAGGGTGTGTAATCATGTCATCATGGTTGAAAATATGTGTAGTAGTATCTATAGCAGACAGTTGAAAGTGAGACAAAACCCAGGCAGGTCAAAGTATAGCTGGTAACAGATGAGTACACTAAGGAGACTCATGATAGTCAGTGCAGTGTCATCGATAGTCAACCACGGCACATCAACAGTTGTCCGCCGCAGAGATGCTGCACACCAATGCTGCATCATCCGGCGCCAATCAGGAAGAAGCAGAAAGCCACGTCTCCCGTAGTTCCGACGCGCCGCCCGCGCATCATGCACTTCAAATACCGCATCATGGGGCAAGACGCAGCGAGTCTGACCAGAGGACAATGTCCGAAAGTCAAGACACCACACAGTCGAATTCACAAACTGCAGAACACATCAACGGTTGGAGAAACACTGCGTGATGTGCCTACAAACAAACGGACAGCTGAACAGTCCATTGGAGACGGCGATCGACGACGACAACAAGAGCGACCACTTCTGCTCTGCCTGTGAGTTGTCTCTACAGTTCCGTTTCGAGTGCAAACACGCGTCGAAGTTCCGCTTCCATCTCCAGAGGACAGAGTCGTCTCATCGTACCTCAGTCGAGCCTGGTTCACGCTTAAATGTACAGCGTATTGAGTGCCAGGGACGGACACGTAGTCGTCGTAGCTGCAGTAAACGTTCAGAGTTCGTTATCCGCAAACTTGCACTTCAACGTAGCTCAGTACTACAACCCAGGTCAATATGTACGGCAGACTCTTGTGTAGTTGAACAGCAAGTCGTTTAACTGCGTACTTACCTCCGCGTTTGTTCACATAGCCGCAGCAGAAGAGAGCTAATGATAAGCGTATTTCTAGCATCAGTAGTGTTAGAATGTTTGATTGTTCATTTAATTGACTGTTTAGTTTGTTCACTTGTGTGTGTGTTCGATACAGAACACAACAGTCAGAATCAGTACTAAAACGTGCGAGAAATTAAAATGGCATGAGAAAATCCAGGCTGTTGAGACTACAGAGCCAATAGCTTAAACAGTCAGATAAATACGTAAATAACAGTTTAAAAATGCACTACAGCAATGAGCGAAAAAATAGTCTGATGGTAATCGAGGCACACGACGCAGCGAAAGGTACTTCTTGCATAACCACCCCTACTAACATCGAACGAGGAGCTGGATTGAATTGTGTAATAAAATCAGTTTCCCCTGAGGAAGCGGAAGACATTGGTAGCTACTAACCCAACTATACCGCAGATATTTGACGTAGCGAGGTAGAGAGTTTGATTGCTCGTCTCACATCAGCCAGCAGGAGAGACTCTGCGTAATCTAATTACAATAAATATTATGTGGATAACTATAATTTGCAATATTTGTCCCTCGAGCCGTAGAGAAGATAAAATAAGAAAAGCAAAATGTTAAGAAATGTTCGATATACCATGTTCTGTGCTTCCTGTTTCGTAGGTTCTTTGGGAATCTGTAACTGATGTACAATAATAGAAAATGTAACTGCTGAAAGACAAGGAATATTATTTTAAGTTGCATCAGTGTCGAAGCCTTAAAAACATAGAAAAAGACAGTAATATGTGATTAGGCAATGAACAAGTAGGAAATTTTAATATTAATTGCTTTAATAATAGAAAAAGAGCAAACACAGAAAAATTAAATATTAAAGGCTGAACGAGCATTTGAACAGAGCTCCTGTGGAATAATAGGGAATGTCACAGTTATTGCAGTACATCAATCACTGTAAATTCAAAACGAAGTATCCAGTATGCAAGGTGGAATCAACCTAAGGACAGGAAGGAATTGTGGACATGGGACCAATGTGACCGAACATGATGGCGTCAATGTACACATGAAATCACAAATTACTAGGAGCTTGAGTTATAGATAAACAAACCGGGGGGTGAGGGAGGCAGATGGAATAGAACGAGTATGAAGTGTGGACGATGAGGAAGACAGGAAAAAAATGAGAAACCTTTGAAATGTAGTGTTCCTCGTGACTGGTGCAGATCAGATGTATTGATGGAGTATGAAATGACATCCTGGGGTGGGTCGACGAGGAAAAGTGCCTAATAAAGAACACAATACCTTGCAGTGTTGCAACACGGCGTCTTTACTATGTGGTTAAAAACGCGTTGCTGGGTTTGCGGGAAATGTCACTACAGACTGATGCAGGAAGCCTTGTCGGGGTAAAGCGGACGCAAGTTGAAAGGGTTATTTTGGACGGAAGCTGAAAGGGTGTATTTAGCAAGAAGCTACAAGTATGGCCTGCTGACACAGTAGGAAGCACTGCTCGGGCCTGACAGTGGGACAGATAGCCATATATCTAGCTTCAACGACCGCTGCCTGGGCTGTAACCGCGCTGAGACAGCAGAAGTACAGTACGGAGGGAGACTGAAGCACCGCCGATCTCCATTACCACACGACCAGGCCCGGTACTCGGCCACTTTCTTGGTCTAGGTGACGAGGCAAAAGAGTGGTGGGTCGAACCGCCATAAATACTGCCAATTTCGGCTACCCATTGTCTCTCGCAGCCTGTAGTCAGTTTCGAGAGGTGCCCCACGACAATCGCCGATCCGATATAGGTCATCTAGCGGCTGCTGTAGACGCCACCTTCACTAGCTGCTTAACTTCTGGCTGCACACAGGCCTTATGCCGCCAGAAGTCGAACTGATGCCCTCCAGCCGTAGAAACACCTGCTTGCCGACTTCAAGGTGCCTACCTGAGTCCACGTTTCATGTCTCGACCTGAATAGCTGTCGAACAGCTGCCCACACTGCAGAGACGAACTCTGCTACTTCAGCCCACTGCTGCTGGTTCCTAAACTGGGGCCCATGGCTCGCGTCCACGCGATCGGATTTTTCCTGCAATGAACTGCGTGACTACGGCAAGCAACGTGATCGACTTCTACGTAGACCACCATAGCTGCGGCCCGGCCGCCAGCCTGTGACCTGACGCTGCGCTTCTGTGTCCGCCAGAGTGCAGACAGTGCGACTCCGCTCTGCTGCCTTTGCGTGACGGGGCAAAGCAGTGACCTGGCCATGTCTTCCTTAGAGTAAATATCTCTGGAGTGAGCATTCACATGCGCAGAACAGATTTTGTGTTGTCAACATACATTGCCGGCCTGGTCACGGGTTCTCGGGACGTCGTGTGTTTGTCCGTATAGCGCCCTGTATATTTAGAATGTCACTACATCCCTAGTACAGACGCATTCTTTTCGTACGTGTCGTGGATTATTTATATATGTTGCGCAGACATTTTAACAGTACCCATTTGATACCGGGAATAAACCAGCTACGTACATTTTAAGGGCAAGTGATATTGCATTCTGCTTCTTTGCGATAGGTGTTACAGTTCAGATGGACTCGATTTTTGGTAGTTTTCGGTATGATACGGCACTTTATAATATTACAGAGCCTGACGTACATTTTTGCAGTGATAGTCTTGCAAAACGACTTGACAGTACGCTAGTACCTTCGCAAGTGTCCGAAAAACGCCGAACTTGCCACACATTAGCGATTATATCCCTGCTAATTCGTCCTTTTTTCTGCTATTTCTGCTTATTTATTTTCTCGTTTTTGCGACCTAAAGCACAATTTTTCTTACTTGTGACACTTTCAAGTATTTATTTAACACATTTTACGAACTTGCTCCCAGGTTATTATTATATACATAATCGACAAGTCACTGATAAATGCATGGAGGATAGTATTTGCTGAAACAACTAACCATTCCCTTACCTGTTCCACTAGCAAATTTACGAGAGGAAGCGATTGTTTGTAAGCTTTTGTACGAGCCGTAATATCTATTATATAGTCATAAAATCGTAGAAAAATAGGTCTACAGAATCAAGCCTTAATTATAATGCGTCTCGAAATTTTTAACGTATACACTGTCTCTTACTAATGTGATAACTATAATTAGAGCTACATGATATGTACCCATGAAAAGTTACTATCCTTCCTTTCACATATTTTTCTTTGCATCCGTAGGAACAACAGTAATTCACCATCGCTATTACACTATCAACAAACGGTGAAATACAACAAAAACTCTTGATATTATAAACTTCAAACTTTGCGGAAACCACACACGCACAACGAAGTCCCGAAAACACGTGACAATCCTGGTTAATTGTTGACAACATGCGCAGAACCCAACGCTCACTCCAGAGATATTTACTCTATGATGTCTTCAGAGCACGTGAGTTAGGTTCAGCACACTCCCCATACTCCGGGTGTCTGTCTCTGCCCGCGGATCACAGCGAGACAGTCTCTGTACCGCGACCTTGTGGTCTTCAGTCCGAAGACTAGTTTGATGCACCTCGCCACGCTAGTCCATCCTGTGCAAGCCTCTTCATCTCCGAATAACAATTACAACCCAGGGCCATTTGATCTTACTTGCTGTAATAGTCTCTTCGTCTCCCTCTGCTATTTTTAAACTCCCGCGGTTCCTTCCAATAATAAACCAACGATTCCTTTGATGTCTCAGAATGTGTCCTATCAATCTATCCATTCTTTTAGCCAGGTTATATCACGAACTTCTTTGCTCATTGTGTTCGGTGTCTCCTAATAGCTATACGATCTATCTACGTATCTAATCTTCAGCATTCTTTGTAGCACCACATACCGAAATTTTCTATTCTCTTCTTGCCTAAACTGCTTATCTCCCACGATTAACATCCATACAAGGCTACACTCCAGACAAATACCTTCAGAAAATAGGTCCACACACTTAAATTTATTTTCAGTGTCAACAATTTTCTCTTCTTTAGAGACGCTTTTCTTGCCATTGCCTGTCCATGTCTCATATCCTAACTGCTTCGGCCAGCACCACTTATTTTACTCCCCAAATAACAAAACTTACCTTCTTCTTTATAATCTAATTCCCTCAGCACAGTCTGACTTCATTCGACTACATTCCATTACTCTTGTTTTGCTATTGCTAATGTGCATATTATATCGTTGTTTCAAGACACGTCCACTCCGTTCAATTGCTCTTCAAAGCCCATTGCTGTCTCTGACAGAATTACAAAGTACTCGTCAAACCTCAAAGCTTTTGTTTCTTCTCCCTGGACTTTAATTCCCTTTCGATTCTTCTCTCTGTATTCCTTCACAGCTCCGTCAATGTACCGAATGAATAACAAAGGTGGTAGACTACAACTCTGCATCATTCCCATCTCAACCACTCCTCCCTTTCATAGGCTTCGACTCTTTACAACTGCCACCTGGTTTGTTGTAATAAGCTTTCGTTCCCTGTATTTTACCCCTTCTACTTTCAGAAATTTAAAGAGTATATTCTGGTCGACACTGTCAAAAGTTTTCCGCACATTTACAAATACTATAAACGTAGGTTTTCCTTTCTTTAACCTGTTTCCTAAGAGAAACTGTATGGCAGTATTGCCTCCTGTGTTCCAACATTTCTCCGGTACCTAAACTGATCTTCCTCGATATCAGCTTCTACCAGTTTTTCCCTTCTTCTGTAAATAATTCGAACCAGTAGTTTACAACCACGACTTATTAAACTGATAGTGTGGTAATATTCACACCTGTCAGCACCTGCTTTCTTTTGAATTGGAATGATAATATTATTATCATATTTGTTGCAATAGTTTTGTCATGGCTGTCTCTCGCACGGATATCAGCAGATGTGAGGGACTGTCGTCAACTCCAGGGGCCATGTTTCGGCTTAGGTTTTTCATTGCCCTATCAAATTCTTCTGGCGGTATCAAAGCCCCCATCTTATCTTCATCCACTTCCTCTTCACTTTCTATAAAATCGCCTATGAGATAATTTTCCTTGTATAGCACCATATACACTCCTGGAAATGGAAAAAAGAACACATTGACACCGGTGTGTCAGACCCACCATACTTGCTCTGGACACTGCGAGAGGGCTGTACAAGCAATGATCACACGCACGGCACAGCGGACATACCAGGAACCGCGGTGTTGGCCGTCGAATGGCGCTAGCTGCGCAGCATTTGTGCACCGCCGCCGTCAGTGTCAGCCAGTTTGCCGTGGCATACAGAGCTCCATCGCAGTCTTTAACACTGGTAGCATGCCGCGACAGCGTGGACGTGAACCGTATGTGCAGTTGACGGACTTTGAGCGAGGGCGTATAGTGGGCATGCGGGAGGCCGGGTGGACGTACCGCCGAATTGCTCAACACGTGGGGCGTGAGGTCTCCACAGTACATCGATGTTGTCGCCAGTGGTCGGCGGAAGGTGCACGTGCCCGTCGACCTGGGACCGGACCGCAGCGACGCACGGATGCACGCCAAGACCGTAGGATCCTACGCAGTGCCGTAGGGGACCGCACCGCCACTGCCCAGCAAATTAGGGACACTGTTGCTCCTTGGGTATCGGCGAGGACCATTCGCAACCGTCTCCATGAAGCTGGGCTACGGTCCCGCACACCGTTAGGCCGTCTTCCGCTCACGCCCCAACATCGTGCAGCCCGCCTCCAGTGGTGTCGCGACAGGCGTGAATGGAGGGACGAATGAAGACGTGTCGTCTTCAGCGATGAGAGTCGCTTCTGCCTTGGTGCCAATGATGGTCGTATGCGTGTTTGGCGCCGTGCAGGTGAGCGCCACAATCAGGACTGCATACGACCGAGGCACACAGGGCCAACACCCGGCATCATGGTGTGGGGAGCGATCTCCTACACTGGCCGTACACCACTGGTGATCGTCGAGGGGACACTGAATAGTGCACGGTACATCCAAACCGTCATCGAACCCATCGTTCTACCATTCCTAGACCGGCAAGGGAACTTGCTGTTCCAACAGGACAATGCACGTCCGCATGTATCCCGTGCCACCCAACGTGCTCTAGAAGGTGTAAGTCCACTACCCTGGCCAGCAAGATCTCCGGATCTGTCCCCCATTGAACATGTTTGGGACTGGATGAAGCGTCGTCTCACGCGGTCTGCACGTCCAGCACGAACGCTGGTCCAACTGAGGCGCCAGGTGGAAATGGCATGGCAAGCCGTTCCACAGGACTACATCCAGCATCTCTACGATCGTCTCCATGGGAGAATAGCAGCCTGCATTGCTGCGAAAGGTGGATATACACTGTACTACTTCCGACATTGTGCATGCTCTGTTGCCTGTGTCTATGTGCCTGTGGTTCTGTCAGTGTGATCATGTGATGTATCTGACCCCAGGAATGTGTCAATAAAGTTTCCCCTTCCTGGGACAATGAATTCACGGTGTTCCTATTTCAATTTCCAGGAGTGTATTTCTTCCATCTTTAAGCTTCACTGCTGATGAGAGGAGTACTCTTAATGGAACACAACAAATCCGTGTCACGCATCTGACCTCATATGCTACCTTGTGACTGGTTTCGGACTGTGGATGCAAGAAAAATTACAATATTATTACAGGTGAAAAATCTGTCAGCACATGCTCATAAAAAACAAGGTGGGGTCGATGTTATAAAACTTCTTAGTCGTAGTGTCTAAGCTTGTGCGTCCATTGTTGTAGACCCTGCTTTGTTTAAATGATGACTGAAAAACACCGCCCTCTTTATGCGCATGCACGCTATAACAGTACAAGACGCTACACTGAACACCGCAGCACGCAACTTTCGATAGGTTGTGTGATGGCTCGCAAACACTAACTGTTCCTGCATTTTTCCCCACACTCCACGCGCACCAGTGTATGACCCAAAGACGCAAAAAACATGAGCTGAGCCCCCACTCTTAATGATGAATTGTAAAATTTAATGTTCAGAAGCCTTGAACAATGCAATGGATGCGTTTGGTGCAAGAATTGTTACAAAGGAACTTGATACAATTTTGTAGTACTGCTGCAGGCAGAAGTATTATACTGTATAGTATTAGTGCTCAATGTGGAAATACTGAAGAGTATACCTATTTCAAAGTTCAGAAACTTTATTTATTGGAATAACTGACGGAAGTTACCTGAAAACAATCATTTGACTATTTAATGTTTCTTCCTACGAGAATGACATGGGACGAGCAACATACTCCATCTAAGATAAGGAGGCCACCTACGAACAAACAAGATAAGTATTAATTTAGAACTGTAGATGTGATGTGGGATGCAGACTAACTACAAAATAATGGTCAATGTCTTGTTTGAAGATAAATAATTGGATATGCACTTTTGAAGAAAACCGTTACACAATGTATTTACATAACAGATCGTCTTGCTGAAGAAATGCAAACACATCAATAACAGGTGACACAACAAAGGCTTTTAATTGGACTTCGGGAACGCCAGTGTAAGAAGGAATGCTCACCAGGATTCTTCTGTTATTGTGAAGATACTAATGTCATCTTATGTTCAGATAAAAGGAAGTAATTTCTTTTGAAACGTGAAAATAAAGAGATCCGCAGCAAGAGGACGCAATGATATGGACTTAACCTGGATGTGAATACTGTGGGCCAAGCTAGTTACGAGAACAGTTGAGAGGAACAAATGAAACAATTCTTTTTTTTTAAGTCATTGATCTTCTGATTTGATGCAAACCGCCACCCATTTCTCTCCTGTGCCAATCTTTTCATTTCAGAGTAGCTCTTGCAACATACGAGCTCAATTATCTGCTGGGTGTATTCCGGCCTCTGTCTTCCTATACTGTTTTTACCCTCTACAGCTCTCTCTAGTGCCATGGAAGCTAATACCTGATGTTTTAACATATGTCCTATCGTCCTGTCCCTTCTTCTAGTTAGTATTTTCCATATATTCCTTTACTTGTCCATTCTGCAGACAACCTCCCCATCCCATACCTTATCAGTCTACCTAATTTTCAACATTCTTCTGTAACACCATATCTCAAATACGTCGATTCCCTACTGTTCCCGTGTCCCTCAGTCCATGTTTCAATACCATACAACGCTGTGCTTCAAACGTACATTCCCAGAAACTTCGTCCTCAAATTAAGACATATATTTGATAGTAGTAGACTTCTCTTGGCCGGGAATACCAGTTCTTTAACTTCATCTACTTCGTGATCGCCAATCTTGATGTTACGTTTTTCACTGTTCTCATTTCTGCTAATTCTTTCGCGTTTCGTGTTTCGTGTTTATCCGATGGACTCTCAACCCATATTCTGTACTCATTAGATTGTTCATTCCATTCAGCACATCCTCTGAGGATGACAATGTCAGCACAGGATCTTATCGTTGATATCCTTTCACCTTCAATTTTAATCCCAGTCTTCAAACTTCCTTTTATTTTCGCCGTTACTTCTTCGATGTATGGATTGACTAGTAGGGGCGAAAGACTACGTCCCCGTCTCACTCCCTGTTTAATCCAAACACTTGGTCCTTGTTCTTCCATTCTTACTGCTTCCTCGTGGTTCTTTCACATATTGTGTATTACCAGTCTTTCCCTATAGCTTACCCCTATTTTTCTCGGAATTTCGAACTTCTTGTACCATATTACACTGTACTATGAACGTAATTTTATTTGTCTCCAGTCTTGCTTCCAGTATCAACTGGAACGTTAAAATTGCCTCTCTGGTGCCTTTACCATTCGTAAAACCAAACTGATCGTCATCCAACAAATCCTCAGTTTTCTTTACAGCAACTTCGAGACATGAGCTGTTAAGCTAATTGTTGGATAACAGTCGCACTTGTCGGCTCTTGCTATCTTGATAATGGTGTGCATTATGTTTTCCCGAAAGTCTGATAGTATATAGCACCCGTCTCATCCACTGTACACTACAGTGTGAATAGACGTTTTACTGCTACTTCCCCCACTGATTTTAGGAATTCCGATGGAATGTTCCCTTCTGCTTTATTTGATCTTAAGTCTTCCAAAGCTCTTTTACATTCTTGTTCTAATACTGGATCCACCACCTCTTCTCTATCGTTTCCTGTTTCTTCTTCTAACATTGTAATCCTTCCATCTACCGCTCTCCCCTCTGCATTTAACAGTGTAATTCTTCTGTTTTGACTTTTCTGTATGCTGAGTAAGTCCTTCCGGCAATCACTTGCTATTTTATTTCTTCACATGATTCATGCAGCATTTAGCCTTAGCTACCCTGCACTTACCATTTATTTCATTCCCATGTGACATGTATTTCTGTGTTCCTGAATTTCCCTCAACATTTTTGTACTTACCTCTTTCGTCGATCAACTGAAGTACCTCTTCTGTAACCCATGGTTTCTTCACAGTTACCTTAAGAGTTGTCCATTCGTCTTCAACTGATCTAACTATTTAGCTATTCATTATTGCAATATCTATAACCTCAGAGAACTTCAAGGCTATCTCTCCATTCTTTAGTATTTCCATATCCCATTTCGTTGTGCATTGAATTTTCCTGACCAGTGTCTTAAACTTCAGTCTACTCTTCTCGTTACTAAATTGTGATCCGAGTCTATATTTGCTCCTGGGTACACCACACAAGACAGTATCTGATTTCGGAATCTCTGCCTAACCATGATGTACTCTGAGTAAAAAAAAACTGCACTATGAGTATCAACGAGATAAAGATGAGTTTCAAATGGAAGCAGTGATTTTTTATGGCTGGCACGTTCACGACCACCGGAACGTCGTCACGTCAACAAACCTCCAGCTGCGACGTAGGCCACAACAGAAACAGTGAAACGTGAAATATGGTACGTATGTAGAAAAGGAGGAACGTCAGGACAGTGAAGGTAGCTCAAACATTCCTGCTATTTTTCACCAAAATATCGGCGGTCTCAAAAATAAATTATATATTTTTATCTGTAAATCTAGGTGATACGAATCTTGTATATCGTACACATGTTTTATGTCTTACTGAACACCATATAACAGTACCTACTTTTGCAGATCAAGTAGGATGGTGCTGTAATTTATATAGATAACACAATTATTAATAAACCGCTAGATACAAACAAATATTGTACAGATCAACATTTTGAAGTCTATGGAACTGAAATTACTGCAAAAGACATATTGTCACAGTGCTTTCAATTTACAGTGCTCCAGCTCAGAAGTTTTCTATCTTTATGAAAAATGAGAATCTCTTTTGGCTTAACTTTTTTTCCAAAACGAGAAGTATAATAGTTACAGGGGACTTAAATGTCAACTTCTGCAAGACTGACTTCGAGTATTTAATGAAGTCTTACAATTTGGCTGCTATGGTTAACTTCCTACAGAAGATTGCAAAAATCTTACAGACAGTAATCTGTTGATAAGAATAGAATAAACAGTGCAAGTATAAACAAAGTTATAGAGGTCTTTCTGATCATGATGGGCAACTGCTTAAGGTCACCAACATCAATGTGTGTAACAAATTTTCACACATATATCAGTCCTTTGGGTATAAACACCAAAACTCTTTCAGCCTTTAATCACAATTTGTCGAAGATTGATTGGGTTTCTGTGTAAAGAATAAATAATGTGAGTAACAAATTTAATATTTTCTTAACTGAATTCATCTCTATATTTGAAATGACTTCTTCAAAAAGAGTTCTGAGGAAGAACATTATAGTTTCTTCCAGAAGACAATAGATTACCAAAGGAATTAAAATTTCTATCACGACTAACAGAGAATTGCATGTCTCATTAAGAGCATCAAATGACTCTCTTGAAAAATCACATAATAGATTTTTATGTAAAGTTTTAAAAAGGGTAATACTTAAATCCAGAAACTTGTATATTAAATCTGAAGTTGATAACTTTAGGGACAATATAAAATAAATTTGGAATGTCATAAAGAGAAAGAGTGGCAAGAACAATAAGAATGAAAATAATGTAGAAAATAACCTATAATGACCATGTGATACATAATCCTGTAACTATTTCTAACATATTTAAAAAATCACTTCTTAACTGCAGTGGAACATGTAGGCCACCATGGCCATTAATTTATTACAACAAGGTGACCACAAGTTGTATGACGCAATTTGTATAGATCCAGTCACTACCAGTGAAATTAAAAATACAAACAAGGCCTTAAAGTAAAAGATTCCACAGCTACTGAAAACATTTCATCCGAAATTGTAAAGCACTTCAGTGGTTATATATGTCAGGTCCTCTGTCACATTTTCAATAAATCTTTGCAGCAAAGCGTTGTCACAGAGAGATTAAAATTTGCTTTATGAGAAGGATGACAAAACTAACGTATACAAATAATATCCAATGTCTCTGCTAAATTACTTGCCGGAAATATTAGAGGAACTGATGTATAACAGAATTGTGGATCACCTCAACAATCAGAACATCCTCAACAAAAACTAATTTGGCTTCCAGAAAGACAGATCAATAGAGAAGGCTATTTTCTCTCTAAAAATGAAATTCTTGTGTAAATAAATAACAAAAGTCACGCCTTGGAGTTTTCTGTGATTTCTGAAAGGTCTTTGGCTAAGTAGACCACATCATATTCTTAGGGAAGGCCTATTTTTATCATTTGAGTGGTAGCACAGGGAGATGGATTGAATCACATCCACACATTATAGGGCAGAAGATGATACTTGATGGTACTGATGGTTGTCCTGTGTCATCTGACTGGAGCACATTAAAATGTGGAGTGTTGTAATGTACCATTTTGGGACCTTTACTGTGTTCATCATCAACGATCTCCCACATTGTGCAAACACTGAGAGCAAATTTACTCTTTTTGCTGATGACTCTACTATTCCGCTTGAAAGCCAAACGACCAGTGAACAGGAAAATAAATGTACTGTAGTACTCGAAAAGATCTTACACTGGTTTAAGTTGAACAGATCAACTCTAAATATTGAAGGAACTCAATATATGCAATTTCATGCATCTTGATAAGAAAATGAAGTAATCCACTTGAACTGTGGTAATCAAAATATATTACTTTGTGAGTATTGCAGTAAATGAAAATCAAATGTTAAAGCTAGGTGTCAATGTTTTTTTGAAGAAATCAGGGAAAATGAAGTGGTTAATGAAACTGCATCTCAAAAAGAGTTGTTGCCCGTCCATACTTTTCAGTTTGTTGTTATTAAAGAATGAAGAGATGAGAATGAAGGAAATCTATGTCACTTAAATTTGTATGCAAGCCTGGAAGGTAAGGGAGAGAAATTTTTAAGGTTGTTGTAGAATCAGTTTGGGAACAATGTTGCTAGAGAAACATTTTGGGATTATTTAGCAAAGATCAGTATATCTCTCTATCCAGCTGCTGAAAGAAAATTAAAACGTGGCTTAGTGAAGAATGTATAACTAATAATAAATTGTTTTGTGTCCAAGCAACTTTAAAAATTAATACAAGTAATGAAGATTCTGATGCCTCTGTTAATTTACTGACAACTGAAACACAATTAACTGTATTAAGTTTCTATGGGGAAAGAAATTGTTAGTAACTTAGGCTGGCCACACATTAAAGTTAAAACAGATCATGGGGGAGGCAAGTCTCTAATTAACACAGGGAGCCCTATTTCAAGGATATCAGACAAACATAGCGATAAAGTCGTGACTGGGAGACTCTGTGGAAGAACTAGTAATTAGTAGTTTAGTATATTGGCAACCGGAATAAAATAATAATTGGATCTCTTTACTGACCTCCCAATTCAGATGATACAGTTGCTGAAAGATTCAAAGAAAACTTGAGTTTGATTTCAAACACGTACCCGACTCAAACGGTTATAGTTGGTGGTGACTTTAATTTACCCTCGATATGTTGGCGAAAATACGTGTTTAATTCCGGAGGTAGGGATAAAAAATTTCCTGGTGGATTAAAACTGTGTGTCGGACACAGGCTCGAACTCGGGACCTTTGCCTTTCACGGGCAAGTGCTCTACCAACTGAACTGCCCAAGCACGACTCATGCCCCGTCCTCACAGCTTTACTTCTGTCAGTACCTCGTCACCTACCTTCCAAACTTTACAGAGGTACTGGCAGAAGTAAAGCTGTAAGGACGGGGCATGAGTCGTGCTTGGGTAGCTCAGTTGGTAGAGCACTTGGCCGCGAAAAGCAAAGGTCCCGCGCTCGAGTCTCGGTCCGGCACACAGTTTTAACCTGCCAGGAAGTTTCATATCAGCGCACACTCTGCTGCAGAGTGAAAATCTCATTCTGGGTACGCATAAACATCATCCGAAAATTTGCTAAACGCATTCTCTGAAAATTATTTCGAGTAGTTAGTTCATGAGCCCACGCGAATAGTTAACGGTTGTGGAAACACACTTGACCTCTTAGCAACAAATAATCCTGAGTTAATAACGAGCATCAAAACCGATACAGGGATTAGTGAACACAGGGTTGTCGTAGCGAGATTGAATATTGTAACCCCCGAATCCTCGAAAAAGAAACGAAAAATATACCTACTCAAAAAGGCAGATAAAAATTCACTTGACGCCTTCCTGAGAGACAATACCCGCTCCTTCCAAATTAATGATATAAGTGTAGACCAGATGTGGCTTGAATTCAGAGAAAGAGTATCGGCAGCAATCGAGAGATTTATACCATATAAATTAACAAACGACGAAGCTAATCGTCCTTGGTACACAAAACGGGTCAGAACAATGTTGCAAAAACAACGAAACAAACTTGCCAAATTTAAACAAACGCAGAAGCCCCAAGATTGGCGATCTTTCACGGAAGCTCGAAATTTAGCGCGGACTTCAATGCGAGGTGCGTATAACGGTTTCCACAACGAAACTTAGTCTCGAAACCTGGCATAAAATCCAAAGAGATTCTGGTCGTATGTGAAGTATGTTAGCAGCAAGAAACAATCAATGCCTTCTCTGCGCGATATCAATGGAGATACTATCGAAGACAGTACTGCTAAAGCAGAGTTACTAATCACAGCCTTCTGAAATGCCTTCACAAAAGAAAATGAAGTAAATATTCCAGAATTGGAATCGAGACCTGCTGCCGACATGAGTAACGTTGAAGTATATATCCTCGGAGTAGTGAATCAACTTAAATCACTTAATAAAAGCAAATCTTCTGGTCCAGACTGTATACCAATTAGGTTCCTTTCAGAGTATGCTGATGCATTAGCTCCATACTTGACAATCATATACAAACGTTCGCTCGACGAAAGACCCGTACCCAAAGACTGGAAAGTTGCAGAGGTCACACCAGTATTCAAGAAAGGTAGTAGGAGTAATCCACTAAATTACGGGCCCATATCGTTAACGTCGATATGCAGCAGGATTCTGGAACATACCATATGTTGTGTTCAAACATTATGAATTACCTCGAAGAAAACGGTCTATTGACACACAGTCAGCATGGGTTTAGGAAACATCGTTTTTGTCAAACGCAACTAGCTCTTTATTCACATGTGAAGTCCTGAGTGCTATTGACAAGGGATTACAGATCGATTCCGTATTTGTGGATTCCAGAAGGCTTTTGACACTGTACCACACAAGCGGCTTATAGTTAAATTGTGTGCTTATGGATTATCGTCTCAGTTATGTGACTGGATTTGTGACTTCCTGTCAGAGAGATTGACGGAATGTCATTGAGTAAAACAGAAGTGATTTCTGGCGCTCCCCAAGGTAGTGTTATAGGCCTTTGCTGTTCCTTATCTATATAAACGATTTGGGAGACAATCTGAGCAGACGTGTTAGGTTTTTTGTAGATGACGCTGTCGTTTATCGACTAATAAAGTCATCACAAGATCAAAACAAACTGCAAAACGATTTATAAAAGATATCTGAATGGTGTGAAAATTAGCAGTTGGCTTTAAATAACGAAAAGTGTGATGTCATCCACATGAGTGCTAAAAGGAATCCGTTAAACTTCGGTTACACGATAAATCAGTCAACTATAAAGGCCTTAAATTCAACTAAATATCTAGGAATTACAATTATGAGCAACTCTGAAACTTCCTGGCAGATTAAACCTGTGTGCCGGACCGAGACTCGAACTCGGGACCTTTGCCTTTCGCGGGCAAGTGCTCTACCCAGGAGTGACAGATCTACTAAAGAGACCGCCTACATGATGCTTGTCCGTCCTCTTTTAGAATACTGCTACACCATGTGGTATCCTTACCAGACAGGACTGACGCAGTACACCGAAAAAGTTCAAAGAAGGGCTGCACGTCTTGTATTATCGCGAAATATGTGAGAGAGTGTAATAGAAATGATACAGGATTTGGGCTGGACATCATTAAAAGAAAGGCGTTTTTCGTTGCGACGAAATCTTCTCACGAAATTCCAACCACCATCTTTCTCCTCAGAATGCGAAAATATATTGTTGACACCGACCTACATAGCGAGAAACCATCACCAAGATAAAGTAAGGGAAATCAGGGCTCGTACGGAAAGATATAGGTGTTCGTTCTTTCCGCGCGCTATACGAGATTGGAATAATAGAGAACTGCGAGTGTGGTTCGTTGAACCCCCTGCCAGGCACATAAATGTGATTTGCAGAGTAGCTAGGTCAGGGCTGTAGTATCGATGGGCTAACACTGTCCAGCCATGTTTACTGATGCTTTCTGAAGTCCTCAAACTTCTGTGTGACCTACGGCTATCATTCTGTATCAGATAATCATCTGGGTTTTTATTGTACTGAAGTCACTGGAAGATATTCTTCAGTTTGTGTAATGTTTTAACATATAATTCTTTTTCATAATGGGCTCACCTTTCTTTCCCAGTAATTAACCCTACTTCTCTCAGCTACAGATGGTCCACAAACTGCACAAAAACGTTTGTGAATGTTTCCAAACGTTTTCTCTGCAGTTAAATATACGATGGCGCCACGCTATTTGGACATCTGAGGCAAAAGTTAAGTTTGTTCAGTTTAGGAAGGAGCATTGGCTTTGGTGAAAACACAAGGAAAACCTAAACTTATGAGGTATGAATTAAATTGTTTTGACATATGATAGGACAATTTGATGTAAACGAAAATCCTTACCTAAATGCATACAGGCTTATTAATCCAAAATACAGGAAATTGTTTGGTCTATGTAATGTCACTGAATTAAATATTTATAAACATAAAATTTTATACAAAATATTTTAACATGTGTAATTTTTTTTCCTTTCAAAATTATAACTGTCATTTCACAAAGAATCTGTCTGCCGAACTATGGTTTTAAAAGTTATGCTCTAGGGGAAACTGCATTATTATGATTGAACTAAAATTTTGATGTTAAAACAATTTCTATTCATGTAATATTTACATATTTTTCTGATTGTTTTATAAAAATTTCATGTCTTATTTGTCAATACTGTTGAAGAAACGTAATGAAATAAATACTTAAGAGCATTTTGAGAGGGAGAGAAGAATAAAGTTATCCTCACATCATACTTTTTCCTTTTTTCTCTTTGTAAGAACTTTCTCGTTCATTTGTCATCAATCAGGAAGTTAAAGGTTAGTGAAGATGATCATATACCTCTTGGTAAAGAAACAAGAAAAAGTGTGTTGAAAGGTGTGCATTGTTAATGAGAATGAAGGGCATGAAATGCCTTTCATTCTTTTCAACAATGCACACTTTCAGTGTGTTTATTATTTTTTCTTATTTCATCTACAAACAATCCTTGAATCAGTTGTCAGCACGTAAGCAGCAAAGAAAATAGTTGATACAGCTATTTTACAAAGGACCTTACTGCAAATTTTGACAAAATGGGTTAAGTACAGTATCAGATTCTACACACATAGATACACATTCCTGCATGAGAACGCTTTATTCTATACATTGTAAATGTGTTTTCGGGACTTCATAACAGCGAAATCATTTTTATAAGGACTTTACTCCTGGAATAATGACATTCCATTAGTGAACATCGTCGCATGCCATCTGTCGGATACCTCATGCACTATGCATTATGTTTCGCTTTTCGTGGATTAATTGTTGTTCTTTCTGAACATGTGTTGTGAGATGTAAAGTGGCATCAAGTATTGAGCTGGAACGCAGTGGAAGTACTAGAAGAAGAAAGAAAGAAGAAGGTAATGTTGGAAATTACAACAGAATGTTATTAAAACAGCAAGAGTGAAAGACCATGAATATATTACCACAAAGGAAAGCAAAGTTTCAACCATATTCCTTTATGCATTTTGAATATAGTAAGTGACAGTCACGTGTTGTGGTTTCTGATGTTGTTCCTAATTTAGAAAAGGCTCACACTGGACTAGCGACTATTAACGGGAACAAAATGTAATTCAACGTTTAGTTGATTACATTCTGCATGACTATAGATATTTCTATGACGATATGATGAAATGACCTGTGTGTAACACTGCAGCAGCAGCCGCTGCTGCTGCTGATGATGATGATCAATGAAATCATACTGTTTGTACTTTGACAGATTTACAGTACTGTGAAAATGAATGAGCAAAAATGAAACAACACAGCACTAAAAACATAACTTGACTAAGCGTATTAATTATTTCCTCATGAAAAGAAGCTTTTTCAAAATTTTGGAACTTTCCTTTTTTTTTTTTTTTTTTTTTTTTTTGAAGAGATTTCAAAAGTTTTCAATTGCAGTAGTGACGAAATATTCATTTCATACTGTACTTTAAACAATGGGTAGCCCAAAATATTGCATGCCATATATTCACCAGCATAATGTATTCCTTCAGTCCTGAGAACTTAAGATATTGTAGTAAGGTCTTTTCAAAACTGACTGTACCAATTTTTTTAACTCTAAAGTGTGTTATTGCAGTCCATGTTTAGAAATCAGTATTCTTTAAGTACCAGATTTTTGTATTAATTATTCTCTTCTAAATTGAATATTATAAAATGTAAATAAATGTGGGATTAGGGAAACTCTACTTTGGAATGCATTGGTCTGGGGAGGGGTTCTAATAAGTACATTTTTGCAGTCTGTAATATTTTGTAACTCTAATTACATTTTTGTTTTTAAAGAAGTTCATCATCCCAAAAATCCCATTGATTAACTGTGGTGTATATTTCGCATTATGCAACATTTTGTTACAAACGTTTTCTTCATAAAAAACGAGTCACATGGAAGAACATCAGAGATATTTGTTATTTTAGTGGTGGGAGATAATTTGTTGACTACACACAAATTTTATTACAAAATTATGTTCAATAATATATAATTATTTTGTTTTTATAAATTTGCTTATTTCAAGAGTCATCTTTCCTTGGTAACTGTTTACTAAAATATGCAGGAAAATATATTGAAAAATTATTTTTATTAACTACCAGTTGTGAACAAATCTGGATCTCCAAGCGGTAATACATCACTTGGCTATTCGCCGAAAGTAAGACAATCTTTGTGGAGCTCTGAGGTAGGACAGCCTCTGTACTGCTCTCAGGAAAGGCAATTTTTGTTTTAGAGCTGAGCAGTATGTTTGGTCTGGTTACTGTGAATTAAGTGTGCATCACATGCATTATTTTCATTCAAATTTATCACTTTTAATTTAAAATTTATCTGAAACATAATAGTATCTAATCAGTTTGCAGATAGCGTTAGTTATAAAAAATGTATGACGCTCTAGAAAGCAAAGTGCATAAGATATGAAGCAGATTATTTGTCATCTATGAAGTGGAAATAGATGACGATGTCTTGAAAAAGAAGTAAGTATCTTCTGCTACATTTACAACTCCATTCCTGTGCGTCTTCCCATAAACAACCGGAAGACATGATCTGGAGACACAAAAACCTTCACAAAACAATATAAGTGTTAAAAGATCTTTGTAATCATTGTATCAACAAATTTAGAACTAATTTTCAGCACTGCTGTCTGTCATTCTATCATTCTAGTCCTCTACACACTTACACTCTAAGAAGAAAAAAAGAGAAAATATGCATCATGAAGAAATTATCCCAGTGGGGATAGAAAATGGTAGGTGTGATATGCAGGCACAGACAAACAATTGATCACAATTTTAGAGAAATTTGAGAGTTTACTCAAGAGAAAGAGCTTCACAAATTGAACAAGTCAATAATGTGTTGGTCCACCTCTGGCCGTTACACAAGCAGTTATTCGGCTTGGCATTGATCGATAGAGGTTTCGGGTATCAAGCTGAATTCTGTCCAATTGGGGATGTGATCATTAAAATCCAATCTAGTTGGGGGTCCCTACCCATACTGCTTCAAACATTCTTAACTGAGGAGACTTCCTTGTTGGTTAAGGTAGAGTTTGACAAGCCAGAAGAGATGCAGTAGAGACTCTGACTGTGTGTGAGTGGACATTATTTCACTGAATTGTAAACCCAGGTTGGTTTCTGATGAAGGGTAATAAAGAAGGCGATATAATGTTGTCGACGTACAGCTGTGTTGTAAGGTTGCCGCAAATGACAACGAATGTGGTCCTGCTATGAAATGAAATGGCTCAGACCATCACTCCAGATTGTCAGGGCATAAAGTAGGCGAGAGTCATTGTTAGCGAGAGTGAAGTTCAAAACTCCACCGCAAAACAAAAAAATCTCGTCTCGAAAGGGTTGTAGCTGGTCGCCTATCTGCCACGCCAGGCCGGCTCTAGTTTTAACAAGCCGGCCGTACGTCTAAAATCAAAACTTCGGGTCAACGCCCTTCCGCTTCCGCTGCCACTGCGCCGCAGCCCGGAGGTTGTGGTTTGATAACTGGCAGCTATATAAGTAATGAATCTGGAAAGACAGCGTCAATCGTCGAGCAGCCACATGTGCACCAGCATCGAGGTAGATTAGTTATGCCGCGTTATTTTAGGAGTAGGCGTTCGCGTCTTACGGTTTTTAAAGCAATAGACAACATTTCTGTTACTACCAAGGATTTCGTAGGCGAGAGTGAAGTTCAAAACTCCACCGCAAAACACCGATGGACCATGCAAGATGACTTGGGCGCCTACGAAATCCTTGGTAGTAATGTTGTCTATTGCTTTAAAAACTGTAAGACGCGAACGCCTACTCCTCCTAAAATAACGCGGCGTAACTACCAACTTCACTCTCGCTAACAAGGATACGAATGAACACGGTAACGGCTGGGTCAACGTTGCTCTTGTACGTAGACCAAAAGTCGATAAAGTAAAAGGGCTAGATAATTTCAATTCACGTGATGTCATCGCTTATCGGACATATCAGATTTGTGAAGTGTGGGTTCATCGTATTACATGTCGACTATGCCTTTGGTTCTCAGGAACAGGAATCGTCGCAAAATAAATGAATCGGAATCTGTCTCAGTGTGGGTGAAAGGTGTTGACAACTGTAAAAAGATCACGCTCGTTGGTGATCTGACTCCCACTGTCAGAGGCGTCTGCAGGGACATCTTTCTGGTCATTGGGGCTAAATTCAAAGCGATACTCAACACTGCAGACAATTACACTGCCGTCAATGACAGTCCAGGCTGAAGACGTGTGTGGAAATTCCCTGGACAGTGATGTGATACCAAGCTGACTGTTGCCCTCCATATATCCCGATAACCAAGAGTGATGGTATAGGGGTGTGATTTCTTTTCATAACATGACCCCGCTGGTTGTCAACCACATCATAGCAGTGCTTTATCGATTCTACGCCCCGTTTTGTTGTCCTTCAGGACAAGCCAACCTGAGCTTATATTTCGGTAAGACTGCCCACCAGCGCTTCCATGCACTGACATAATTCCATTTGGTTTGGTCTGTTGTGCTGTTGTTCAGCCTACATACTTTTATTTGGTTGGTTGTTTGATTAGAGAAAGGGAACCAAACAGCGAGATCATCGGTCCCATCGGATTAGGGAAGGATGGGGAAGGAAATCAGCCGTGCCCTTTCAAAGGAACCATCCTGGAATTTGCCTGAAGCTATTTAGGGAAATCGCGGAAAACCTAACTCAGGATGGCCGGACACGGGTTTGAACCGTCGTCCTCCCGAGTGCTAACCACTGCGCCACCTCCCTCGGTCTGCTTTTATTTTTATATTATATTTTCTCTTATACGGTACTGTTTATACCTGCCGTATCAGCACAGATGACTTAGTTAATGAAAATGTCAAACGTGTTTCTGACTATATGGACTTAACTTATTACCGATTTGGTTTACATGAGTCCACTTGCTGTTAAAATTTCCTTTTTATATATATATATATATAAACACACAGGAAAGCGCGATCAGCGAGTGGACCCTTGTTGCTAGTTATTTGCACGGTAGCTGCAGGCCTCCTGCGCGTCTTCGTGTCGCCAAGTTAAAATAAAGAACATACACTCATGTTAGGTCTGCTAGTGGTATCACTCTCGAGTGGCAGACATACAAATTTAGTGGTGATGTATAAATTTGTGAGTATGCAATAAGAGAGCAAAATGCATAGAACCAACACACAACTGAATTAAGTAGGATTGTGGTGAATATACAGTAGATAAATATTTTTGAACCGTGTGAGAGTAATAACAGTTGTTAAAGGACAACTTCTAAACGCCATAAGCAGCGTACAAAACGTTTATTAGCCAAATCGGTGTTCACGTGCATAACCCTTCGTCACTGGAATATTATGCATATCAAGAACCGACAGCAATAACATATACGACAAGTTGTGTACTGTGAAACGAATGTTACAAAGAAACTGTAAATGATACGCATCTCAGTGATATAGAATATAAATATACACTGACGATGGGTTATTCACTCGAATAAACGGTTGAGCTACAGCTCATGGTGTTAAGAAGGTGTCCTTTAACAAACATTTACAGGCTCCGGAACACCAAGCATTCATGATTTTTATATGAGAATAACACTAGTTCGATGTAACTCAAAGGAAACACACGCACGAGAAAAATATCAAACAGAAAATAAACGGAACGAACGTACACCTCTGCGATGATAGTGAACGCTCTGAAAGGATCAGAAGAAATTCGGTGGAGTTACCAGCACTGAACTACGGGATATTTCACGTTATTACATTCTTCTTTCTTTTTCGGTGTGACAAATTCATAAACAGAATATTAAACGATATGTAAGATAGCAGTACACAATATTTTTAACGTACAATTTTTACAATTTTGTTAAGAGTAGAATAGATTACTGTATGCTTGCTTACCACACGAAGAGCTTTGAGACAGGGTTTGCCGTCGCCTTGGGGTTGGCTTTTGATGTGTAAACCTTAGCGTCCATTGCTGCGGGTTTTGTTTCCTTCCACTCTTCACGTACTTCTCATCACTGACTATCGGGGCACCCAGGTTCTCGCTAACGTACGGAGACCACGTTCACTAAAGCAGCAGAAGCGCACCATCAGAGAACAAAAGTAGCTCTGGCCAGGTGTTTCCTCTTTTATCAAGCTGTCAGGCAGAACAGAGGCCTACTGGTTTGTGTGTACTTCTTTCTTACTTTCAGGCACGTGACGACTCGTTTGCTTGCGTGGCGATATTTATTACTCCAGAATGACTCCGAGGAGCGACTTCAAGCATTCTGTACCTTAAGCCGTCGGCACACCGACCTTGCATTCGATTGTTGAGCGCTCATCTTGTCGAGTTTCTGAGGTCATAGCGTGGAGAAAGCGCGCTGGGGAGTCTTTTCGAATATGCAGAGTAATATCTAGAATGTCAAGTATTTTGAACGTGCGCTTGAACGTAGACGAATGAGAAGGAAGATTGCCACCTACGTCACATGCATGCCATATCTCTCTGCAGTACAGAATCTCAAGACTCCACATTGTCTTTCAGTTGAAGCGTATATGTATATAGGCTGACACATTTATCTCGACCACCCCAAATAACTGTTTGTCCAGATGAAAATTACAAAATGTTTCAAGCAAATGTTCTTTAGCCATCACGGGGACATCAATCAGCATGATAGCCTTCGTTGTAGCTTTGTTTTTTACAAAGATATGAACAGCGGTATGACTTTTATAAATGACACCCTGTATTTTTTATTCGGTAATTCATTTCCTCTCCTAAGGACCTATTCAAAAATGTTCACTGAAACACGACGTTATTAATTAAGTAACACAACACTGAGTTTGAGCCCGGTATCATAATCTCGTCCTCTAGCTGGAGTTGTCAGAAAACAAATGAAAACCAGGTAAAAACAAAAATTGACTTTGACTCTCCTGTACCACTGCCCAGGAGCAGAACATGCAAAGGTGCTCAAATTGGTGACCCTGCACACAGATACACTGGTACACTCGTTGAATGAAAGAATTATTTACTGCTTCCAGCGTTGCCTGCTGAAGAGAATTACAAGCAAGCACGATACGTTCCTGCATGTCGTCTGGAGTTGTTGGAATATCGCGATAGACAACATTTGTAATGCATTCCTAAAGAAAAAAGTCCAGAGGATGTAAATCAGGAGACTTAGCAGGCCAAGTAACTGTTCCTCCTCGACCAATCCATCTGGCAGGATCCTTCGGTTCAGAACACGACGTGCACGCAAGGCATTATGTGCTGGACATCCATCGTGTTGATACCACATAAGAATTCTGGTTCTTAGCGGCGCTTCATCTAGAAGAGAAGGAAGAATTCATCTGAGGAAGTTGGCATACACTGTGCCGTTTAGACCACCATTGATGAAATAAGGGTCAATAATTGTAGTACCAAACATCCCACACCAGACGTTAACTCTTCATTGACGCTGATGTTCCACCTGTCAAAGCCATCGTGGGCTGTCGCTAGACCAATAATGCACGTTCCTTGTATTTACCTGTCCCTTGTTTGAGAAGGAACATTCATCGGTGATTCTCTTTAACGTTTAAAAAGCCCTGAAGCGAAGTAGATTACGCAGAGACAAGTAATTTAGTATAAGACACATGGGGCTGCAAGTGTCGGGAACGGATGAGAAATGTTGAACATGTGACGTCAGTAGGTGACATTATTATCCTCGGTGTAACCAAGGAAAGGTTTTTCTTTTTTTGACATTATTTAATAAAGGAATCGTAGGTCATTTACTGTTAACAATGCAATTCGGAAGCTTATACTCATTTACTGTGTCGCAGTACTGCACGTTTTTGTTGTGCTGCACTTTGCAACAAACCAGATGGGACAGCCAGACCGGTTAATAAAGTAATAAGTCTTACCTCAGCGAAAAAACATTATTGTCAAACCCAATGAAAAAACACTGCCTGCCAGACGCAAGACTCGAGCACTGAGGTCCGCGAGCTAAAGTCGAGCACATGGGCCCGGAGTGGTCATCTGCTGACATCACACGTTCAACATTTCACACCACTTTTTGGGTGTGACCCGACGCTTGCGGACCCATATGTCTTACATTAAATTACTTATCTCAGAGCCATCTACGTCGCTTCAGAGGTTTTTAAACGTTAATAAGAATCACCCTGCACGACGAGTGCTTGGTCAACTGTTTTAAACTTCCTACATGCTCATGACCAGAGCTAAAAGTTCTTCATTTATCCTTGAGATGTGGTACTACTTCTTTCTCATCACGTTTACCGACCATACAAATCTTCCTACTTACTTTAGTTGCTCTTTGGATTTTGGAAACGACTGTTATTACAGCTGTCTCATAGGCACTGATACAAGTCGGAATGTGAAGGTCCTCAAATAAGTCAAGTCTAATCGTGCCATCAGGTCTAAAATATTTCTCTCACGAGTGAGCTTTCGAACTACCCATTTTAAGTAATTTTCAGAGAAAGTATTTTGTATTGTGTCGAAAGATGTCTTGTTACTCTCCGAGCTGTATGTAGAAGACTAAAGTCTACTCCAGTGCCGATATATTGATTGGGGAACATATGTCCTAGGTATCTGAAGTTTTCTCTAGGAATTTCGGCTCTGTTTCTGGATGGATATGGTCTCCGATAAAATGCCCCAATTTGAAGTTTATCTCCATTCTTCAAATTGAGTCTTGTCCATACAATTTCGCAAGCAATTTATGGTTTCAGCTACCTTTCTGAAACTAATGTTAGGTTTGCTACATTGTTTTTAGGAGTGCTCTAAACTCTCGAACAACGTAGCGAATAATTTGGCAGTTACTCTCTAGGATATTAATAGAGTCATCTGTTTGGGTAATACCTTTGGATCTTACGCTAACAATTCGTCGTCCCCTGCAGCTGTCATTATCTGGACTGAATGGAGAGTCACCTAATCTATAAATAAATAAAATAAGATAAAAAAATGTCCACCCCGTACATTGTTTTTTGTTTACTTTTGCTTTAGGCAACATTGTCCATATTGCCAGCAATACTTATAAGAACGGAGAGTTAACGTAAAAAACTTTGAATTAAAGTAATATGACAGAGTAAGCTTAGATTTGGGAATAATCGTTATACTAAGGAGATTATATTACATACAAATTAGTTCTTGCAATGTTTTCATATGGAGCATCTTACTCAAGATAGTTTGACTCTACATATACACAAACCAGTTCGAAATTTAAAAAAACTATATAAAGGAATAGCAATCTGAGTATTTATATAGAAATGTAAGTCCTTTATTAAATATACATACACTATGTGATCAAAAGTATCCGGACACCTGGCCGAAAATGACTTAAAAGTTCGTGGCGCCCTCCATCGGTAACGCTGGAATTCAATATGGTGTTGGCCCACCCTTAGCCTTGATGACAGCTCCCACTCCCGCAGGCATAAGTTGAATCAGGTGCTGAAAGGTTTCTTGAGGAATGACAGCCAATTCTTCACGGCTGCGGCACTGAGGAGAGGTATCGATGTCGGTCGGTGAGGCCTGGCACGAAGTCGGCGTTCCAAAACATCCCAAAGGTTCTACAGGATTCAGGTCAGGACTCTGTGTAGGCCAGTTCATTACAAAGATGTGTAACCACTCCCCCACAGGCCGTGCATTATGAACAGGTGCTCGATCGTGTTGAAAGATGCTACAATCATCCCCGAACTGCTCTTCAACAGTGGTACAATAAGGTGCTTAAAACATCAATGTTGGCCTGTGCTGTGATAGTGCCACGCACAACACCAAGGGGTGCAAACCCCTTCAATGAAAAACACGACCACACCATAGCACCAGCGCCAAGTTTTCTCACCTCCCGCCTAACTGTGGTAGTACTTGCAGTGGATCCTGATGCAGTTTGGAATTCCTGTGTGATGGTCTGGATAGATTTCTGCCAATTACGCATTACGACCCTCTTCAATTGTCGACAGTCTCTGTTAGTCAAGAGACGCGGTCGGCCTGTACGCTTTTGTGCTATACGTGTCACTTCACGTTTCCACTTCCCTATCACATCGAAAACAGTGGACCTGTGGATGTTTAGGAGTGTGGAAATATCGCGTACAGACGTATGACACAACCACATGACCACGTTCGAATTCCTTGAATCCCGCGGAGCGCCCCATTCTGCTCTCTCACGATGTCTTATGACTACTGACGTCGCTGATATGGAGTACCTGGCAGTAGGTGGCAGCACAATGCAACTAATATGGAAAACGTATGTTTTTGGGGGTGTGCGGATACTTTTGATCACATAGTGTATGCATACCGTGATGACGTCCAAAGAACATAGTCCCTTGTCAAAGCTGGTACCTCACGACAGAATCACGAGTAAGGACTGACCTTGCCTGACACTGCAACGAATGAGAGAAGTCAGTGTAGACGTGACCTCCAGAGGTACCATATGCTGCCACTGTCGGAAGATTACTTACATCAAAGCGTAGCGCTGCTCTGCCCCACTCCCAAGTCATCAACTACACAGACAGCATCGTCTTACTTCAGACCCAGCAGCTCGAGTTATATTAGAAACCAGAACTGTATATCAAAATTACTCAGTTGTACATTGAGGTATTACTATCATTCTGTATTGTATCAAGTGTAAGTAGGCTGTTTAGGTTTTTATGTTGGTAATGCCACGTAGTGCTCTGTATGAAAATCACTGACTATGCTGTTTGCAATCTCTGGCTGGTTGGACTCATTGTTAGAATATTCGCCTGTGTAGTGTTCGGCAGTTGGATGTGAACAGTGCGTAGTGTTGTGCAGTTGGAGGCGATCCACCAGCAGTGGTGGGTGTTGGGAGAGAGATGCCAGAGTTTTAAGCGGACGATCTGGACGTGTGTCCGTCAGAAAAAGGAAATTGACACTGACAATCGCAGGATATGAAACCAGGAGAACAACAATTACAGGTCACGTCCGTCACAATTCCGTGACGACAGAAATAATAACTGGACATGACAAGGCTATTCTTACAGTGCAAATCGTGAGCAAAACAGGCACCACTTGTATGACAACCGTTGGCAGAGTAATAACAATTACAGGGAAAGACCACCTCTCCGCAGTAATGACTATGACAGAGACAATCATAGAAACAGACAATATGGGAACCAGAACTATTATTATCAAGGGAGACAAAATAATTTCAGACGCAACAGCCCACTGCACAGTTACGACTCAGGGAGAAATTCTCCATCACGTGACCGACAAGAAAGAAATTACAGTAATTACCGACATGATGACAGACGATATAATCTTTACAACAGACCACAATTTAACCAAAACTGGCATGATTGCAAACAGGGCAGGACCCTCTGAGCAAGGTGAATTTGTAGAAGTTAGATATTCAGACCCTAGTAACGACGCGCGACAACAAAGAGACAATAGACAATGACTCGCACCGCAGGCAGCCACGTGCGCCGGGGGGGGGGGGGGGGGGGGGGGCTGAGAAAAATAACATAGAAGCTAACCTACAGAAAAATTGCCATATTCTTTATCAATGTATACTGTATGATAATTGCATTGACTTTGAAACTCTGTGTACTCGGAAGAGTAAAAGTTTACACCACATTTCACATGTAAAACCGTTTATTGAGAGATAATCTGCTTTTTCACTTAGTCTTTGGCATAAAATTTTTCACTTCAGGTTACTGGTACGATTTGTCACACTTAGAAACTGTTAACTTGCAACAATGTTTTGAAGTCAACTATCCAGTCAAGAACCTACGAAACTTATTTAGACATTAATTACGGCTGCATTGTTATAGTGAACAGACAACACAGTGTTACTATGTGTACATTATTGCCCGTTAGTTGCACTATTACGTAACGACTATAAGGCTTACATACTTAGCACAAATACTGCTAAGGAGACTTTAGTCCATCATTTTGGTTCACCTGAAAAGACATTCTGGATTTAAAGTACTTTCTGGGAGATTACAGATGACTTAGTATTTGGTTTGTTTGACAGCTACACGATTATATCACAATGCTATTAATGAGTGACAAATTCATATTGTTGCTTTTGCACTTTATGTGTTTTATATCTGCACAGCATTCTTACGAAAAGGAAAACATGTTTTAGTAGTAACTTTTGTGGTACAGCTACAATGAGACAGCCTTTTCCCTAGCTCAACAATAGATTACAGTATAGTACTTTCTTGGTCACGGTAATGCACGTAATAACTATGATATCTATACACATAGCAATTTCAATTTTGCGTATGACAGGTAAGTACATTGACTTTTGCAGAACTTTGCTTATGGATGACGACAACTACGGCACTTGGCACATTTTTACGTCATGTAATGACAGAGATTATCTTACAACAAGACGCACAGTTTAGCACTACAGGAAACGCATTTGAGTGATTAAATTTATGTACTTGGAACATTTTTAGAAATATTCTTGAATTACAAAGATACAAAGAAGGTTTTTGGTGAGACATTTCATTCCATTACTGTAATATGTAACACCTGACACCTGATGGTATAATTACATTGATCCCGAGCGGGGTACACGTTTACTTTGTGTACTAAGCGTGTGGCAAGTGCTAGGAGACCTAGCTAGTATGGTATTTGCGTTTACAACTTTACACGTTGTTGTTGTTGTGGTCTTCAGTTCAGAGACTGGTTTGATGCAGCTCTCCATGCTAATCTATCCTGTACCAGCTCCTTCATCTCCCAGTACCTACTGCAACCTACATCCTTCTGAATCTGCATGGGTGTATTCATCTCTTGGTCTCCCTCTACGATTTTTACCCTCCACGCTGCCCTCCAATGCTAAATTTGTGATCCCTTGATGCCTCAGGACATGTCCTACCAACCGATCCCTTCTTCTTGTCAAGTTGTGCCACAAACTCCTCTTCTCCCCAATTCTATTCAATACCTCGTCATTAGTTACGTGATCTACCCACCTAATCTTCAACATTCTTCTGTAGCACCACATTTCGAAAGCTTCTATTCTCTTCTTGTCCAAACTATTTATCGTCCATGTTTCACTTCCATACATGGCTACACTCCATACAAATACTTTCAGAAACGACTTCCTCACACTTAAATCAATACTCGATGTTAACAAATTTCCCTTCTTCTTCAGAAACGCTTTCCTTGCCATTGCCAGTCTACATTTTATATCCTCTCTACGTCGACCATCATCAGTTATTTTGCTTCCCAAACAGCAAAACTCCTTTACTACTTTAAGTGTCTCATTTCCTAATCTAATTCCCTCAGCATCACCCGACTTAATTCGACTACATTCCATTATCCTCGTTTTGCTTTTGTTGATGTTCATCTTATATCCTCCTTTCAAGACACTGTCCATTCCGTTCAACAGCTCTTCCAAGTCCTTTGCTGTCTCTCACAGAATTATAATGTCATCGGCGAACCTCAAAGTTTTTATTTCTTCTCCCTGGATTTTAATACCCACTCCGAATTTTTCTTTTGCTTCCTTTACTGCTTGCTCAATATACAGATTGAATAACATCGGGGAGAGGCTACAACCGTGTCTCACTCCCTTCCCAACCACTGCTTCCCTTTCATGGCCCTCGACTCTTATAACTGCCATCAGCTTTCTGTACAAATTGTAAATAGCCTTTCGCTCCCTGTATTTTACCCCTGCCACCTTTAGAATTTGAAAGAGAGTATTCCAGTCAACATTGTCTAAAGCTTTCTTCTAAGATAAGTTCTAAGGTCAGTATTGCCTCACGTGTTCCAACATTTCTACGGAATCCAAACTGATCATCCCCGAGGTCGGCTTCTACCAGTTTTTCCATTCGTCTGTAAAGAATTCGCGTTAGTATTTTGCAGCCATGACTTATTAAACTGATAGTTCGGTAATTTTCACATCTGTCAACACCTGCTTTCTTTGGGATTGGAATTATTATATTCTTCTTTAAGTCTGAGGGTATTTCGCCTGTCTCGTACATCTTGCAAACCAGATGGTAGAGTTTTGTCATGACTGGCTCTCCCAAGGCCATCAGTAGTTCTAATGGAATGCTGTCTACTCCCGGGGCCTTGTTTTGACTCAGGTCTTTCAGTGCTCTGTCAAACTTTTCACGCAGTATCGTATCTCCCGTTTCATCTTCATCTACATCCTCTTCCATTTCCATAATATTGTCCTCAAGTACATCGCCCTTGTATAGACCCTCTATATACTCCTTCCACCTTTCTGCTTTCCCCTCTTTGCTTAGAACTGGGTTGCCATCTGAGCTCTTGATATTCATACAAGTGGCTCTCTTTTCTCCAAAGGTCTCTTTAATTTTCCTGTAGGCTGTGTCTATCTTACCCCTAGTGAGATAAGCCTCTACATCCTTACATTTGTCCTCTAGCCATCCCTGCGTAGCCATTTTGCACTTCCTGTCGATCTCATTTTTGAGACGTTTGTATTCCTTTTTGCCTGCTTCATTTACTGCATTTTTATATTTTCTCCTTCCATCAATTAAATTCAATATTTCTTCTGTCACCCAAGGATTTCTACTAGCCCTCGTCTTTTTACCTACTTGATCCTCTGCTGCCTTCACTACTTCATCCCTCAGAGCTACCCATCCGTCTTCTACTGTATTTCTTTGCCCCATTCCTGTCAATTGTTCCCTTATGCTGCCCCTGAAACTCTGTACAACCTCTGGTTTAGTCAGTTTATCCAGGTCCCATCTCCTTAAATTCCCACCTTTTTGCAATTTCTTCAGTTTTAATCTACAGTTCATAACCAATAGATTTTGGTCAGAGTCCACATCTGACCCTGGAAATGTCCTACAATTTAAAACCTGGTTCCTAAATCTCTGTCTTACCATTACATAATCTATCTGATACCTTTTAGCATCTCCAGGATTCTTCCATGTAGACAACCTTCTTTTATGATTCTTGAACCAAGTGTTAGCTATGATTAAGTTATTCTCTGTGCAAAATTCTACCAGCCGGCTTCCTCTTTCATTTCTTAGCCCCAATTCATATTCACCTACTACGTTTCGTTCTCTCCCTTTTCCTACTGTCGAATTCCAGTCACCCATGGCTATTAAATTTTCGTCTCCCTTCACTACCTGAATAATTTCTTTTACCTCATCATACATTTCTTCAATTTCTTCGTCATCTGCAGAGCTAGTTGGCAAACAAATTTACACATAGGTACCATATTTCACTAACACAGATTTACACAGCTATCTGATCATTTAAGAGAGACTTTTTTTTTTACGTCAGTGACACATATTTACGTAATTGCACAGTTAAATTAATTCACACTTATGAAATTGTATTTTGTCTGTACTTTGTGAACTGTTCATATTTTTTTGGAACCGTTGTGATACTATGAGAGTTTTGAATGATGTATTTGGTAAGGGATCATGATTTTTGAAATATGTTTGAGGTAAATGACACTACTGAAACGAGCAGAGAATTTTCTTAGGTTCTGAAATTATTTAAAGAAACCATGACGTTTTTGAGATTTGTTTGATGTGCTATGATGATATTATAACGACGACGATGTGTTGAGGTATGTTTGTGATCAATGAGATGATGCTATATGAAGAATTTGATTATGCTATGTATTTATTATGATTAAATATTGAAGAAGTGTCGACGAATATCTATATGTGTAATAAGGTAAGGAAAAATGAGTAGTGGTTAGGGACTCTGATTTGCCAAAAGGATGTTGGAAACCAAGAATCGTATTTTAAGAGTTATGAAATGTGTGTACATGTGTGAATGTATCACAACACTGCTATTCATGAGATTTCGTTTCTACACATTTCTACTGTAATTGTTTGACCTGTGAAATTTTATTCGTATCAAACTGTCACTGTAGTGGAAAATGTTGTCGTAAATATTTCGGTAAGGAAGGTAGGTGACCTTCTCGTAATGCACTGTGGGGTGCCCAGCTCCGTGACAGTCGCCTGAAAAAGAAAAAAAAGTAATTAGTGTGTGCCTTTCAGGGGCACATGTGGAGGAAAAAAGAGGCCATTAACCTCAATATTGGCATTTCTTTGTACAAAGTATCGCAAATATTACACGCTCATACTTGAAGACATATGATTACACTTTGGAGGTCGTAATTTCTGATATTTACTGAAATGGCTAATGAAATGATGAGAAATATTTTATGTCTACGCACCTGATTGTGAATGCTGTCTATCTAGTTGAGAGATTTTTTTACTGCCTTATGAAATGCCTAATGGCTAGTGAATGATATTTCTTGCTTTGCTTTATGTACACATTTTCTCATTTTCTTTAATATCCAGTTTCTAGCTGCACTGCAGCATTGGTTAAAATAAAATTTATTACATGTACTAATGTAAATATTTTCTGTCTACAGACCCAGTAAATAATAATTTTATGATGTACTTTCTTTAAAAAAGGGAGCACAAATAGACATTTCGCTTCACAGGAATTGCATACATAATTTTTTTCAACGGCTTGGTAACTTGTTTGGTAGGGTAAGTTATTCTGATGCATCACTCTAGTGTGATGTGACATAGGTATTAGACATTTCCTATCTTTACTGTAATATTTTTTCTGCTTGAGCTTTGTCATGTTTAGGTATAAGTTATTGGATTTGCTGCTGCTATTTGCCAGGCATTGTCCCGCTGAATTTTACGTTGTATTAGGCCAGTTTTACTACTGATTTATTTTTATTGTTGCTGCACGTTGCCTTATTTAGTTGTAATGTTGCATTTGCTTTGCTGAGTTAGATACACTGCCGTTTGCTTTGCCAATTTGCTTTTTTTTGTCACTGCTGTTTGTGCTGCTGCATTGCATCGTTCTCTAGTATATATATCTGAGCTCAGTAGATTTAAGTTAACTTAAGAGGGGGTAGGCTATATAAGAAAATTAGTTGCAATGAATTGGAAGAAATGCATTGAAATGCTATAAGAAAAAGGTTTGGCCCAAAAAGTAGTGTACAACGAAGAATAATTATTTTGAAAGAGAATATGAACAAAAAAATTGGGTTTAGGGATAACAGGTTTAGGTAGGATTTTCTTGGAAACTGATGACGAGGTAAGATAATGGAAAATAAATAATGAGGTAAGAAATATGTGAACATATAAATACAGAAAGCATGCTTAGATAGGATTTTTTTGCGGGAACAAATGTTGAAATAAGAGGAAAGATCTGTGGAATGAAGTTTGGGTTGGACTGCAGTACCAAATGTTATACTGAAAACAAACCCTGTTCTTTCTTCTTGTGTTATTCCGCTATGTGTTTGTGTACCCTTGTGTGTTTGTGTTCTTCCTGTCGTTATGTGTTTATCTGATAAGAGTTATGTTGTAGAATTTTTCTAATACTAAGCTACATTCACTATGACGAGGAATACTGTTATCCTCAAATACTTTGGAAAAATGTTTAGATATTATTTACTCTGTTATGTTTTCCTTTAATGATCATATGTCAAATTAATGTTTGAATATTGTCATTTATTTACTTATATCATAATTCCTGTAACACTGGTGTATACGTTTATTTCTAGTCTTTTGTGAAGCCTGTATTACTACAAATGTTGTCTGTATTAATATCTTCTTTAATGATGTTTTCTGTATCTTTATAACTGTATTCTTATGCCAGATACCAGTTCTTCAAATTAAGTTTAATTTCACTGCTCACGTTTCCGTTGGTCATAGTATATGCACAATATGTGAGAAGTTATAAAAAAGGAGTTGTTAGCGCTTGCACGTGTGTTGATAATTCAGCAAGGGACTGGTTAACAGCATTGCTCGTTCTAAGGACATTCCAAAATGTGGCTACGAAGGCTTTCCCGGCGTAATAATTGATAATATTCTTCTCGGGTATGCAGCCGGATCATAACGTCTTCATGACACAATATTTCCGAGGTCCAACTGGCCGCCATCTTCAGGTGAGAGTGCTGGTGCACGATCTCGCCGGAACTGACTTCCTAGCACAAGCTGCGGCCCCTATATAGGCCGCAGAAGACCCACAACGCGTGCGCGAGAAGGTGCCGTAACTGCCCTCTAGCGCAGTAAACATACCGCGCCGCCAGTGGTGGAAATAGGCGAAATCGAGATATCGCTGTCAAAAAATTTAAAAAAATTTTTATTCCGACGATCGAAACACAGACCGTTGTTTTTTGATGTCAGATAACACCGGGTCCCAAGTCTTACTTAAAAGCCCTTGTCTCTATTAATAAGATTGTCAGATAAACGAATCTCTATGGATTCTTTTAAAACACAGTACCAATAGCGAGATGCAGGGGCAACCATTTGTGTCTCGTCGTACAGCATTCTGTGTCCCTCGGTGAGACAGTGCTCCGCCACTGCAGATTTCTCAGGTTGAAGCAGCCGTGTGTGCCGCTGATGCTCAACACATCGGTCCTGAATGGTCCGGATTGTCTGCCCAATATAAGCCTTCCCACACTGGCAAGGGATCTTGTACACACCGGGCTTCCTCAAACCCACGCCATCCTTTACAGAGCCAAGGAGCGCTCTAATCTTGGCTGGCGGACGAAAAATACTTTTGATATGGTATCTTTTCAGAATTCTTCCTATCTTCGAGGAAATGCTCTCAGCAAAAGGCAGGAAAGCCACCGATTTGCAGGTATCTTCTGGTAGTTCAGGCGAAGGTCCAAACTGGATGAGGAAACAACCAGGCTTTGTCGCCACGTGCTGACGTCGACGTACTTTTTATTTAATGACAAATATTTTTAACAGACTGACGGAGTGGCTATGGGGAGCCCACTGTCCCCAATAGTCGCCAATCTTTTTATGGAAGATTTTGAGGACATGGCGCTGAAGACGGCGTCCTTAAAACCAACTTGTTTCTGGAGGTACGTTGACGATACGTTTATGGTGTGGCCTTATGGGAGAGAAGCTCTTGACCGCCTCCTAGATCATTTTAATTCCCTGCATCCTAGCATCAAGTTTACCATGGAGGTGGAAAGTGATGGAAAGCTTCCGTTTCTGGATGTTCTGGTGTACAGAAAGGATGATGGGACACTGGGACACAGTGTTTATCGAAAGCCTGCGCACACGGACCGTTACCTGCATGCTTCTAGCTGTCATCCATCGTTCCAGCGTACGGGGGTCCTGCGGACGTTGGCGAGAAGTGCTTATGCCATTTCAGATGGAGAAAGCTTGACACAAGAATTGGACCATCTTAAGGTTGTGTTCAAGCAGAATGGCTATACAGATAAACAGATCCGTCGTGCTTTCCAGTTTGGACCTTCGCCTGAACCACCAGAAGATACCTGCAAATCGGTGGCTTTTCTGCCTTTTGCTGGGAGCATTTCCTCGAAGATAGGAAGAATTCTGAAAAGATACCATATAAAAAGTACTTTTCGTCCGCCAGCCAAGATTAGAGCGCTCCTTGGCTCTGTAAAGGATGACTTGGGTTTGAGGAAGCCCGGTGTGTACAAGATCCCTTGCCAGTGTGGGAAGGCTTATATTGGGCAGACAATCCGGACCATTCAGGACCAATGTGTTGAGGATCAGCGGCACACACGGCTGCTTCAACCTGAGAAATCTGCAGTGGCGGAGCACTGTCTCACCGAGGGACACAGAATGCTCTATGACAAGACACAAATGGTTGCCCCTGCATCTCGCTATTGGTACTGTGTTTTAAAAGAATCCATAGAGATTCGTTTATCTGACAATCTTATTAATAGAGACAAGGGCTATCTTTTAAGTAAGACTTGAGACCCAGTGTTATCTGACATCAAAAAACAACGGTCTGTGTTTCGATCGTCGGAATAAAAAATTTTTTTAATTTTTTGACAGCGATATCTCGATTTCGCCTAATTCCACGACTGGCGGCGCGGTATGTTTACTGCGCTAGAGGGCAGTTACGGCACCTTCTCGCGCACGCGTTGTGGGTCTTCTGCGGCCTATATAGGGGCCGCAGCTTGTGCTAGGTAGTCAGTTCCGGCGAGATCGTGCACCAGCACTCTCACCTGAAGATGGCGGCCAGTTGGACCGCGGAAATATTGTGTCATGAAGACGTTATGATCCGGCTGCATACCCGAGAAGAATATTATTGACATTCCAAAATGTTTGTGAGTGCACAAGTGGTGGTTTATGGACCTGCTATATTATCTACAAGCCTCTTCGATGGTGATTGTGCGCCCACACAGTCGCATTGGATGGCTGCCAGCCATCTCTACAAGGATTACAGTGGGTCTGCACCTTTGGTGGCCCAGCAATACCATTATCTCTACAAGGACTACAGTGGGTCTGCACATTTGGTGGCCCACCAATACCATAATCTCTTCAAGAAATACTGTGGCTCTGCTCTGTGATGAGCTACTTACCAGTATTCTTCAAATCTTCGACTGACTCTGCTGTGGGTTTGCTCTGTTGTGGCCCCTTACCTGTCTGCATGTCAAGAGTCAGCACTGTCTTTCCGTTGGAAAACAACTTCTTCAAGATTGCATGGAAATCCACTACTTCTGTGTGCATTTTATTTTACTGCTCATACTTTGTACTACTGTGATGAATGATCAGGACTGTCTTTATGGACTGTGAGGACAATTTTTGCTTTTGACCAACAGTGTATCAATAAGTGTGTGCGATGCAATGAAGGAGCCTCCCCGAAGATTGCGACAGCAATATACAAACGAGAACCGTAATCGGGCGCACCCCAGGCAACGTTGACCTATCACCAGCTAATCCTTCAACAGCCGCAACGGACTTCTGAGAAAATGAAGACCAGTAAGACCCTACCCAAACGGTTTTTTCTAAGGCCACTTGTGACGATGTCGATAAACATTGAAGGAATATCGAGAGACAAAGAAGTTCTGTTATCTGACTTGTGTAAAGAATATCAATGTGATTTCCTCGTGATTCAAGAAACTCATTGGGGCAGTACAAGACCCACACCCAAAATAGATGGAATGAAGATGATCTTGGAGAGACCACATGAACGGTACGGTAGTGCCATCTTCACCAGGCCAGGAATTAGAGTCACTTCTGCATCACTGACTGACAGGCAAGACATTGAGATATTAACCGTTCGAACTCAGTAGTATAACGTTATCTCTGTGTACAAACCCCAGAATCAGATTTTGTCTTCACTGAGCCTGGCAATTTCAGTTACCAAGACTTTAATTTTGTATTGGGCGATTTCAACTGTCAGAGCACTACATGGGGCTATAAAGAAACTAACAGCAGCGGAGTGGAACTAGAGACCTGGGCTGAGGTACATGACCTACTGCTCATACATGAACCGAAACTGCAGAGCTCCTTTAATAGTGGCAGATGGAAGAAAGGGTACAATACCGATAACATCTTTGTTAGCAAGAAACTCGCTGGCCAATGTGGAAAACTGATTGGGGAGCCAATTCCCCATCCGCAGCATCGGCCCATAATTTGCACGGTTAATGCAGTTGTTAAACCTGAACAAGTTCCTTTCAAAAGAAGGTTCAATTTTAAAAAGGCCAATTAGGAAGAAATTTAGAGAGCTCATTGATGTATAAATAACAAAAATCCCCCCACAACCTGAGATGTACGACTTTTTTGTCAAACTCGTTCAGAAGGTGTCTAGGAAAACTATACCGCGAGGATGCAGAACACAGTATATTACGGGACTGTCTGAGGACGCAAAGCCACTACTGGAAAGATACCAGAAGCTCTTCGATAACGACCCATTCGATGATGAGACACTTCTAGCAGGTGACGAACTCATGTCAGTCATAGCTGAGAACCGCAAAGCCAAATGGTGTAACCTCGTGGAGAACCTGGACATGAAAGTGAACAGTAGGCTGGCTTGGAAACTGTTAAAGAACCTTAACTGTGACGCCACAAAGTCAAATGATAAATTTACTAACGTCACGGCAGACCAAGTCGCCACTACACTCCTTATGAATGACAAAACCCACGGCAGAAATTACTAGGAACCATTAGCACGTGATCCGGCAGAGGAAAATCATCACCTCAAGGCATAATTTACAATGTCAGAACTTACTGCAGCCATTTCCAGCTTGAAGATTAACAGAGCTTCTGGTATCGATGAACTTAGAGTCGAGCAAAAGACTTTGGCAGTAATACCCTACAGTGGCTGCTTGATTTGATAAACGCATGTGTAGAAAGGCTCCATATTCCAAAGACGTGGAGGAAATCCCGAATGGTTGCACTTCTGAATCCAGGAAAGGACTCTGATGATCCAAAAAACTTCCGACCTGTGTCTCTTTTAAGTCACCGTTTTAAGATCTTGGAACGCCTGGCGCTAAGTCGCGTAGAAAGCGTCTTGGAACAACAGATCATCCCACAGCAGGCAGGTTTCCGACTAGGCAAATCGTCCTGCGGTCAAGTCCTGAACCTGACCCAACATATCGAGGATGGGTTTGAGAGGATAGAGATCACGGGAGTGGCATTCATACACCTTTCAGCTGCATATGATACTGTAAACCTTCGGAGGCTCCTTAGGAAAGTATGTAATGTGACAAGAGATTACCATTTAACATCACTGATAGGTACTTTCCTGCATAATTGGATGGTTGGTTGGTTGGTTTGGGGAAGGAGACCAGACAGCGAGGTCATCGGTCTCATCGGATTAGGGAAGGATGGGGAAGGAAGTCGGCCGTGCCCTTTGAAAGGAACCATCCCGGCATTTGCCTGGAGCGATTTAGGGAAATCACGGAAAACCTAAATCAGGATGGCCGGACGCGGGATTGAACCGTCGTCCTGCCGAATGCGAGTCCAGTGTCTAACCACTGCGCCACCTCGCTCGGTGCATAATTGGAGATTTTTCGTCTGTATCCAGGGCAAAAAGAGCAGGTGGAGAAATCAGAGGAATGGCCTACCTCAGGGAAGCGTCCTCGCCTAGCTCTGTATAATATATATACAAATGACCAACCAGTGCCAAACATCAAGCGCCAATTTATGTATGCCGATGACACTGCAGTTGCAGCCCAAGGTAACGATTTTATGGATATAGAGGAAAAATTAACCATTACCTTGGAAGCTCTCTCCCAGTATTATGAGGCAAACCACCTAAGGCCGAACCCTTCCCAGATGCAGGTCTGTGCATTCCATTTAAAGAACAGGGAGGCAAATCGCGAATTAAATGTAATATGGAGAGGTGAACGTCTCGAGCATTGTACAACGCCCAGATATCTTGGTGTCACGTTGGATCGCACACTGACCTATAAACATCATTGTAATGCCACAAGGGAAAAAGTCTCAACTAGAAACAACACCATCAGGAAACTAACCAGCAGTTCCTGGGGTGCAAACCCAAAAGTCCTGAGAACTTCAGCCCTTGCGCTCAGTGTGTCAGCCGCGGAATACGCTGCTCCAGTATGGTCTGCATCAACACACGCGAGAAAAGTTGATGTCGCGGTGAATGAAATGGCACGGATTGCTACCGGATGCTTGAGGCCAACCCCAGTGCACAAGATGTACTTAATCATGGGGATCGCACCGCCCAACATACGACGTTAAATCGCTGCCGAAGCCGAAAAAACCAAGCAAGAAAAGGACATGCGTCACCCTTTATATGGACACCAGCCTGCTGACCGACGGCTTTGTTCGAGGAAGAGTTTCCTGTCACGTACCCGAGCCCTGGAAGGGTCGGTTGCAGAGAATCGTTTGAAAAGGTGGGAAATAGACCTGAGAAACCCCCATAAAGATGTAAAAGAAGAACTGGCGCCTGGTGGAGACCTACCATTCACAGTCTGGAGGCCCCTAAACCGTATGTGGTTAGAAGTCATAAAGTGCAAGACAAACCTGCAGCAATGGGGCTTCCTAAAAGAGAATGAGAACACTCTCTGTCTGTGTGGTTCTGTCCAGGATCCTCAACACCTGCTTATCTGTCCATATTTAGACCAGCTCTGCACAATGAATGACTTATGGCAGGCAAATGACAATGGTCATATTGGCTGCTGATTTTTGGAAGTCTGAAGTCTAGTTCCGGACACGGAAAGTAATTAAGTAATAAGTGTGTGCCTTTGATATCTTTGTTACTGTAATTATGAAAAATTTTTCGAGTCAGTATTTTCCAGCGGCTAAAACAATTTGTAATTTTTTTTGTGGAGAGCATGGGGGCTATGTAAATAGGCTGTTTAGGTTTTTATGTTGGTAATGCCACGTAGTGCTCTGTATGAAAATCACTGACTGCGCTGTGTGCAGTCTGTCGCTGGTTGGAGTCATTGTTGGAATATTCGTTTGTGTAGTGTTGGGCAGTTGGATGTGAACATCGCATAGCGTTGTACAGTTGGAGGTGAGCCGCCAGCAGTGGTGGATATGGGGAGAGAGATGCCAGAGTTTTGAGCGGACGATCTAGACGTGTGTCCGTCAGAAAAAGGAAATTTGTTTAATTGGATGTCAAAAAATTGTATATATATATATATATATATATATATATATATATATATATATATATATATATATTCTTCCCTATCAAAATCTTTCATTTGCTAACTATGCCTATCAGTAGCTAGTGCCTTCAGTACTTACAATCTTTCATTTAGCTGGCAGTTTTGGCGCTCGTTGTATTGTAGTAGTTCGAGTAACGAAGATTTTTGTGAGGTAAGTGATTCATGAAAGGTATAGGTTATTGTTGGTCAGGACCATTCTTTTGTAGGGATTACTGAAAGTCAGACTGCATTGCGCTAAAAATATTGTGTGTCAGTGTAGTGATGATCAGAATAAGTAAAGAGAGAAATGCCTGAGTACGTTCAGTTTTGCTTAGCTGTTTGAAAATCAAATAACGTAGAAGTTTACCAGCACAGTCATTCTTAATAATTTTCCAAAGGGTACGTTTCACAAGTAATAAGTCAGAATGTTCAGCAACAGTAACAAATAAAACATGTCGTTCCTGTGGACAAGGATTATTTCCGGGTTAAGTATTACAGATTGTTCGAGTTTTAATAAAGTTTTCTAATATTTTGCGTGTGTTCTAGCCTTGCTAGGATCTATTACATTGCCGACGAAAAGTCTCGTATCCGTTTTTGTCCGGCACTATACATACAGATTTACAACATGTTATTCTAACTGAACTGTCTTAATAAGAGTACTTGAGCTGCGAGCACTTATACTACCAAATTTAAATCAGTATAGCAGTTTCTTTTATTTATTCGATTATCAAATTTTAGTTGTAGATAGTCCAAAGCCTATTTCAGTCACCGACTGATCTACCCAAGTACGATTTACTACCCGTCTTCACAGCTCTAATTCCGCCAGTACCTCATGTCCTAGCCTCCAGAATTCAAAACCTCTCTTGCGAAACTTGCAGAATGAACTCCCAGAAAGAAGGATATTGCAGAGACATGGCTTAGCCACAGCCTGAGGGTTGTTTCTAAAATAAAATTCTCACTCTGCAGCGGATTGTGCGTTGATATGAAACTTCCTGGCAGATTAAAACTCTGTACTGGCACGTGCTATACCTACTGAGCTACCTGAGCATGACCCCCGCCCCCTCCTCACTGCATTAATTCCGCCAGCACCTCGTCTCATACCTTCCAAACTTCACAGAAGCTCTCCTCCAAACTTGCAGAACTAGCACTACCAGAAAAATGGAATGGATATTGCGGAGACGTGGCCTAGCCACAGCCCGATGGGGTGGGGAGGGGGTAGGGGGGGGGGGGGTTCCAGACAGAAAATTTAACTCTGAAGCGCACTGTGCGCTGATATGATGAAACTTCCAGGCACATCAAAACTGTGTGCTGGACTAATAGTGCTAGCTCTGCAAGTTTTACAGGAGAGCTTCTGTGAAAGTGAAAGACGAAGTACTGGCGAAAGTACAGCTGTGAGGATGGTCGTGAGTCATGCTTGGGTAGCTGAGTCGTTAAAGCACTTACCATGAAAGGAAAAACTCCGAAGTTCGAGTATCGGACGGGCACACAGTTTTAATCAGTTAGCAAGTTTCATATAAGTGCACACTCCGCTGCAGAATGAAAATATCATTCTTGCATTACAGGCTGAAATGAACTTGGTATGTGGTACAGCTTCCCACTCATCTGCTCATCATCACCGGTAGGTATAGTCTTCGACATAAAAACTGACCGCCGGCAGGCCGCCACAGAGACTAAGTCCGAGTCGTTCACTTAAGGTGGCCAATAAAACTGACCGCCCCTGACAACTCTAAGTCCGGCCATCTGCACAATCTGGCAACACTTTAAGAGGCGGAAGTGTCAGGAGGAAGTGTTATCTACTTCCGAGATGTTGTCACAGTCGGCTCTCCGCCGTGGTAGCGTGCGGACGGCCCCGCGCGCCGGCCAGTGCTCCGCTGCAGGCGTTATTTACTTCCGCGTCGTAGATTGAAGACTTGTGTCCGTCCACCGTGGACAACATGTCGAGCACTTACCACCGTGCGACCCTTAAAGTTTCCTTCCCAGCTGAACATGCGCGATATCGTGCACATGAAGTTGAAAGGTTCATATGTGAAGAAGTTCGTTTAGATCCTAACCACGTTGTCGGAATCCATTTTTCGATCACGAGTAGTGTCGTTTATGTTAAGCTGACAAACACCGCGGTGTGTGAAGATGTTATTCGCCGCCATGCCAATGGACTTAAGTTCAAATACTCTGATGGTCACGTCGGAGCTGTAACACTTGAACTCGCAGAGTACAGTCAACGCACGATTAGAGTGTTTGAACTACCTTTTGAAGTGCCGAAGGACGAAGTTGTCTCTGCGTTACAACCATACAGTAACGTCATCGGTTACGTAGAGGAAAAATGGCAAACCTTCACGACCTACCATGTCCTTAATGGTGTACGTCAGGTCAAAATTGAACTGAAAAAACATATACCATCATATCTGACAATTGGCGGGGTGCGAGCCATTGTCATGTACGACGGCCAACCCCGAATATGTGCGGGTTGTGGAGAAGAAGACCACGTCAGATCCGCCTGCATGCGACGCCACCTGATCCAGACGCCGGTCGGCGAGGAAGCGTCCCCAGCGGGGATCACTCAGATCCCTGTCACATATGCCAAGTTGCCCAGGAAGGTAGCACCTCTACACAGGGTCTTCCTACTCCGTTGACGTCGTCTGATCACGTAGATACAACCGCTACTGAGATTCCTTCTGAGGTGCCACAGACGCCAGATCCTGACCTGCCGAATCTTCGCAGCACTGTGACTGAAAATACTACTGAGATGGACGTTGATTCGGGAGTGGTACCTACTTCTGCTTTCCTTCAGACTGGTCCGGGGTCAGACGAAAGCCACCCGCAATCAGACTCTGAACGACATGTTCGAAAACAAGGGTCGACACGAAAGAGAAAGAAACGTAGCTGTACACCCCCTGACGGATGGATACCACGAATGCAGACCCGAAGATGGACGACAAACCGCTCTTTGATGACCAAAAGTCTGATGCGAACGACCCGCCACGGGCGACCACTGGCAACGAACACCCCTCCTCACTGGCGCCGTCGCCCCCACAGGTCGACGTTGAAGAGAGCCTATCCACTGAGCCGAAAACTACGTCTCCTCTCCACGTGGATGCTGTGCACAGCCGATGCCCTACCGCAGTATCAGTCTCCTGGGCAGATGACGTGGAGATCGAAGGGTCTGGGGTGGACGGTGCTGATGATGGGGCGCCCCCACCGGTTGCGCCCGCGCCCGCAAACTCTCCACAATAGCAACCTCTTCAGCGGAGCGGCAAGATCGACGACCCCTCGCTCCTGAAGAAGGAGCCCCACCTGTGCCTGTGGGACTACAACACCAGCATTATCGTGTCGCAACGATTAACATCGCGACCATTCGTGCGCCCCACAAACTAGCGCTGCTCCGCGATATGATTTATGATGCGGACGTAGATATTGCGCTTTTTCAGGAAGTGTATGTCGCCGATTTTTCACCACCACATGGCTTCACGGCGCATCTTTCTCCCGCTTCGGACACATGTAGTGGTGTTGCCATCATCTTACGAGAAGGTCTTCCTGCCGAAGATGTCCTATACCTCCCCAACGGCAGAGGTATACTCTCTTTGGTGTACGCATCGTCAACATTTATGCGCCGTCGGGCTCCAGCTACCGTCGTAAACGCAATACCTTCTTCGCGAATGAAGTTACACCCCTTTTTATGGGACCACACGATGACTGGGTCATGGGTGGAGACTTCAACTGCACCCAGCGACCTCAGGATCAATTGCCGCGTCACTCACCATGCGCAGCCTTGGAAACAGTCGTCACGCGGCTACAATTCGTCGACACGTGGAGACATGTTCACGGTGATCTTATGGGCTTTACGTACTACACTGCGCACTCCTCTAGCCGACTGGACCGCATCTACATCTCGCGATCCCTAATTCAACACACTCGACAGGCTGAAATCTAGCCTGCTGCTTTCTCAGATCATGGGGCTTACTTCTGTGATGTTGTTCTCACAAGACAGGCAGTATGGCACGGACGTGGTTTATTCCTGTACATAAACCGCATGCTGGCAACAATATCAGTGATTATCGGGCATTCACCCTCCTTAACAGTGATATGAAAATCTTCACTCGCCTTTTGGCGGCACGACTTAAAAACGTTGCCCGATATGTTGTGTCGCCAGACCAAGCATCTTTGGGAGGGGATAATAATATCTGCACGGCTTTATGCCGCTACAGGGATATGATCGCCGTTACCCAGGCACAACGCCTCTCTGGGGCACTTGCGTCTTTGGACTTTAGTCAAGCTTTTGATAGGGTTGACCATTCTTTTCTTACGGCCGTTCTCCACCATATGGGTTTCCCAGTCGCCGTTATCACGGTAGTGATGCGCCTTCTGCGGGGTGCCTCATCCAGGATTATGTACAATGGCAGACTCACTCCTCCGATAAAAATAGGTCGATCTGTACGTCAAGGTTGCCCTCTATCAGCGATTTTGTACTCCTTTTCCTTGGAATCCTTGCTATGTGGACTAAGACAACGTTTGGGGGGTGTCCATAGATCGCTACCGATTCTGTTGCACGGAATATGCTGACGATGTAGTCATCTGTTTACGTAATGCCGAAGAGGTTCGAGCTGTTTTGATGTGGGTAGCGACTTATGGTGAGGCGCCGGGTAGCTCTTTAAACGTACGTAAGTCACAAGTTATGTTCATTGGCACAGGACTTACCCGTGGAGTGCGTTACACCTCTCACCACCGTTGATACCATCCGCTGTTTGGGAATAGATTTTTCATCTGATCTCCGGCGTTCAGCCTCCATCAACTGCCGACGCCTCCTTTTAATGATCAGAGCAGGTCTTATGGACCATCGCCTTTGATCCATAGATTTTCTCCAACGAGCTCGATATGTAAATATATATATCGCATCCCGAGTTCCCCATGTAGCACAAGTTCTACCTTTCCCGCTTACTGTGGCACGTTGCATGTTGGCAGCGATGGCATCTTTCATCAGCTCTGGGCTGTTGTTAAAAGTTAACTATGCAAGCCTTACTCTTCCCCGTGAACGAGGTGGGATAGGTCTGTTTCACTTGCCAGATAGAGCTCGCGCCCTATTTGTCAGCTCCCAGATGACGGTATGGACACGTTGCCCAACGAGCCTCACAGGTCTCCTCTTGTCGGCATATTCGTCGGTCTCACTGTCAGCCCCAGTGATGATCTCGGATGTACCGGCCCAGTTCCATTATATACGACACTTCTTTCTTGAACTCAGTTATCTGCGCCTCACCTTACCAAGAAAACTTTTACTCAAGACAAAGGCAGTATACAATGTCCTCCAACAAGGTCGTCCACCTAGCCCGACTGAACAAAAGTTCCCCCAGGCTGACTGGCGTCATGTATGGCGCGTGGTGATCGCCTGTTACCTTGACACGAATCTTCAATCTGTCTGGTACCTAACTGTCAATGGTAAGAAAAACAACCAATTTCGCCTTCATCGTATCCACCTCGCCAAATCACCTCTATGTTCCACGTGTGGAGTGCCAGACAATGACGAACATCGGTTTGTTTGCGGACCAGCGGCGGAGGTTTCGCACTTGCTTCGTCGTATTGTCGCCTCTCTAACACGGGACATTCCGGATCGGATTACTCCCCTTTCATTATTATTTCCGGAACGTGACTATTTTCCTCGGACAAAGATCAATGCTGTGAATTGGATTCGCGGACATGCCATCCACTACCTATTTGGACAAACTGTCGACCAGTACTCGATTTTTGGACATACCTCAATGACCGTCATTATGTCGTTGTCCGTCACCCAAAATACAGACAATTTTTCTCGAACTTCCTTGGGAGTGCTTTCCACGACCCGCCTCGCAGCTGGAATGTGTTAAGCCAAGAAAGAAGAAGGTTTCCTGTTTGAACCAATGAACTTTTCTGAACAATTTAACGGAACACATCAATTTCAAAAAGAAGTGACTCAACATATTACCAGCGGGACGCAGAAGGCCTCTGGTCAATTACACAACAAAACTAAAAAAAAAAATAATAAATAAGAAGAAAAATAATAATAAAAATAAAATTCAGAAAAAGGAAGCTTTTGTTTTGTTTGTAAGGATAGCCCTAACCTTGATTTTCCCTGGTATATAGGCAGCTCTCTGGAGTACGTTTAGTCAGGAGCCAACGCCTGAAGTGGACTAGATTTTTTTGTTATAGGAGGAAAAGTGGCGGTGGCACTGAGGGTTTTTTTTTTTTTTGGTAGTTCAATTTTATTAAGGGACTTTCTAAAAATTAAAGAAGGAAAAGAGAAAAGAGAAAAAGAACACAAAAAAACAAAACAAAAATGGGAAAAAAGAAAAACGAAAGAGGAAAGAGGAGATAAAAAAAGTGGTAATCGCCGTGCTTTCTAACCTTTAGTCGCCTGTTCGCGTCCAACGGCACTTTTTTTTTTTTTACCCCGTTTCGGCCCTCGTCTAAAGTTACGAGCCTGATTGAACATCGAAGACCATTCACTTCACATTCTACCCACTAGTAATAACAAGTACTTCCAGAAACAATCCCGCAGGTCAGCTCGTGGCTGCGTCGCGATCAGAACAGCTTACGCTCGAGCGTTTCCCTCGCGCTGCAGCGGCTACCGGCTACCGTCCAGACGCCTCCCGCCGCCTGAAATTCGGCGCCTGCCAGGTGAACGCGGCGCGACGATGTCAGTGTATGTATCAACAGTCATTTTCGAATTTGGAGTTCTAGTTATCATCTTGCATTTAAGCCCTGGATTTTGCATACTTGAAAATCATGAACTACGGTTAAGCATTGTAAAATTAAGTCGCAAGTGGAAAAAGGTGTAACGTCTGCAACACAATATTTACTTTCTGTGTAACAGAGGGGTGAATGCAGAGGAGGCAGCTAGAAATATTTGAACTGTGTGTGGAGTGAGTGCTTTTGGGAAAAATGCGCCAGAAAAAGATATTCTTGTTTCAACAAAGATCGTTCTGGCATGAATGATTTTCCACATTAAGGAAGTCTCGACTACTGATATATGTGATGGATTACCATTTAACCATCATGCGACCTTAGCAAATTTCTGAAGTCTGGTGTAGGAGTTCTGCATGCTCTAATTCGAAACAACAAAAATCAACGGAATGACTGTTGTTGAACGTCATCAGAGGTCGCTCATTGAGCATTCCTATGCAATACTGTTACTGGTGACAAGTTATGATGCCTTTATCGTCAACTTCCTAAGAAGAAATGAAAGGCTGAGTCCGACCAAAAGATGTAAACTCGAGCAAAGAGTACTGTGAACATAGCTCCTAAAGTGTGTTTTGGGCTACGAATTCTGCCCCAAGGGGTGTGTGCATCACAGCTGGAATCTGTTGCCAACGACTGACACACCTTTCGGCTGCAGTGTAAGAAAATCGACCGACAAAACTACATCACCTGTGCTACTACATGATAACTCACTCTGTTGATTTGAGAAACAAAACTATCCAGGAGATTGATAGGAAAGTCGTCTCTCAGGCACTTGTATTGATAGGGAAGTCCTCTCTCAAGCACTTCTCCCTCTTGTCATACACTCCTAAAATTTTACCTTTCCCACTCTTGATCGATCAACCGTCAAGGCAATTAATTTCTAAAAATACTCTTCAAACTACACTGGTTTAGTGACATCGTTAGAACCAGTAGGTTTCTACGGGCATAGAATTTGTAAAATACTTTAGCTTTGTCAGATTGTTTTAGATATCGGTAAAGAAAATTCTGCTGCTGATTAATTTCTCATTGATGATTATTGTTGCGTTCAGTAAGCTAATGGAAAACGCAATTAAAATATTCACTGTACTAACACAAATTAAATTCAGCTTACTACAGAAACATCACGACGGCAGACTATCTTCATAAAGCATTAAGTATCGGTAAGACGATTGAGACTATTTTAACAGATAAGAATCTGGTGTCATATTATGCTTCAGAACCTTAAACTGTTAATTTTTTTACTTCATAATAAAACAAAAGCTGTGATATGAGAAGAGGAAATGACTTATATGCTTCTCAGGAACTTTAGTTTTTCGTGTTTATTTTCTCACTTCATACAAAAACAAGGGCATTGATATGAGAAGAGGAAATGAAATATACGCTTCCAAGACATAAGAGTGCGTACATGAAAGCACTGCAGTTAATTTTTGTATGCTTGATAAATTTTGATATCACCTCACATTCCTTTGTGAGAAGGTTCCTATTTTCTTGGGATTCAAATGGTTCAAATGGCTCTGAGCACTATGGGACTCAACATCTTAGGTCGTAAGTCCCCTAGAACTTAGAACTACTTAAACCTAACTAACCTAAGGACATCACACACACCCATGCCCGAGGCAGGATTCGAACCTGCGACCGTAGCAGTCCCGCGGTTCCGGACTGCAGCGCCAGAACCGCTAGACCACCGCGGCCGGCTCTTGGGATTCAAATAGAGTGGACATTTCATCACTGGTTAATATTCTGATGACTAATGACATGATACCCGTTCCAATTGCTCCATAGCACCTGTGAGTAGAGTCTCACGTTGGTTACTATAGGACCATGCAGGCAGGGAAGTTCGCTCATTGCAGTCAGAGCCAAGATGATTTCTTTCTGTTTATGGCGAAGCGTCTGCTGCAGTGTCCACTCTCAGCCAACATAAACAAAGCGCGGCGGCACTGGGCACTGCTAATCGCTGCACTCGTCGCGAGCCGCGACAACAAGAGTGCACTGTCTCTCATAACGATATTATGGAATTAATAGATTTTACTTACTTAACGTAATATGCAGGGCATGGGTTGGGTAAAAATGCAGTTTGAAACTCCCCATCGCATTAAAATACTTTACAGTCATATTTGATGCAATATTCATGGTTGGTTGTCTCTCTAATGTTAATAGTATTGATACAGATTGTGCGTGAACACGAAAACACACACACACAAACACACACACACACACACACACACACACACACACGGTCATTGATTCCAGTGAGGGTGAGGGACTACTGTGTGTTGAACAACACATGCACCAATCAACTCTCCAGTTGGCGTCGAGTGGATGAGATTTTTCAATTACCTTGCATTACAAGAATTGTAAGGAGGAGACTGAAAGTAAATGGACTTGTATGCTAAAGAGCTGCGACAAAGCAAAGCTTCACCGATTATCAGATAACTGTCCACATGGGTTTTGTGGACGAGTACACTTTTAGTAACCAACCCAACAACCATCATTACGTAAGATTTCTTGAAGGCGTAGGCGTATTGATTTCATTAAATCGTCGATAGTGTAGCGTGATAATTAACTTCCCACCATAAGTTTTCTATATTCGTCGAAAGGTCGCTCGCATTTGCAGGTCCACATGGCAATGACCTTGTTACCTCTGCCTACGTATTCTCTATCTGGTTGAAGTTTTGTGATCGTGAAACAAACGGCAACATCTTTATCTCACTTAGCCCTGAAACCCATTTTGCACTGCCGTGCTATGATGGATGGGGCTCTGCTCCTGTAAATAAACTGTTATCTCGTTACTGTAAATATTTATATTTAAATAACGTATTTATGATAAGCAAATTGTATTATTATTTTTCATAGTGTTTAAGAATTCAGGCCCTGTCATAGATAAGTGATCCAGATTCAACAATCCGATTAAGAATGTGGTTTACCCAGTCAATCATATGATGAGAACCGTAGTCGGATATCCACATTAAGACTGACTGGCTGAATCCGATTAGAACGATCTGGTATCGAAATGAAATTACAGAAATTGGATAATTTGAACGTCTGTATTGCAACAATGCTGCGCACATAAATTCCTTTGATGGAGTAACATTTAGCAAGTGTCTAAGAAAAAGTGAGAAATATGTCTACTAGCAGCAACTTAACGTAATTATAACCCATATTTATGTGATGGAAATATTGAATCGAACAATAGACATATCGGATTTGCTGATGACATAATGGTAATAATAGTAATAATAATAATAATAATAATTGGCGAATAGGAGAAAGCCTCCCACGTATGGGTGGTACCGAGGAAATCCAATACTTGGGGTGAACGAAATACTAACACAATCCTGAACGGCTACTCAAGCCGTTGAACCCAAAATCAAGACACGCCTGAGTGAAAATCACCGGTACTCTGGTCACCGTCAGTGAGCTCAATGAGCTCGGCTGAAAATATTTGCTTCCAAAGGCTTCAACACCCTCTGCTCCTGCCCGGTCCTGGTATCACTCCGGCAAAACCAATGAAACATAAGCAAATATGAACTGTGCAATAAAAGTCAACTTTACACCAGGCGGTACACAACCCGCCCGTCGACAGGCGGCAGCTGGATTTTCAGATTCTGGGGAGTCCAGGCTAGCACGCATCGGAGATCTCAGGCAAATTTCTCTAAATGCAGAAAACAAGCATTTAAAAACCAAACATCGATTCAGTGATCCAAACACGAAAACTAAATAATCTCACATAAGAAATCGACCTGCAGAAAATTCTCAACCTTGCTCTTCAAGAACCACGACTAAATGACAATGAAACCTTACATTACGGAAACCATCACATCTTCAAGAGCAAAACCCAACAAAAGGTAGCGAAAGGCGCACCAATCTTCGGCATGGCATTTCTCGAACACAGATCTATCATAAACTCTGGCAAGGAAATCACATCCATCAACAACCGACTTATGACTATGCTCATTCAGAGCCCCCCCCCCCCAAAAAAAATATATATATACACTCATCAATGCACATGCCCCCACGAACATCGAAAATAATAAAAACACGGAAAATGTCGAGAAATTCTGCAACATACTCGAAGAAACTATGAGCAAAATTCACCAAGATGACGTGAAAATACTAATGGGAGACTTCAACTCCCTATTTGGGACAGAAAAAAATGTAGAAAAATAACTGGTACAAATTCAACACACCGAAACACTTACACCAACGGCACGTGGCTGATTGACATTTGCTAACAATTTAACCTCAAAACGATGTCTACCCACTTTAGGAAAAAACCAGTTCCCAGGTAACATGCTTGGCTACCAGGTGCTAGCTGCTTTCGTTCGCCTTTCAAGACTCGCTGAAAGCCAGATTTTTAATTCTTTTGTAGCAGAGCTACAAGCAGGCAGATACAAACTCAGCCGGCCGAAGTGGCCGTGCGGTTAAAGGCGCTGCAGTCTGGAACCGCAAGACCGCTACGGTCGCAGGTTCGAATCCTGCCTCGGGCATGGATGTTTGTGGTGTCCTTAGGTTAGTTAGGTTTAACTAGTTCTAAGTTCTAGGGGACTAATGACCTCAGCAGTTGAGTCCCATAGTGCTCAGAGCCATTTGAACCATTTTTGATACAAACTCAATAAGGGAATCGTCAGTCAACGCTCGAGAAAATTCGCCTTTCTACTTTTAGTACCTCTTAGTGTCAGAGCGAAAACCTGACGGTACTGCAAAATTCATAGTGCCACATTTGTTTTCTACCGACTTAATTTTTTGTGGTTCTGAATACATAATTTTATTTATGAACTGCCACATTTTCATAATACTTGCGAATGATACAGGACATGAAGTAAAAACAGACCTTTTCGAAGTCAAAAGTCTGTGATATCCTACTAATTCGTGTTAAAATAGTCTCAATCGTCTTAGAGATACTCAATGCTTTATTAAGATAGTCTGCCGTCATGATGTTCCTGTAGTAAGCTGAATTTAATTTGTATTAGTACAGTGAATATTTTAATTGCGTTTTCCATTAGTTTACTGAACGCAACAATAGTCATCAATGAGAAATTAATCAGCAGCAGAATTTTCTTTCCCGATATCTAAAACAATCTGACAAAGCTAAAGTATTTTACAAATTCTATGCCCGTAGAAACCTACTGGTTCTAACGATGTCACTAAACCAGTGTAGTTTGAAGAGTATTTTTAGAAATTAATTTCCTTGACGGTTGATCGATCAAGAGTGGGAAAGGTAAAATTTTAGGAGTGTATGACAAGAGGCCCCCCCATGAACCATGAACCTTGCCGTTGGTGGGGAGGCTTGCGTGCCTCAGCGATACAGATGGCCGTACCGTAGGTGCAACCACAACGGAGGGGTATCTGTTGAGAGGCCAGACAAACATGTGGTTCCTGAAGAGGGGCAGCAGCCTTTTCAGTAGTTTCAGGGGCAACAGTCTGGATGATTGGCTGATCTGGCCTTGTAACATTAACCAAAACGGCCTAGCTGTGCTGGTACTGCGAACGGCTGAAAGCAAGGGGAAACTACAGCCGTATTTTTTCCCGAGGACATGCAGCTTTACTGTATGATTAAATGATGATGGCGTCCTCTTGGGTAAAATATTCCAGAGGTAAAATAGTCCCCCATTCGGATCTCCGGGCGGGGACTGCTCAGGAGGACGTCGTTATCAGGAGAAAGAAAACTGGCGTTCTACGGATCGGATCAGATCACTTAATCGGGCAGGTAGGTTAGAAAATTTAAAAAGGGAAATGGATAGGTTAAAGTTAGATATAGTGGGAATTAGTGAAGTTAGGTGGCAGGAGGAACAAGACTTTCGGTCGGGTGATTACAGGGTTATAAATACAAACTCAAATAGGGGTAATGCAGGAGTAGGTTTAATAATGAATACAAGAATAGGAGTGCGGGTTAGCTACTACAAACAGCATAGTGAACGCATTATTGTGGCCAAGATAGACACAAAGCCCATGCCTACTACAGTAGTACAAGTTTATATGCCAACTAGCTCTGCAGATGATGAAGAAATAGATGAAATGTATGAGGAGATAAAAGAAATTATTCAGGTAGTGAAGGGAGACGAAAATTTAATAGTCATGGGTGACTGGAATTCGTCAGCAGGAAAAGGGAGAGAAGGAAACGTAGTAGGTGAATATGGATTGGGGGGAAGAAATGAAAGAGAAAGCCGCCTTGAAGAATTTTGCACAGAGCATAACTTAATCATAACTAATACTTGGTTCAAGAATCATAAAAGGAGGTTGTATACCTGGAAGAATCCTGGAGATACTAAAAGGTATCAGATAGACTATATAATGGTAAGACAGAGATTTAGGAACCAGGTTTTAAATTGTAAGACATTTCCGGGGGCAGATGTGGATTCTGACCACAATCTATTGGTTATGAACTGCAGATTGAAACTGAAGAAACTGCAAAACGGTGGGAGTTTAAGGAGATGGGACCTGGACAAACTGAAAGAACCAGAGGTTGTAGAGAGTTTCAGGGAGAGCATAAGGGAACAATTGACAGGAATGGGGGAAAGAAGTACAGTAGAAGAAGAATGGGTAGCTCTGAGGGATGAAGTAGTGAAGGCAGCAGAGGATCAAGTAGGTAAAAAGACGAGGGCTAATAGAAATCCTTGGGTAACAGAAGAAATATTGAATTTAATTGATGAAAGGAGAAAATATAAAAATGCAGTAAATGAAGCAGGCAAAAAGGAATACAAACGTCTCAAAAATGAGATCGACAGGAAGTGCAAAATGGCTAAGCAGGGATGGCTAGAGGACAAATGTAAGGATGTAGAGGCTTATCTCACCAGGGGTAAGATAGATACTGCCTACAGGAAAATTAAAGAGACCTTTCGAGAGAAGAGAACCGCTTGTATGAATATCAAGAGCTCAGATGGCAACCCAGTTCTAAGCAAAGAAGGGAAGGCAGAAAGGTGGAAGGAGTATATAGAGGGTTTATACAAGGGCGATGTACTTGAGGACAATATTATGGAAATGGAAGAGGATGTAGATGAAGACGAAATGGGAGATAAGATACTGTGTGAAGAGTTTGACAGAGCACTGAAAGACCTGAGTCGAAACAAGGCCCCGGGAGTAGACAACATTCCATTAGATCTACTGATGGCCTTGGGAGAGCCAGTCATGACAAAACTCTACCATCTGGTGAGCAAGATGTATGAGACAGGCGAAATACCCTCAGACTTCAAGAAGAATATAATAATTCCAATCCCAAAGAAAGCAGGTGTTGACAGATGTGAAAATTATCGAACTATCAGTTTAATAAGTCACAGCTGCAAAATACTAACGCGAATTATTTACAGACGAATGGAATAACTGGTAGAAGCGGACCTCGGGGAAGATCAGTTTGGATTCCGTAGAAATGTTGGAACACGTGAGGCAATACTAACTTTACGACTTATCTTAGAAGAAAGATTAAGAAAAGGCAAACCTACGTTTCTAGCATTTGTAGACTTAGAGAAAGCTTTTGAAATGTTAACTGGAATACTCTCTTTCAAATTCTGAAGGTGGCAGAGGTAAAATACAGGGAGCGAAAGGCTATTTACAATTTGTACAGAAACCAGATGGCAGTTGTAAGAGTCGAGGGGCATGAAAGGGAAGCAGTGGTTGGGAAAGGAGTGAGACAGGGTTGTAGCCTCTCCCCGATGTTATTCAATCTGTATATTGAGCAAGCAGTAAAGGAAAGAAAAGAAAAATTCGGAGTAGGTATTAAAATCCATGGAGAAGAAGTAAAAACTTTGAGGTTCGCCGATGACATTGTAATTCTGTCAGAGACAGCAAAGGACTTGGAAGAGCTGTTGAACGGAATGGACAGTGTCTTTAAAGGAGGATATAAGATGAATATCAACAAAAGCAAAACGAGGATAATGGAATGTAGTCAAATAAAATCGGCTGATGCTGAGGGAATTAGATTAGGAAATGAGACACTTAAAGTAGTAAAGGAGTTTTGTTATTTAGGGAGTAAAATAACTGATGATGGTCGAAGTAGAGAGGATATAAAATGTAGACTGGCAATGGCAAGGAAATCGTTTCTGAAGAAGAGAAATTTGTTAACATCGAGTATTGATTTAAGTGTGAGGAAGTCGTTTCTGAAAGTATTTGTATGGAGTGTAGCCATGTATGGAAGTGAAACATGGACGATAACTAGTTTGGACAAGAAGAGAATAGAAGCTTTCGAAATGTGATGCTACAAAAGAATGCTGAAGATAAGGTGGGTAGATCACGTAACTAATGAGGAGGTATTGAATAGGATTGGGGAGAAGAGAAGTTTGTGGCACAACTTGACTAGAAGAAGGGATCGGTTGGTAATACATGTTTTGAGGCATCAAGGAATCACAAATTTAGCGTTGGAGGGCAGCGTGGAGGGTAAAAATCGTAGAGGGAGACCAAGAGATGACTACACTAAGCAGATTCAGAAGGATGTAGGTTGCAGTAAGTACTGGGAGATGAAGAAGCTTGCACAGGATAGAGTAGCATGGAGAGCTGCATCAAACCAGTCTCAGGACTGAAGACCGCAACAACAACAACAACAACAACAACAACATGACAAGAGGGAGAAGAGCTTGAGAGAGGACTTCCCTATCAATACAAGTGCCTGAGAGACGACTTTCCTATCAATCTCCTGGATAGTTTTGTTTCTCAAATCAACAGAGTGAGTTATCGTGTAGTAGCACAGGTGATGTAGTTTTGTCGGTCGATTTTCTTACACTGCAGCCGAAAGGTGTGTCAGTCGTTGGCAACAGATTCCAGCTGTGATGCACACACCCCTTGGGGCAGAATTCGTAGCCCAAAACACACTTTAGGAGCTATGTTCACAGTACTCTTTGCTCGAGTTTACATCTTTTGGTTGGACTCAGCCTTTCATTTCTTCTTAGGAAGTTGACGATAAAGGCATCATAACTTGTCACCAGTAACAGTACTGCATAGGAATGCTCAATGAGCGACCTCTGATGACGTTCAACAACAGTCATTCCGTTGATTTTTGTTGTTTCGAATTAGAGCATGCAGAACTCCTACACCAGACTTCAGAAATTTGCTAAGGTCGCATGATGGTTAAATGGTAATCCATCACATATATCAGTAGTCGAGACTTCCTTAATGTGGAAAATCATTCATGCCAGAACGATCTTTGTTGAAACAAGAATATCTTTTTCTGGCGCATTTTTCCCAAAAGCACTCACTCCACACACAGTTCAAATATTTCTAGCTGCCTCCTCTGCATTCACCCCTCTGTTACACAGAAAGTAAATATTGTGTTGCAGACGTTACACCTTTTTCCTCTTGCGACTTAATTTTACAATGCTTAACCGTAGTTCATGATTTTCAAGTATGCAAAATTCAGGGCTTAACTGCAAGATGATAACTAGAACTCCAAATTCGAAAATGACTGTTGATACATACACTGACATCGTCGCGCCGCGTTCACCTGGCAGGCGCCGAATTTCAGGCGGCGGGAGGCGTCTGGACGGTAGCCGGTAGCCGCTGCAGCGCGAGGGAAACGCTCGAGCGTAAGCTGTTCTGATCGCGACGCAGCCACGAGCTGACCTGCGGAATTGTTCCTGGAAGTACTTGTTATTGCTGGTGGGTAGAATGTAAAGCGAATTATCTTCTATGTTCAATCAGACTCGTAACTTTAGACGAGGGCCGAAACGCGGCAAAAAAAAAAAAAAAAAAAAAAAAAAAAAAAAATGCAGTTGGACGCGAACAGACGACTGTAAGTTTAGAACGCATGGCGATTACTACTTTTTTTGTTTTTTTACCACTATATTTTTAGTTTTTCTTTATTTTTTATTTTTTTAATTTATTTTTTGTTCTTTTTTTCTTTTTTAATTTATAATAGAAAATAGTATATCAAGCGACTAGAACCTCCTTTTTTAAATTTTTTTTGTTTATTTAAAAAAAAGCTAAGTGCCACCGCCACTTTTCATCCTATAACAAAAAAAAAAATCTGGTCCACTTCAGGCGTTGGCTCCTGACTAAACCTACTCCAGAGAGCTACCTATATACCAGGGGAAATATGGGAAATCAAGGTTAGGGCTATCCTTACAAACAAAACAAAATCTTCCTTATTCTGAATTTTATTTTTGTTTTTATTGTTTTTATTTGTCTTTTATTTTTTTCTTTTCCTTTCATTTTCTTTTTGTTGTGTAATTCATCAGAGGCCTTCTGCGCCCCACTGGTAATATGTTGAGTCACGTCTTCTCGAAATTGATGTGTTCCGTTAAATTATTCAGAAATGTTCATTGGTTCAAACAGGTAACCTTCTTCTCTCTTGGCTTAACACATTCCAGCTGCGAGGCGGGAAGTGGAAAGCACTCCCAAGGAAGTTCGAGAAAAATTGTCTGTATTTTGGGTGACTGACAACGACATAATGGCGGTCATTGAGGTATGTCCAAAAATCGAGTACAGAGTCGACAGTTTGTCCAAATAGGTAGTGAATGGCATGTCAGAAAATCCAATTCACAGCATTGATCTTTGTCCGAGGAAAATAGTCACTTTCCGGAAATAAGAATGAAAGGGGAGTAATCTGATCTGGAATGTCCCGCGATAGAAAAGTCACAATACGACGAAGCAAGTGAGAAACCTCCGCCGCTGGTCCGCAAACAAACCGATGTTCGACGGCCGGTGTGGCCGAGCGGTTCTAGGCGCGTCAGTCTGGACCCGCGCGACTGCTACGGTCGCAGGTTCGAATCCTGCCTCGGGCATGGATGTGTGTGATGTCCTTAGGTTAGTTAGGTTTAAGTAGTTCTAAGTTCTAGGGGACTGATGACCTCAGATGTTAAGTCCCATAGTGCTCAGAGCCATTTGAGCCAAACCGATGTTCATCATTGTCTGGCATTCCACACGTGGAACATAGAGGTGATTGGGGGAGGTGGATACAATGAAGGCGAAATTGGTTGTTTTGCTTACCATTGACAGTTAGGTACCAGACAGATTGAAGATTCGTGTCAAGGTAACAGGCGAACACTGCTGGGGGAACTTTTGTTCAATCGGGTTAGGTGGACGACCTAACTGGAGGACATTGTATACTGGCTTTGTCTTGAGTAAAAGTTTTCTTGGTAAGGTGAGGCGTAGATAACTGAGTTCAAGAAAGAAGTATCATATACAGGGCTATTACAAATGATTGAAGCGATTTCATAAATTCACTGTAGCTCCATTCATTGACATATGGTCACGACACACTACAGATACGTAGAAAAACTCATAAAGTTTTATTCGGCTGAAGCCGCACTTTAGGTTTCTGCCGCCAGAGCGCTCGAGAGCGCAGTGAGACAAAATGGCGACAGGAGCCGAGAAAGCGTATGTCGTGCTTGAAATGCACTCACATCAGTCAGTCATAACAATGCAACGACACTTCAGCGCGAAGTTCAACAAAGATCCACCAACTGCTAACTCCATTCGGCGATGGTATGCGCAGTTTAAAGCTTCTGGATGCCTCTGTAAGGGGAAATCAACGGGTCGGCCTGCAGTGAGCGAAGAAACGGTTGAACGCGTGCGGGCAAGTTTCACGCGTAGCCCGCGGAAGTCGACGAATAAAGCAAGCAGGGAGCTAAACGTACCACAGCTGACGGTTTGGAAAATCTTACGGAAAAGGCTAAAGCAGAAGACTTACCGTTTACAATTGCTACAAGCCCTGACACTCAATGACAAAGTCAAACGCTTTGAATTTTCGGCGCGGTTGCAACAGCTCTTGGAAGAGGATGCGTTCAGTGCGAAACTTGTTTTCAGTGATGAAGCAACATTTTTTCTTAAAGGTGAAGTGAACAGACACAATGTGCGAATCTGGGCGGTAGAGAATCCTCACGCATTCGTGCAGCAAATTCACAATTCACCAAAAGTTAACGTGTTTTGTGCAATCTCACGGTTTAAAGTTTACGGCCCCTTTTTCGTCTGCGAAAAAAACGTTACAGGACACGTGTATCTGGACATGCTGGAAAATTGGCTCATGCCACAACTGGAGACCGACAGCGCCGACTTCATCTTTCAACAGGATGCTGCTCCACCACACTTCCATCGTGATGTTCAGCATTTCTTAAACAGGAGATTGGAAAACCGATGGATCGGTCGTGGTGGAGATCATGATGAGCAATTCATGTCATGGCCTCCACGCTCTCCCGACTTAATCCCATGCGATTTCTTCCTGTGGGGTTATGTGAAAGATTCAGTGTTTAAACCTCCTCTACCAAGAAACGTGCCAGAACTGCGAGCTCGCATCAACGATGCTTTCGAACTCATTGATGGGGACATGCTGCGCCGAGTGTGGGAAGAACTTGATTATCGGCTTGATGTCTGCCGAATCACTAAAGGGGCACATATCGAACATTTGTGAATGCCTAAAAAAACTTTTTGAGTTTTTGTATGTGTGTGCAAAGCATTGTGAAAATATCTCAAATAATAAAGTTATTGTAGAGCTGTGAAATCGCTTCAATCATTTGTAATAACCCTGTATAATGGAACTGGGCCGGAACATCCGAGATCATCACTGGGGCTGACAGTGAGACCGACGAATATGCCGACAGGAGGAGACCAGTGAGGCTCGTAGGGCAACGTGTCCATACCGTCATCTGGGAGCTGACAAATAGGGCGCGAGCTCTACCTGGCACGTGAAACAGACCTATCCCACCTCGTTCACGGGGAAGAGTAAGGGTTGCATAGTTAACTTTTAACAACAGCCCAGAGCTGATGAAAGATGCCATCACTGCCAACATGCGATGTGCCACAGTAATCGGGAAAGGTAGAACTTGTGCTACATGGGGAACTCGGGATGCGATATATATATTTACATATCGAGCTCGTTGGAGAAAATCTAGGGATCGAAGGCGATGGTCCATAAGACCTGCTCTGATCATTAAAAGGAGGCGTCGGTAGTTGATGGTGGCTGAACGCCGGAGATCAGATGAAAAATCTATTCCCAAACAGCGAATGGTATCAACAGTGGTGAGAGGTGTAACGGTCTCCACGGGAAGTCCCGTGCCAATGAACATAACTTGTGACTTACGTACGTTTAAAGAGCTACCCGATGCCTCACCATAAGTCGCTACCCACATCAAAACAGCTCGAACCTCTTCGGCATTACGTAAACAGATGACTACATCGTCAGCATAGGCCGTGCAACAGAATCGGTAGCGATCTATGGACAATCCTACCAAACGTTGTCTTTATCCACATAGCAAGGATTCCATGGAAAAGGAGTACAAAATCGCTGATAGAGGGCAACCTTGACGTACAGATCGACCTATTTTTATCGGAGGAGTGAGTCTGCCATTGTACATAACCCTGGATGAGGCACCCCGCAGAAGGCGCATCACTACCGTGATAACGGCGACTGGGAAACCCATATGGTGGAGAACGGCCGTAAGAAAAGAATGGTCAACCCTATCAAAAGCTTGACTAAAGTCCAAAGACGCAAGTGCCCCAGAGAGGCGTTGTGCCTGGGTAACGGCGATCATATACCTGTAGCGGCATAAAGCCGTGCTGATATTATTATCCCCTCCCAAAGATGCTTGGTCTGGCGACACAACATATCGGGCAACGTTTTTAAGTCGTGCCGCCAAAAGGCGAGTGAAGATTTTCATATCACTGTTAAGGAGGGCGATGGGCCGATAATCACTGTTATTGTTGCCACCATGCGGTTTATGTACAGGAATAATAATTCCTTCCATGAAAGCGTCCGGCACAGGTACTTCCGGAGACATCAGTTCCCGACAGATGGAGGTGAAGGTGGACTCTAACAAATCGCGGAAGATGCGATAAAATTCGAGGGGAAGACCGTCGGGTCCTGGGGAGCGATTGTTGGTTCCTGCCCAGATCGCATCGCGGACTTCATCACCAGTCACCTCTGACATCAAGTCAATCGCCGCATCTCCTGGGATACCACCGAAGTTGAGCTGCGAGACTTCCTCGATCAACTCTGGGGAATGTGGAATTGCGGCGTAGAGCTGCTGGTAGTGGGCATGAAGCACATTCCCTATTGCAGATTGGGTTACGTAGCGACGCCCTTCTTGGTCTGTTATGACGTGAATCAATTTTCGGCGTCGATTTTGGCGTTCTTGGATGATATGGTACATCGACGGATGTTCATGAGGCATGCGATCAGCAGTACGAGATCGTACTATCGCTCCTTCCAAATGCCTCCGCATGAGATTGGAGATTTGTGCTTGTATGGCTCTAAGGGGAGGCTGGCATCGTGGAGCATTCTCGTAGGATCCTGAAGTAAAAGTCCATAGTGCTCTTCCTCCAGGCTACAACATCTTTGCCATACCGGATCAAAGTTTTTCGAAGAGCAGGTTTTGCACACTGCATCCACCAGGATATGGTAGACGGATATGTGGGACGGCGTCTATTACATGTGATCCAAGTGTCTTCTATTAGAAGTCGACAGTCAGGTGAATTAAGAAGTGCCGTGTTCAGTTTCCATAAACCACGTCCGTGACACACTGCCTGTCTTGTGAGAACAACATCACAGAAGTAAGCCTCATGATCTGAGAAAGCAACAGGCTAGATTTCAGCCTGTCGAGTGTGTTGAATTAGGTATCGCGAGATGTAGATGCGGTCCAGTCGGCTAGAGGAGTGCGCAGTGTAGTACGTAAAGCCCATAAGATCACCGTGAACATGTCTCCACGTGTCGACGAATTGTAGCCGCGTAACGACTGTTTCCAGAGCTGCGCATGGTGAGTGACGCGGCAATTGATCCTGAGGTCGCTGGGTGCAGTTGAAGTCTCCACCCATGACCCAGTCATCGTGTGGTCCCATAAAAAGGGATGTAACTTCATTCGCGAAGAAGGTATTGCGTTTACGACGGTAGCTGGAGCCCGACGGCGCATAAATGTTGACGATGCGTACACCAAAGAGTGTAAGGCCATACCTATACCTCTGCCGTTGGGGAGGTATAGGACATCTTCGGCAGGAAGACCTTCTCGTAAGTTGATGGCAACACCACTACCGGTGTCCGAAGCGTGAGAAAGATGCGCCGTGAAGCCATGTGGTGGTTAAAAATCGGCGACATGCACTTCCTTAAAAAGCGCAATATACACTCCTGGAAATGGAAAAAAGAACACATTGACACCGGTGTGTCAGACCCACCATACTTGCTCCGGACACTGCGAGAGGGCTGTACAAGCAATGATCACACGCACGGCACAGCGGACACACCAGGAACCGCGGTGTTGGCCGTCGAATGGCGCTAGCTGCGCAGCATTTGTGCACCGCCGCCGTCAGTGTCAGCCAGTTTGCCGTGGCATACGGAGCTCCATCGCAGTCTTTAACACTGGTAGCATGCCGCGACAGCGTGGACGTGAACCGTATGTGCAGTTGACGGACTTTGAGCGAGGGCGTATAGTGGGCATGCGGGAGGTCGGGTGGACGTACCGCCGAATTGCTCAACACGTGGGGCGTGAGGTCTCCACAGTACATCGATGTTGTCGCCAGTGGTCGGCGGAAGGTGCACGTGCCCGTCGACCTGGGACCGGACCGCAGCGACGCACGGATGCACGCCAAGACCGTAGGATCCTACGCAGTGCCGTAGGGGACCGCACCGCCACTTCCCAGCAAATTAGGGACACTGTTGCTCCTGGGGTATCGGCGAGGACCATTCGCAACCGTCTCCATGAAGCTGGGCTACGGTCCCGCACACCGTTAGGCCGTCTTCCGCTCACGCCCCAACATCGTGCAGCCCGCCTCCAGTGGTGTCGCGACAGGCGTGAATGGAGGGACGAATGGAGACGTGTCGTCTTCAGCGATGAGAGTCGCTTCTGCCTTGGTGCCAATGATGGTCGTATGCGTGTTTGGCGCCGTGCAGGTGAGCGCCACAAGCAGGACTGCATACGACCGAGGCACACAGGGCCAACACCCGGCATCATGGTGTGGGGAGCGATCTCCTACACTGGCCGTACACCACTGGTGATCGTCGAGGGGACACTGAATAGTGCACGGTACATCCAAACCGTCATCGAACCCATCGTTCTACCATTCCTAGACCGGCAAGGGAACTTGCTGTTCCAACAGGACAATGCACGTCCGCATGTATCCCGTGCCACCCAACGTGCTCTAGAAGGTGTAAGTCAACTACCCTGGCCAGCAAGATCTCCGGATCTGTCCCCCATTGAGCATGTTTGGGACTGGATGAAGCGTCGTCTCACGCGGTCTGCACGTCCAGCACGAACGCTGGTCCAACTGAGGCGCCAGGTGGAAATGGCATGGCAAGCCGTTCCACAGGACTACATCCAGCATCTCTACGATCGTCTCCATGGGAGAATAGCAGCCTGCATTGCTGCGAAAGGTGGATATACACTGTACTAGTGCCGACATTGTGCATGCTCTGTTGCCTGTGTCTATGTGCCTGTGGTTCTGTCAGTGTGATCATGTGGTGTATCTGACCCCAGGAATGTGTCAATAAAGTTTCCCCTTCCAGGGACAATGAATTCATGGTGTTCTTATTTCAATTTCCAGGAGTGTATATGTCCGCATCATGAATCATATCGCGGAGCAGCGCTAGTTTGTGGGGCGCACGAATGGTCGCGAGGTTAATCGTTGCGACACGATAATGCTGGTGTTGCAGTCCCACAGGCACAGGTGGGGCTCCGCCGGCCGGTGTGGCCGTGCGGTTCTAGGCGCTTCAGTCTGGAACAGCGTGACAGCTACGGTCGCAGGTTCGAATCCTGCCTCGGGCATGGATGTCTGTGATGTCCTTAGGTTAGTTAGGTTTAAGTAGTTCTAAGTTCTAGGGGACTGATGACCACAGATGTTAAGTCCCATAGTGCTCAGAGCCATTTGAACCATTCTTTGAACAGGTGGGGCTCCTTCTTCAGGTGCGAGGGGTCGTCGATCTTGCCGCTCCGCTGAAGAGGTTGCTATTGTGGAGAGTTTGCGGGCGCGGGCGCGGGCGCGGGCGCAACCGATGGGGGCGCCCCATCATCAGCACCGTCCACCCCAGTCCCTTCGATCTCCACGTCATCTGCCCAGGAGACTGATACTGCTGTGCACATCATACACGTGGAGAGGAGACGTAGTTTTCGGCTCAGCGGATAGGCTCTCTTCAACGTCGACCTGTGGTGGCGACGGCGCCAGTAAGGAGGGGTGTTCGTTGCCCGTGGTCGCCTGTGGCGGGTCGTTCGCATCAGACTTTTGGTCATCAAAGAGCGGTTTGTCGTCCATCTTCGGGTCTGCATCCCTGGTATCCATCCGTAGAATGGATTCATCAGGGGATGAGCGGCTACGTTTCTTTCTCTTTCGTGTCGACCCTTGTTTTCGAACATGTCGTTCAGAGTCTGGTTGCGGGTGGCTTTCGTCTGACTCCGGACCAGTCTGAAGGAAAGCAGATGTAGGTACCACTCCCGAATCAACGTCCATAACAGTAGCATTTTCAGTTACAGTGCTGCGAATATTCGGCAGGTCAGGATCTGGCGCCTGTGGCACCTCAGAAGGAATCTCAGTAGCGGTTGCATCTACCTGATCAGACGACGTCAACGGAGCAGGAAGACCCTGTGTAGAGGTGCTACCTTCCTTGGCAACCTTGGCATGTGTCACAGGGATCTGAGTGATCACCGCTGGGGACGCTACCTCGCCGATCGGCGTCTGGATCAGGCGGCGTCGCATGCAGGCGGATCTGACGTGGCCTTCTTGTTCACAACCCGCACATGTTCTGGGTTGGCCGTCGTACATGACAATGGCTCACACCCCGCCAATTGTCAGGTATGATGGTATATGTTTTTTCAGTTCAATTTTGACCTGACGCACACCATTAAGGACATGGTAGGTCGTGAAGGTTTGCCATTTTTCCTCTACGTAACGGATGACGTTACCATATGGTTGTAACGCAGAGACAACTTCGTCCTTCAGCAAGTCAAAAGGTAGTTCAAACACCCTAATCGTATGTTGACCGTACTCTGCGTGTTCAAGTGTTACAGCTCCGACGTGACCATCAGAGTATTTGAACTTAAGTCCAATGACATGGCGGCGAATAACATCTTCACACACCTCGGTGTTTGTCATTTTAATATAAACGACACTACTCATGATCGAGAAATGGATTCCGATAATGTGGTTAGGAGCTAAACGAACTTCTTCACGTATGAACGTTTCATCTTCATGTGCACGATGTCGCGCATGTTCAGCTGGGAAGGAAACTTTAAGGGTCGCACGGCGGTAAGCGCTCGACATGTTGTTCATGGTGGACAGACACAAGCCTTAAAGCTACGAAGCGGAAGTAAACAACGCCTGCGGCAGAGCACTGACGGCGCGCGGGGCCGTCCGCACGCTGACACGGCTGAGAGCCGACTGACTACTAGACCACGGGTTCACACGCTCTGACAACATCTCGTAGGTAGATAACACTTCCTCCTGACACTTCCGCCTCTTACAGTGTTGCCAGATTGTGCAGATGGCCGGACTTAGAGTTGTCAGGGGCGGTCAGTTTTATTGGCCACCTTAAGTGAACGACTCGGACTTAGTCTCTGTGGCTGCCGGTCGGCGGTCAGGTTTAGTGTCTAAGACTGTACATGGTGCCGGGTAAGTAATGTTGCTGGTAAAGGACCTTTCATGTTAAATATATCCACAGACTGTAGTAGTAAGACTTTCCTTGCCTGCTAATCATTGCATTGACCTACTTTATTCCATAACTCTGCTGCATGGACGGTTTGCTAACTCTGGCCGTCCTCTGACCTGTCAATTTCTTCCACATCTGATACCACTAATCTGGCTAAAATTAATCATTTCTACTGGCTAACAACGTCCTTGTCGAAGTTATCCTGACTTGCACAAACCGTAACTTCATCATTAATATTGCTCACACACATTACACATTTGCACACAAAGCAATACTTTCTACCCAATTCTACATTTTCTTTTAGTGGCTCTATCACATGTAATGCTTCACGAGGTAAATGGTTATCAACAGAAATCCACACTAGCTTTCACGTACCTACTAGTATTTTAATACCCTTCAGCCACATGTGGTGGTACTTCCATATACTCTTGGAAATCTTTGTTTCCAGTAAGTAACTTGAGCAATGTTGTAGCCAACGACTCTACCTTGTTATCATCTATGCCATGCAACCGATAACGTGGGGAACCCAATCTCCGCCGCCTGTTTACGGGGTCTAGACTGACGACTGACACGTGCGCCCCTGTGCTCGCCACAGTTTTATGTTACTTGTCTCTTGCAAAGCCTGACAAGCAGCATTCCGTCTGCGCATATACTTGTGCAATGTTACGTCCTTTTGGGAATGCTCTCCAATGGAAGAAGCATTCTCATTTGCGTTCAACGGCTGCTTCTGTTGGTGTTTCTTCCCTTTCCCATGATTCCTGAAATCCTGTGCTAGGTGTCCCACTTGGCCACACTCACAGTATTTAGGTTGCTGAGACCACTTCCGTGGCCAAGGGTCTTCCCCGTTGGTAACACCGCTTCCCGCTCGCTCATCAAATTTAAGCTACGTTGGGCCCAGTAAGTACTTGGATGGGAGACCGTTCTGTGAAAACTGGGTGCTGTTAGTTTTGAGGACACGCAAGTCGCCGAAATGCCACCCAATTTAAAGACTTGCATCAGGTCGTTGTGCCACACGACGTTTACTTATTTTAGAAGCTACCGTACGTGCCCTTCACGTACGCATCTATAACATTTTACTTCCGTAAATAAAACATGGTGGTCTGTACATCTTTAGTTGCAATGTCGATACCCTGTAGCTGCCTCGCAAACCTAAGAGATACTATTTCCAGCTTCCAGTAACAGTGCCCTATCTGTTTCCACATTTTGTGTCAACTGTGCATAGTCCCTTCGGATTCTATGCAGAAAGGCTTCCACCAACTTATGTTTCTGCGTCAAAGTACTCAATTTTTCTCGAAAAAACCTTGTGCTGCTCTGTTTTTGATGCCATTGTCTCAGACCATCAGGCAGCTCCTGGAATGTTTCCGCGTCTTCCTTCCACCTGTTAATCATAAATGAGCTACACGGAGAGTAATATGTCTGATCAACCACTCTCTGTGGCTGTAGCTCTAATATGATCAATAAACGAAGTTAGTCTTCCGCAGATTTACCAAAAGAAAGGTTTGATTAGCTCAGCTGCCGAAGGATCAAAAAAGGTGGGGACGGTACAAGTACTACTGTCTTGGCTTCATCATACCGTGATTGTAATTACTGAACACAGCTTGTAACGCCCCTACATCCCTACGTAACTCTTCCATTTCTTGAGTTTAACCTAGAAAGTATTTGCACCTGTTCCGTCAAAGTGGCAACGATCTCACCCGTGGTACTAGAACGAGTGTTTGCCGTTTTGCGTAACTTACTACTGTCGTTTACAGCAACAAAGCTAAACAAAAAAGAGAAAAACTATACCTCAGCACATCAGTTATAACTACATACGAATATTTCTGGCGTATCGTCGTATAACGATATTCAGAACAATCCTGTGCCACAGGCTCAGATCTTTTACAAATGTCACACGTAAACAGCAAATTTCTGGTACATTGTAGATGATGCCCCGGAAAGGTTACAGGATTAACATCGAACTGATACTAAATAAGTTTCCCGATATTGTATCTCAACAGTGACAAATCAATAGGCTACTCTGGTTTAACAAATGACGGCTTACGGCTGCTGCTGTTGTCCCTATGAATTGATTAGGCCACAGTAACGCAATACGCTCCAAGAAGGCCTTTGCTGATACCGCTAGAGGGCGCTGTAGATGCACTGTCATTGCCATCAAACTCTTGAGCCTCTCAGACACCACCGTTACGTGTCAGAGCCACTTCTTGACATCAGTGTTGCGTCCCGGCCCTGGGGTCTCTTTTATAATCACGGATCAGAGTGAAGTACGAAAGTTAGTCGTCCAATGCACGCCCGGAGGCTTCAGTGAGACAGTGTCATATGTCAGTACATTTATTGTCAGGCAAAGTTTGCACAGGTTTTAGCTTTTTCTGAGCTGCAGCTGCAGCCGCCACGAGCCATGAGAGAATGTTGCCTCATCAGCGCGTCGTGATATTTCTGCCACAGGTCAGAGCCTCGGCCGCCTGTAGAGCAGGCGTCGGCAGCGGGTGAAGCAGGTGCGACAAATCGAGTGCCTTAGTCACTGCACCAACAAGCGTGAGTCTGAAGGTTCCTCTACCCGAATAAATGTAACTGTGGTTATAAATCGCAATGCAATGCGGTAACCGTTATGCAAAGAGAGAAAAGAAGTAGGAGACAAGGGCGTTATCTCCAAACAGCCCCACGTGAGTATTCTGCCCGTCTTTTGCCTGCAGGTGGCTGGAAGGACAAAGTGCGCAGTAAATCACATTTATCACTGCCGTGTAAGAAAGATACGAGAAAAATACTGGCCACAAACTAAAAAGTAATGCTTACGCTGCACACCAACAGTCCTCTCACTAGCTTTGCCCCTACCCTGAGCTTGGCGGAAATGGAGGGGGCAGATATCTCTAACTGCTGAAAGTCAATGATATTTCATCATTTTGATTTGCAACTCCTTGTGTTGGACGTGTTTGCAGTTAAAACTGTTGGATGTGAGGTCCGCCAGTTATTCAAAACACCGTTTTTTCTCAGTACCCAAACATGTTTCGACACCTCTGTGCCATCATCAGTGGGTTTTCGTTTTCATTCATTCTGTAATGCTAACATTTTTGTTAAATGATCATAAAATTATGTGCATCTTTAGTTCAGACAATAGATCGTTTCTTTTGGAAATACCTTTACATTTCGTGTGCATGAATTTTCTGCATCACTTGTGTGTTAATTATTACAGGCAACTTTCCATCTGCAACCAAACGTTGTTGATGAGAAAGTTTTTTACTGGGAGTTAACCTATCTTCTAGAATGTAATTTAGTTTGTCTCGATGTTTTCGCGCCTATATTCGTTTTTAATTACGTTTTCGTGTGGCAAGCACTTCCATTCTCCGCATCATGCTGAGGTGCTGTGAGGCACACGTAACTATAACAAGTATTTTCCACAAATAACGTAGTAAAACACTTTTGACTTCACTTTGGTGATTTATATGGGATGATAGTCCTCCTCCACCATCCATCCACAAAGAAGTTTCGGTCTGGAACTGCAGATGGACTTCTTGTGGGAAGTCGGTGAAACGACTGGGACTCTGGTCAGGCCTAGCCAGATTGTTCCTTCTGCAATGTTGTCAAGTGTCAGAATGATACAGAATCTGCCAGAAGATTTGAGAATGTTCTAGAATTTTCCTTCATGTTGTACTAGGTTCATTCGAAAAGAAACGAACCAGAGACCGTAAAATGAAAACTACTGAAGGATTCATAACGCCATTGCCTACGGAAGAAGGTGTGGTCCCTACAAGAGTACTGAGGCCCAAAACTTTCGTCTAGACGTGACGACTGAGCATGCACATGCACACGCCGACTGATTATTTCACTATAAGTAAAATAAAGTAAAATGTACCGGCATTTTTAAGCTAATTATTGCTATAGGACTTTTATCATACATTAGAAATGTGTGCATAAATAAGGATTCCAATTTGCATTTAGTCGTCCTTTTTCTACCAAATGCTGTTTTCTTTTAAATGAACATTATAATGAGTGGTCACGGTGAAAACAACACACTACGTGTGGGCCTTTGCAGTTACAGTTTGGATTCAGATTAATCGTGTGTACACGTAAATACTTCATGCGCACTTGTCACTTTTCACAACAATGACAGAAGCTGAAAAATGCATTAAAATTTGTGCCACAGTTGGGACTGGAACCGGTGTCCCCTTGCTTTCTGTACAGGGGTATTAGCCGTTATACCACCGTAGGAGCTGCATTGACTACCCTAGTCCAATGCCCTCCGTAATTGTATCAGTTCTACACATCACCTACACCTGAAATACAGGCAAGATTTCTCCATTACATCCAATGATGGGATGCTTTTCTAGTACCGGAGAGCCTCGGCAATAGTGACGATTTAAGAAGGGGAGCTGAAGACGTGAACTGAAGTTTAGGTTAGGGAGGCCACTGGGCTAGGGCAGTCCGTCCACATGTGTTACCTACACTGCTGTAGTGGTGTAATGGCCGGCACACCTGTACAGTATGCAAAGAGAGATGGGTTTAAGTTCTGTCGTCTCACAAATCTCAATTCATTTCTTCAGTTATGATCATTATTGTAGATAAATTTGAGAGTCAAATGCCTCAAGGAAAATTTAATTATATAAGAGCTAAGGATCACTTTTCACAACTTATGATGCCTAATATTTGTTGTGCTGTTTAGTTACAAAGAAACTAGTCAGGCAAAATCGTGTTGTGGCACTCTTCATTTCTCTACTTAGTATACGAGGGATCTGAAGTTAGATTGTTCGGTTTATATTTCATAGGTTGCCCATTCGTTCTATGACAAATAACGCCCGTAAATTATTCATTAAAGCACGTAGTTAATGGTTTACTTTCATTTATACGTACTTGGAAATTGCTAGCAAGTTGTAACAAACCGAAAACTGTTAAATACGATGAAATGCTCTGGGTATATCTTTGTAATATGTGTACTCTGCCACATCACATGTATCTTTTGGCTTGTGAGTTATTTGCAGTGCATCATGACAACGGTCTTTCCACTGTTAAATAGGGGGTTTACTGGGACATGTATCAATTGTTGTTGTTGTTGTTGTTGTTGTGGTCTTCAGTCCTGAGACTGGTTTGATGCAGCTCTCCATGCCACTCTATCCTGTGCAAGCTTCTTCATCTTCCAGTACTTACTGCAACCTACATCCCTCTGAATCTGCTTAGTGTATTCATCTCTTGGTCTCCCTCTACGATTTTTACCCTCCACGCTGCCCTCCAATGCTAAATTTGTGATCCCTTGATGCCTCAAAACATGTCCTACCAACCGGTCCCTTCTTTTTGTCAAGTTGTGCCACAAACTCCTCTTCTCCCCAATTCTATTCAATACCTCCTCATTAGTTATGTGATCTACCCATCTAATCCCCAGCATTCTTCTGTAGTACCACATTTCGAAAGCTTCTATTCACTTCTTGTCCAAATTATTTATCGTCCATGTTTCACTTCCATACATGGCTACACTCAATAAAAATACTTTCAGAAACGACTTCCTGACACTTAAATCTATACTCGATGTGTATAAACTGTTAGGCACAAAAAAGAATTAAAATAATTTTCCCACATTGGGAATCGAACCTACTTCTGCTGGGTTGTAACCTGCTCTCCTAGCCACTCTTTTTGCTTTTACAACAGGAATTTATTCAGTATTCTAGATGTACAGTGGACTTTGTAACACCGGAAATGCATATCCTCCTATTTCCATCTAATGTACTATGAATTTTTTCCTTATTTTGTTACCTGAATATATGACATTTCTGTGCCTTTATATATTGTAATTGTTTTACTATTTGTATATATATATTTATGCATTTATGTCGATGTATAATTGGTTTGTTTTGTAAATATTATTTGAATTTTTACGGTGGGTCTTGCCTAGGGAAAACTATGCTATCGAACGAATACATCGATAGGTCGTGTGGAGAACCAAAGTGTTTAGGATCTTTGGTAGTGTTAACTCTGCCGCATGGAGCGCGGGCAGAGCAGACAGAGTCTGGCTGGAGGAGGGCAGTGGAGCAGGTGTGTTGTGTGACGCTCCCGCGAATTGCCGCGCTTTCGGGGTTTGGCAGTATGTAATTGCGCTCGACTTGCTATGATAGTTTCTGACACGGTGTCGCGGACGGGAAGCATTAGCTGGCGCACATCAAGAGCCCGTTTCGTCTGGTGACCGTGTCTAGAAGAAGGCGCGCCAACATCCAGCTTTTCAAACTGTTCAAATCACAAAATTACAGCAACGTAGCATGAACCTTTGTTGCTCATTGTCCAAATTGCTTTACCAAGCAGGGTCCCTTCCTTTTCCGGAATGAACCCGAGTGTCGTTGAAATTCATACGCCATCATTAAAGTAATATCATTCGGTTTCACTGCTCTAATTTCAAAATTCAGTTAAAGTATTCATAGCTGGCTACAATATTTAGATTACACAAGCACAAATTAAGAGTGCGAGTTTTGTTACCGTATTTTAGCTTACCTGTGACTAGAGCTCAGCTTGGTACATACTAAATTTGACTATTGTTAATTGTTCAGAATCATTTAATTCAAGTTCAAAGTTAAATCTCTTATTTCTAAATTGCGTAGATTCAAGTAGCTTTTGAAATGATTGTTGAGGTAGCCCAAGACTAACTGTATTTTACTGAATTTCCATGCGCTTCAGAAACAAAGCTCACTATTAATTTCAGTGACTAAATTAACTTTCAATTTTCCGGTTTTATTAATTCTTTTGCTAAATTAAGTCAGAGTGTAGCGAAATTTATTACTTCTGACAAACTTTCAGTTTTCACACTACACGTGTCAACCTTCAGTTGCCACGCTTCTAGTGCTAATTATATGTGCAATAACCTTTCTTTTTCAGTTACTATAGTAATTGTCCATAGGACTGGCGACCGTAATTTCCCCCAAATCTCAAATATCTAATTACCGCTAGTTAATTGTTAACGTAACGGCTGCACATTTACTTTCTTTATTAACTTTACCCCTTTTGTAAGTTAATTTCCACCAGTTTCATTTGCATTTTTCCTTTCATTTAGATGTAAACCTTTCCTCCCTCTTTACCGACAGATTAACTTCGGTGACGATTGCTTTTCCCAAATTTCCATTAGGTACACGCGGTTTAATTTTTTACTATCATTAAGGTCGATAAGTGAGGGGGAGGTTACAACTTATATTAAAATAAAAATAATAGACACGAGCTTCATGGCAGATTTTACATATATGAAAATAGAATAAGAAGTAGCATAACAGAAGTACCTGAATATTCGTGAGAAACAGGAAATACGACTTAATAAAAGCAATCAATAATAGTCACAGTCAGCTTCAGGCAGAAGTCGAGCCTCGAAGCCTGGCCAGGACGCCAGGACGCCTGCCCCCCCCCCCCCCCCTCCTCACTCCTCTGTCACTGAGCTATACCACCGATGCAAAAGGAAGAAATACAGCGAAAAAAAAAGAGATGCGAAAATAAAAATACGATGACAGCAGCAGTTGCCGCCGGAACTACCCTACACCCTGTGTTTGAAAGGTGAGATTCAACATGTTGGCAAAGAGTTCTCGAGATCGGTGTGTTATAAGAAGGATCAGTTAACCGTAAACATGAATTGGCGAAAAGCAAATGGTCATCACCATCCTCACCAGCAACGATAAAATGTGCAAAGTGACCAATCAACCATATGATCGTATTAGTCTTTGTTCTTGGAAAAAATAGGTAGCGAACCGTACAATTATATCAGTGGAATATGAAGCTTCAACAGACCGAATGCTTCCTGAGCCAGGACCAGTATGGTACGTGACCACGACTAGAAAAACTGCACCTAGTGACACACGTCTGCCGCCGTTATCTGTGTCACTAATCCCGATACGATAAAGACGCTTGTTGGTGGAAATCAAATTGTTGGCCACCCTGTACCTGAAGGAGACCGCTGTCATTGATAGAACCAGGCGGTTGACCTTGGTCGAAACAATTTTCCAGAATATTTGAGGTGATAATTTTTCAACGGGATTGGGGCAGGGAATCCTAGCGGATCAATGAAAACCTAGTTGTGAGCACCGGCCGCTGAAATACGTCAGCCGCCAAATAGTTCACAGTTTGGTAAACTCTCAAACGTGTCTCAGCTTAAAATTCAGATGGTCAACGTCAACGGGGGATCAAGACTCGCTGGGTACACTAAGGTGAATATCCGAGACGTACAGGTGTATAATTCCTGAGTGATCATTAGTAAGGTGCGTCCAGTATACTAGGCAGCCACCTTCCTCCTAATGTCAGAAAGGCATAATCCGCTGAGGGAACATGGCTTCGTCGCAATCTCGTACCGCAACGCTCGACTAGACAACTGCTTAAATTTCTAAGCCATCATGGAGGTTTACTTTTGCTCTCGTTAACTTCCACTCCCGAGACACTGCAGTCATCATCGATGATCGTTTGCAGCAGAAACATCTCTGCACGTCGATGGAATCAAACCATCACATCATTAGCGCATGCGCGAACAGCGAGTGTCCTTCCAGAAAGTGTCTAACCCTGAAGCTGGGACGCAATCTTACGAAGCAGCGTCTCCTCAGGTAGGACAAATAAAGACATCTAAAGCGGGTTTCCTTGTGGTACTCCCCGACGGATGGTAAGAAGTGGTGTCAGTTGCCAGTTTACAGCAACCCAATCTGCAGTACCCATGAACCAGATCAACAGCACTCTGCGAGCTTCAACAGTAAACCAGATCATATCCAAAATCAGAAGCAGGAATTCATGATTTACACGATCGAAAGCCTAATCAATATCAGAAACGGCCAAGGCGCAAGGGGCAGAAGTAACGACAGCAGTTGAAATCACAACACGGTATTCGGCTACGTGGGTAAGAATGGACCGACCTGGAAGGCAATTGTGATACTCGCCGACGACAGTCCTCAGAAAGACAGACATCCCGCGATTTACCGCCCTTGTCCTGTAATGAGAATTCAGCAACGTTGCGGGACTAATATTATGAACAGTATTACCCCCGCCTCGAAGGAGCGGGCACAACTGCCCCCCCCCCTTACCATATCGTTCAACATGGACGTAAATGTGACAACCAAGAGAAGCCAAAAACGCTCATAAAATTCCTTGGGGAACCCATCCACACCATCGACGCCGAGACTGATGCCTAAGCAGACGGTATAACGGAGTCAGGTCCTCCGCTGCTAGCGATCGTGGCTTCGATCACACCAGCAACTCTTGCATCTGACGCCGCTTTGGCTGCAACTTCACATTAATAGATCATCCGCTGGGAGGCGCGAACCGCACCGTCGTTCAAGTCGCCCAAGAGAGAATGATAAAATTCATGAGTTCCTCGAAAATTTCTCGCTATAGGTGGACAATAAGTGATCCAAGTTTCTCGGATGCTCGATTCAGCCAGGGAAGTACACCATTCCAGAGTAGCAGAGTCCCCCCCCAGCGGATCAAAGACTACGTTCCCACACATCATGTTCCTTGCCATCGAGCGAAGGGTCTACCAAGTGAGTGACATTTAACATCCACTGTGAACGGAATAATTCCACCGGTTTCCGTTGAAGTCGGTGGATCAGAAAATCTAGCAGAGATAACGTCGACTGACAAGAATGCGATCGCGCATCCAATCCGATAAGTAGAATCATTCAGTCCTGATACTTGAAGTCGTACTAAAATGGTAAATTTCACTCCCAAACATCTTTAAAGTGCATCGAGCGTATCAGCTCATTTAAATGGGGAGACTTATCAATAGGACGCAGTTGACACCGTTAAAATCACTGCCCAACAATAGACTCCTACGCTAAAAGTAAATAACCTCTTCTTTACAAAAACGTAAACGTTCCACTGTGTGACCACAACCAAACGGAACATATAAACAAACAAGGTGAGGCCAAGAAGTTCCTCTGGCAGACTCAGGCAGCTCTACATCTGCAACGGGAATACCTTCCTGAAAGAATAAGGCATTTCCCGCGAAAATTTGGGGCCACATGAAAAACAGTTGGAAATCCAGGGAGAAGGAAACTGGTAAACAGGGCTTCTTCGGGAACACTATATACCCACGGCAGTCATGTATAGGGCGTCCATAATGAAAGTTTCAGTTTCAAAAGGCTGTAAGAAGAGAATCACTGAACCACTACTCAGAATGACGTGAAATTTGAGCGGCATATTATTGACACAGGGGGGAAACGCCAAAGGTAAAAAAATAACGAAAATTTTACCAGTAGATGGATAGATGGCACTATAAGTGTCTCAGCATAACATAATGGGATCGGCTACAAATGACAGATGACTTGCAATTCGAGTTACACATTACACCATCCGTACTGTTCAACACAGATCACTGCACAAGCTCGACAGTCAACAGTTATGGCACTGTTACGGAGTAAGTCCACTCCCCACAAGAGGGTTGTACCACATCAGATGGGAAAAATTGGGTTTTAGGTGTCACGAGGCCAAAAACCGCATAAAAATCAAAATGAAATCGGTTATTAATCATCCTGGGGTAACAAAACACATAAGAAGCAAAATAATATCTTTTTTAATCGTCCTGGGGCCAAAACCCCATAAAAATCTAAGTGAAATCAGTTTCTAATTGTAGTGAGAAAGATGTCGGATCAACTGCGTTCCTCCCTCTGCCACACTGGACTAGAAAAGAAACTATCTTTCCGAATTTTGTAATTATTTTCTCCAGTTCCTTAGCAGGCTTTGAACCAATGCCCTTTCTTCACGCCGTTGAGCGCCTGGAACTTCTACAGGGCTACTAGAGTAAAGTCACCGTTCTTGTAAATGAGCTTTACCAGCAGCGCATGATCCTTCATCGTTGTCCGTCTCGGATGCCAACTGAGGAACAGCTGTGTGCCGCGCATCTGTTCTGACGCTTACAGCGCCATTTGTCGGTCAAATTTTCGTTAAAAGTTTCTGTCCCAGCGCGTTTCATTCTGTGACAGTAATATGCTGTTCAAATTTAACATCATTCTGAACAATGGTTCTCTTTCTACTGCATTTTGAAACTGGAAATTTCATTATGGATACACTGTGATCGTATAAACTGACGGGTCGAGGTTAGGTGCAGCTCTGATACCGCTCGATTGCGTCAAAAACTCCTTAAAACAAATATCCTCCACCTCAGGAGGAACATTGAACATTCGAACATTAGTATATTCAATGTCTGCATTCGCTGGCATCATCATACTGACCAAACTATCTCTACGTCTGAATGGAACCTTATTCCATATTTTGATAGGAACTTTCCCAATTGAAAGGCATCTACGAATAGCATAAATCTCATTATCACAATAGGCGATACGCACCTGGTCCATGGTAACATGACAAGTATCAACTAACCAGTCATGGATTCCTAAAGATCCGGACTGCACATTACACGTTGATCAAATGAAAAACTCACAGTGCCTTTAGTGGAACTCACTTGGACGACATCGGACACAACAGGAGTTCACACACACACACACACACAACGGAGATCGAACGAGACAACGACGATGTCACACAAAGAAAGGCACATACATCACTGAAGTTATAAACTCCCAAACACAGGCGGCGTTGCGGCAGACGGGATGAGTAAATAATTACCAGCTCAGTCGGCGCACCAGGTGGAACTGACTCGACCACACGGACATCAACGGTGGTCCTTAATTTACCCTGGTGACAAAAGTCACGGGGTAACGATATGCACACATACAGATGACCGTAATATAGCGTAACAGGGTATAAAAGGGGAGCGCATTGGCGGTGCTGCCATTTGTACTCAAATGACTCGTGTGCAAAGGTGCCCACGTGATTAAGGCCGCACGACAGAGTTTCAAAGTGGAACGGTAGTTGGAGCTAGACGCATGGGACATTCCATTTCTGCAGTCCTTGGGCAATTCAGTATTCCGAGATCCACAGTGTCAAGAGTGTGCCAAGAACGATAAATTTCAGGCATTACCTCACACCACGGACGCAGTGGCCGACAGCCTTCACTTAACGACTGAGAGCAGCAGCGTTCATGTAGAGTTGTCAGTGTTAACAGATAAACATAATAGGCTATGGCAGCAGACGACCGGTGCTAGTACTTTCCTAACAGCTCCAAAATACTGTGGGCTGTGTTTTTGCATGAAATGGAATGGGTCCTCTGGTTATGTTCAGCAACTTGGAAACCGTTTGCAGCCATGACAGTGCGCTATGTCATCGGGCCACAATCCTTCACGATTGGATTGAAGAATATTCTGGACAATTCGAGCGAATAATTTGACCACCCAGATCGCCCAACTTGAAACCCATCCAATCATTATGGGACATAACCGAGACATCAGTTCATGTACAATATCCTGCAACGGCAACACTTTCGCAATTATGGGCGGCTATAAGGCAACATGGCTCAATATTTCTGCAAGGAACGTCCAACGACTTTTTGAGTCCATGTTACGTCGAGTTATTGCACTACTCCGGACAAAAGGACATCCGACACAATATTAGGAGGTATCCCACGGCTTTTCTCACCTCAGCGTACTTGCATAGCCTCGAAAATTTGCAATGTGCAAATGATTTTCTTCTTATTCTGTTCATTGGTAAACTTAGTACATACTACGTAATCATATGCGGTGCTGAATGCTGATGGCTGGAATTTTTACTTGCATCAGAATTATCCTCACAGAAATAAACACACGTAGTGACCACTATCTCATTTGCATCTCCAAGAGCCAGTTGCAACCACATTTTGCGCATCTTCTCATTCTTTGGAACACCCAAAAACAATTTTTCAGGAGCTTTTATACATGCTTTTGTAGCAGGTCGTACTACACTCCATTTGTAACCCATTATCCGAAACGTGAATTTCAAAACAAGATATCAGTGTGAATGATCTTTACGACTGTAGGAGCAGTAGGAGCAGCGTGCTAGCCGGGGACGTACAAGTATCGTACGACTCAAATGGACCGATTTAGTTGGCTTTTAAATTTTCTGAGTTTGTTTTATGTTTTTTCTAAGTACTGAAATTCATGAGGGGAAAAGTATGTTACGAGCATAAAATGACTCAGTTAACCACTTAACACAATTTCCAGAAAACAGTGAAACACGCTATTGCTACGAACATTCAGTGTTCTCAGTACATTTGTGCCATTCTTCGATGGATTTCCGCTACCCGCACTCTTTCCGCTTGAGTTATTACACCCCTTTGCTTTTCTTTTACTATTCCATTCCTCTGTTTTCACCTCGACTCAGTGCAGTAGACGGTGAAAACGTGGACGAGCTCGCTTGGTCGTGAGTGTGCGTCTAAGTCGTTCTAGCAGCGAGTTCGGTGCCTCGGTGCTCTTACAGGAACCACACTGCCTTCCGTAGGCAATGGTATTATGAACCGTTCAACGGTTTTAATTTTTCGGCCTCTGGCACGTTCATTTTTGAATGGCCCTAAACATTTTCCCCCCTTATTCTGTTCGTACGATTAACTCAGAATGTGCTAAAATTTTTCAGAAAGTACCACGTTGTTCTAGAATGTTCTCAGATGTTCCATTATCCTACTGTAGCGGGACACGTTCCAGGTCGGAAGAGTACACACTGATAAGCCAGAACATTATAACCACCGACCTACCATCTAGGCCATAGCGGCCTCACCTGGCGAGGAATGACTGCTAGTCAGACACACGCACTGTGCATGTAGTATCAGTGAGCGTGCTGTCCGTATGTACATTGGGCAAGACGCTCGATCTGCCTGAGTTTGACCGAAGAGAGAGTGTGATGGCCTGGAGGCTCGGCACGACCTTTTCTGAAACTGTATGTCTTGTGGGATGTTTGAAGAGTGCTGCGGTGAGTGTCTTTAATCCGTGGCGAAACTAAGGTGAAACCACCTCATTACACATGTCGGACGTCACGGGCTGGGCAGACTGATAAAACAGGACAGGCGGCGAACTAACGTCAGACTTTAATTCTCGGCAGAGTACACGTGTGTATGAACGCACAGTACACCGAACACTCCCAACAATAGGCCTCCGGAGCCGACGACTCATGCATGAGCCAATATTAACACCACGATCACACCAACTATGACTGAAATGGGCATATCACCATCGCGACTGGACGCTGGCGGAGTGGCAGAGTGTTGTATGGTCTGATGAATCCCGAGCCCTTCAGCATGCAGATGGGAGGGCCCGAATCTGTCGTCTTCCATGGGAATAGCTCCTTGATACATGTACTGCGGGATGAAGAAAAGCTGACTGCAATTCCATTATGCTCTGAAGAACTTCCACGTGGCCATCCACGGGTCCAGTAGCGCACGTGCAACGCACCATGATGGCCAAGGAATACCGTACAATAGTTGCAGACCACGTACACACCTTCATGGGGACCACGTTTCCCGACAGCAGTGGCATTTTTAAACTGGATATTGTGCCATGTCACAAGGCCAGGAGTGTGCTGGAGTGGTTCGAGGAACGCAGCGGCGAGTTCCAATTGATGTGCTGGCGCTCTAACTTGCTAGATCTGCACCCGATCGAGCACATTTGGGATGTGATTGAACATGGCGTCAGTGCACATCACTCCCTCCTCGGAATTTACAGGAATTAGGTGAGTTGGGCGTGCAGATGTTGTGCCAATTCCCTCCAGCAACCTACCAAGGTTTCACTGCTTCCATACCACCACCAGCTGTTAGGTAGATGGTCATAATATTCTGGTTGATGGACAATGGCGAAACCCATCTCTCATTATAGCTTAGAAACTGATTAGAGTGAATCAAGGAAAGGTGAAAGTTATAGAAAGTGAAATAAGTTAAAGTGAATTGCTTAAGGTTGGTTGGTTGGTTGGTTGATTTGGCGGAGGGGACCAAACAGCGAGGTTGTCGGTCCCGTCGGGTTAGGGAAGGATGGGGAAGGAAGTCGACCGTGCCCTTTCAAAGGAAACATCCAGGCAATCGCCTGAAGCGATTTAGTGAAATCGCTTAAACGTAAATCAGGATGGCCGGACGCGGGTTTGAACCGTCGTCCTCCCGAATGCGAGTCCAATGTGCTAACCACTGCTCCACCTCACTCGGTTGCTTTAAGGTAATGAAAAATGTATTGATATCAGAGTGTTAAGTAAAATTAACACGATGTCAAAACGTAAAAGGGGATGAGATCTTGCCAGTGGTCAACTGAAAAGAAGGTCGTAGAAAGAAAAAGAAAGAAATTACACAGGTGAGCAGCAAGAGACACGTTTAGCTTCATAACAGAATAGAATAAATACACTGAAAGAAAACTTAACAGATGGAGCAACAATATGAAATTTGGGGAGAGGATCGAGCAAGACACTCAGCAAGCAGATATATAGAAGTTGATGAGGAAACAAGATGAAATAAGTAATGTTAAATGCGTGAAGTTAGTGAAAGACAGCTGTCTGAGTCGCATGAATGAAAAATTAGGACACGAGGAGTGCAAAGCAGCAGAAGTAGAGACTACAGTATCGCAGGTGAAGCATTCCGTTATGATCCCACTAAAGAATACAACAAACACAAACACATTGAAAGTGGCAAAATGAATCAACTGTCTTAGTTTTACAGCGCCAATAAATAGTTAGAGAAACACCAGGAATGTGTTAACCGAGTGTAAAAATTCGATTAGCACCATCGAAAGCGTCTCCCCATGAATTTTTTCATTACATGAGTAAAGACAATCCGGAATCAAAACGTTTCTGCGTACTACGGGAGCGTACTATGCTTGCTTTCAAATGACGTCATTTGGTGCTACTTTCATGAGCATGCAAGAACATCGATTTAGTCTTGTGTATTCGAATGTTCGGGAACGTTTAGAAAGTTTCAGAGTTTTCTTTAACTCTCTCGAATATTTATGAATGTTTTGTAATGACCTCGAATGTTTTGGAATCTTCTTGATGTTCTACAAAAAAGGAATAAGTGAGTGACCGAATATTGTATTTCAAATAGCTGTACTGATGAATACTTACGTTGATTTAAGAATACTTAAGAGTAATTTTTAGGATTCGAGATTATTTTGTAGCGTAAAATACTAAAAATTTTTAGGATTTTTTTAATGTTCATTTTTACGGTGTTCTCAAGAAATCTGGAATTTTCTCAGAAAACAAATGAAAATAAAGACCAAGCGATTATATTATATAATATTATTATGTCCCTTCTGAAACTGTATGAGCATATATATTTTTATTCGATTCTTTTTCACTGTTTCTCAGTTACGAATCATGTCTTTAAACTATGAATTTCAACGGATAAGATTCACGTCAAGCAATGAAATGATAGATGATTAATGTCCAAAATTCTTGTGTACAGAATTACGACGCTATGCTTGACCGTACTGTGCTCTAAGAATATATGAACACATCTGTGGAGCACATCACACATTGAACCACACAACGGCGCTGATTCAGGAGATGAATGTGGAGGTCACAGACATGGAGTACATTATTATACACACTAGAGATCCAAGATGATGGCACAAGTAGTCACCTGGTCAAGACGTCATATATTCTTGTAGATGTAATCCAACTATAACGCACTATAGTGCTGGGTGATTATTAGTGCTATATATACGCTAGAAAATTTTAGTATGTTTGACCTAACGCTGGTAGAAATATATTATGTAGATTTCTTACCAAGTCTGTCCATATTGTTTTGAGATATGAATCCACCGTAAGTTTCGTACCACGTCGTAAAATTCAAGTAAATCATTTAACTTTTTTGTGTCTCGAGGACAGTCACAAATATTATTCTGAAATTACTTTTGAGCAGGGAGTGGAAATAAAAATAAAATCGTGCAGATGATAGAACTTTTTCATCTTATTCACTTAGATCAGAAGTGCACTAAACACCATCTACATATGAGTTAAGTCTAGTGCTCCGTTGCTTTACAGAAACACTACAGAAAATATGTTGCCTGTTTATAACTGAAAATACTGCTTACAAATTGGTGTATCCCACTGTCCTGCGTCTGAGAGAGGCATCACAGATTGGGAAAAACTTGCAGACACTTTTGTTTTAATACTTACTTCCTGATTTTCAGGGGATTTATAACGTATTTCCCCGTGAATCTGATATGTGGCTATTAATGGTGTGTCAGATGCTCTTACTCGATGTTTATCCCCTAGTTACTCTATCAAATAGTGAATAGTTTGTCTCTGGTAACGTCTTTGACACTCTCACTCACTGAGAATTTGTAGCAGATTCGTATAGTTGTTACCATGCCACTGGTTACCTGTACTGAGTCAAATCCCTCCACCTCACTTAAGGCGAAAACAAGCTCTGCCTGTCCCTCTCTACCACTGCACCAGGAATTCTGTCATCCGCCACAGCAACGATTGCGATCAAGAAGACCAGCAAGTGTTACTGCAGGACAACTCATCGCGAATGGTTTTGATCTAAATGAAAGTGGAAGCATGAATGGTCAACAAAACCATTGGGAACAAGAGCCCATCACCTTGATCCCACAAAGAAGCCAAAAGGTTTTGACCTACCGAGGAACCTTTGGTGCCGCCTCAACAGGTTAAGCACTTGACATGGTTGTTGTAGATACTTCAGGTACAAATGGGGCTGGATCAGTTCACCAATGCGTGAATGTAATCAAGAACAGCAGACAACTGAACATTTAGTCCAACGCTGTGCACATCATTGGTACGCTGGAATTCCCGATGACTCTCACACCCAGCTTAATTAACTGGTTGAAAAACACGGACTTTAAGGTTTAATCTTGTCTAATATCATAGGTATATTGTATAAAATCATCTGCCTTATATCAATCGTATATTGTATAAAATCACCATACGATTAAATAAAAACCAGGTTAGTTCAACGAAGGTACAGAACTTCGAACATTTGGCCAATCAGCAGCAAGCTCCTCTGCTAGATGCTGTAATGGATGGATTATACAGTGTTCCTTGGTGATATTGTCATAAGTGCTGCCACTATACATGACTCAACTGGATACTTCTGTCCCGCAGCACATTTTTCAAATTCAATGACCACTGTAACCTCTTTGTCTGGTGCTACCCCACACTCACAGGTCTTTTAGACATCCAGGTTGTGTTTTATTTGGTCACGAATGGTACCTATTCAATGTCCTCCGTACGTTGCCAGCGTCTGTCTGTGGTGAGAACTGTGCATAGCTATGAGTATTTTATGTTGGAGCTAGGTGATTTCAGTAAGCAAAGGAGCTGAAGTGTACTGGGGTTTAGAGAAACATCATATCGAAGATTTACACCGCATACAGGGGAAATACCTCTGCTAGTGTTTTTGCTTATAAAATAACTCTCCGATTCGACCAGTGGATAGTTCTAACATTAATGTCTCAATACTTTTGATCATTTGTTGTTTACGCAATTTACATATTAAGAAAATAGATGCAGTTGATGGATACTTGTTCCTGAGTTACACAGCGGCACGATGTAAGGGGAAGCCAGCGTGCGACTGCCATCTGTGTGAGATATCAGAGACGTACCATCAAAGCATCAAAGCTACTGGCTTCGACTCCGGCGGCAGCGCTCTCTCTCTCTCTCTCTCTCTCTCTCTCTCCCCTTCTCTCTGAGAGTGTGTGTGTGTCACCCAGTGGCAGTAAGTTGAAGTAAATGACATCTGCCAGAGGCGCTCCACATCACGTGTAAAGAGCAGGCGCGTGATGCTACGTCTGTGGTATGTGTATATCAAGTTTCATGGTGCTGAAGAAATGTCGCAATTACTATCGTGCACAAAGCAAGTGATACATGTCAAGTAGAGAGACGCAAATAAAGCACACTGATTAATTCCTGCTCCACTTCTCTGTGAGATTTGATGGTTGCTCCGGTATGAAGTGACAATTCGACTTTGGTAGCGGTGTTAGGCACACTTGTTTGTCGAATGTTGATGGCTTGATTCTGAACATAACATGATCATTCTTCGATGATCAGACCATGGCTTCCATCACAGCCAATTCACAGGGTGATGGTTGTGATCTAGAAATGCAGTTCTCAACCATAGTTCTTACTGGCCTCGGTGGCAGAGGTCAGTCGGCTCTCAGCCCTGTTGCGAATTGCTCGTGTGCGGGGCTCGGTGTAGTGTTCCGGGAGCGGGCTGTTGTTTACTAGCGCGAGTAGCGAAATAGTAGTTTCAACAGATCACTTTGAACGATGATGGCGCTTTCACACCAGTGATCTCTATACAACCTGGATGTAGAAGTCTGGTCTCTGAGTATAGAACTGCAGCGTGTCTGCAAATACACGTGCTTTGCATCGTCCGCCATATTGTAGTTTGGCAAACAAATTTCCATCGTTCTGCACGTGACAAAGAATTGCAGACTGATTTTTTGTTTTGAACTTTATGTCAACATATGACGTAATAGGCTGATGAGGGAGCGGAATTGAAAAGTATTTACTTTTCGTGTACTACTGACATTTCCTAGCACCCATGTTGTAGTTTGGCAAGAGACGAAATATGAGCATCTATGGCTGGCACGATCAGATAGTTGAAGTTCAACATCCAACTAGTATAGAGATCACTGTTTCGCACCGAAAGGCCACGGTAAAATTATCGTTCCATGCCCAGTACACACGACCTAAGGTACAGGAAGTAGTGTGTTTCCTGCGTGAAGTAATGTACGCCCATCCACTCAATAGGAACTCCTCAGTATACCTCCCTCGATCATCTCTAACATGGCTTACCTCATTTATCGATGAAGCCGCTCGCAAACGGCTTATTCGCCGTTCCACTGATAGATATAGTTTCCGTCACTCGGACATAAATGTTGTAGTAGTGACTGCCAACCATGCAGGACTCGGGGTTCGGACCATACGAATCTCTGAGCTGCCATTTGAAGTTCCAGCCACGGTTGTTATGGACACGCTGCAGTCTTACAAGGAGGTACTAAGCCACATGGGGGAAAAGTGGCACACCTTTGAGACGTATCCTGTTTTGAACAGAGTGCGTCAAATGTGAATCGAACTGTGCAAACACATCCCATCGTACGTGACCATTGGTGGCAGTCGAGTTATCGTCATTTATGATGATCAACCACGGACTTACTCCGGGTGTGGGCAGAAGGGGCATTTTGACTCTGAATGCCTGCAGAGATGTCTTGTTCAGATACCTCGTGCTAACAAGACATCTACTCGGCAGCCTATTTTGTTACTAAGAGGTGGAGCCGATCCACGCCCACACCGGCATGCCTACCAACACAAAAGGTCTACTGCCATCTCTGCATAATGGTTAGTTTTCATTCAAGTGAGTTCTCGCAGGATGTGGGTACTGCGATGTTTGCGTACTTCTGGTTAATATTAACCATTAATACGCGCTCATCTAGAGATAGATTGGGTCGAAAGCTACGGTTTCACTCGGCAACCAACGACGCTGCATGTTGCATACGTTGACAGAGTGAGGAACACGATGAACGTTGATGCTGTCCCATTCCAGTTACCAACTCCTATGCGCCGGTTTCTGCTCCCACGAGGCCATGGCCTGCGTCGGAACCGTTGACGTGCTCGAAAACAGCGATCACGTCTGCACTTCATCCGTGTGAAGAAGGAGAGCACCTGAAGGCCGATTCAATCTCGGACACAGAGATGTGGAAGGTGCCTATTGTTCGTTGTGATTCATAGGACGCAGACACGCGTTCCACGAGGAGAAATTGCCCATACGACGAAAGAAGAGGAGGCTACCTGCAGTAAATGCTTCGCAGGACAGTGACATGTTGCAGGAAGATGAGGAAAATCCCTCTGTGCCCTGGGCTAGGACCCTGCTCCAGAGCTTTCTGTTTCGCCGTTGGCATCGACCGCCCAAAGACAAAGACAGTCTGACGATGCTCAACCCACTGACGAGCTCCCTGGTGAAGTTTTGGTTAAGACACCAGGTGAAAGTCATCCATCACTTAACGTACCGCACCTCCAACTTGGTAACAGGGCGTCTGAGGTGGAGATGGAAAGAATGTTAGACTTGAGCGATTCCCATGGTCGGCAGATCATTGGATTGGCATTTCGTCTCAGCCAACCACTAATATACGTGTTGCCGGTGACGGGGGTGGTCAGACAGGCGACGTGGTGCTTACTAGCTTAAATAACTGCAGGATATGCCATCTATTTCACAATGACCCATGTGTATTGGATAGGTACAGACAATGTCAATGGCATTAATTCCACGATCAAAATCCAGTTGTTAAAGTACATGAAAAAGGCAATGAACATTGATATCGTGCTTCTTCAAGTGATAGAGCCTGTAAGATGCGATGGCATATAAGCAACAGATATTCAGTATTTGCTAACAGCGCAGGGCGTTGTGCTCACCACCAGTGCAGTCCACCTTGTGCATCTGTACGCCCTATCTGGTATGGCGAATCGTCGAGGGCGAACAGTCTATTACTCTACTGAGATAGTTTCATTGTTTCAACGTGCTACAGAGCACTTAGTGGTGAGTGAGGACTTAAACAACGTCTTATGCCCTGAGGATCAGATCCCTCGCAATGTCCAATGTCCGACCTTTCATGTGATGGTCAGGAACCTAGCTTTGCACGATACATGGCCAATAATTCATGGTGAAGGACGCGGATATACATTCTTCACCAGCCATTCAGCCAGAAGGTTAGGCAGGATTTACGTTTCCCTAAGTCTTCGAGCACAGACTGTTGGTGCCAAGCTGTAGTCCACTGCGTTCACCAACCATCAGGTGCACTGTGACCTTGTCATGACAACAAATGTGCCTTAGTAGAAGACCTTGGACTCTTAACATCAACATCCTCTGGGATTAAGCTTGCCGTCTAGGCATCGCTGATATCAGCCACAAATGTGAACGACGACGTCATACCTTGATTCCGCCATATGAGAGTAGATACTGCACCAAACCAGCTATTCGCCACACGCTCATGGCATATGGACGAGACAGAGCACTTTGGCAACGATCGACCTCTGAGTTTTGCAACACGTACTTCAGGGAACTAGTGTCACAACCACTATCGCAAGACAGCCAAATGGCTGTCCACTGGACACAGGCAGATAATAGCTGGCAGACTGGAAGGCACACAGGTTCGAGCAAGACTGTAACATTCCATCCCTGGTGAATGTGCTTCTCTCTATCACATTGGCAGAAAAGGGAGACATCTGAAGAAGCGACCAATCACAGCAGGTGTTGTTGTGGACAGGCATGATGCAGGGAAACACATCACCATCTCCCGTCTCATCACAGATTATTACCTCAATCTCTATCTGGCCTGTCAGTGGACTGACAACGATGTTGAGAATGTCCTAGACGACTTGCCGGCTTTGAGTAGGGCACAAGAAGACAACACATTCTTGGAGGCCATCATGCTTGAAGAATTACGTAAGGCCAGGTCGCGGGGTGCGAGAAGCAAATCCCCTGGATCTGATAGTCTTCCGCTTGCATTTTAAGCACAATTACTTAGGTGATGGAGGAAGTTTGGCGGCAGATGTGCTGTAAACTCCTGGATCCGGATGTTCGCGTCCCCCCTCTCCCAATCCATGTGCCAAAACCAAACGGAGGGTGCATACCGCAAGACTTCTGGCCGTTGACGTTAGTGAATTCGGATTACACGCTGTTCGCACGCTTACTTCGTGCTCGCCTCCTTGCTACTATCAAGGATGCCAGTTAAGCCGAACAAACATGTCTGGGGGTGGCAGTAACGTACACACGGCATTAAGCTCTTATAGAGACCTGGTGGCGCTCATGTCGGCGTTTCGTTTAGAAGGCGACCTCATGACTGTTGACCTAGACCGATTTGAGCTCAGTTCCTTGCAGGCTGCCTTAGAGAAGATGGGTTTGTCCCCAGTATCAGCTGGTATGGTTCTCCGTCTCATCCACAGGGCCCCTTCCAGTGTTATGGTCAATGGTTTCTGCTTACCACCATTCACTAAAGGGCGCTTGGTGCGACAAGGCTGTCCTCTGCCAGTCTTTCTCCTCGCCGTCACCCACGAGCCTACGATTCATAGTTTACTTCAGCGTTTGGAAGACATTCGCCTTTGCAGCTTGCATTTTAAATGTTGTGTCTACACAGATGATGTAGTTTTCTTGGTGAAGTCGGCAGAAGATACATGTACAGTGATCGAATAGCTTCAGCGCTATGGCAAAGTGGCTGTATCGACCTCGAGAAGTCGCACTGTACGGAAGTGGGCAGAGGACTATCAGAAGAAAGAAGTAAAGCTGTGGAGACGGGGCGTGAGTCGAGCTTGGGTAGCTCAGATGGTAGAGCGCTTGCCCGCGAAAATCAAAGGTCCCGAGTTCGAGTCTCGGTCCGGCACACAGTTTTAATCTGTCAGGAAGTTTCGTTGACAATCAGTAGTGCCCATTACCAAGGTCCCGGTGATGAAATGTTTCGGAGTGACCTTCCTTGGGAACGTGTAGCATACAGCAACAACCACGTGTCACAGACTGCTTAACATGATCCACCCACAAGTTGGTTTCCACGCCTATTGAATGCTTGATTGATCACGCGGCTATATTTTGTGAATACCTATCTCACGCAAAACTTAATCATTACACACACGTTCTCGCACTGCCCGATACAGTGGCTGTGACGTTTAGGTGGCCTTCGGTCATTTCTTCAGCGATGGTAGGGTGTTCAAGAGCCGTTATGAGACACTGCTGTTGCTCACAGATGCGAGTGGTATTGGAATGATAGATATGCAAAACAGGGCACGTGCTCTTCTTCTGCAGACGATGCATCACCTACATGCTTTGGAAACGAAAACTCACAGGTAAGCTGATTGAGGAGATGGTGCTTTAGTCCCTCCAGCCGCCTTTCTGTTGGACATATCTCGCCACCACTCCGTCACTTTAGAACCTATCTCGTTAGCATGAGTTATCTTTTGGATGTCCTACCGATTACGTGGGAGCCTAGAACCAAGGACTTCTACCGTTAATTTCAACGGACGCTGCTTGCTAATGTGCTTGACTGCCGACAACCGGCAGTTGGCTGGATGCGGGCGCGGAGTAACATACACTCGGCTTTCTTTCCCATTGCGGTGAAGGTGCTGGGGTATATGATAACGACTGAAAAATTCCCCACCTGACAAGGTTTATATACTATAAATTTTTCCAACGATCCTCTTTGCTCCAGATGCGCCGCTGTCGAGACAGACATGCATCGTTTCGTTTGCGATAGGGCTGTCGATTGTTGGATCTTCACACATCGCATGTTGGCACTGTTGCTACGACGGATACCTCAGTCCATAGAACCCACCGAAATGATCCACCCTGACGTCAGTTGCTACCCTGCTACTCGACATAACGCCACACCGTTGGTTAAAGGCATGGCGTTGTCACACTTTTTTGGCGACGGCGTTGCTGAGTTGTTAGATTTTTGGAGTGTTTAACGAGCAACACACGGCTTTATGGCGCAAGGTGCCACGTGGTTTGCTCTTTGTGAATTACTTGGGGTCGTTGTTTGCGTCCCACCGCCCAGAGCATTGGGGTGTGCAGGATGAGAGAAGAGGCTGAAGATGGAGCATAGGATGGATTGATGGAAGATATAACGGTAGTTATACAGTGTTTAACCCTCGATGAACAAGAAGACTACTCCGACATTCTGCCTTTATTCCGAAATGATCGGAGACGTATTCCACACATGTTCATGTGCAGAGGCTGAAGTGGTGGCAAACATCTGTCCTAGTTGGCTTTAAGTTTTAAAGTGGCAGATATTGTTTTTGTATGTCGGTTAGATAGGTTTTGGGGGGTAGTATGGCTGTTAGGGGGCAATGCCTGAAGTGGAAGAGGTCTATAGGGAGGGAATACAAAACAGGTCGGTATAGAACGTGCCTGTGGAAACCACAAGTCCTGGGAATGGAAAAAAATGTCGGTGAGAGCATTCCCTGCGGAAGATAAGATTCCAAGTTCGAGCCGTGATCTGTCACATGCGGGGTGACAATTACGGAACTGTACGAAAACATCATCATAGCGTCTGAACGGTTTATGTTAGGACGTTCGCGGCCGGAGTGGCCGAGCGGTTCTAGGCGCTTTTGTCTGGAACCGCGCGACCGTTACGGTCGCATGTTGGAATCCTGCCTCTGGCGACAAAGCCCACTTTCATTTGGATGGGTTCGTCAATAAGCAAAATTGGCGCATTTATGGAACTGAGAATCCGCATTTCGCGATCAAGAAGTCTCTTCACACTGATTGGGCGAAAGAAATTCGCTATAGAGGGAGTGGAAGTAAAAATACTTACATACCGTTTCTCCACGATGGGTGTGAAACCCCAAGAACTTTAGGTTGTTCATTTATTTGTTTGCTTATTGCAACATGCTCTATTCCACTTTTTGTAATACTACAATATGTTTCGTGTGTCTATGTGGAATGTAGTGTAATGTCTGTGTTCGAAGATGATGATGATGATGATGATGATGATGATGATGATAAAAGGGAGAGGATGAAACCTGCTGCTGGTACATAGCTTATTCCTCGCGAATAGCACCAAGTGGGCTGCCAAGCTTGACCTCCCCATTCAACGAGTAGATCACCTTCAACTGTATCACAAGTCCTCACTTTATGAGACACTGTGGAGAGGTTTGGTATTCAAACAAGGACATTGACAAGAAAGTCTGGTGATCACGAACTTTACACTACAACCTCTCCTTCCTTTGACGACCAAATACTGGCAGTGAAAATTTTTTCCATCACCAGGATTCGAACGGGCTTACCCTGAGTCGAGTGCCAGTGCACAAAAAAGGCATTAGCAACCTTTATTATTATTTCACAAGTGAGTGCCTCTTGGGTCCACCAAGATTTGGTGACGCACTCAGTTGTAATCCATACAAGGAACAAACCTGTGGTTCACAAAAACTTAAAAATGGTCAGACATTGACACAACCTGAAAGATTAAAACTACAGGGTGACAATTATTGAACTATATGAAGAAAACGTAAAATTAGTTACAAGCTACGACGTGCGCACACTATATTCAAAATGTAAACGTCACTGCAGATATCCAGAGTTAGGTTATGACATGTTCGATATGCCTGCCACCATTAACGATGATGTGACGCAGACGAATAGCGAAATTTTTTTTGACCAGCTGATGTGTCGGAACATCGAAGTTGTCGATGATCTCCTGAATGGCTGTTTTCAGCCCAGCAGTGGTTTTGGGGTTATTGCTGTACACCTTGTCTTTAACATAGCCCCACAAAAAGGAGTATCACGTCTTCAGATCCGAACAATATGGCGGCCAATCGAGGCACATGCCAGTGGCCTCTGGGTACCCCATAGCCACAATGCGGTCCCCAAAGCTCTCCTCCAGAACATCAAACACTCTCCTGCTTCGATGGGGTCGAGCTCCGACATCCATGAACCACATCTTGTCGAAATCAGCGCACTTAGGATAATGTGGATGAAATCACCTTCCAAAACCTTCACATACCGTTCGGTAGTCACCGTGCCATCAAGGAATATCGCACTAATTATTCCGTGACCGGAAATTTCACACAACACAGTCACCCGGTGAGGGTGAAGAGGCTTCTCGATCGCGAAATACGGATTCTCAGTCCCTCAAATGCGCCAATTTTTCTTATTGACGAACCCATCCAAATTAAAGCAGGCGTCGCCAAACTAATATGCATACTAATTCCCATCATGCCCCGCGGCCGACCGTGCAGTTTGAAATTGCTAATTTCACTTAGTTCAAGAATTGTCACCCTGTATGTCTCTTAAACCGATTCATCAAATTATCTGATCGACGACTGCTTACAATGTGCGCTCTCAGATAGAAACACCCTTTCAAAATACGCCATAGAAATACGTCTAAAGGTTTCAGCCTCCGAATTTATGACGCAACATTCAATATATACTTGTATGTTCGTGACCTATAATACATTTGTTTGGAATGTTGCAGCATCCACAAACACTGAGTCTGACCCAGCTTTGTAGTAAATTTTAATAAAATAGTGCAAAACTAACCTTTCTGTAAAGAAGAGAGCAACAGGCTACCCTTATCCTCATGCCGACGTAGGTGGCAAGCATGTTGTAGTAGTGGTAGCAGAATAGCTTCAAGAAGTTGATGATCACTAGCAGACTCGCGTATATGTATGCTTCCTGGTCGGTTATCTTACTGTCTGGGCTGAAATACTGAATGGTCAGCCCAAGAAGGTAGGGTTGTGTGACTCTAACACAAAGGACAGTAGAAAACTGATAACATCTCCTTACTGGTTTGAGACTTTGGAGTGACTTTGGCAAATACAGCATTATTTTTCGTAAAACGTTTCAGCGAAACGAAAACAAGGCTGCCAATAATTGCACAATGGGTTTTTGTCCGAGTTTTCATAGCCAATGAAGAGTTGGAAATGGACATACAGGGTATCACACTGACCAGAGTAAGGTATTGTTTTGCAAAAAAATACTTACAATTTGTAATTCAAGGAAAATTAAAATATTTCACTAACAGTTGAAATGTCAAAAGCCTAGCTATTTCTTGGATGGAAAGTTACATTGGTGTGATGTCAAAAAGGTTTCCTTCTAATCAAGTACGAAATTCTGGACACCTCGAGAAGTCACTAGGAAAATAAATAAGATCACGCTTTATGAACAAAATTTGAAAATAAAAAAATGAAAAAATAATATAGGACAAATGTTATTTTTTGTGTAATGGCTTGTCTAAAAGTCGAAAATAAAATAGATTCGAACGACATGTGATGTGCCACTGAATTATGCTCGAAATCATGTACAGTGAATGATGTGCTACAGCTGTTTGTCTAATCTTTTTTTTACTTTTGGCCAAATCACAACAAAAACACTTGACCAATTAATTTTTCTTTATATAACGATATAAATTACACATAACATGGAAAACAGTCAAACGTCTATGCATGGAATTTGTATATTCCGAAGACCTGTTACAATGTATACGAGTCGCTTACAGATGTTTTTGAAAATAATATAAACATCTCTTCACTGAATTACTGCACATTCCTGAGATGATAATACTGAATAGGACAATGGTAGAAACGTAATCTAGATAAAGATACGCACAAACAGAGAACCAGCGACATTGATGGTGCTCGATGACTAAATCTTTCAGAAAATTTCGCCACATATCTCGTAAGAAGCGTTTACTCCTACAGTGACTAAATCCAGTTTCTTCTGCAGCTAAGAAGATGAAAAAACACACCGCTTCATTGTCAAAGAAAATTAATAAATTCATATTTGGGTTTTAAACTCCGCCTTCTGCAAAACACAATATATTTTTCGATGTACTCAAATATGTTTCTACACTTATTTGTAGTATTATATGGGCTTCGATTTTATTCTGTTAAAGCAAGTTCATAGTTGTTTTACTATTTTAGATTTAAAATGGTTCAAATGGCTCTAAGCACTATGGGACTCAACATCTGAGGTCATCAGTCCCCTAGACTTAGAATTACTTAAATCTAAATAACCTAAGAACATCACACACATCCATGACCGAGGCAGGATTCGAACCTGCGACCGTAGCGGTCTCGCGGTTCCAGACTGAAGCGCCTAGAACCGCTCGGCTTTTGAAGTATTTTTAGCACTTTGCTGATCACGCAGTTGCAGCGGCAAGATGAGGTAAGTTGTCCGTTGCGTACAGGAGCATTGCTGAATAGTTGCAAGAAGTTGATAGAGAATATTTTTAAGCTCGCAATCAGATACTTGACAATTGATTTCTTTAGCTGCACTGTCTTGCTGGAACAGCACCCCTACACAAATGAGACAGCAGGTCCAAAGCCATAACATTTTCAGCTCAAACCCTTTTCGGTCACCAGCCAGCACAGCTAAGACTCAAATGAAGAAAGAGCTTCATGTGAACAAATGAGATGCTCGTAGGACCAGTTAAGCAAGTGTTAACCGGAGTGACTTGCCTGGAGCCAGCACTCTATAAACTGGCTGTCGGATGGAAGGCAGCCGAGAGACCAGAGGAACGTTGAGGCACAGAACCAACTGAGAAGTGACGTCGCAGCTGGGGCTACTCAATGGGGTGGACGGTGTGTGACTGCGATGTTAAAGGTAGTAGCGGTCACTGGATAAGATTGCTGTTCGCGCTTCGTGCCCAGCTGCGTCCACTGACGTCGACCAGGCCGACGCTACAGCCACCTCACTAACTGCGGTCGAACACTCGCCAGCAACAGATTAATTTTACGTTACTCCCTCTTAGCATATGAATAGTTACCTAATATATACAAGTAATCTGAACCATTTATATCAAGATACCGACTTAGTATTGTAAGTGTAATTATATGCTTTCTTCTGTGGTTGGTGAGATGCAACGCACTTAGACAAAACATGTATGGAAAGTGATGAAACAGTAACGAGGCAGCAGCGCTCCAAACCACTGTCCCGGAGCCAGGGGAAGAAGTCCCACAACCATCTGCTCCAATGTACTAAACGCAGCCCTACACACTGAATATCATCTGGACTTATCTCAGTACCGTCTTCAATTATACCCCAATGCATGTCTTCAAGAGTCGTCAATATTTCCTTTTAAAGCTCTAGTGTTAAGTTTAATCCCAGATAAAAGTTCAGAGGTGAGCATGCCGGCTATTTTGTACTAACTGAACCACCGATACAACAATCTCCTAGTATTCTGTTAAGAAAGTCTGAAGAATGGGAGGGTCAACTGTCATGTTGGTACCACACAGGCCGCCTCGTATACAAAGGGCTGTCTTCCAATAACTGTATGTGACAACGTATCTCTCAGGAAGTGTACGTACTTGTGGCCTTTTATTGTCCCATTAGTAACTAAGAGACAAATTTTGCGATTCTTGAAAAGCCTACGTGACATATTGACAAACCGGGGGTTGTGTATCCACTTCTCACTTTTCAACAGGCAAGTGGCGCGTATTGCGAAGATTGAACTGCCGTGTTTTGTACATGATGCTTCCACTTTACAGTTTTCGTAGACGCGATTCGAAGAACTGCAACCGACCGAGTCACTGCTCGAAGGAGAGACAAAGTTAACGTTAGATGAAATCTAATTAAAGGCAAACAAATGATTGGGGACCCTTAACTGAACTGCGATGGAACTGATAGTTCCATACTCTTCTTTCTGCTATGCCGAATGGAGGAAACATCCACGTAAACTTTCCACACTACGCTTTGACTAATCTGCGTGTTTTGGAAGTGTTATCACAGCGCGGAACATAACTTAATTACGCACTCAATAGGCTATCAGCGTATGAGGAAACTAAACGGAACTGGAGACTAGCAAATGCAAAGCCAAGTGCAGAAACCACTTACCCACACTGTAATTGCAGCATCATGATTTAGAATCACGAAATAAAGTCGTTATGAATATCAGCATTCACAAAATTGTACTGTTTCGTCATAAAAAAATTCACTGCCTATTCTACACTATACGGTTGTGTGCACACGTGGAAACAGTTTCTGCTATTAGAAAAAGCTTTGAATACCCAGCGTAGTGTGCGCACTCAATTACAATTCCTCAGCCCCAGCAGGAATAGTACATTATGTCAGGACATTTTGTGCCTGGTAGGAGCTTCCTGGAAGATTGCATGACTTAAGTATTCGGGCGCTCCCTGGAAAGGTACACCGGCAACTCATTCCGCTCGAGCATTCGTAGCTCGGGATGACTCGTACAAATAATGAAAGTTTGTGAATGTGTTCCTGCACTGAACTTGTCAGTGCAGACGTGGCACACGTGGTACGTTGTCATCTTCGAGGAAAAGAGTGACCTTGTAGTTTGTTTCGGCTTTGATGTAGATCTGATTACTCTAGAATGAAGTATTACTTCTGAGGTAACGACTACACAAACAATGTAACAAAACATGTCAAACATACAAATCAAATAATCATTCATCTACCACCAATGCTGTTCCACTATACATACCTACTGTCGCAGGTCATACAAAATGAACTACACTCACTGTTTGTGAAATTGTAGTTCATGCAAGAGTCAAGCATCCATTTTCTCTAAAGAATGTATGATTTACAAGTGGCAGTCGAACGAAAATGAGACAGGTGGAAAAAGGAAGTAAATTGTTTATTGTGTTGCTTGAGGCTTTCACGACGGACATGTTGTATATATGGTTCTCGGGCGAGACGTCGGATGTCATAGTGAAAACTCCACAATATTTCGTCAGCGCAACTGGCCGACATCTTCAGGTGCGACGAACACACTGCTAAGGCAGGACCAGGGCTCCCCATTTATGCCAGTTTTAGGCAGGAAGTGCGCATGCGTGGAGGCGCCAAATTCGATGGCCAATAGCGACGATATCAACTGATAGCTGGAAGGACAGTAACGCCACCTACAGGATGAAGAACCAAATACTTCGGCGCAAGCGCGGAGGCTGCCGCCGCTGCTCTGCGCTGCCATCGGCAGCCCCAGCGACCTCTGTCGGAAGCCGCAAGCAGTACTGCGCGTCCACGTAGGCGCCTTGATTATCCTCCCGTTGTCAATAGAATATTTATGTTGCTGGCGAATCGTCGTCCGTCTTATGACCAAAAGTATTCCTCTCTGCTCGAAGCGACTTCAATATGGCCAGTGCAGGATCCCATGCTGAACTAAGCTGAAAGCCCGTGTCTCTGTTTACAAGATTCGTCGAGCTACGTATTTCCACTGCTTCCTTAATAACACTGTCCCAGTACGAACTCGTCGATGCGAGAATTTTTGTATGTAGGTAATTCATAGAATGGCCTGTACTGAGACAATGCTCGGCCACTGCAGAGTTTTCTGGTTGCTCCAGACGAGTGTAGCGTCGGTGTTCAGTGCATCTCTCTTCTACAGTGCGACAAGTTTGTCCGATGTACGACATGCCGCAGCTACAAGGAATCTCGTAAACACCGGGTCGTCTTAGGCCAAGGCTGTCCTTAGATGAGCCCAAGAGAGCTCTGAGTTTTGCCGGCGGACGAAAAACACATTTAACTTTATGCCTCTTCAATAGTCTTCCTATTTTTGAAGAGACACCGCCGATGTATGGCAAGATGACCATTCCCCTTTGTTCTTCGCCTTCTTCCACTTCCTCACGTTGGGTAACCCGCTTTGGTTGTAAGGCACGGCGAATCTCCCGTTCGGAGTATCCATTTTGTTGGAAAATGGTACGCAGATGGAGTAGCTCATTGGATAAGCTGTCTGAGTCTGATATGGCTCGTGCTCTGTGGACCAACGTCCTCAGTACGCCACTTCGTTGCGAAGGATGGTGACAGCTGGTGGCCTGTAAGTATAAGTCGTTATGTGTTGGTTTACGGTACACTGAGTGACCTAACGTGCCATCTTCTTTTCTCCGTACCAACACGTCCAGGAATGGAAGTTCGCCGTTTTTCTCCATCTCCATCGTGAACTTGATGTTGGGATGAAGCGAGATAAGATGCCTAAGAAAAACATTCAGCGATGCATTGCCGTGAGGCCAGATAACAAAGGTGTCGTCCACATATCGCCAAAAAAAAACGTAGGTTTCAAATCCGATGTCTGGAGCGCTCTCTCCTCGAAGTGCCTTACAACCAAAGCGGGTTACCCAACGTGAGGAAGTGGAAGAAGGCGAAGAACAAAGGGGAATGGTCATCTTGCCATACATCGGCGGTGTCTCTTCAAAAATAGGAAGACTATTGAAGAGGCATAAAGTTAAATGTGTTTTTCGTCCGCCGGCAAAACTCAGAGCTCTCTTGGGCTCATCTAAGGACAGCCTTGGCCTAAGACGACCCGGTGTTTACGAGATTCCTTGTAGCTGCGGCATGTCGTACATCGGACAAACTTGTCGCACTGTAGAAGAGAGATGCACTGAACACCGACGCTACACTCGTCTGGAGCAACCAGAAAACTCTGCAGTGGCCGAGCATTGTCTCAGTACAGGCCATTCTATGAATTACCTACATACAAAAATTCTCGCATCGACGAGTTCGTACTGGGACAGTGTTATTAAGGAAGCAGTGGAAATACGTAGCTCGACGAATCTTGTAAACAGAGACACGGGCTTTCAGCTTAGTTCAGCATGGGATCCTGCACTGGCCATATTGAAGTCGCTTCGAGCAGAGAGGAATACTTTTGGTCATAAGACGGACGACGATTCGCTAGCAACATAAATATTCTGTTGACAACGGGAGGATAATCAAGGCGCCTACGTGGACGCGCAGTACTGCTTGCGGCTTCCGACAGAGGTCGCTGTCATCCTGTAGGTGGCGTTACTGTCCTTCCAGCTATCAGTTGATATCGTCGCTATTGGCCATCGAATTTGGCGCCTCCACGCATGCGCACTTCCTGCCTAAAACTGGCATAAATGTGGAGCCCTGGTCCTGCCTTAGCAGTGTGTTCGTCTCACCTGAAGATGTCGGCCAGTTGCGCTGACGAAATATTGTGGAGTTTTCACTATGACATCCGACGTCTCGCCCGAGAACCATATATACAGATTGTTTATTATTTCAAAAGTAATGGTCATAACTGTTAATACATGTATCCCACTGTGAGGCAAGCGGGTCAATGCCTTCGTGGAACTAAGTTTCCGGTTGCCTACGGAGTCTTTTTTACACCCATGTGTGCACCACCATGTCCGAAGCAAGTCGGCGGCCATGAATGTCTTTCTTTAGCCAACCAAAAATATGGAAATCGCATGGGGAGAGATCGGGACTGTATGACGGGCTTCCCAGCGAAACTTCTGCAGCGTAGTCGAAATAATGTGGGCGAGCCCACATACTGACAAGATTGCTTCGACTACTCTACAAAAGCCTCGCTGAGAAACCTTTAAACATCCTCCGTACGGTCCCTATCTCCCCCGAGCGGTTTCCATCCTTTTGGAGGCCTGAAGAAGGACATTCGTGGCCGTTCACTTACTTCGGACTTAGAAGTGCACACCTGGGTGCAATCATGGTTCATTCGGTAACCGCAAACATTTTTGCGTGAACGCACTGACCACCTTGTCTCACAGTGGGATAAATGTATTAACATTTATGCTGATTACTTTTGAAATAATAAACAATTTACTAACTTTTTCCATGTGTCTCGCATTCATTTGAAGCTCCTTATGCGACGAACAGTAGCATTAAGAACTAAATAAAGTAGTTGTTGTTGTGGTCTTCAGCCCTGAGACTGGTTTGATGCAGCTCTCCATGCTACTCTATCCTGTGCAAGCTTCTTCATCTCCCAGTACCTACTGCAACCTACATCCTCCTCAATCTGTTTAGTGTATTCATCTCTTGGTCTCCCTCTACGATTTTTACCCTCCACGCTGCCCTCCAATACTAAATTGGTGATCCCTTGAGGCCTCAGAATATGCCCCCCAACCGATGCCTTCTCCTAGTCAAGTTGTGCCACAAATTTCTCTTCTCTCCAATTCTATTCAATACCACTTCATTAGTTATGTGATCTACCCATGTAATCTTCAGCATTCTTCTGTATCACCACATTTCGAAAGTAAATAAAGTAACAAAACTAATATTCAAACATTGTAACGTGTATCTAAATAATAGAGCCGGTCACCTAGTTTAATTAATTAGGGATTAATGTCGTTTTCTCGTTTGATGAACGAACTGCCCACGATAACGTTATCCAGTTTTCCTGAAATTTGCTCTAACAACCTGTTCATACAAGAGTCCTCAAGATTTATTTTCATATCTTTTACTTTATGAACCGTAAAGAGTACTTTTAGTATATTATTAGAACGTTCAATTTGTTTGCGAATGTTTTTACGAATGTGGAATTTCATGCTCTCGTAACAGATCCTTTGTGAGCAAGTGAACCAAAGGCGCTATACTGAATTAAAACTTTTTTATTCCACGCTATTAACTGTCGCAATTTGCTGACCGAAAAAGCTAGTGAAACTAAATTTCATTTGACCTCGTAGTTACTTCTAGCGTTCATTTCGTCTGTTGAAGACTTTCAAGGAAACATACGATCTGTATTTAATAGTGGAAATAAATCAGTATCTACCAGATATTTTGAATGCATGATTTAAATTATCATTTCGTTACTTACGTTGAATTACACTGCTGGCCACCGTAAATGCAATACCCTGAAGGAAGCATCCGAATCAAGTGAAATTTACACCATGAGTTTGCAGCGATGAGATATGCAACTGATTAGAATTTCAGCGCAGACGCACATCACGCGCGCCTGTGGCGCCACCTCATAGCGCCATTTAAGGCTTGGCGATTTCGACGAGTGTACGTTCGGCACGTGTGTTTACCTTGTGGTTGTTTCACAAGACGATCAGTTATGCCTCGTAGACAACAGCGAACATCTTTTGATCAAGTATCCGAGTTCGACAGAGGAAGGATAGTGGCTTACCGAGATTGTGGATTATCATACAGAGAAATCGCTAGTCGTGTTGGACGAAACCAAACAACTGTAATGCGGATATGTGACCGTTGGATGCAGGAGGGTACGACGGACCGACGTGGTCGATCGCATTCACCTCGGTGCACCACTGCACGTGCTGATAGGCAAATTGTGCGCATGGCAGTGACGGATCGCTCAGTGACATCCCGAACCATAGCACAGCACATTGCGTCTGTAACGCATCATCCAGTGTCTGCGCGTACCATTCGACGCCGTTTACAGCAGAGTGGTCTGTCCGCAAGACGTCCATTGCTTCGTCTACCACAGACGTCTCCGTCGCCAATGGTGTGATGACAGACGGATGTGGACGGCGGAATGGAATGACGTTGTCTTTACTGACGAGGCACGCTTCTGTCTGCAGCACCACGATGGTCGGATTCGAGTGTGGAGACACCGTGGAGAGAGGATGCTGGACAGCTGCATTATGCACCGCCACACTGGTCTTGCACCGGGTATTATTGTATGGGGCGGTATTGGATATTACTCTCGCACGCCTCTAATACGCATTGCCGATACTTTAAATAGCCGGCGCTACATATCCGAGGTGCTGGAGCCAGTTGTCCTTCTTTACCTTCAGGGCTCGGCCACAGCCATATTTCAACAGGATAATGCGCGACCACACGTGGCACGCATTGTCCAAAGGTTCTTCGTCAATAACCAGATTGAATTGCTTCCCTGGCCGGCTCGCTCTCCGGATCTTTCGCCGGTATAAAACATGTGGTCCATGGTTGCTCAACGAGTGACCCAGATTACATCCCCAGCTGCCACACCAGATGATCTTTGGCAACGTGTGGAAGCTGCTTGGGCTGCTGTACCCCAGGAACACATCCAACGTCTCTTTGACTCAATGCCGAGACGTGTGGCAGCGGTGATCTCCAACAATGGCGGCTACTCTGGCTACTGATTCTGGCAGGAACCACATGTCACAGACGTCTGAAAACGTAATCATTTGATACTTGGTCAACATGTTATCTACAAAATAAATTTTGTTGTGCTACCTCTTGTCTTTCTTGGTGTTGCATTTACTGTGGCCAGCGGTGTCATTAATAACGCACTTCGCTGAATGAGATGTTTTTTGAAGAGTCATCAGCACCACTGAATGAAAGTCTATAAAAGAGCCTCTGGCTATTGAAGTTTGAGTTCGCTTGATGAAGATGATGATGACGATGATGAGGATTGGTTTGTGGGGCGCTCAAACTGCACGGTTATCAGCGCCCGTACAAATTCCCAACCTTTGCTCTGTCCAATCTCGCCACTTTCATGAATGATGATGAAGACAACACAAACACCTAGTCATCTCGACGCAGGTGAAAATCCCTGACCCCGCCGGGAATCGAACCCGGGACCGCGTGCTCGGGAAGCGAGAACGCGACCGCGAGACCACGAGCTGCGGACGAGAGTTCACTTGAATGCCTTCTGCTCTGACGGACTACTAAAATTATGGTATGTAGTACAACTTTTCGTTATCTGGTGTCTTTTTATTACGATAACACGACGCAATTTAGAACCAGCGCTCTGTTTTTAAGAGTCCGATGCCAAGTTTCTTTACATTTCATTCAAAGTTTTAGCAAACACGAGTAACGCTAGATGGCCAGAAACTTGGACGTGCACATTACAAACTATAAAAACTGATACACTTCTTTCGCTCATAATCTAATTTAGATTAACACAGTTTGACATAAAGTTGGAAAGCCCAGTCACGGACGAAGGTCGCTGTTAAAAATAAGAAAAAAATCGTGTAAAATAAAATGGATAATCCTTTTCGTGAACGAAATTAGGAAATGTACTTCGACTTCATCGAGATTTGAATTATATTAATAATGTACTGAACGGCTGTCCACCAAATTTCAACTTAGAAAATCACAGGAATAATAATCGTATTATTTTCCGCTTTACTTCTTGTAGCCTTATAGTTTACGAAAGAATTGCTTTATTACGTTACAGACATACTAGAAAATTATACGAGCTGTATTTGACAGAAAATATGTTTGTTTTTGATTACAGATAATGGCTGAAAGAGATACTTGCGATCCTGTGGATTACGTTCAGTGATGAAGGGAGAAATGCAAAGCATTACTTGTACACAAGGGTAGCACCATGAGCGTGAAAAGACACACCTGTCGAAGTATCACACATTCGACATCTACAACACTTTCGAACATCGATAAAGAGACGATTAGGGACAAATAGGTGCAGCTGTGAGCGTTGTATCTATGCCCTTTCGTTACTGTTGGGAGGGGGGGAGGTTATTAGCCTTTCAAAAGGAGTAATAGATATTGGTGCCAAGTACAGGACAGTGAGAGCACAAGAGATTTTGCCTTCCCCAAGAACTGCCCCTTGACATATGCAAGATATTACTGACTGAGAAGTGAGATCTTGCCTTAGCTAAAGAAGGCTGTTAACGAAAAAGAGTGTTCGACGAGCGATTTTAGGACTGACTATTATCGCTAAATATTTTATCTGACTTTCACAACGACTAATATTGTAGACTTCGATGTCAGGTTCTTCTTCTTCTTTCGCTTGTGCCTTTGTCCCTCAGTTTTCGCAGGGTCAGCATGGTTACAACGGATTTGGCATGGTTAATTTAAAGGGGTGGCTGGATGCCCTTCCTGTCGCCACCCCTGGGACCGAATCAGAGAACCCAGCAGTCTGCGTCTAGTGTAAACCATGAAATAGTGCGAACGTGTTTTAAATGTGTGCGAGTCGTGGAACTGAGGCGGGATGTGGGGACGACCCCAGTATTCACCTAGAGAGATGTGGAAAACCGCCGAAAAACCGCATCCAGGTTGGCTGGCACACTGGCACATGTCGTTTATCCTCGGGGCGGAGTCGATATGGGGCCAGCACGCCTACCCGAATCCAGGAAGCAGCGCATTAGCGCTCTCGGTTACCCTGGCGGGTAGACTTCGATGTCAGGTATGAGCTGAGAAACAATGTACTCCATGCAACGAAGTTTCCCGACGTTTCAAAAATATTCTTACAGAGTTACATGAAAAACTGCCTGAGGTGGATATATCTACTCTGAACTAAACAAAGTGACATCTGTGACGGATCAAGGGGCGAACATAAAGAAAGCTCTTCAACACCACAAACGTCTGCTATCCGCAGTGCTCTGTAAAAACACAGCGTTGAGGCACACATTGGACGACAAGTTCCTCAGTGAAGAATTATCTGATATTTATGATTCTATCCACGTACAGCGTATGGCTCTGAACACTATGCGACTTAACTTCTGAGGTCATCAGTCGCCTAGAACTTAGAACTAATTAAACCTAACTAACCTAAGGACATCACACACATCCATGCCCGAGGCAGGATTCGAACCTGCGACCGTAGCGGTCGCTCGGTTCCAGACTGTAGGCCTAGAACCGCACGGCCACTCAGGCCGGCGCGTAGAGCGTAAAACTGTAGGATATACGTATAAAATGCTCCGGTCTGGTGGCAAAATTTAAAAACATTACATCGAGATGTTGAAACGAGATGGAATAGCGTCTACATGATGTTGGATTCGCCTCATTCATAGAAAAATGGAACTGAGAATTTCCTGTTAAAAAAATTCCAAGCAAGTATTGGTATCTTTATACAAGCTTGACGTAATAGGGGGCGGGGGGGGGGGGGGGGGGCGGGGAGGGCGTAATTAAATTCGTTCAACCTTCCAAAGAGGCCACAAATGACCTGGAGGGTGGAACAGAACCGATCCTGCCTTTTAAGGTGCCGTGGACATTTAGTTTAATTGATACATGCCACAGTGAAGTTGGCAATGCAGTAGTTATGTTGGAAGAAGGACGTGCAGGAATCTACCTAAAAAAAGTCGTTGGCGAACTAGAGAATTCTCATTACATGGCCACAGTTTTTGAGCCATGTTTCCAGGAATTCTTAGCACTGAGTGAAGAGAAGAAGGAAAATATTTACCAAATTTTTCGTCAGAAGATAAACAGTATAATCTTCAAAGAAGAGTAAGAAGATCCCATTCCTTCTCCCGTAAAGATGTTCCGAAACTGGCGTTCATCAGCTTCTAAACGCAAAAATGAACATGCGAAATATTTGAACATGGGCGCCCCAGGAAAAAAACGTCGAGAACGGTTTGTCGTGGCGCAGGGACAATGCCTTTGCCTTCCCCAAACTCGTTAAAGCGACGAAAGAAATCCTCTGCTTTCGCTCTATCAGACCTGGAAACGAAAGAAATTATAGCAGGACAGGCTTAATTGTATTCGAGAAGTGCTGCAGTATCGATCCAGAACGTGCCCTTTACATTTTGTTAACTCATAACAATAAGAGGGACAAGAAAATTATTTTATGAAGACAATCACTTCGTACAAGATGGAACACAAAAAATCTTGCGTTAATGGCCTTCACTTGTATGATATAAATGTAATATAAAGGTTTGTATTCAGAAGTTTCTGCTAACAACAGATTCTTGAATTCCAGATACACACACGTCATTTACTGTGCTACGTTATCTTCAAGCTCCATTTCATTAAATGACTCCAAATGAACATTCATTACTCTAGCAGTTTTAATCTTATTTTTCGTTTAAGTATAAAAAATGTCATTTCTTCCATTAAATAGACATGAAATGGCTTAAAAAATATAGTTTGAATATGATAGAGGAAAGTTTTACTTCCTGGCACATTCTCATAGAGCAAATCGTGTGACCATTATTTCCTGCTTTTGAGATGTTTCTAGACAAGACAACATGAAAATTCTAAGTTCAACATAAACACATCAAATATAGCATCACCCCCGGTTCCCAGATCTCCTGAAGACAGACGTTGACTGTGGATATTGTATCACAGACACTGTCCAAAGATGTAAACAACCATGCATGAGCTGCGCCTATTAGACGGAGGCGGCCGACAGCCGATCAGTTCCGGTCACTCCAACAGGAAGGAGGTACACCTCTCGTGTTATCTGTGGTTCAACCATGCCTAGATGGTCAATACCGCTGTTCGATCGCGTCCGCATTGTTACTTTGTGCCAGAAAGAACTCTCAACAAGGGAAGTGTCCAGGCGTCTCGGAGTGAACCAAAGTGGTGATGTTCTGACATGGAGGAGATACAGAGAGACAGGAACTGTCGGTGACATGCCTCGATCAGGCCGCCAAAGGAATACTAATGCAGTGGGTGACCGCTACCTACTGTTTATGGCTAGGAGGAAGCCTGACAGCAACGCCACCATGTTGAATAACGCTTTGCGTGCAGCCACAGGACATCGTGTTACGACTCAAACTGTGTGCAATAGGTTGCATGATGCGCAACTTCACTCCCGACGTCCATGGTGAGGTCCATCTTTGCAACCACGACACCATGCAACGCGGTACAGATGGGCCCAACAACATGCCGAATGAACCGCTCAGGATTGGCATTACGTTCTCTTCACCGATGAGTGTCGCATATGCCTTCAACTAGACAATCGTCGGAGACGTGTTTCGAGGCAACCCGATCAGGCTGAACGCCTTAGACACATTGTGCAGCAAGGTGGAGTTTCCCTGATGTTTTGGGGTGGCATTATGGCCGATGTACGCCATTGGTGCTCAAGGAAAGCGCCGTAACGGCTGTACAATACGTGAATGCCATCCTCCGACCGATAGTGCAACCATATCGGCAGAATAATGGCGAGGCATTCATCTTCATGGATAACAATTCACGCCCACATCGTGCCCATCTTGTGAATGACTTCCTTCGGGACAACGATATCGCTCGACTAGAGTGGCCAGCATGTTCTTCAGACATGAACCCAATCGAACATGCCTGGGATAGATTAAAAAGGGCTGTTTATGGACGACGTGACCCACCAACCACTCTGAGGAATCTACGCCGAATCGCTGTTGAGGAGTGGGACAATGTGGACCAACAGTGCCTTGATGAACTTGTGGATAGTATGCCACGGCGAATACAGGCATACTTAAATGCAAGAGGACGTGCTACTGGTTATTAGAGGTACCATGTGTACAGATATCTGGTCCATCATCTCTGAAGGTCTCGCTGTATGGTGGTACAACATATAATGTGTCGTTTTCACGAGCAATAAAAATGGTGGAAACGATGTTTATGTTGATCTCTATTCCAATTTTCTGTACAAGTTCCGGAACTCTAGGAACCGAGGTGATGCGAAACTTTTTTTGATGGGTCTATTACGAAGATGAAATAATGAATTCATCAAATGTGTACACATCGAACATGCTGTTTTCATCGCAGGTCTGTGATAGCCACACTTGTCCGATTTCCCTTCAGCTGCGAGTATGACCGAGTCACCTCGCTCGTGAGCGCCTGTACTCGAGCCACGAGTTACTCGCTGCCTCACTCCCAAGGAGCTGCTATGCTCATGAGCAACAACCCAGCGTGATGCGCGAACTGACCGACTCTACTTACAGTCACTCTATGTTTTGACGGTTGTTGGGCATATAGTAGAATTATATGCTGCTGAGATGAAACCATGTGAGAATTATTAACCGGCCTTTGCTCTGTATTAACACATCATTTCCATTAGTAGAAACTGGAAAAACGACCAACCCTTATGCGACTAACTGCATGAAAGGTAACTTTTTTTTTAATTTCTCTCAAAAGTAATGCAACTTTACTTGCTGAAATTGGTCGACTTGGGCAAAAATCATACTGAACATCAGAGCATAGGCGTATGAGGCGAGGTCATTGGCACATCAGCAAACACAACTGGACGCCTTACCTGAAGATTAGTTGATCGAAAAGATCAACCACGCCATAGATAAAGTAGTGCAGCCAGAAAGTTCTGAAAATAGCTTTCGCTAAACTGGGTTTGATGCCCTTCTGCTTCGCTGTGGCACGTTCTTCATCCCATGCTCTGAAACAAGATTAATAATTAATAAAGGCCGATTAAAATACGAATGGTGTTTATCATTGTGCGACCACAGGTACGTGCGTAGTAGCTAAACCTACTTCTGCAGTCTGTCTCCCAGCTTGTCCGTTGCGTCCTGGTCGAGCCTGTCGAACAGATCGTCTTCTGTCAGGTTTCCTTTCCATACCAGATCCCGCATCCACCTGGGACACAAAATTTCCGTTTAATGGAAACATCGGGTGGAATAAGTTCTTACGTCGACAGAAACAACCAAAGATCACAAACTTATACTCTGTTCGGTATGCCGTATCACTCGAGAATGTCTAAAGCCAGTCTCGTTTCGCGTTTGAAGTTCTCGGCTGTACATCCAAGAACACAGACATGTCATTCTACTCCTTTGTAATCATATGCTCCGAGACACCTGAGTTTTGCAAGTAGTTAGCATTCAGATATCAAAGCCGGAAGTACGTGAAGGTACTGACCATCAGGAAATGAAGTTCTTTGACTAAGACAGTTTTAGCCCACATCTATAGAAGCAGAAAGTACTTCACAATAAGCGTAAAATAAGACATAAGGAATTGCGAATATTCATGTTTACACAGCGTTCCGCTTGTTCTGTAACATTATGAGGATTCAGCTGTATCCAATACTGCTGCATTAGAAAAATTATAAAGCATTGAAAATAGCTTGCTATAGCTATTTTTCTTTCACACTACTTTCGATTGGCCCTGCTCCTGCTGGATATTTTACAATTGTTACTATTTAAAATGATTTCTACCTATAGTGTAATATATTATAGCAGTAAAGGATGTATTCATCTGCTTCTGTACGAAGTATAATAAACACAGATAAATGTATCATCCCTACTACATAATGATGTGGTAACAGCTTCCATGCAGTGTGTATCCGACAGTCTGTTGCATTCATCTAGGTTCACGGTGAATTGCCAGTCTCTGCACCAAGTGTTGATCCTCTGCAGATATTCTTCGTTTCACTAAAATGTGGTAGGGTCTACATTGGAACTACAAAGAGAATTGTACATACACGGTTGAAGGAACATAAAAGTCTTTCCGACTAGTTAAAACAGACAAGTCAGCCGTGGCGGAACATGCTCTTCAGTCGCGTGATCACGTAGTGAAATTTTCGGAAACTGAAGTTTTATGTACTCTAACGAACTATTATCCACAGCTATATAGAGTAGCCATCGAAATACATAAACATGGGGATAATTTTAACAGAAAAGAAGCACTACAGAATCGATGAGAAGTTTTTATCTTTGATGTACTATGATCGATAGTTAATTTTTATCCTTGACAAGGTTTATCTCTGCTATCACGTGAAATCCAGACCATGCCCACTTTCCACGATATTTAGGCCGTATTAGACGTTCGACTCGTCATTCGGTAAGACTTAGCACAACCAGGAGCACCTCTGAAGATGTCCAACGTAGGTTTCGACGAATCGTCAGGGATAGAAGAGTTCCATGGACCACGGCCATACAACCCGGAAGAATTCTCGGCAGCTGAAACATTCGGTCGTGAAAGCCTTCATTGTATGAGTTTCGCCATTCCCTTCATATAATTTACGTATCTTAAATCTCACAATTGCAATCTCTGCTTTAAGCTTATCTCAAACGGTTTAATGTGAAATAAATCATCTTGATCTTTTAGCTGTACCCGTCCAACTTTATTTCTCAACTGGCTTCACTCATTAGAAGCGTCATCACTGGACGAAAATCTGTGCAATGAAAAATCAAAACGACGTTGACATCAAGCAGAATACAATCATATGTTCCACATAAATGAATGTAACGATGAAGTGCATACAAACAAGAAAACTGACTTCAGTGCGGTTCATACATAGTCCTACATGTACGAATCGCACTGTAGTCAGTTTTATTGTTTGTATGCACTTCATCGTGACATTTATTTATGTGGAACATATATGATTGTATCCTGCTTGATGTCAACGTCGTTTTGATTTTTCACTGCACAGCTCTTCCTCCAGTGATGATGTTTCTAATATGCGAAGCCAGTTGAGAAATAAAGTTCCAAATGTACAGCTGAAAGCTCAAGTTGTTTTACTTCAAATATCTGACGGCTGTAAGCAGTTGCGTTTATAAAGTTCTTTAAACAGTTTATTTGCAGCTCTAGCCAACCCACCTGATAATGTTTTACAGGCGAGATTAAGACAAAGATATGCAGTCAATCGCGAAAATGTTGTTCAAAAAATTCAACGGTGCTGCGAAACCAAGTCTAATACAATTACAGTAACTATTTCTTTGTAAACCACCCACGATGCCGAACAATTACAGTCTGCTATTAAATTAAGCGTAAGGTCGGATACTCTTATCTACAATAATAACAACACTGTTCTAATGATTTATGATAAATGGCTGCAAATATTAACAGCGTATTTGCAGAAATGTCAGAAAAATTCAGTTTTTTGTTGGTAAGCCGCATTTAGACGCTCAAAAGTTGGAACATTAATTGTAACATAATAAGTAGTTTTTCCAGGCCGCTGTGTCTCAGCAAGTGGTCTGTGAAATCTATTTCATGGATTCGTTGGAGTCACACATGAAAAGCATTACTGAACGACCACTTGTATGTTAGGAAGCAAAAATAGGATAAAAATACATTTTTAGCCATAGGAGCACAGAAAACATGGTGAGTGCTCACCACACGAAGAGTCTGGAGATGGGGTTCGCCGTTGCCTTTGGGTTGGGATTGGACTTTTAGATCTTGGCGTCCATCTGGTGCTCGCACACCGCTGCCGGCCACTGTACGGAGCTGGCTGAGTGCTGTACGGTGGGTCACAGCAGTGGCGGCGGAGGTGACTCCTTCCGTGCACTGGCTGCGCGGACAGGCAGCACGGATCGCTTTCAAGGCGTTCGCTCTTAGCAACGCTCCACGCGCGTGCTGAAGCTCTGCTTGGAGTTGACCGTTATCTGCCTGCCGGATTCCTCAGTTGACGATCCCGTATTCAGGCGGGTGAGGTCTAGACGCCTTGCCCTCACAGTTTTGTACAATCTTGCAACACACTGGGGGCTTCTGTAGAAACTGTTGTGGAATGTTCTGCGAGATAATCTAGTAGCCATTATTCGTTAAAAAACCAAATGCTGATCCTACCTTCCTGTTACAAATAAAAAGTGAGAAGAGTATTTGTCGCATTAAAAAAGAATGAAATCTGCCCATGTCTAAAGTATTGCGTGACATACAGGAATGTTAAGTAAGAGAGATAGATGCCGAAGTACTCTACATGGGTCCCGTCACATTAATATCACCACCGGTTATGTTCCACATCAACGTAAAATTACCGCTCACAGACGGCGACTGGCAACACCAGCAGTGGAGGGTGTATAATACGTGTCGTTATGTGAAAATGAAGTCTGAGGGTTGTGTTGTCCTTATCTGTAGACTGTCATAACTGACACGAAAATCGCCTACATAGCGTCACGTAATAAGTCTAAACTTAAGGAACTTCGTGCCAGTGTAGGGCTTGACCCTAATGAAAGTTCTGAATCGTCGAAACGCAATGTTGAGATGCAGGTGTGGGCACGACTTGAAAGCCAATTAAAAACCAAAGATTGCGGAAATGAAGCGATTTATCTGACACCCAAAAGTGTGTGATCATGGCTTTCTACACGTGTGTGGAACCATTTCCGAAACAACTAAGTTTAAACTGTTTGCGTGGTGGCGGTATCAGAAACCGGCGCCGAGCAACGATGGTGCCTCACGGGCTATATGAATGACAGAGAGGAACGACAGCTGCGGAGATGTGCGGGAGAGCAGACTTGCAGCTGTTGAGCAACTGACCGTCCAGATGAACGAAGGGGCTACCAACAGTGCCTGCTCAACGATCGTTCAGCAAACGTTGCTGCGTGTGGGCCTCTGCATCAAGCGCCTGGTTCATGCACCCATCATCGGCGACGAAACATGAAATTTGTACCCTACAACTGTAGCTGGATATCAATCGAATAACAACAGGTGGCCTTTCCAGATTAAACACGTTTTATGCTCCACCAGACAGATGACCATTTGTGTGTACGGCGTGAAATGTCTGAAAGCAAACGCCCTGCAACAGTAGTCGAAAGGGTCCAGACCGGGCGAGGGACCGGTACGGTCTGCTGAATGTTCTCGTGAAATTCCGTGGGTGACCTCGTCATTCTGAAAGGCACAATTGATCAAAACAAGTATGCATCCATCCTTGGGGACCGTGTCTATCCCTATATGCAGTTTGTTTTCCGTCGTCCCTATGGCATCCACCAGCAGGACACGCAACGCGTCACAGAGCTCTCAGTGTACGTGCGTGGCTCGAAGAGCACCACGGTGAGTTTGCCGTACTCCCCAGGTCACCAAACTCTCCTGATTTAAGTCCAGTCGAGAACCTGTGGGACCACCTCGATCAGGCTGTCCGCGCCATGGATCATCAACCGAGAAACCTAGCGCAGCCCGCCACGGCACTGAAAACGGCGTGGCTCCACATCCCAGTCGGTACCTTACAAAACCTCATTCACTCTCATCCTGCATGTTTCGCAGTTCCGCACCGCCAACGCATCACAAAAATATGGACTGAGGAACAGTGGCCGAACGAACTGTTACAGAAATACGGAGTAATGCAGCCGTATATGTGCATAATACAGCAACCACTGCAGTACGGGTTCCGTAGATGTCTTTCTGAACAGAGTATGCTCTCCATACATGGACGTTCGATGTATTGGCGTCTGAAATAGAGGCAACTGAAGCGTTGAAATTAGTAGCCTAAATAAAGCTTTTAAAAATAACAGGTCAAGGTATGTATTTCTCCAAAAGTTGTGCGTTGTGACGATGTTTCTCCTTAAAGCAAAAAAATATTCACGGGAGAAATTTCTTGTGCTGGACTACGGGAAGTGGTACATTCACTCATTCGATGCACTCGCGTTATACAGAAATAACTTCCAAAACTCCGTTCGGTCATTCTAACAAAGGTTAGCAGTACTGCTGTAGCGGTTCACTGATGGTGACTCCAAATCAAACAAATCAAATTTCTCCCTAGTTCAAATCAGTGCTCTATCTCTGATGACTTCTACGTCGACGTGTCGCTGAATTTCATGCTCCCTTTCAATCCTTCGTATTGTTTCAAATGAGCAATACACAGTACAGTGGAAACGCTTTTCTAGGAGGAGCCGCTACAAGAGCCAGTGAACAATAAAAGCGCGCTGTGATATGAACTTCTAGCTTGGTAAGCTAGGAATAATAAAAATGCAGATACTGAATCCCATTTCATAGATGATTTCATTTATACACCTGTATATTAAAATCTATAATCCGTAAATCCCTGGGAACCCTCCACAAACGTTTATTTTTGTGTAGGGTTGGTATGTACCTTGTGTGTGAATTTTATCGTGATAGAAGCTTTAGAAATGTCATTAAATAGTTAAAATGATTAAACCTCACTGGCGGCCACTCCCACCTTTCCCGAAGTTTAGGGAACTGCTTGCTTCAGCGGAATTTGTGTCAGTGTGAAGGCTATTTTCTTTCAATATCTCTGGCTGACATCTATATCTTTGCCTCAAAACTTTCTTGCATGTAGTTTATTTACCTTTTGACAACATTAACACTTATTAGTAGGTGGAAGGCTGAATTCGCAAACCTTTACGTGGAAGTCAAGCTTTATGCATAATGAGTGGGGAAAAACTGTGTTTAGGAAACGGAGGTTTCATGGAAATCGGTTTACCAACAAAAAAGGGGAAGCAGCTCGAAATGAACTTAAGCTATCAGCTTCAGCATCGAAACTTGGGACAGGAGAATTGTAGAGGTGCGTGAATGATATTGATTCCACTGGATTCACACTTACTGATTTAGAGCTTCACAGTCAGGCTATAAAGTTATCATGTTCGTGTGTTAGCTGTAAAAATACGTAACGCATGATTGTTGTTAAAGAAAGAAGAGTGAGAATAGCTTGTGATTTTAAATTAATTTGTAATTCGTGTGGCTACGAATTTTTATTTTCCTCCTCCAAGCATGCCTCCGCCTTGTGCAAGGTTTGATAAAATAACGAAATGTCTGATACTGTATGCGATACTGCCAAAGTTTCTATAAAGAAACCTGTGGAGTAATTGGTGGAATAAACCAAAAAGAAACAGATCCTGGGGTAGATATTCATGATAGTGAATCTCCTACAAATGGTACTGACCTGTTTGTATCTGTAGATGGGTTGGGTTGTATGGGGGAAGAGACCAAACAGCAAGGTCATCAGTCTCATCAGATTAGGGAAGTCGGCCTTGCCCTTTCAAAGGAACCATCCCGGCATTTGCCTGGAGGGATTTTGGGAAAACCTAAATCAGGATGGCTAGACGCGGGATTGAACAGTCGTCCTCCCGAATGCGAATCCAGTGTGCCAACCACTGCACCACCCCTCGCTCAGTGTCTGTAGATGAGACCTAAATGAAAAGGGGTCACACATATCTGTATGGAGTTGCATCTTGCTGTGGCCTTCTCCACCAGACATCACGGCGCTTAGAGTATCAGCAACCAAACTGACAGCCTGCAGCCGCGGGTTGCCCGCTTCGCAGGCACACCGAAGCACTACACAACCAACAGGCAATATTGATGAACGGCCACAACAACAACAACACAGCAAAGACACCAGCGGCCACCAGGGGCCACTACCGGCCCACATAAACAAAAGGAAGAGGTCGCTGCAGATCCCGGAACTATTTTCACATGTCAAACCACGTGATGGAAAATAGTTCTGAGGTACTCATCCGCCGAAGCGCTATAAAGGCCGGCGCTCGGCCGCACATCGGCAGTTCATCGACCGCCAACAGACGTGGATAGCTGCCGCCCCGGCAGCCCGGCTTGGATCTTCTCGCTGATCTCTGGATTAGGCTTGGTATATCGGAGAAGTCTCTGACGGAGATTAGTAGGAAATTATTTCAGTTGTTTTCTATATTATTCTTGTACGTAGTTGTGATTCGAAGACGGATCACCGTTTTGTGTTGATGTTATACTTGGAGAATTTATTTTGGTTAACTGAACAGTCCAATAAATTGTTTTCGGACTTTGATCGTTGGTTTCATCTGCTTACGCAGACATAACACATCTGTTATTGGTAATGACTCAGGTAAAGTATTGACTGTAGAAGCTATGTCTAAATACTGCCACCAGTCTACAACAATGAAAATGTCCAACAATGAAGACAGTGATAAACTGTGGCAAGAAAATCAAGCAGTAGCATGCTCTAAAAATTATAGTGGCTCAAGTGGGGCATGGACGCTGCTGCAGCTATAAGGATGTTCTCCAGATCTGACGACCAGTATGGTGTTAGACATAATAAATACCTTGGTAATTGGGACTCCTCTTCGTTCAAAGCTATAACAAAAATCCGTCGAATACAATAGAAAAATTGAAATATGTTCGCAGGCTTCGTTGCTCGCTGAAAGAGAAGAAAGGTGAAGACTTGAGGATGGAAAACGACTAGGAAAAGGCAGGCTTACTCTGAAAGAAATTGATTCTCTTCAGTCATTTTATGGGAGATCTACCAGGAAAAACACACAATTTAGAGGCAATGAGGCGTGCTGTGTAGGAAATGTTTTTCACAAACTATACACTGACCAAACACAAAGCACAACCTGTGTCCTAAAGACGATTGGTGTAAGTTCAGCAACAGAAGTGAGACGTATTCACATACACATTCATTACCAGAACCTGTTATGAATGCAATTAAGCCCACATTCAGGTTTCTTGCAAACCCTGATTTATTGAAGAAGTGTCTTCACTGAAAGACACAAAACTCAAATGAAAGCCTCAGTAATTTAATTTGGATTAGATGCTCAAAAACGACATTTTATTAACTTGAAGTACTCAAAATAGGCGTCTATGATGCAGTTTTATGTTACAATAACGGAAATAATAGCAGAACTGAAGTGCTAAAGACAGTTAGTATAGATTCTGGTGTGTTTACAACAAAATCATTTTACGCCATCGACGAGAACAGGGTCCAGGAAGCTAACAGATCAGTGTCTTACCTGCAGATACAGGCCAAGGAGATTCAAAGAGGAGAGAAGAGAAACCTGTACAATGAGGAGTATCAGTATGGAGGATTTTAAAATTGAGGTAAGCTTACTACATGTAGAAGCACGAGAAGAAAATCTTTGAACCTAATTTTCTCTGTTTTACATTTTTTACGTTATTAGAAGCCTTTCGTCAAAAATTATATGCGCTAATGCTATGAAATTTCCACCGTGGGACTGCTACGGTCGCAGGTTCGAATCCTGCCTCGGGCATGGATGTGTGTGATGTCCTTAGGTTAGTTAGGCTTAAGTAGTTCTAAGTTCTAGGGGACTGATAACCACAGCAGTTGAGTCCCATAGTGCTCAGAGCCATTTTTATGAAATTTCCAGGAACTGCTGGCAACATATTGCTATCTCCCTGGAACTAAAAAATACGAGAACGTGCAATTACATTCAGATTTTAGATGAGTATATGTAGAAAATGAAGTTAATTTTGGATATGCAAAATTAAAAACTCTGTTAATGATACAATCATCATCATCATTTAAGACTGATTATGCCTTTCAGCGTTCAGTCTGGAGCATAGCCCCCTTATGAAATTCCTCCATGATCCCCTATTCAGTGCTAACATTGGTGCCTCTTCTGATGTTACAATTTGTACCATAAATTAACAGCTGTAGTTCAGTGGTCTTATAAACTTCTCAGGACACTACAATAAAATTTTCAGATTAATTGCATGATTACAATTTGATTTATGGCTTTTTATAAAAAAGACAAAAAATTCATACTTCTGGCAAAATATTGGCTCTGAGCACTATGGGACTTAGCATCTGTGGTCATCAGTCCCCTAGAACTTAGAACTACTTAAACCTAACTAACCTAAGGACATCACACAACACCCAGTCATCACGAGGCAGAGAAAATCCCTGACCCCGCCGGGAATCGAACCCGGGAACCCGGGCGCGGGCAAAATATTAATCCTGCATATTTTATTATATTTTTCCGTTAAAACACAGCTCTTTTGCTGTACACATGCAAAATTTTAGGTTTGTACAATCATAAATATGTCTGTAATGATTTTTTGAATAAATGTTTACATTTTTCGTTACATCCCCCTTAAAACGATTAGCGAGTTTATTGAAATGTTATTTAGCATTGCCTTTAACCAAGAACGCTACAGTTCCGACTGGGCGTATGTTCGTTTTATAGCTTTGCTCAGAGAAACCACCGCAATACAGGGCCAAAATAAAAATCTCCTGGACAAATTACGTTACCAGTATAAAATTCATAGCTGGGGGCCCTAGATTTAGCATCTCAATGCAGTGAAATATTTAGACACTGCTGTCTTCAGTAACAAAATAATTATACAGAAAACGTCAATCAAAGCCACTAAATTATTGTAGCACAGCGTACCATCCAAAGGCTGAAAACTATGTAAAGTTATTGGGAAATAAATCAAGTGCTCTACACGCTTTGCAAAATAAACCATTATTATTAAAAGGAGATTGAAGGTAGAGGGGGAAGAAAGGAAAGGGGACGATTACTGATGTCAGCTGCGAAAGAAGAGACCACACATTCATGTAAACCATTAATAACTGATCTGAAAACATATTCTTGCAGCAACATTACAGTCTTTGCACCTCGTAGAACTAACTGCACTAACAGTTTGAATAACAGTGAACGATACATTCAATCGTCCTTATCTGGTGCAGTAACTATAAACAAGTCAGTCCAGAATGGACATAGCACAAAGGCTGCACTCTTTCACTTTTGAATGCTGCCGTTAGAAAACCTCAGAGGGAGGTTTATGTAACGTCCCTTGTTCCGTAGCGAGTGTTCCGCACCCCGCCGCACCCACGTTAATTTCCCCGGAATACGATGATGCAGCACACCTCGGACGTTCTTTGCAGCTGACATGCTACAGATATCCATATGTTGCTAATTATATGATCTTTTCCCATTTTATACCCGCCTCCCAACACTCAACAACCACACATTCTGGAGCAGCAGCGAAATTTCACTAAAATGTAACCCGTAATCCAAACCAAGACTTGAATAACAAACTTTGGCAACATTCCTTCTCCCAAGAATGTTGGTCCAGAAAGATATGGAGAAGAATGTCTACGAATCTGTTGAATAGGCTTCCAGCGTAGAGACGATTTAGAGAGTCGCGCTTGGATATCAGAGTGGTTACCAGCAAGCATTTCAGTTCGATTCCAGGTCCGCCACATACTTTTCGTCTGTCACGAAGTATTATTATCGTATGTACGTGCCAATATAGGCTGTAATACGGGAAACAAGTCAACGAAAAACTCAGAGAATTCAGTACACACATTTACTATTCATAGACTATGCGAAAGATTCTGATAAAATAAATAAAGAAAAGCGATGTGCGATAATGAAGGAAAGAAAAATACCTAAACACATAATACAGACAGTAGAACTCATGTACCAAGAGTCAGAAAACGATCAGGAAATGGACAAATCGAAGAGTAGGGCAAATTTGGGAGTAAAACAAGGATACCGTTTGTCTCCGATATTTTTTAATATTTGTACGCTGAGGTGAGGTGAGAAAAGACCGTGGGTACCTCCTAATATCTTATAGGACCTCCTCTTTCCCAGCGTAGTGCAGCAACTCGGAGCAGCATGGACTCAACAAATCGTTGAAAATCCTCAGTAGAAGTATGGAGCCATGCTATCTCTATAGCCGTCCATAATGCGAAAGTGTTGCCGGTGTAGTAATTTGTGCACGAACTGATTTCTCGTTATGTTCCATAAATGTTTAGTGGGATCCTTGTCGAGCGATCTAGGTGGCCACATCATACCCTCTAACTGCCCAGAATGTTCCTCAAACCAATCGTGAACCTTTGGGTCCAGGAGAGTTGTGCATTGCCATCCAATTCCATCGTTGTCTGGGAACATGAAGTCCATGAGTAGCTAAAAATGTTGTTCAAGTAGTCGAACATAACCATTTCCAGTCAATGATCGGTTCACTTGGCCCAGAGCATCCAGTCAATTCCACGTAAACAAAGCCCACACCATTGTTGAGCCATCACCAGCTTCCACAGTGCCTTGTTGATTACTTGGGTTCATGGCTTCGTGGAGTCTGCGTCAGGTTCGAGTCCTACCATCACCTATGACCAACTGAGATCGGGACTCATTTGTGTCGTCTAAGACCCAACCGATTTGGTCATGAGTCCAGGAGGAGCGTTGTAGGGGATTTCGTGCTGTCAGCAAAGACACTCAGGTCTGTCGTCTGCTGCCATAATCCACTAATTTCCCATTTTCGCCACACTGTCCTGACGTATACTTTCGTCGTACGTTTCACATTGATTTCTGAGGTTATTTCACGCAGTTTTGCTTGTCGGTTAACACTGACAACTCTAGCAAACGTCACTACTATCGATCGTTAAGTGAATACCGCCGGCTACTGTGTTGTCAGTGGTGAGATTTAATGCCTGAAATTTGGTATTCTAGGCACATTCTTGACTCTGTGGATCTCGGAATATTGATTTCCCTAACAATTTCCGAAATGGAATGTCCCATGCGCCTAGCTCCAACTATCATACCGCGTTCAAAGTCTGTTAATTTCAGTTATTCGGTCATAATCACGTCGGAAAACTTTTCACATTAATCAGCTGAGGACAAATGACAAGCCCACCGGTGCGTACCTCGTGTACGCGATGGTACCGCCGTGTGTGTGTGTGTGTGTGTGTGTGTGTGTGTGTGTGTGTGTGTGTGTGTGTGTGTGTTGATGGCATGCTGAACCAATTAATAAGGAAATGGTTATACTTATGACTTAAACGAAAAGAATTACTCTGCACTGAGAAATTGGCAGCCCACCAGATCTATGTCATAAGCATGTACGTTCAGATCTCGCATACAGACAGAACCTGCTGTCACATTGAAGACAACAGAGTCCAATTCCACTCCCCACTCAACTCTTTCACTACACCAGATTAGTCGTGCTTGACGGTGTCGTAGTGTCAGTGGTAGCCATGCCAAAGACACACGTGATCTTAATCCTACTGTAAGCAGGAGGTTCCAGATGGTTCCTGATGACACAGCAGGTGCAACATGTACCTGGATTTCGTCCCTGAACGATGTTCTGTCCAACACATGATGATGATGATGATGAGTTGGGTTGAGGGGGCGCTCGACATCACGGTCATCAGCGCCTTGACGAAAAGTCAACATGAAATCTCATGGGTGGGGACGAAGGCTGTCCCCATATGCAGAGTTGTTTATAACTTACTAGAGTCTGCCGCCCTTCCCCGCCAGTTTAGGGATGAGGCCTGATAGTTCACAAAATTTCGCCACTCTGTTAACACTGGTATCGGTATCTGCGAGGACGGTGGGCAGATCTCCAGCGAGACCAAGGGCTGCCCTAATATCAGTATACAAGCCACACGCAGCCACAATATGCTGAACTGAAAGCGGCACGCTACAAATTCACAGAACGGTGGATCCTCCCCCCCAGAGGAGGAAACTATGTGTGGAAAGGCTATGCCCGATGCACAGTCTCGTAAGCAAAACCTCCTTCCAGCGGCGAGGCTGACACGAAGTCTGCCAAGCCTTTGTGGTCGGTTTGAGCGACCGCAGTTTGTTGTCCGACACCTGCAACCACTCAGTCCCCCACTGACGCATGATGCATCTTTCAGAAAATGAGATAATGGTGTGCAACGGGATGGGACATTGATGGACAAAACCATCCCAACATGCTTCCTTGGCAGCTTTATCAGCCATGTCGTTAGCCTGCATCCCAACGTGGCCAGGTACCCAGTGAAAGATCACCACCTTGTCACGGCGTTGGAGCCGCTGTAAGCAGTCATGGATGAGCTGAATCTGCGGGTCTAACGGATACATTTGGTGAAGCGCTTGCAATGCGCTAAGAGAGTCGGAACAGACAAGAAAACTCGTACGGTGATGTCTGTGAACCCTCTCCAGTGCCATTAGAATGCCATAATTTGTAAATTGTTCTGGAAGACGCACTTAAAAACCCTATCAGGGAAAACCACAGAACAACCGAGAGCATTCCCCTGCTGGGATCCATCTGTATAAATAACGATAAAACTATGCTACACACTTAAAATAGACGAAAACAAAGTTGTAAAAACCATATCTGGAGTACAATTTTTCGGGTACTGCGTCGAGATTAAAATCACTTTGGGTCTCCGAAGACACCAAGGCGGCAGTGCGTTCCATCCCTGGGTGTGTATCGTCATGCCCGAGAGATCCTGTCCAACACAGTTGCTCGTACAAGGCGTCGACCTTGACGAGCATTCCTATTACGCAGACATTCAGAATATGCTCTTTTAAGGTGGGAGCTGTTCCACAGACCACTATTAAAAGCAGCCCAATACCACCGATACATTGTGCCCACATGTGCAGCTCCCTGCAGGCCAACGGCGGAAGCTGTTCAACAGGTGTACGTACTCGTCGGTGGGGAACGGTTGTACGATAGAACGAATGTTCCAAACGCTGTTCACCCCAAACTCAGCAGTTACTGCCTGCACAGTCGAAAAAGGGGGGTGTGGAGGGCGGCCTCCTGGGCGCCCTCTGATCGCCGATGACGGCGAGTCGCTGACGCTTCAGTGCCTCGCTATGCACATCTACTGAGGTGACAAAAGTCTTTGGACAGCGATTTGCAGATATACAGATAGCGGTCGTTTCGCGTACACAAGGTGTAAATTAGCGCTGCACTGGCTGGGCTGTCATTTGTGCTGATGTGATTTCATATGGAAAGGTTTCCGGTGTGATTATGGTCGCACGACTGAAACTAACGGACTTTAAATGCGGAATGGTAGTTGGAGCTACAATCATGGGACATTCCATTTCGGAAATCGTTAGGAAAGTCAATATTCCGCGATCCAGCGCCAAGAGCGTGCCGAGAATACCATATTTCAGGGCAACGCAGCGGCCGACGGCCTTAACGACCGAGAGTAGTGGCATTTGCGTAGAGTTGTCAGTGCTAACAGACAAGAAACACTGTGTGAAATAACCGCAGAAATCAATGTGGGACATACTAAAAACGTATCAGTTATCACACTGTGGTGAAATGTGTCGTTAATGGGCTGTGACAGCGAACGACTTACGCGAGTACCTTTTCTAACAGCACGATACCGCCTGCAGCGCTTCTTCTGGGCTCGTGACGGTGTCAGTTGGGCTCTAGACGACTGGAAAACCGTGGTATGGTCAGATGAGTCCCAATTTCAGTTGGTAAGAGGTGATGGTATGGTAGTGTGTGGCGCAAACCCCACGAAGCCATGGAGTCAAGTTGTCAACAAGGGCCTGTGCAAGTTGTCAACAAGGGCCTGTGCAAGTTGTCAACAAGGGCCTGTGCAAGTTGTCAACAAGGGCCTGTGCAAGTTGTCAACAAGGGCCTGTGCAAGTTGGTAGTGGAGCCTTTGAATCTTATGAATATTGTCGGCTACGATTAAGTGGAATGGACTGGGTCCTCTGGATGTTCGGCTACTTGGAGACCATTTTCAGCCATTCATGGACTTCCATGTTCCCAAACAACGATAGAATTTTTATCGATGATAATGCGCCATGCCACTGGGCGACCATTTTTCGCGATTGGTTTGAAGAACATTCTGGAGAGTTCGGGCGAATGATTTTTATCCACCCAGATCGCCCGACGTGAATCCGATCGAACATTTATGGGACATAATCGAGAGATCAGTTGGTGCACAAAATATTGCACTGGCAACACTTTCAGAATTATGGACGTCTATAGAGGCAGAATGTTTCTGCGGGGGACTTTCAACGACTTGCTGAGTTGTGGGACGTCGAGTTGCTGCGCTGCGTTCTCCGTTTATAGAAAACAAACTACGACTGATGCCGTGATCCCGAATGATTCATGCCATCCGCAGGCTTATAAAGAAGCTGCTTTCCGTAGTCTCGTGCATAGGGCAGTCAATATACCTATGAGTGAAAAAGGAAGACTGAAATTAATACCGTTAAGAGAATAGCGATGTATAACGGTTACAGAATAGATATGGTTAAAAAACTGTTACGGAAAAGTAATAAGCGCAAAAAGAATAAACCTGATGGAAAGAAAGTGAAAATTATCACGATGCCATACTACGGAAAAGTCTCACAAAAGATAGCAAATATTTTTAAGCCATACGATGTCAAAATAGCTTTTCAGACTAATAACCTAGTGAGGTATAGCCTTAAGCACGATATTGGCGAGAAGAGAAATAAGTTTGAAAGATCGGGAGTTTATAAGATTCAGTGCAGAACTTGTGATGCAAAATATATAGGGCAGACAGGAAGATCATTCGCGATCCGGTATAAAGAACATAAAGATGCGTTCAGGTTAGGGAATTATGACAAATCAGCTGTTGCGAACCATATATATGAAACAGGCCATCCCCTTAATAGCATAGAAGACAACGTAGAAATATTGCATGTAGAAAAGAAAGGGAGGAAACTTGATTTACTAGAGGAATTCGAGATAGCTATCCATGAAAAGAAAGCAATATCCTAAATGTACAAGATAACTTTAAAGAAATAAGATTTTTTAGCGGGTTTTTAGAATTATTTTAGGGCAGGCATGCGACTTTAAACTTGTAGCATGTCAATGACGGAGTTGCGAGAGGCTAACGATGGCAGACCAATGCAATAAGGAAATGAGGCGCCCAATAGCATAGCGTTACCGTCAAGCACACGGCTGTAACCACGCCACAACACCTAGGCACGTCAGTCCACAACAGCTCCCGAGCCGGCGCAGTCGACAGCATATTTGGTAGCTATGGGACGGCCATTGACTTGTGTCAACAACTTCAATGTAAGACGAGGACCCACAGTCCAATATACTTTTAATTCTGTTTTACTCTATGGATTTCCCAACTATTGGTGATGGTATTTTGTCTTTTTAGTCCGTTTAATTTCATGACATAGATTTTACAACCTGATGATGAGAGCATTGTCTCTTGAAACGCGTTGTTAAAATATGTATAAGAATCGCGGTTGAATGCTAACAGTGATAACTAGGAGTAAGCTCGTTCAACTGCTTAGGAAATATCTCATTCATGACAAATAGACATGCAAAAGAAAAAAAAATACTTACAGTAGCGGATCACACTACAGAACCCCCAAAACTAAAGTAAGAAAAGAAACCGTGTTGAAGTTGTAAAAAACGGAGTCAGTACCAACTAATACATTTGGAAGTCAGTCGTCGAAAACAACAAAAAGATGTCAATAAAGAATACAAGCATCGGAGATTCGATTCCTAAAAGAGTAGCTGGGTGCACGTTATCGAACAGGAGGAGGAATGTTGACACCCGAGAGCAATTGGTTTGTTGGTTGGTTTGGGGTATAAAGGGACCAAACTACAGGATCATCAGTCCCCTTTTCCTGACACAAGCAAGGCTCAAGGCACAAAAATATCCAAAGTACGTTTGAGAAAGTAAAAGGGGAAAAGGAATGGGGAACCACACCTAAAAAGAAAACGAACGGAACGAACAAAAAACGGGAAAACATACACCACAAGGAAAAGTAGAAGAAGGTATTAAAACCGTAGAGCAGATGGTCTGAGTTGGCGGATCCCAATAATAAAAGAGGATGAGCCAGCCACTCTGCAACACATTAAAATGTCCACCCCAAAAAGACAAGGCGAGACGAACACACGTAGGGAAAAAGACGACCATCAAGACAAACAAATGCAAAGAAAGTGCAACAGAGCTAAAATGGAGGGAGGGTAGGGGCCTCAGAGAGAAGGCTAAATGCCCACCCTTAGATGATATGATAAAAAAAAACCTCACGAATAAAACGTAAATCTGCTGTTGAGGCATTGTCGCCCTACACCGAAGGTAGGGTGCTGGGAAGGTTAAAGTCAGCCGCAGAGGGGCTAAAAGTGGGCAGTCCAGCAAGATGTGGACGACAGTCATATGTCAGCCTCAGCGACACTGAGATGGGTCCTCGCGACGGAGGAGGTAGCCGTGTGTTAGCCACGTGTGGCCAATGCGGAGCCGGCAGAGAACCACATAGTCCCTGCGAGAGGCCCGCTTGGAGGTCTTCCACACATTCGTAGCCACCTTAAAGGCACGCAGTTTGTTGTACGTACTGAGATTATATTCCGTCTCTTAAAGCTGAAAAACCTTGCGGCTTAATAATGATGGCAGGTCAAGTTACGAGGATGCCGATCTCCAGAAGTGGTTTCCGTGTAGCCTGTTTGGCCAGCCTGTCGGCAAGTTCATTTCTTGGGATTCCAACGTGACCTGGGGTCCACACAAACACCCCGGAACGACTGGACCATTCCAGGCATAGATGGACTCTTGGATGGTCGCTACCGAAGGAAGGCGGGGGTAGCTCTGGTCGATAGCTTGTAGGATGTTCAAGGAGTCACTATAGAGAAGAAACGACTCGCCAGGGCATGAGCGGATGCGCTCAAGAGCACAAGAAATGACTGCCAGCTCTGCAGTGAAAGCACTGCAGCCATCTGGCAAGGAGTTCTGTTCAATATGTCCTCCATGAACATACGCGAAGCCAACGTGACCATCAGTCATCGAGAGAGCAACTGGGAGTGAAAAGCTTAAACGAACTGATTAAACAATACATGAACAACAGAAAGGAGCATGTCATAAGAATCCAATCCAAGATGACGGAGTTCCAATATTAATGACGAATCATTACCCAGTGGGCAGAAGATCTTCAAGAAGACCGAGGAAAGAAGAAACGTCAATAATTTCAACGAAGCTGACGTAACAGATAGGAAGAAGAAGAAGAAGAAAAAAAAAGAAAAAGAAAATGATGATTATGACGTTAATGCTGCAGATGTACCATACTCATCTTTTGGTTTTCTTTTTTTTTTTTTTTTTTTTTCGTAATGCTAGACAAGCAAAGCTTGCGTGATATTTAGAAACCGAAGGAAAGGTGTTGGTGGACTTACGTCGTAAGTTGCGTCGTGTAGAGTTTTTGGATAATTTCTTAAGGTTAAGGTGCGAGAGAGGTGAGGACCCGAATTCGTCCTTCACGATTGGGAAGGAAGAGGTGTTTGGATGTTGCAGCTAAGTAAGGTTCTGCCGTTTCGTGCAGTTTTCTAAAACTATTTGCCGAGATAATAGCTGTCTCTTTGAGAGTCATCTTAGACTTTTCAATGACTCAAACATGTTGTTCTATGAATGAAATATGTATAAAAGGTCACAACGTTGAAACAAAACAATCGAAAGTACTCGCATCACTAAGCAACATTTTGACGCGCGCAATAGTCCGCTGCTGTTTTTCGACGCTGAGGTATGCCCTTACGCAATGACACGTGTCATCAGAATTGAACAAATGAGACGCAGTGGACGAGCAGTTTACGACAGACATGCGTCCCAAGGTTTCAAAAAACTCAGGATTCCTTTTCATCAGACCGGCAACGTCCCAAAAGCCGTGTCCTACATTCGGCAGCTTCACTCCACCTCACAAAAAAAAATTTCGCAGGTGGTCGGTTCAGGACGTTCTTTCTGTTACGAAATCCTCCCGGCGACACTGCAATGCTCCAGAAATGTCCCTGTCGGCCCTTTTCTGAAGAGGCGCAGCGGGGCGTCTGACAGTCCGAGGCCACTGGCCGTGTCTTCTAATTTGCTTCCAAAACATTTTCCTACTCGTCAATAACACGAAAACCCAATTTTATATTACTGCTAGTAACAATCACTCATATACTGAAGATAAGTTAGTTACACAGGTTGAGAGTGGGTCTGTTAGGTTGAGAGTGGGTCTGTAATTTGAGTGTGGTGGATTTGCTTATGTAACGGGTCTGTTCCGAAAAACGGTCCCATAACAGTAGTCACGCAAAACATGACACGGAAACGTTTTTAGCAGCAGAAGAAACGGATGCAGACGTGAGTACCCTTAATGGGCTCGATTTGAAGATGGCCAACTTTGACTGAATATATTTGACAAATATACAATTTTGTACCATTCGTCTCATTGCCTTTGTGTCAGATGTCATACACAACAGGTTTGGTTAGGGGCTGGACGTTGGTGCAAATTCTGTCGTCTCAGTTAAAGATTCAGACTCCAAACTACTGTTGATTAACAATACACATAGTTGCAACCGTGCCAAAATACCTTAATTTTAAAATCTACGCATTAAGACATAATCCGAGAACAACAGAAATTGCACAGTAATACACTGTACTGTTGATCCATCGTCCCAACTGCCTATATTTACACTGCTGGCGAACAGAAACCGCAGCATCGGGAACGATAGCAAATAAAGAAATTGTACTTGAATAAAATCTACATCTACATCCATACTCCGCAAGCCACCTGACGGTGTGTGGCGGAGGGTACCTTGAGTACCTCTATCGGTTCTCCCTTCTATTCCAGTCTCGTGTTGTTCGTGGAAAGAAGGATTGTCGGTATGCTTCTGTGTGGGATGTAATCTCTCTGATTTTATCCTCATGGTCTCTTCGCGAGATATACGTGGGAGGGAGCAATATACTGCTTGACTCTTCGGTGAAGGTATGTTCTCGAAACTTTAACAAAAGCCCGTACCGAGCTACTGGGCGTCTCCTGCAGAGTCTTCCGCTGGATTTTATCATCTCCGTAACGCTTTGCGATTACTAAATGATCCTGTAATGAAGCGCGCTGCTCTCCGTTGTATCTTCTCTATCTCTTCTATCAACCCTATCTGGTACGGATCCCACACTGGTGAGCAGTATTCAAGCAGTGGGCGAACAAGCGTACTGTAACCTACTTCCGATCTTCTCGGTTAACAAGCTGCGTCGTCTCGAATCAAACAGTCGAACTTTCGTCGGCTACCTCCGCCATCGTCATTAGCAGTAAAAATTCCTTGAAATCTTACTTATTGTACGTGCGGAATAGTAGCAAAAAAAAGCACTATTATATTTGTAGCTGATTTCGTGGTGCTACATAGCGCTACATACGGATGGTAGCAACAGTGGCTCTAATCGACTATCGTGCAGTCGAACTGAGCTTTCATGGCAGATACGGGTACGTGATACGTTGCTATTTCAGCTCTGTTACAGAGATCACCAGTGGTAATGACTTCTAAATAATGCGTGCAACCCATGATAAGGTGTCTTCGGCGTGCGGGAAATCAAGAAAAATTTGCAGAGGGCGTAATAGTTGAACAGCCTCTGTATGATGTAGGTCAAGACGACCTAATATGCGGTCTCGTTTTATCTTGTTGAAAGAAAATGTCGTGGAGAACACAATTGGCTTTAACAGTAAAAAGATCTGCAGCTGCTTATTAGGTTACAGGCTATACGAGCCACACAGGTGACTGTGTTGTGTACCAGTGGCACAACACGGCAGTCATCTCGAGCGATGTCGACGTTGATTATGGCCCCCTTGAACTCACTGACTCCATGTTCGCGTTACAGTCGTGGGATCCTAATCAACTAGAGTGGCAATATTTCGGAACGATTAACCGTCGTCTCGATAGACCAAGAGCCTGCCACTGTCACATTGTCGTGTTCCTGTATGTCTCTCTCCTTCTTGCACAATGCATTAGACGATCTTCGGCTTTACCTACTTTGTGCAGCTGTGCTGAAATTCTGTTTGTATATGCAAGCGTGTTGAAGGCATTATGAAAATTTTAAGTTTGTTGCATTCCGTCTTAATGATGCTGCAGTTTTAAGGCCAGCAGTTGTAATAATCTTATTTTTCTTTGTGTTGGTTTTCATTCCGTATTCTCTAAATCCTGCAGTCAAGATAGTATTTCTTGAAGAGATATTGTTTTATCTCCAAGCAGTAGCAAATCATCACCAAATCTGATGTAGCTGACATTAAACAGAGTTGACAAAAGACAACAACCGTACTCCTGATTTCAGACTAAACTTCATGGTTGCTTTCTGCCTTGTGTATAACTCCTTAATCAGTCTCTTCAACTTTAGAATTTCCGTCATCTAACTCCATTTCACTCAGACAAAAGTCTTTTCTAGATACGTGAAGCACACACTCATTCCTTTCCCTATTTCTATGCATCTTTCACAAATCATTCTGATTAGTGCAATACCATCTCTTGAACTTCTCCCTTTTCAGAAACGGAATTTTCGTTCATTACGTTCTCTGCCGTCATATGTATCAATCTACTATTCATACACATGAGAGGTTATACATACCGTTCTGTATTCTGGGTATTCCTTGGTACTCGATTTTCTTGTATCTCATCTTCCATTAAAGTGGTTAGATGTATTTTCTCCTTTCCTCCACATGCCTTCTGCATCTCTTTCTTTCTTTCTTCTTCCTCCTTGTACAGTATCCCACCATTTTTATCTTCAGTGTCTCTTCCCTTCCGTTCTTGTCCCTTTATCCGAAGTAGCTCTCCAAACTTTCTTATAACGTTGCTCATATTGGCATTTTCTCTCCAGGTTTCCCACATCGTCGCATTTTCCTTTAACAACAGTTCCCTCCTTTCTTGTTCCCCTGCTCAACTGATATTTAGTCTTTTGTAGAGTGTCTGGCTATCCTCGTCTCTTGTTACCCGGAGTTTCTTTGTTGTCTGCTTTGGAAGTATCCTATTTCTCCTTCTGCAGTCTTGGTTATAGTACTTTCGATTTTTCTTCATCTTTCCTCTACTTTTTCCTTTCTTCTTTTTAAGGTTTGGACTATCTTCTTTCGAAGTGTTTTCATTCCTTCCTTCTCTTATTCCTCCTACATACGTACAGGGCCACGACAAGCCTTTAATTCTCCATAAACCAGTAGTGCAATGCGTTACATTTTCCGAAACGGTTAGGTATTTCCCATACAGAAACTCAATCAGTTTTTACGTAATTGGAATTATCGTATACTTGGTATCGATACAGTAGATATCGGAATTAAAGTATAGTCACTTAATCTCGTAAGTAACATCGGATGTCCATCGGAGTGCGTTGCCTCCACTACTAGTGCCGCTTTGTCAATCGCCAGGTACTATCATCGTCGACCCTGAACGTGGAAATCTTCCCAGCCCAGCGCAGTCTCGATTCCTGTTCTCATTGACAACCGCCAGGATATCGAGGTGGAATGGATTTTGCAGTCTTCTGGTAACCGAATTCGTCGTGATTCGCCACTCACGAAAATCCCGATGGCCTCTAATATGTGAGACGACAGGTGTCACGAGATCTTCCCGCCCTGCGCGAGTTCTTGCAGTTGTCGCGTCTGCATTGGGAAACACTGTCAGCCTGTGCGCTGTAGCTGTTGCTGGAACAGAAGAGGAGGAGGAGGGGGGGGGGGAAGGGAGGGTCATTACACCATCTTCGTTAAGGCTGCTGGCAAGGCGATCTGACGATGAGGCATAGCACGTTGAAACAGTCATCGAGTGACTGCTCTCAGATTGGTAACGATACTTAGACCAGAGCGACCGCTGTGAGAAATGGCCCAGAGTAATTCGCTATGTCGCCTCGAAGCAGACGTCTACGTCCTATGTTGCCTGTATCATACGCTATACAAGTGCCAGTTTCTTCGTCTCAGAGAAACAAGTACACCCATCTTCCTCAATTATTCGTTGAGCATATTCCAATCTGTAACACCTCCGTTTTTATCCCGACCTGATCTGGCCGAATAGCAGCCCAATATTTATTATTAACATGACCATGAACCTAATAGGGCTGGTAATGGGAATTGACTGCTACGGAAGTTGTTACTTTCCAGTTCGTCGTGTTCAATACTATAATACTGAATGTATGGTAATAGGGAACACCAACACAGTTTTACTAATTACGAACTTATATTCTTCTCAAAACACAAAAAGGAGACAGCCACTGCCTTCTTCATACATATCTAATTACGGCAAATCTCAGCACAGGCTTTCTTCATTTTCCATTATCGTCAAATGCTAATCCATCACTGCATTGAACACTGCAATTCAAGGTTAGGCCGGCGCGGTAGACGCGAAACCAAATATCGGCACTAGTAACGTCACTGATCACTTTTATAAAGATACTTCATCACTTTCCCGGTATTTATTTATTATTTAGGGGTCTAACCACGGCGATGGTGACACCCTTCTCGGTTAATAACCCTGTATTCCATTAACGGCCTCCACACACACACCATTCCCGCCAACCACTCTGGCGCATCTCGACACTCGCTCTCGCAACACGTCACCATCGATTGTTCGCCCTATCGACCTGTGCCGAGCGCAAAGTTATAGTAAGGGCCTACGGACCCCATACATATCCCTTACAGTTTCTGTTCTCTACGGCTTCCTTTACTGCCACGGAAGTTATTCCCAGATGTTTTAACACGCGTCCTATCATCCTGTCCCTTCTCCTAGTCAGAGTCAATATGCCCTTCCTCGTTCATTCTGGGGAGAACCTCATTTGTCATATCAGTCCACTTAATTTCCATAACCTCTGTGACACCACACCTATAACACTGTGTTGTCTCCTTTTCGAGTTTCCCACAGTCCATGATTCACTACCGAACAGTACTGAGCTCCACACACAGACCTACATCCTCAGAAGCTTCTTTATCAAATTAAGGGGCACGTGGTAGATTTAAGATGGCGAGGAATGCTATCTTTTCATGTAATAGTCTGTTTTTTTTATGTCCTCCTCACTTCGTATGTCCTGTGTTATTTTGCTTCCGAGGTAGCAGAATTTCTTCATTTCGTCTGCTTTGTCATGGATTTTAATGTCAAATTTGTCACCAACGTTATTTGTGCTCCTCCTTAGTTTTTTACTCTCAATGCTTTACTCTCAACTCATACTTTGTCCTTATTAGACTGTTCATTCTATTCGACAGGTCCTGTAATTCTTCCCCACATTCACTAAGATAGAAATGCCAAACGAGTCTCGCCACTGAAATCTTTTCAGCGAAAAGCAGCACCTCTGTCTTACAGCCTTTTTATACGAGCGCTTTGTTCTTGTCCTTCCATTCTTATTCTTCCCTTTGCTTCTTGTACAAACTGGACATTACGTTTTCCTGATTCCTCATACTCGTTAATCACTTCATATTGTCTAAGTTTTTAAGTCGACAAACCCGCAAAAATGTTCTTTCAATGTGAAGTGTAACGCCACAACTCCCTCTCTGATGTCTTTAGCTTTCCTAAGGGCGAACTGATCGTTATGTAACAGATCCTTCATTTAGTTTTCCATTCTTCTGGTTAGCAAATCTGCGTTATGTAACAGATCCTTCATATAGTTTTCCATTCTTCTGGTTAGCAAATCTGATTCATGACCTCTCAATGGCGTTGTGCGATAGTTCTCACATTTATACGCCGTTGCAGTTTTAGAGGTTTTGTGTATGATGATCTCCATATAGTCCGACGGTATGTCTCCAGGCTCAAGGATCCTACACACTAATTCATCTACTGATTTTAGAAAGTCCACGACAATTTTATCTGTGCATTCTGCTCTACTGTCTTGTGTGATTATCAGATTCACCCAGCTGTACTCTTCGTCGAGAGGTCAGCAGTGCTGCGAAAGCTACATCCGACTACTCATTTGAATTGCTCAATGCCGCAATACTTTCAAATGAGAGTAAATTTAGTGTCATAAGCAGATTATAATGTAAGATACTTTCATTATTTACTTAGAACAGCAGTACCATACTACTTGTAAGATAGGTACAAAAGACCATCATCTGAAGTCACCACTAATGATCGAAAACTTTAATCAATTATTTCTGAATGGCTTATAGATGAAGGAACATAGAGATTCAAACACAGATGGCTCCTAGTATTTTAAAAACTTCGCGTCTTCTGTCGTCTCAACTGAAGCAAGCAGTGAAGAACTATATGACACAGGCAACAGAATTGCTGATTTCTTTAATAGTCATTATTTAACTCAACAGAGTAAATCACTGCCATCAAAGTGTAGAATGCAAGTACACAATATCACGAAAATCCCTCCTCGTCCATCAAGAAGTAGAGTAATATTTAAAAATAAATAAAAAATATCCACCAGAAATTAAGACTTACACGGCCAAGAAAGTTTTATCATCACTTTGGCTTGAAAGGCAATTTGACAGTTGTACGCCATGTGGCCAAAATGAAAAAAAAAATGTGATATTGCAAAATTCTCTGCACCGCAACACCACTATAGATGGACACAAAAACAAACGAGAGAAGTTCTATTTTATAATGAATGTAATTCAAGAACTGGTTCTCTTGACCAGAAGGTCTGTACAGTCGGGGACAAAACGAGAGAGACCCCTCGCCTTTCAGTTATGCTGATCCGCACAGCTTTAAAGTCTGCTACACAGCATAACAGGCAAGGCGACGAAGTGCTACCAACATACTATGCAAAGGCGTGAAATTGACAAACTATCGGAACTTTGTCAGACTGTTTTCAATCATGTGTATGACTATATTAATGCTGATTAGTGTGTTAAACACAACACGTAAATATAAGATGAAAATGAAAGAAGAAACGCTAATTAGTATGAACTGTACTAATAAAAATGAATTTCAGCTTATCGAGATAACATAACTGTTTTAGTAAGACAAAGTACGCCAGATCGTTACGAATTAGCAAAATATTATGCGTATTTGGCTGCAAAACGGTCTGTGTCAGCGTTCAGACCAGTCATACTGGATTACCGTTGCTGACCTACCACGAAAATGTGCAAATTCATCAATGCGTGAAGATTCGTAACGAAATTCAGTTAAAAATCATTCAGTGCCACACGTAAGTCAATTCAATTATTGACAGAAGCGGAAAAAGTAATCAGTAAGCGGTATGAAATTCTACGCCACAGAGCGCCAGTACAGAATAAAGGTAGCAATAAAACGTATTGGGGGCGCGAGAATTTCTTAAAATTGCTTTACTGCTAGTCTATCTGTCTCCATCGAGATTAGAACCGAAAAACAAACCACAAACCAGACCTCCCTTGCAGTAGCAAACACCTTTCACTACGCTAGCAGACAACACAAGCAAACAGCCCTCTATTATTACCCTAGACTTGAATAAGCCGGCAATTTCGCAATGAAAATGGCAAAACGATCTGCAGTTTCTGTTGCATAGAGCTTTCTGGACTCAAAAACAAGAATTTTCTACCTTTATGTCACCGCTTATGTCTCAGTCATTCGGGATGTTTATCGATATAACAAAAGACTTATTAGCGAGTAAATTTAATAGGATAATTCTGCACCAACCCAGGAAATAAACGGCTACATAGCTGCCAAACGTATTCTACAATGTTTCGAATTCTGCATTAGACTCGCCACAGCCAAAAAACGTTCATTAGCCGAGGTGTTTATTACGCTACTTAGCAATGGGAATGCTCGCACTTCTAAAACGCGGTGGCATGAATACTGGGATCAGCATTACCACGTGTATATGTAAATGGATTTTAGTTGCATTCCTGTAAACGTGATTTGGCTTTCAAATGGTTCAAATGGCTCTGAGCACTATGGGACTTAACATCTGTGGTCATCAGTCCCCTAGAACTTAGAACTACTTAAACCTAAGGACATCACACACATCCATGCCCGAGGCAGGATTCGAACCTCCGACCGTAGTAGTCGCGCGGTTCCGGACTGAGCGCCTGAACCGCTAGACCACCGCGGCCGGCAAAACGTGATTTGGATCTAAAGCATACCTACGAGTAATATGCTGATGCATCGACTGCAACTAGAACATTTCCAATTAAAGAGTAGGGGGAATTATTTATGCAACCTTATTCTTCAGTAATTGTTGTAGCTATTTTCGTTGTTGGGATTTCGTCACCCAAATAGGTAAAAATGGAACCCTACTAGTCTCACTTTCCTGGCCGTCTATCTGTCTACCCAGCCCTTAAAACACGTTTTGCTAATTCGTAACGATCTGGGGCACTTTGTCTTACTAAAACAGTTACGTTATCTCGATAAACTGAAATTAATTTTTATTAGTACAGTTCATACTAATTAGAGTTTCTTCTTTCATTTATATCTTACATTCACGTGTTGTGTTTAACACGCTAATCAGAATTAATATAATCATAAACATGATTGAAAACTGCCTGAGAAAATTCGGATAGTTTGTTAATTTCACGCCTGTGCATAATATGCACTTCGTCGCCTTGCCTGTTATGCTGTGTAGCAAACATCAAAGCTGTGCGGATCAGTATAATGAGAAGGCGGGAAGTCTCGCTCTTTTTTTCCACTACTGTACATAAACTTGAAACCGACAGTCAACAAATGGTATTTTGCCTTGCAAACAAATGATGTTCTATTACATGAATTAGCAATAGATGTATTGTGCTTACTTTCACAGCAGCTTCCACATTCATGGAAGGCAGATCTGATACAAGGACTATTTTTTACATACGGAAAGGAGAAACTTCTACAGGCACGACTCGTCAACAGATGAAGATGGCTGGAACTGGAAGTGCTTCATGCTCCAACAGCAGTTAAAGAGAAAAAGTGGTTAACCACTCAGCAAACGCACAAGAAATACGCGCAAAGAGCACAGTGAAATCATTTATGAAGGGTGTTATTTTTAATGGGTAAATCTTCTGGCTTGGATCAGAAAAACTCAGAGTTAGTTATTCAATATCGGAAAAATTTGAACGTAATTTATATTACCATTGTATATTTCATATTATACTAAATGAAGGTCAAAATATCGTAATAAATGCCGTCACATTTGTTTTAATACAAACATTTTGCATTTGTTTTAAATGCTTGGGTCTTATAGACTCACCTCATGTATTTTTGCGAGTCCAAACTCTCATGCATCCAAGAGTTAACTATAGCCCGACTACACGTGCAACGAACCAGTCACGCTAGCTTACGTTATAGCTCTGTCTACGTATAAAGGACAAGAAAGCACACCGTTACTATCTAATCGACTCGGTTTCAGACACAAGTTTAACCTGTTCACTTTACAACTGCTGCTTTAGCTAAGAGCACTACGTAATGTTGACGTGTTCTGCTATTGGTTGCTTCGAATGACGCCCGAACGGTGTAACTACGTTTAGTCAAAATGTAACACGGTTCCTAAATTGTACTTCGTATGTCAGCAGATAAAACCAATATACAGTCTATTAACACACACTTCTACAGAAAAACCGTCGAAGAATTCTTCTACAGAAAAGTGAAGAAGTGAAAAAAATAAAACTATTGTGTTACGATCTAATAACTTGAGGTGGCTGTGTAGCAGATAAAAATACATTCGCTGTTAACACATTATTCTACAGGAAATCATGAGATATGAAAATAAAATAAAAATTTTTAGTGCACGGACTACTAACTAAGATAGGCGAACAAATATAAAATTACATTTGATATTAATACTTTGTTTTACAGACATGTGAGGAAATAAAATTTCTTTTATAATTAGATAGTTAATGTAAAGCGTTATGAGGCGAATGCTGTATTGTAATCGTGCACAACACATTTAATCGATGTGTAAGAGCTGAGCACCTAGCTCATCTGTACACAGTTCTGCCGCGGTGCAGCTGTTGCCGGTTTCCTAAACGGCTGCCTCTGTCGAGTCTGAATCTGCGTCTTCGGGTGTATCCTCAGAACCACGATTTCAGTGTCACTAATATTGAGTAAGTAAGCTCACAACAGCTTCGTCCATCAGTGCCTCTCTGTGCCAGTATACGTTCATAATAGTTTTCACTCAGTGACATCATCATCTTCCGTTCGCCTTTCGCAATGCTCTGTATTGCAGACGTAGTTTTTTGTTCAAGTTAGTAAAGGGCAACGCTGGTAACATTGTTAGATGGAATTTTTCTGTTTCATTAAATTCCAGGTAAGTTCGATGTGTTCAGATCACAGTTGTTGGGTGGAAGGCGTAACATTGTACGTCCTTTCCCGGGTTCTTTCCGTGCCCTATCTATTATACATTCTGGCTCGGGCTTGTGAAGGTTTCACAACTTCCAAGAGCTCATTCCGAGTTAAATCCGAACCGAACGAAATTTTATGCTTAATGGTTCAAATGGCTCTGAGCACTATGGGACTTAACATCTATGGTCATCAGTCCCCTAGAACTTAGAACAACTTAAACCTAACTAACCTAAGGACATCACACAACACCCAGCCATCACGAGGTAGAGAAAATCCCTGACCCCGCCGGGAATCGAACCCGGGAACCCGAGCGTGGGAAGCGAGAACGCTACCGCACGACCACGAGATGCGGGCTTTTTATGCTTAATCAGCCATGAATGTATGTATGCTTTACGACAAGTGGACTTAGGCGGTTTATTCTTGTGTAGACAATGGTAGAGTGCATTGTCTAGTACCAGCTGGAGTATTTAGTATTAGGCACTCTTACAACCGTTTTATATAATTTTCAGTCTTCATTTAGTTGAAATAATCTTCCGAAGCAGATCACGAATCACAAATGAGCTCTGCTCCCTCAATAAACTCCATTTCTCCTCTCGCGTGAGTCACTATTGTCCTTTGTCTAGAAGTTTCGTTTTTCTGCAGACCTGGTGGGTAAGTCACTATGTTGGCAACATTTAATAACAGTACAGTGTACATTCATTCACGCATGTTACATCAGTATACACTACGGGCATCTTCCAGCTTTTCTTGTTTTTCTTAATTGTTGTGAGAAAGAATGCATGCCATACTCCAGTGTCCTCCCTTTCAACCAGAAAGGTTCTTCTACTTTACATTTTTGAAAACGAAACCCCACATCCTTCAAATTTTTCCGGAAACTGATTCAGTTTCCCTCTGAAATTGATGTCTGTATCCTCCTTTCATCTAATTAATTGTAAAGCTTTCGAAGGGACAGTATTTCTCTTTTAACGTCTTAATATTCTAAGAACTTTCTTTTCACTAAACACTAATCGAAGTCGTCGAGACACTTCGCTTTCTTCCTCGGTCTCTTCTTTCTTGGTGTCAGTTTTCTGATCACTCCAACTTCCTTCACATCGTTCATGAATACGCCCTGTTCTACGCCACTCTCTCTATATCTTTTTCTATAGGCATTAGTACATCTACATACATACTCCGCAATCCACCATACGGTGCGAGGCGGAGGGTACCTCGTACCACAACTAGCATCATCTCTCCCTGTTCCACTCCCAAACAGAGCGAGGGAAAAATGACTGCCTATATGCCTGCCGGCCGGAGTGGCCGAGTGGTTCTAGGCGCTACAGTCTGGAACCGCGCGACAGCTACGGTCGCAGGTTCGAATCCTGTCTCGGGCATGGATGTGTGTGATGTCGTTAGGTTAGTTAGGTTTAAGTAGTTCTAAGTTCTAGGGGACTGGTAACCTCAGCATTTAAGTCCCATAGTGCTCAGAGCCATTTTTGAACCTATATGCCTCTGTACGAGTCCTAATCTCTCTTATCTTATCTTTGTGGTCTTTCCGCGAAATGTAAGTTGGCGGCAGTAAAATTGTACTGCAGTCAGCCTCAAATTCCGGTTCTCTAAATTTCCTCAATAGCGATTCACGAAAAGAACGCCTCCTTTCCTCTAGAGACTCCCACCCGAGTTCCTGAAGCATTTCCGTAACACTCGCGTGATGATCAAACCTACCGGTAACAAATCTAGCAGCCCGCCTCTGAATTGCTTCTATGTCCTCCCTCAATCTGACCCGATAGGGATCCCAAACGCTCGAGCAGTACTCAAGAATAGGTCGTATTAATGTTTTATAAGCGGTCTCCTTTAGAGATGAACCATATGTTACCAAAATTCTACCAATGAACCGAAGACGACTATCCGCCTTCCCCACAACTGCCATTACATGCGTGTCCCACTTCATATCGCTCTGCAATGTTACGCCCAAATATTTAATAAACGTGACTGCGTCATGCGCTACACTACTAATGGAGTATTCAAACATTACAGGATTCTTTTTCCTATTCATCTGCATTAATTTACATTTATCTATATTTAGAGTTAGCTGCCATTCTTTAGACCAATCACAAATCCTGTCCAAGTCATCTTGTATCCTCCTACAGTCACTCAACGACGATACCTTCCCGTACACCACAGCATCATCAGCAAACGATGCAGTACACGATTAGTGTACTTGCTATCCACCCTATCCAATAGATCATTTATGTAGATAGAAAACAACAGCGGACCTACCACACTTCCCTGGGGCACTCCAGATGATACCCTCACCTCCGATGAACACTTACCATCGAGGAAAACGTACTGGGTTCTATTACTTAAGAAGTCTTCGAGCCACTCACATACTTGGAAACCAATCCCATATGCTCGTACCTTAGTTAGGAGTCTGTAGTGGGGCACCGAGTCAAACGCTTTCCGGAAGTCAAGGAATATGGCATCCGTCTGATACCCTTCATCCATGGTTCGCAAGATGTAAACCTTACCGTTCCTCTTCTATACAGAACTGCGCCACGTTATTTATTAACACTTTTCCATCTGAGCGTACTCTTCAATAAAATATATATGGGCCTTAACTATCCATTAGAGCAGACGCTAAGAATACGCAGCGGTAGTAGTAACCACTAAGATTATAGCGTGACCGTACAGTGTCGAGCCACGTGCGTCAATCGTGTACTGTTTGTCCACGCTAAGTTGACGATTCGTGCGGTGGCTGTTGGGAAAGGCCGAGGGGAATGGAGCGGTGAGGTGAAGGCAGCATCGCCTCCTAGCAGCAGTGCTGGCACCACTATCCATGTTTTGCTCTAATACGAAATCAGAGGCGGCAATCGCGGGAATATTACCCGCCTAAGTGACACTTCCGTCTGACCGGAAATCACCTACTTTGTTGATATATTCATGCTGGAGAGTTTAACCTACAACTTATGGATTAGTTAGACCGTCAGCGAGAGCGCATCGCTAGCTCCTGCTACTACTAAGGCGAGTACACCGTTTGCTTCTTACATATTTTACAAACAGCAGCGACTTATTTTCAGTTATCTGTGTAATTACTAGTTTATTTTTGTAATTTCTTGCGTGTTCGAGTGCTTACTAGGTAGAACCTTTTATTTCAATAACAGTGTTTTTGTACTTATTTGCTGCGCTTAGCTTTTAAATAGTTTTTCTGGGAAAACCTAGCGTAGTTTTCGCGTCTCGTATTTCAGTGAGTGTTTCTTGATTATTAGAGTAGCTCATCAGAAGATTATCTTGGGAATTTGTCACCGTATAGAGTAGGGTAAACATAGTCATGTGTAGGGACTGTGGTTGTTGTGAGCGGACGCAAGGAGAATTGGCCACTCTTCGGGGACAGGTGGAGGCTTTGTCTGTTAGGCTCATCGAGCTCGAGGCGCAGGCGTCGGCTCGTAGTGGCGTTGGGGCAACTGTGGTGAGACCTATGCCTACTTCGGTGGCCTTGGAATCACATGGAACCCCTGATGTCGCTGCGTCTTCCGGCAGTGAGCATCTTACCGGTCAGCCATCACTCCAGGGTGAATGGCGGACAGTGGTGGGCTCGCGCGTGCCTGGCCGAAAGGCGAAGGTGGGATCTGGCCGCGTGGCGGCTGCCTTACCCCTTTCCAACAGGTACGGGGTGCTTCCTAGTGGTGATGACATCGTTTCCGAGCCACCACAGGATGCCTCGCCTGTTGGGCCAGTGGCCGATTCTCCGGCAAGGTCCCGACAGTCACAGAGGGCGGGCCTATTAGTTATAGGGAGCTCCAACGTTAGGCGGGTTATGGAGCCCCTCAGGAAAATAGCGGGTAGGTCGGGGAAGAATGCCAGTGTGCACTCGGTGTGCTTGCCGGGGGGTCTCGTCCGTAATGTGGAGGAGGCCCTTCCGGCAGCTATTGAACGCACTGGGTGTGACCGGCTGCAGATAGTAGCACATGTCGGAACGAATGACGCCTGCCGCTTGGGTTCTGAGGCCATCCTTGGTTCCTTCCGGCGGCTGGCTGATTTGGTGAAGACAACCAGCATCGCACGCGGAGTGCAAGCTGAGCTTAATATCTGCAGCATAGTGCCCAGAGTCGATCGCGGTCCTCTGGTTTGGAGCCGTGTGGAGGGTCTAAACCAGAGGCTCAGACGACTCTGCGACTATAATGGTTGCAAATTCATCGACCTCCGTTATTGGGTGGAGAACTGTAGGGCCCCCCTAGACAGGTCAGGCGTGCACTACACACCGGAAGCAGCTACTAGGGTAGCAGAGTACGTGTGGCGTGCACACGGGGGTTTTTTAGGTTAGAGGGACCCCCCCTTGGGCGAAACGATAAAATACCTGACGGCTTACCGGAGAGAACATTATCATCGTTGATAAAGAACGTCCGTCCTCAGAGACCAAAAACAGGAAAAGTTAACGTAATATTGGTAAACTGCAGGAGTATCCAGGGCAAGGTTCCTGAATTAGTATCTCTTATTGAAGGAAATAGTGCGCATATAGTATTAGGAACGGAAAGTTGGTTAAAACCGGAAGTGAACAGTAACGAAATCCTAGACACAGAATGGAATATATACCGCAAGGATAGGATAAACGCCAATGGTGGAGGAGTATTTATAGCAGTAAAGAATTCAATAATATCCAGTGAAGTTATTAGCGAATGCGAATGTGAAATAATCTGGGTTAAGTTAAGTATCAAAGGTGGGTCAGATATGATAGTCGGATGCTTCTATAGGCCACCTGCATCAGCAACCGTAGTAGTTGAGCGCCTCAGAGAGAACCTGCAGAACGTCGTGAAGAAGTTTCGTGATCATACTATTGTAATAGGGGGAGACTTCAATCTACCAGGTATAGAATGGGATAGTCACACAATCAGAACTGGAGCCAGGGACAGAGACTCTTGTGACATTATCCTGACTGCCTTGTCCGAGAATTACTTCGAGCAGATAGTTAGAGAACCAACTCGTGAAGCTAACGTTTTAGACCTCATAGCAACAAATAGACCGGAACTTTTCGACTCCGTGAATGTAGAAGAGGGTATCAGTGATCATAAGTCAGTGGTTGCATCAATGACTACAAGTGTAATAAGAAATGCCAAGAAAGGAAGGAAAATATATTTGCTTAACAAGAGTGATAGGGCACAAATCGCAGAATATCTGAGTGACCACCATCAAACGTTCATTTCTGAGGAAGAGGATGTGGAACAAAAATGGAAAAAATTCAGAAACATCGTCCAGTACGCCTTAGATAAGTTCGTACCGACTAAGGTCCAAAGCGAGGGGAAAGATCCACCGTGGTATAACAATCATGTACGAAAGGTACTACGGAAACAAAGAAAGCTTCACCATAGGTTTAAGAGTAGTCGAATCATAGCTGATAAGGAAAAGCTGAACGAAGCGAAAAAGAGCGTAAAGAGAGCAATGAGAGAAGCATTCAACGAATTCGAACATAAAACATTGGCAAACAATCTAAACAAGAACCCTAAAAAGTTTTGGTCATATGTAAAATCGGTAAGCGGATCTAAATCCCCTATTCAGTCACTCGTTGACCACGATGGCACCGAAACAGAGGACGACCGAAGAAAGGCAGAAATACTGAATTCAGTGTTCCGAAACTGTTTCACTGCGGAAAATCGTAACACGGTCCCTGACTTCAGCCGTCGCACGGACGCCAAAATGGAAAATATTGAAATAAACGATATCGGAATTGAAAAACAACTGCTATCACTTAGTAGCGGAAAAGCATCCGGACCAGACGAGATACCCTTAAGATTCTACAGTGATTATGCTAAAGAACTTGCCCCCTTTCTATCAGCAATTTATCGTAGATCTCTGGAAGAACGTAAAGTACCTAGCGACTGGAAGAAAGCACAGGTCGTTCCCATTTTCAAGAAGGGTCATAAATCAGATGCGAATAATTATAGGCCTATTTCACTTACGTCAATCTGTTGTAGAATAATGGAACATGTTTTGTGTTCTCGTATTATGACGTTCTTAGATAATACAAATCTCCTTCATCATAACCAACATGGATTCCGCAAACAGAGATCATGTGAAACCCAGCTCGCCCTATTTGCCCAAGAAATTCACAGTGCCGTAGACACTGGCGAGCAGATTGATGCCGTATTCCTGGACTTCAGGAAGGCATTTGATACGGTTCCGCACTTACGTTTAGTGAAAAAAATACGTGCTTACGGAATATCGGACCAGGTTTGTGATTGGATTCAGGATTTCCTAGAAGAAAGAACACAACATGTCATTCTTAACGGTTCAAAATCTGCAGATGTAGAGGTAATTTCGGGAGTACCGCAAGGAAGCGTGATAGGACCTTTATTGTTTACAATATACATAAATGACTTAGTTGACAACATCGGTAGCTCCGTGAGGCTATTTGCAGATGACACGGTTGTCTACAAGAAAGTAGCAACATCAGAAGACTCGTACGTACTCCAGGAAGACCTGCAGAGGATTAATGAATGGTGCGACAGCTGGCAGCTTTCCCTAAATGTAGATAAATGTAATATAATGCGCATACATAGGGGCAGAAATCCATTCCAGTACGATTATGCCATAGGTGGTAAATCATTGGAAGCGGTAACGACCGTAAAATACTTAGGAGTTACTATCCGGAGCGATCTGAAGTGGAATGATCACATAAAACAAATAGTGGGAAAAGCAGGCGCCAGGTTGAGATTCATAGGAAGAATTCTAAGAAAATGTGACTCATCGACGAAAGAAGTAGCTTACAAAACGCTTGTTCGTCCGATTCTTGAGTATTGCTCATCAGTATGGGACCCTTACCAGGTTGGATTAATAGAAGAGATAGACATGATCCAGCGAAAAGCAGCGCGATTCGTCATGGGGACATTTAGTCAGCGCGAGAGCGTTACGGAGATGCTGAACAAGCTCCAGTGGCAGACACTTCAAGAAAGGCGTTACGCAATACGGAGAGGTTTATTATCGAAATTACGAGAGAGCACATTCCGGGAAGAGATGGGCAACATATTACTACCGCCCACATATATCTCGCGTAATGATCACAACGAAAAGATCCGAGAAATTAGAGCAAATACGGAGACTTACAAGCAGTCGTTCTTCCCACGCACAATTCGTGAATGGAACAGGGAAGGGGGGATCAGATAGTGGTACAATAAGTACCCTCCGCCACACACCGTAAGGTGGCTCGCGGAGTATAGATGTAGATGTAGATGTACTTATTTATCGACAGTAATGAAAAATGGAAGTAGATTAATGTATGATACTGTGAATCGAAAGTCAAAAACTGATTTTTGGATTGTTTTCACACTGTATTTAATAAACACGACAGAGCAGTAATGTTTATCGTGTACTTAACTGTGCCTGAAAGAAAGATCAAAGTGATATTCACTAAAGGTCATTGTCATTTGTGTCTGATTCAAGATATAAGTTGTGTGTGTTCAGTACCAGTGCGAAAATATCAGTGTCGAAAAGAAGAATGTCACAAAGACAGATGGTATGGGAAAACAAACAGACAATTGGCACAATCAGTCAAGGAAATGCAAAATGAGTTTACCAATCAATTTGTTTCATCAGAAAAGAAAGTAGAATGGCAGTACAGATGCCTTTAAATTTTAGCTGAAATTTCAGTGTTACTGCAAATATTAATGCATTACACTAATGATAAAAGTAGTAAATACTGCTTGCAAAAATCGAATAATAATTAAAACGCAGTTACTCGGTTACATACCGCGCCACAGTTTTGTTTCCGCCTATCGATTATTTGATTGTACATAAGTAAGAGATGTTCGAAATCTGTGTATGACGTCCACAAAGCATTTAATCTAAATGAAGTCCTGATTTTTGTTAAATGATGTTTCTTGGTAACATCGATATGTACTCTAACGTTTTTTTCTATTTTTTATTTTTGTGTTTCGTCACGATTTTTGTTCATTAATAATACAGCAACAACGGTGGTGATTGACCTGGTTTTAAGAATTACTGCACTTCTGCAACAAGTATTTGCAGCAAGTTCCTGAAATAACCTTGCCCCAGTGACCTGAAGTCAACTTGAGTAAGTTTTTGTTCTAATGTAAACACCTCAGAAAGTTCTTACAGAAGTTACTTGCTAGTGGACGCAAGCCTTTCGTAATACTCCGTGTCTATTGACAGCTGGACGTTGGCAGCGCTCAGAGACAAATGAATATCTTTCAAGTAGTGCCGATTTTCTCCGCTTCTGGCAGCACTAGTGAAATTGTCAAGTTATCGTGGCCAAACGTTACTGTTGAGTGTTGTCGAACATCTTCAGTCCCGTCTCCACGTAAGCAAAGCTTAGTTCCGCGTTCTGCCGTCGGCATCTGTAAAATAGCAGGTTATACCCTACCATTCAAGCAGAACGAGAATGCAGTGGTAGTCACGTCCCTCCACTTTATGACAGCCAATAGTTCACCAATAATCACACATAGTGATCGTGAGGTGATAGCTGCCATGGATTTTGTGGCATATTACAAGTTCCTAATCAGGGACAATTATTTAGTCTTACCTGAGTGCTTCGGCAGTTCAGTTTTTGAATCTCTGCATATTAATGTAACTTATTAGACACAGTTCTTGAGTTTTCGTCAGGTCTGCAGTAGAGTTCCGTAGCATGTGTCGATAGTTCGTTTGTCTTAGTAGTGTAGTTTTTCTCTGATCGGTCCTCATTAGTGGTCAGCCCAGTTACTGCTTGCACTGAGGTGGTTCCCTCACCCATGGTCGAGTTGGAGGTCGCCTCAGGATATCGTGGGTGGCGAGAGACTTCCCAGGGAGATAGCTATTAACATTATTCTTGTGAAACACAACTAGTTGTTTACTCACACGAAGTGTTGAGTGCTATTGATAAGGGATTTCGAATTGACTCTGTATTTTTAGGTTTCCAGAAGGTTTTTGACACTGTACCACACAAGTGGCTCGTGGTGAGATTGCGTGCTTATGGAATATCGTCTTAGTTATGTGACTGGATTCGTGATTGTGTGCCAGAGAGGTCATACTTTGTAGTAACTGACGGAAAGTCATTGGGTAAAACAGAAGTGATTTCTGGCGTTCTCCAAGGTAATTTTATAGGCCCTTTGCTGTTCCTTATCTATATAAACGATTTAGGAAATAATCTGAGCAGACGTCTTGTTTGCAGATGATGTCGTTTATCGACTAGTAAAGTCATCACAAGATCAAAACAAATTGCAAAACGATTAAGAAAAGATGTCTGTATTGCACAAAAATTGTCAGCTGACACTAAATAACGAAAAGTGTGAGGTCATCCACATAAGTGCTAAATGGAATCCGTTAAACTTCGTTTGCACGACGAATCAATCAAATCTAAAGGCCGTAAATTCGACTAAATACCTAGGAATTACAATTATGAACAACTTGAATTGGAAGAACCACACAGAAATGTTGTGGGGAAAGCTAACCAAATATAGCATTTTATTGACAGGACACTTAGGAAATGTAACAGATCTACTAAAGAGACTGCCTACACTACGCTTATCCGTCATCTTTTAGAATACCGCTGGGCGGTGTGGGATCCTTAACCAGGTAGGACTGACGAAGTATAACAGGAAAATTTAAAGGGCAGCACGTTTTGTACTATCGCGAAATAGGGGACAGAGTGTCACTGAATTGATACAGGATTTGGTGTGGACATCGTTAAAACAAAGGCGTTTTTCTTTGCGGCGGGATCTTCTCACGGATTTTCAATCACCAACTTTCTCCGCTGAACGCGAAAATATTTTGTCGATGCCGACCTACGTAGGGAGAAGAGATCATCATAATAAATAAGAGCAACCAGAGCTCGTACGGAAAGATACAGGTGTTCGTTTTTTCTGCACGCCGTAAGAGATTGGAATAATAGAGAATTATTGTGAAGGTGGCCCAATGAATCCTCTGCCAGGCACGTAAATGTGATTTGCAGAGTATCCATGTAGATGTAGATTTCAGTAGAAAATTCAAGTGTAAGCTCGTGCTGGTGAATGTGGTTGAATCGGTATTGGGAGTAAATTTTATTCATCACTAAACGCTGGAGATAAATCTCGGTACGGCACAGTTTAAGATGAACAGTGAGACGATTGCAGCTCGATAATGCGCCAGCAACCAGACAGGAAGTTAGCAGCGAGTTAGGTAAACTATTACATGCCATGAAGCACCATATTAAGACAACATCTGCAACAGTCTCTCAACGGCCATGGATATTAGCACCTTACCGTTTTCCTGTAGCAAAGACATAACTTGAAAAATGTTGCGAACCAGCATCATATGTGGACTGGACAGCCCGTGGGCATCAGCACTGCGTCTGGCAAAAATGAACGATGGCACCTGGACAGAAATGAACTCCGTTATTTATTGACACTTTTCTGTCTAAACGTACTCTTCGATGACGTACATTTGCGCGAGGACTATCCATTTCAGCAGTGTAAGAATACGCGGCAGTAGTAACCACTATGACTATAGGGTGAATCAGGGATTTAACGAATGTGGTAACAGGAGATATGATCTTCAGCGTGACCAACTGTAAAAATTGTCTTCCTGCGAGAAGGACTCGGTTACTTTGGGTTCCATTCAAATATAATTATGCATAAGACAGTCCATCCTTTCTGGGATCGATAATCTCGACGTTTTTTGCATGTTATCGACATAGAAACTGGCAGGGATTCCAAGACTTTCGAGAATGTTTTAATTACAAGTTTTACTTCGGGTAACAAATGGAAAAAGAAACATCTGTTGTGCGATATAATTACAAATTAACAATTTCTGGATTTTTTTCCTTCGGCTGTACTCTGCAATCTTGCTTCTTGCCGAATTTCAAGAATCTAGGTCAACAGGAAATATCCTAAAGGTTTTGATGCGTGACTTTTCGAGTATCGAAATATGTTACATAAATGGCCGAACAATAGTACCAGGAGGTTGGAATATTAAAAATTACAAAAAGGATAGATAGCTATTCATCTGTAAAGGTGACCTGTGTTGTAGACAGGCACAACGAAAAGACGGTCACCACACACTTAGCTTTCGGCCAAAGCCTTCTTCAGGAAAAAAAAATTCTCACATTCAGAAGATCATGCACATATGAACACTATTCCCGTCTGCTTTAGTCTGTCCAGCTAGAGGTGCCAGAAATAGTGGTCATGTGTGCATGAGGTGTGCCTGCTTATGGAAATGTGTATATGATTTCCTTTCTTTTCTGAGGAAGACTTTGGCTGAAGGGTAAGTGTGTAACAGTCTTTTCGTTCTGCCTGTCTGCAACTCATCTTTACGTTGCGTACCGATCTATCGTTTCTATAATTGTTGACATAAATAGCCGTATCCTTAAGTCCCACTGACTTAGCAGCTTACGCTTATTACTCTGCCAAAAACTGACTTTAGTATCTGACAAATTCCAGGTTTATACATCTACGGATCCCAGAGCCAAAGAGGACTTGACAGAGTCTGGTAACGAAAGCAATTTTTATGTAATACAATCACAGATACAATTTTCAGATTTTTTTCCTTTGTTTGTATCGTGAAACCTTGCTTCTTGCCAAATTTCGTGATTCTAGGTCAACAGGAAGTCGCTATAGATTTTGATGAGTGAGTTTTTCGATTATCAAAATGTGACAAATGGCCGCATCTTTTCGATTACATTTACTTAGATGCTTCAATTTTTTGCACCGCCAAGGGTATGTTGATCTTACTATGCGAATTAATTTCGACTTGATACGTCCCCCCGTTCCTGAGGAAAAGGGTTTTAACAGTCAAACGGATAGATGGACAACAAAGTGATCGTATAAGGGTTTCTTTTTTACTGACTGAAATATGGAACCCGAAAAGGGCTTACAATCAGATCTCATTTGCAGAAGAGGACATCCCCAAGACCGCAGAGGTAATAACGTTCAGTCTTTTTGAATACCTGCGCATGCCATTCACTTAAAAAAAATGCCACCCAGTCGGGCAGCATTTTGTAGACGATGAGCAAAGGGGGACTGAATTTCTGTTTCATTCATCTCGCTGATGTCCTCGTATTTTGCCAAATGGCAGCGTTACAAGAAGAGCACCACACTGCAATACGAAGTATGATCTGATAGTAAATGAAGCAAAAAGTGTTCTGCACGAGAGGAAGGTAACATCCCTCAATCAAATATTTTTTGCAGCCGTGGCTGTCCGCTAAAAGAGAAAACCGAGGTCATTACGGACTTACCACGTCCAACGGATTTCCAGCAGTTAAGCAGATTCCTGGGGATCGTTAACTTGTATTGATGACATCTACCAAGCAGAGGTACAGGCACCACAGACAAGAGCACTGTCAGGTAACAACGCCACGACCTGATGCGCCCTCCCATTGACGCAAGAGATGAAGAGCACCTTTAAAAAGGTAAAATCAAGCTTACGAAAGACATTCTCTTGTCCCAACCAGCTGCAGCGGTAGATGCTAGCAAACAGGCGAACAGCGCAGCTTTCTACCAGTTTGTCGAATATTGTCATACAGCATTTTATTGGCAGCCTTACCAATTAATTTTGGATTGATAGCTACTTTTCAGCTTTTATTTTCGATGTACCACCTCCTTACTGATTTATTTTTATTCTAAATTTACAACGAATGCTAGGTCTTCCATTTATCCCCATTGTTGCTCATCTTATGACCTGATATACACTCCTGGAAATGGAAAAAAGAACACATTGACACCGGTGTGTCAGACCCACCATACTTGCTCCGGACACTGCGAGAGGGCTGTACAAGCAATGATCACACGCACGGCACAGCGGACACACCAGGAACCGCGGTGTTGGCCGTCGAATGGCGCTAGCTGCGCAGCATTTGTGCACCGCCGCCGTCAGTGTCAGCCAGTTTGCCGTGGCATACGGAGCTCCATCGCAGTCTTTAACACTGGTAGCATGCCGCGACAGCGTGGACGTGAACCGTATGTGCAGTTGACGGACTTTGAGCGAGGGCGTATAGTGGGCATGCGGGAGGCCGGGTGGACGTACCGCCGAATTGCTCAACACGTGGGGCGTGAGGTCTCCACAGTACATCGATGTTGTCGCCAGTGGTCGGCGGAAGGTGCACGTGCCTGTCGACCTGGGACCGGACCACAGCGACGCACGGATGCACGCCAAGACCGTAGGATCCTACGCAGTGCCGTAGGGGACTGCACCGCCACTTCCCAGCAAATTAGGGACACTGTTGCTCCTGGGGTATCGGCGAGGACCATTCGCAACCGTCTCCATGAAGCTGGGCTACGGTCCCGCACACCGTTAGGCCGTCTTCCGCTCACGCCCCAACATCGTGCAGCCCGCCTCCAGTGGTGTCGCGACAGGCATGAATGGAGGGACGAATGGAGACGTGTCGTCTTCAGCGATGAGAGTCGCTTCTGCCTTGGTGCCAATGATGGTCGTATGCGTGTTTGACGCCGTGCAGGTGAGCGCCACAATCAGGACTGCATACGACCGAGGCACACAGGGCCAACACCCGGCATCATGGTGTGGGGAGCGATCTCCTACACTGGCCGTACACCACTGGTGATCGTCGAGGGGACACCGAATAGTGCACGGTACATCCAAACCGTCATCGAACCCATCGTTCTACCATTCCTAGACCGGCAAGGGAACTTGCTGTTCCAACAGGACAATGCACGTCCGCATGTATCCCGTGCCACCCAACGTGCTCTAGAAGGTGTAAGTCAACTACCCTGGCCAGCAAGATCTCCGGATCTGTCCCCCATTGAGCATGTTTGGGACTGGATGAAGCGTCGTCTCACGCAGTCTGCACGACCGGCACGAACGCTGGTCCAACTGAGGCGCCAGGTGGAAATGGCATGGCAAGCCGTTCCACAGGACTACATCCAGCATCTCTACGATCGTCTCCATGGGAGAATAGCAGCCTGCATTGCTGCGAAAGGTGGATATACACTATACTAGTGCCGACATTGTGCATGCTCTGTTGCCTGTGTCTATGTGCCTGTGGTTCTGTCAGTGTGGTCATATGATGTATCTGACCCCAGGAATGTGTCAATAAAGTTTCCCCTTCCTGGGACAATGAATTCACGGTGTTCTTATTTCAATTTCCAGGAGTGTATATATATACTTTGTATCATAGCTACATTTCATATTAAAAATTATGCACTGGTACAAGAGTAAATATAATAGTGTGTTTATTTCTAGAAGTGGGTGTAATGTCATGAAATTGGTTGAGTGTCCAATAGGAAGTATTTTCGTACAGATGAAATGGTTTTCTGGTTTCCAGGATGTCAGAAAGAGTTGCAAGACTTTAGCATTTGCCCTCCCTTAGGCTCAGACCAATTGGAGTGCTTATGACTGACAGCTGTTAGCCATATTCAAAAATGTGTGAAACTACTGACCTTCTGTGGAGGCCACCCAATTCGTAATTTATAAACGATTTATTGCAGCAAAATAGTCATTATAGTTATACATTAGATTACAATCATTTGAGAGTGAATTACAAGGATGTATTGAGTGCCTGGATAATTCTTAGTAGTAGATTACATTCAGTGCAGGTATTATAACAAATTATCATTTGAACCATTTATTGCATAGTCTCTAATTGATCTGGTCCTCTTGTTGCATATTTCTATATGGTATCTCTCACAAGACTGTCCACATAGTGTACACTTGCAAAGGTTTGACGGTTCGTGGTATGTTGTATTTGCACAAATTTCATGGTGGAATCCATGTACTGTGAGTCTTGTAAGTACATGTCTCGTCTCAAAATTTGCTGCTGTCCAAGTGCAGTCGATCATGACCCCGGATCCATAGAATTCCGTTGGTACTTCCTCTCTTTTCTTGAGTAGTGATCTTGCAAATGACAAAATAATCATGTTTGCTTTTAGCAAGCTCAAGGTGCATTGTTCTCCACAATAATTTTGCCAGTTAGAATTTATTGGCCAGTTTACAACAGAAATAATGCCTGTAAGAAGAGCAGAAAATGTAGTAGCAGATTTTTTTCCTCGAGAACTAGTGCCATCTCATGTACCATTAATTACAGTCAATTCCATACAACACAAGCTTCAGATAAACAACTACAAGAACATTTGCAAATCAAATCAAGTCAACTACCCTACAGCTTAAGCAAGTGTTGTTATTAGGTGCTAAGAACCTTATTCAGTGTAATGCATTTAGACCAAAAAGACAGGCTGGGTGCCATTGACAGCAGAAGCGAGAAGGTGAAAGATACTACGTAATGCCAAGGGACAGGACATGGCTGCGCCCAGGCAAAAAAAAAAAAAAAAAAAAAAAAAAAAAAAAAACACCCATTCACAGGAATAGTTTCCACTGTGGAAAATGCCAATCCCAGTTCCAGTTCCTGTATGCCAAGGAGGCCTCATCCCATGCAGTCTTAGTCAGCTGTGCTGCCCATCTGCATCACACCAAGCCAACAGTGACCTGTCTTGCTTCAGCACTGGCTGCCAATCCAGATTACAATCACCTCATCACTCAGCACATACTCATGCTTTCCTCTCCTGCTTTTCCCTGTAACTCACTGTCCAACTTCACTACAAATGGACCTACCTCATGACCACCCTAACTTGCTCCACTAAAGCTTCATGCAGCCAATCATGCCACAACTAAACAAGCCAAATGGAATAGCTAACATACCACCAGTGCCAAAGATAAAAGGTGCTATGGTTCAACCTCTCCCCACTCCATACATTCTCCACACTCCACTCCCACCTCAATGCAGAATTCTGTGCAGATGACTAGAATCTCCTTTCCCTGAAGACTTAGTGTTGCTGTCCTGGTGTTCCCCTTTATCGGGCTCAGACATGCCCTAGTTCTTCACCCCATTTTTACATCCCTCTGCAGTGACAGCCTCTCAGTTACTATATAAGGTCCAACACATCTGGATAACAATTTCTCAGTGATCTTTTGATTGCTTTGGCTCTGCCCCCAAAATTTTTTCAGGCAAATTTCATCCCCTACATGACCAAAGTAACCTGACTGCCTTTGTTATATTGGGCTTTCTCCCAACAATTTACAAGTCTCATTTTATTTCTGACTGCCTCCCACTTTCTTCTGATCTCCTTCACAACCACCCACTCCAACAGATCACTGAGTGACTATATATGGCCAATGGAGAAATTAATAAAAAGGAGAACATTAGCTTCATAGGAGTGGTCATATCGGCTTCGTTATGGGTGGTACAGAAGGCAAATGACAGCCAATTCAGCACAAAGTCCCAAGCCTCTGGGGTCCTGAACAGTAAGGAATGAGAGCCGACTTCAAGTTACAATTTATTCTTTCAGCGAAAGATGGCCATGGACAGTAAAAGAAGACACACTATCCCGTGATCAAAACATAACTGCATGAATTCTTTAGATGTGAAGGCCAGTGCTTAACCACTAATGTAGGTTTTTGGTGGTCCAAACTGGCAAATATTCTCTCAAGATGTTCAATGCTAATACCAAGAGTGGAGCCACTTCCAGGGATCAACCAGACGAACCCAATGAAGGCATTGAACCACAACCAAGGCAAAACAGCTTCCCCTTTGGATACGAGGCAAAAGCCCCATGTTATTAATAGATAGTTTGTCCACTGGTTGAAACTTACAGGTTGACTGCAGAAAACAAATCCCAGGATCAGAAACCATTTTAGCCAGCTTGCTTTGTTCACACTCAGCGATCAGCCTCTGATTATCCTGGTCCAAACCTATCCAGGACAACTACTTCCTCACCCTAAGCTGCATTTTATGGAACTCCAGGTGACCTCAACACAAAGACTGATGGAAATATCTAAACACACTGGATATTATGCTCTGTGTTACACATAGCTTGGATCCTTCACCCCTCCTCCCACAAACTCTTTTCCAGGGAATATCCCTGAACAGTCCCTCCAGCTTTCAACTTATCACAAACAGACAGCAGTTCAGGATCTTGTTGGGATGGAATCTGACAGAAATTCCATGTTGCATAAGATCTGCACATTAGCCTCGAGCCACTTACCCACATTATTCACCTGAAGTGGACATGTGAACACGTTTGTATAGGTGCCTGACAGCAAGGGCTTTCGTGCCTGTGCAAAAACAGATTGAGATGAGTGTGAGTAAAATACACAAAACAAAGATAAAACAGCATACAAAACACAGGTAACAAATTTGGGATACTATGTGCACGCCCACACACAACCACAGAACAAGGTATTGCATCAGTAGTAAATGACACAGGAATAAAGTGGTATAAGGAGCTAAAACAATATAGTAGACAGACATTGCTGGCTAACCACAAAAAATTTAAAAAATAAGAGAAGCCAGCAACTCTGCAACACACTAAAGCCTCCAGCCTAAAAGTTTTGGCCACAGTCCAGACACATCACAAAAGTTTAAAACATTAGTCACACTTGTCTCATCATCAGCTAAAATAGAGGTCAGATCCCCACCAATATTTTCCTGTGCCCTTGCATCATGATATAAAATGCAATCTGTTAGAATATTGTGGAGATGTGCACACAACAAGCATCACAAAACAGGAGATCCTTTTGCTGTAATAAAGATCTGTATGTGAGAGGGCGGTTCCCAATTCCAAGAAGCGTGAGAGGTCACTTCACCTTGCCTGAGCAACTGTCAGGAAGAACACCACAGAGGATTGTTGACATCACAAACCACAGCTTATTGGCTGTCACCACCAGCCATTTCTCATACCCAATCTGCATGCAGTTCCTGTGTAGTCACTGGACTGATAGGATGTCACTGACTCAGCATCTACAATATCATGGCGAGAGGGATGACTGAATAAAAATTTTAAGACAACCACAAAAACCCCATTTGTGAAGCTGCTCCAGGATAAAATGTCTCCAAGTAGTATTGTAAGCCTTCTCAATGTCAAAAATTATTCCTAGAAGATGACACCAAGGTAGGAAGGCCTGTAGTACAGCCACTTTCTCGAGGGCAAGGTTATCAAAGGTGGAGCGATACTGCCTGAACCCATACTGAAAGCAACTAAGGAGTTACCTGGATTCTAAGATCCAGACAAGGCAGCAGTTGACCATCCACTCCAAGATCTTCCCAAAGAAGCTAGTGAGGGCAACACAACAGTAACTACTTGGGCATGTAGGGTCTTTCCCAGGTTTTAATAGAAGAATTAAAATTGCCTCACACCACAAGTCAGAAAAGTAACCTGACGGCCAAATGGCATTAAAAAGTGCAAGAAGGATATCTTTGTTTCGCCTTGTGAGGTGCCTCAGCATACTGTAATGGACACTGTCATGACCAGAGGATGTCTCACAAGCTGCAAGCAATGCAGAATCCACCTCCCACATGGAAAATGGGCAGTTGTGATCCTCAGAGATGGACCAGAACTCCAACTACACCTCTTACCAACCACTCTATGGCACTGGAAATCTGGATCCCGACTGGCTGTTGCAGTAACTGCAGCAAAATATACCGCCATAGTCTGGGCAATGTCTTGCGTATTGGTTTGGAGTGTGCCATTCCCCATTACAGCAGCCATGGGGCAACTCCCTCCTCTCCCAGAAATTCTCCTGATGGTCTCCCACACAACAGAATTTTTGGTGGAACGATTAAAAGTGTTCAGTAACTGTTACCACAACTTCTTCTTGCTCTCTCAAATAATTCACCGAAACTTTTCCCACACCACCCGAAAGGCTGCAAGACTCTCTGCAGTTGGCCAACACTTGAACCTACACAGAGCCACACGCTTTGGCCTAATTGTAGAGTGGCATTCAGGACTCCACCAAGTGACAGGTTGCCTCTTCTGTTGTCCTGCGGACTGAGGAATGGATGCTGCAGTGGCATGGCAGATGATTTTGGTAATATGATCCTCCCATACCTCAATATTCGCACAGTGTTCGAACTGGGTGAACTGGCTATAAACTGTCCAGTCGGCTCTACCAAGCATCCATTGCAGCAGTTTCCTTTTGGGTTCCACCCCATCTGGCAGGTAAATCCAGATCAGGAAGTGAACACTTCCATGAAAGTCATCAACCACTTCCCATTGAGCAGTGTGAGCAAGAGCTGGAATGCAAACAGACTGATCAGTGGCAGAGAATGACCCAGTTACTGTTCAGAAGTGAGTGCTCTGTCCTGCATTTAGCAAGTACGTGCATGATGACATGAGAAGCCTCTCATAATTGCTTTATGCCTGGGGCAGGTAGTTGCAGAGTCCCAAAGCACATTGTGTGCATTAAAATCACCACAGAAGATGAAGGGGTGGAGGAGCTGTGTAACAAGGTCAGTTAGGGCCTATTCATCAAGTGCATGATGTGAAGCAAGTAAAGGGAACTTACTGTCAACAGAGGATGCATGTGCACTGATACAACTACTGCTTGTGAAGTCGTCGTAAGTGAGAGAGGCAAGGAATGGTAGTCTGTACTGATGAAAATACCTATGCCTCCTCTAGCTCTCTCTCCACTCAGGTCATCCTTTCTGTGGAGTACATAGCCTCATAGCTCAGGGATGTACGATTGATAGAAATGATTCTCCTGGAGACAGACACAGTGGTCTACCCCGAGATAAGATACAGAGTTCCTTCACATGCGTCCTGAACCCTTGCAAGTTTCACTCTAGGATGGGAGCCATTTCATTGATGTGGTTTTAATGTACCCCTATCTTTGCACTTTGGAGGTGAAGCACTTGTAGAGCAAGGGGGAGTGGAGGGGCTGCCTGGATCCAAAGCATGTAACACCATGATGTTATCAGTCACATCTGGAAGAATGATGTCTGATGGTGCTCAGGACAGCTTTTGACCTAAAACTTTGTGAACCTTTCCCAGCACCTAACCCTTTGAGGATGAAGGGGAGGCACACTGCTTTTTGTGTGCCTTCTTGACACTCACTATGGAATTGTTGCTGGTCTTTTCTCTGGCAGCTGCTTGGATTGCTTCACCCTTACTCGTTTCACTTTGGCGTGTGCACATGCAAGTACAGGTGCTGGAGGTGGATGGTTGTAGACTGGATGATGTCTGCATCAATGCATTGATCTTAGAAACAAGTTTCTGCACCACGGAAGCATAAGAAGTGGTAAAGGCAGGTGGTTTTGTTGCCTTATATTACTTTTTGGCTTCAGCATAGAAAATCCACTTGGTGACTTTGTTTCTGAATTTTTCATTCCTCTGCAAAAACGGGGCAGTCTCATCTCCAGACTGGGTGTCTCACAGCACAGTTAACACAGACTGCTGGAGATGGACAGTCAATTCCTGCTTCATGGGCTGCCTTTCCACATTTCGCACAGTTCCCTTGACCCCCACAAGTCAGCACTGTGTGATCAAAACGCTGGCATTTGTAGCAAGGTTAGGTACATAAGGTTAGGTACATAAGGTTAGGTACATAAGGCCTAATCCTAAGTCAGATGAAACCTACCATGATGTGGTCAGGCAAAGTTGGAGAATTAAAGGTCTCAATGAAGGCAGTGGTCTTCTCAATTTCTCCATTAATCCTATGCATCCTTTTCTCTACAACCACTATCCCCTGTAACACCCATTCCTGTTTAATTTTGGCTATGTCGATATCCATAATGTCATGGCATGTGACCACACCCTTGACAGAGTTAAGGGAGTTCAACGGTTGCATCATGTACACTCCATTTTTTAGTCTTCATAGGTAGTTCCACCTGCTTTGCCCTGTCAGTCTCTACCAGTAGAGAACCATTTCACAGCCGCTTAATAGACTTCAGGTTTCCAGCAAGTCCTTCCAAACCTTTGTGAATATAGAAGGGGGGATACTTTTTTGAATGTCCCCTCCTTCCTCTTAATGATCAAAAACACATTTTGGTTTATGACTCCTTGAGCCCTGTTACTATAATTCAGCTGATGCTGACTACTCATTTATTTGGGGGATTGGGTGAAAATACTCCTAGGCTGTACAGCCTTCTCACTAGGAGAAGAGGAAGATGATTTTGAGGGTTCCATCTTGGTCCATCGAGCATCTAGGAAAAGAAGGGTCCACTGAGACAGAGCCCCACATGCCTGAGTAACCCTTATGCAACTGAGGTGTGGCAGGTTCCCCAGAGGTTGCCTGTTAGCATCTGTTCCACCTCAACAGCCACGCATCGTATCAGCATGCAGCACACCTTGAGATTGATGAGTTTTTATAGAGTTTTTTACCATATTCGCGATCTGGATGGTCAAGCCTATATCCTCATTCCCTGTGACACACTATGTTCTGCTGCGTGCCATACAATTGTCATTGAAGTGTGCCCAGACCTTATGGTAACAGGAGACTGGTGGTGCTTACCAGTCCCCACGGATCACCAAGACCATACTCAGCAAACGAATGCTGAGCCCTGAGGGCTCACCACCTCTGAAACATTCAGCTCAATGCATTAACAATTTGGTTCTGCTCTCCTTTAATATAGCAGACATCAAATTGGAACACAGAGATCCTTACTGTGGACCATATTATTTGCCCCATTTTGCATGACACCCAGCTCAGAGCCTGGTTGTTGGTTTCCAAGTGAAACTGATGATGATCCAAATAAAACTTATATTTCTCTAGTGTGAACATCATGGCCAATGCTTCCAGTTCATATACTGAGTATTTTGTTTCACCTGATAACAATGCATATGAGGCATAAGCAGAAGGCCTTCTCCCTCCAACATGCTCTTATAACAGGACAACCGCCACCCTGCTATCGAAGTGTTGATTTGAAAAATGAATGGACAGTTAATATCATAGATCCAGAATACCAGTGCCATGGCTATAGCCAGTTATAATACCTCAAAGATATCTGTTGAGATTCACAGCATGCAAATTCTTTGCCCTTCCTATGTATCTGTTTTATGGGAGCCACTAACTGTGAGAAACTTGGCATGAACTTTCAAAAGGTATTCACCACCCCTTAAAAAAAAAAAGTGACATCCTTCTCGTCTTTCAGAAGTGGAAATGAACAAATGGTCTGGGTCCAGCCATGTTGATTGTGACTTCTTTATGAAAAATGCTGTGTCCCAAAAAGGATATTTTGTCACTGGACAAGGTTACTAAGGTTACTTTGGTGGTTTTAACACTTCCCTCAGGCAACCAAACACCTTGTGGATGTTATCTAGATGCTCCAAAAAAAACTGGCATTGTACACAATTACATTGTGTAAGTAATTATAAATAACCCCCCCCCCCCCGAACCAAATCCAATAGACATGACCAGACAGCCACATCTTTGCCAAGCTCAAAGGGGACCCTATTAATTTCAAAAAGGTTGAAGCTGGCACACAATTCCATTAGAATCAGGCTTCTGCTTAAGGGATCTGATTGTAGGCCTGGTTTAAGATTGAAATTATAAAAATCTTGGCCCCTGAAAACCAGATAAAGCAATTGTGTAATTCCAGGAGTGGGACAGATTCAAGCAGAACCCTATGATGTAATACATGGTAATCAGCTGCAGGTCTAAATCCGTCTACATAAGGCTTAGGAACCAGAAATATAGGGACAGCATACACTGAGACAGAAGGACATATGACCCTGTTAGCACATAATTGTAAAATGATTTTACATAGATTTTATATTTTAAGAGGTGACAACCAATAGGGAGCCTGACACATCTACATCTACATTTATACTCCGCAAGCCACCCAACGGTGTGTGGCGGAGGGCACTTTACGTGCCACTGTCATTACCTCCCTTTTCTGTTCCAGTCGCGTATGGTTTGCGGGAAGAACGACTGTCTGAAAGCCTCCGTGCGCGCTCTAATCTCTCTAATTTTACATTTGTGATCTCCTCGGGAGGTATAAGTAGGGGGAAGCAATATATTCGATACCTCATCCAGAAACGCACCCTCTCGAAATCTGGTGAGCAAGCTATACCGCGATGCAGAGCGCCTCTCTTGCAGAGTCTGCCACTTGAGTTTGTTAAACATCTCCGTAACGCTATCACGGTTACCAAATAACCCTGTGACGAAAGGCGCCGCTCTTCTTTGGATCTTCTCTATCTCCTCCGTCAACCCGACCTGGTACGGATCCCATACTGATGAGCAATACTCAAGTATAGGTCGACGAGTGTTTTGTAAGCCACCTCCTTTGTTGATGGACTACATTTTCTAAGGACTCTCCCAATGAATCTCAACCTGGCACCCGCCTTACCAACAATTAATTTTATATGATCATTCCACTTCAAATCATTCCGCACGCATACTCCCACATATTTTACAGACGTAACTGCTACCAGTGTTTGTTCCGCTATCATATAATCATACAATAATGGATCCTTCTTTCTATGTATTCGCAATATATTACATTTGTCTATGTTAAGGGTCAGTTGCCACTCCCTGCACCAAGTGCCTATCCGCTGCAGATCTTCCTGCATTTCGCTACAATTTTCTAAAGCTGCAATTTCTCTGTATACTACAGCATCATCCGTGAAAAGCCGCATGGAACTTCCGACACTATCTACTAGGTCATTTATATATATTGTGAAAAGCAATGGTACCATAACACTCCCCTGTGGCACGCCAGAGGTTACTTTAACGTCTGTAGACGTCTCTCCATTGATAACAACATGCTGTGTTCTGTTTGCTAAAAACTCTTCAATCCAGCCACACACCTGGTCTGATATTCCGTAGGCTCTTACTTTGTTTATCAGGCAACAGTGCGGAACTGTATCGAACACCTTCCAGAAGTCAAGAAAAATAGCATCTACCTGGGAGCCTGTATCTAATATTTTCTGGGTCTCATGAGCAAATAAAGCGAGTTGGGTCTCACACGATCGCTGTTTCCGGAATCCATGTTGATTCCTACATAGTAGATTCTGGGTTTCCAAAAACGACATGATACTCGAGCAGAAAACATGTTCTAAAATTCTACAACAGATCGACGTCAGAGATATAGGTCTATAGTTTTGCGCATCTGCTCGATGACCCTTCTTGAAGACTGGGACTACCTGTGCTCTTTTCCAATCATTTGGAACCTTCCGATCCTCTAGAGACTTGTGGTACACGGCTTTTAGAAGGGGGGCAAGTTCTTTTGCGTACTCTGTGTAGAATCGAATTGGTATCCCGTCAGGTCCAGTGGACTTTCCTCTGTTGAGTGATTCCAGTTGCTTTTCTATTCCTTGGACACTTATTTCGATGTCAGCCATTTTTTCGTTTGTGCGAGGATTTAGAGAAGGAACTGCAGTGCGGTCTTCCTCTGTGAAACAGCTTTGGAAAAAGGTGTTTAGTATTTCAGCTTTACGCGTGTCATCCTCTGTTTCAATGCCATCATCATCCCGGAGTGTCTGGATATGCTGTTTCGAGCCACTTATTGATTTAATGTAAGACCAGAACTTCCCAGGATTTTCTGTCAAGTCGGTACATAGAATTTTACTTTCGAATTCACTGAACGCTTCACGCATAGCCCTCCTTACGCTAACTTTGACATCGTTTAGCTTCTGTTTGTCTGAGAGGTTTTGGCTGCGTTTAAACTTGGAGTGAAGCTCTCTTTGCTTTCGCAGTAGTTTCCTAACTTTGTTGTTGTACCTCGGTGGGTTTTTCCCATCCCTCGCAGTTTTACTCATCACGTACCTGTCTAAAATGCATTTTACGAGTGCCTTTAACTTTTTCCATAAACACTCAACATTGTCAGTGTCGGAACAGAAATTTTCGTTTTGATCTGTTAGGTAGACTGAAATCTGCCTTCTATTACTCTTGCTAAACAGATAAACCTTCCTCCCTTTTTTTATATTCCTATTAACTTCCATATTCAGGGATGGTGATCTGTAAGCTGGGTCCAGTATTCAACTTCACTGATTACTCCCAACCTATAATTTAACACTTGCAGAAACACACTAACTCTGCATGGCTTCAGGTCAGTGATAAGGGCACAAAATTTAACTCTCTCCTCTGTCCCAAATTTCAACTGAAAATGACCACTCACATAATCAAGCAAGCACTGGATCAATGGTAAAACACACAGAATGTGTTTCACAACCTAACTGCTAACAAACAACCACAAAAGTCGCGACAAGAAACCCTAGATGCTCTGTTTGAATCAAGTCTGATCAACAACATTAAGGGATTGCTCATCTTCCACACACCTGACTATCATACTTCTCTCTGGCAACTTGGCCAATTGCTCACAATGTTTACACCAGGCATAGACCAGAATGGAAATGTTACTCCCAAAATCCAGCAGAGCACATACAGGTTCAGTTCCTAACACTGCACATGCATAGGGCTGGTACTCACACTGTATGGTACACACCTTGTGACAACTGGGTGGGAGCCTTCTGTATAAGGCATCCTTCTAGCATCAGCTATCAGTTTCACCTTCCTTTAGGTAATACACACTTCCGGACAAAATGTCTAGGCTTCCTGCAATGGTAGCACATAGCACCAGTAACAAGATGTGACTGAACCCCTCTGAGTTCACACATTATTTACCAAGCCCAGTTCATTACTCAGATTTACTGCCCCCCCCCCCCTCCACCATCTAAAGTCAGTATAATAAACAGTCTTGATTCTAACCAAAAACTAGTCTGTATCAGCAATGTTCACCGGTTTTTAACTAAACAATATCCTGCACCTTTTGACATTCGCCTACTTTGTTTCTTCATCTACATCTACATCTATATCCATACTCTGCAAGCCACCTGACGGTGTGTGGCAGAGGGTACCCTGAGTACCTCTATCGGTTTTCCCTTCTATTCCAGTCTCATATTGTTCGTGGAAAGAAGGATTGTCAGTATGCTTCTGTGTGGGCTCTATTCTCTCTGATTTTATCCTCATGGTCTCTTCGCGAGATATACATAGGAGGGAGCAATATACTGCTTGACTCTCCGGTGAAGGTATGTTCTCGAAACTTTGACAAAAGCCCGTACTGAGCTACTGAGCGTCTCTCCTGCAGAGTCTTCCACTGGAGTTTATCTATCATCTCCGTAACGCTTTTGCGATTACTAAATGATCCTGTAACAAAGCACACTGATCTCCGTTGGATCTTCTCTATCTCTTCTGTCAACCCTATCTGGTACGGATCCCACACTGCTGAGCAGTATTCAAGCAGTGGGCAAACAAGCGTACTGTAACCTACTTCCTTTGTTTTCGGATTGCATTTCCTTAGGATTCTTTCAATGAATCTCAGTCTGGCATCTGCTTTACCGACGATCAACTTTATATGATCATTCCATTTTAAATCACTCCTAATGCGTACTCCCAGATAATTTATGGAATTAACTGCTTCCAGTTGCTGACCTGCTATTTTGTAGCTAAATGATAAGGGAACTATCTTTCTATGTATTCGCAGCACATTACACTTGTCTACATTGAGATTCAATTGCCATTCCCTGCACCATGCGTCAATTCGCTGCAGATCCTCCTGCATTTCAGTACAATTTTCCATTGTTACAACCTCTCGATACACTACAGCATCATCTGCAAAATGCCTCAGTGAACTTCTGATGTCATCCACAAGGTCATTTATGTACATTGTGAATAGCAACGGTCCTATGACACTCCCCTGCGGCACACCTGAAATCACTCTTACTTCGGAAGACTTCTCTCCATTGAGAATGACATGCAGCGTTCTGTTATCTAGGAACTCTTCAATCCAATCACACAATTGGTCTGATAGTCCATATGCTCTTACTTTTTTCATTAAACGACTGTGGGGAACTGTATCAAATGCCTTGTGGAAGTCAAGAAACACGACATCTACCTGGGAACCCGTGTCTATGGCCCTCTGAGTCTAGTGGACGAATAGCGCGAGCTGGGTTTCACACAATCGTCTTTTTCGAAACCCATGCTGATTCCTACAGAGTAGATTTCTAGTCTCCAGAAAAGTCATTATACTCGAACATAACATGTGTTCCAAAATTCTACAACTGATCGACGTTAGAGATATAGGTCTATAGTTCTGCACATCTGTTCGACGTCCCTTCGTGAAAACGGGGATGACCTGTGCCCTTTTCCAATCCTTTGGAATGCTATGCTCTTCTAGAGACCTACGGTACACCGCTGCAAGAAGGGCGGCAAGTTCCTTCGCGTACTCTGTGTAAAATCGAACTGGTATCCCATCAGGTCCAGCAGCCTTTCCTCTTTTGAGCGATTTTAATTGTTTCTCTATCCCTCTGCCGTCTATTTTGATATCTATCATTTTGTCATCTGTGCAACAATCTAGAGAAGGAACTATAGTGCAGTCTTCCTCTGTGAAACAGCTTTGGAAAAAGACATTTAGTAGTTCGGCCTTTAGTCTGTCATCCTCTGTTTCAGTACCATTTTCGTCACAGAATGTCTGGACATTTTGTTTTGATCCACCTACTGCTTTGACATAAGACCAAAATTTCTTAGGATTTTCTGCCAAGTCAGTACATAGAACTTCACTTTCGAATTCATTGAACGCATCTTGCATTGCCCTCCTCACACTACATTTCGCTTCACGTAATTTTTGTTTGTCTGCAAGGCTTTTCCTATGTTTATGTTTGCTGTGAAGTTCCCTTTGCTTCTGCAGCAGTTTCCTAACTCGGTTGTTGTTCCACGGTGGCTCTTTTCCATCTCTTACGATCTTACTTGGCACATACTCATCTAACGCATATTGTACGACGGTTTTGAACTTTGTCCAGTGATCCTCAACACTATCTGTATTTGAGACAAAACTTTTGTGTTGAGCCGTCAGGTACTCTGTAATCTGCTTTTTGTCACTTTTGCTAAACAGAAAAATCTTCCTACCTTTTTTAATATTTCTATTTATGGCTGAAATCATCGATGCAGTAACCGCTTTATGATCGCTGATTCCCTGTTCTGCGTTAACTGTTTCAAATAGTTTGGGTCTGTTTGTCACCAGAAGATCTAATATATTATCGCCACGAGTCGGTTCCCTGTTTAACTGCTCAAAGTAGTTTTCAGATAAAGCACTTAAAAAAAAATTTCACTGGATTCTTTGTCCCTGCCACCCGTTATGAACGTTTGAGTCTCCCAGTCTATATCCGGCAAATTAAAATCTCCACCCAGAACTATAACATGGTGGGGAAATCTACTCGAAATATTTTCCAAATTATCCTTCAGGTGCTCAGCCACAACAGCTGCTGAGCCAAGGGGCCTATAGAGACATCCAATTACCATGTCTGAGCTTGCTTTAACCGTGACCTTCACCCAAATTATTTCACATTTCGGAACTCCGTCAATTTCCTTCAATACTATTGCACTTCTTATCGCTATAAACACGCCTCCCCCTTCACTGTCCAGCCTGTCTCTGCGGTATATGTTCTAATCTGAGTTTAGGATTTCATTACTGTTTACGTCTGGTTTCAGCCAACTTTCTGTCCCTAGTACTATATGGGCGTTGTGACCGTTTATTAATGAGAGCAGTTCTGGGACCTTTCTATAGACGCTCTCGCAGTTTACTATTAGCACATTAATATTGTTATACCTTGTTGCATTTTGCCTACTCCTACCTTGCCGCGTCTCAGGATGCGTCTTGTCGGGCCTAGGGAGGGAATTCTCTAACCTAAAAAACCCACATGTGCACTCCACACGTACTCCACTACGCTTGTAGCCACTTGCGGCGTGTAGTGAATGCCTGACCTATTCAAAGGGACCCTACATTTCTTCACCCAATAGCGGAGGTCAAGAAATTTGCACCCCAGATCTTCACAGAATCGTCTGAGCCTCAGGTTTAAGCATTCCACTCGGCTCCAAACCAGAGGACTGCGATTGGTTCTGGGAACGATACTACAAATAGTTAGCTCTGATTCCACCCCGGGAATGAGGCTTTCTGCCTTCACCAATTCTGCCAACTGCCTGTATGACCTGAGGATGACCTCTGAACCCAGACGGCAGGAGTCATTGGTGCCGACATGAGCAACAATTTGCAGTCGGGTGCACCCAGTGCTCTCTATTGCCGCCAGCAGGGCCTCATCCACATCTCGGATGAGACCCCCGGCAAGCAGACAGAGTGAACACTGGCCTTCTTCCCCTACCTTTCTGCTATTTACCTAAGGGGCTCCATCACCCGCCTAACGTTGGAGCTCCCAATAACTAATAAACCCCTCCCCCCGTGTGCCTGCTCGGACCTTGCTGGAGGAGCGGCCACATGTCCACTCACAGGCAGAGCGGGTGATGCCACACAGCTAGCCTCCACATAGCCCCTCCGCCTCGTGCGCCACGAACACCGCTGAACCCGCCACTCCCCTTGGGGAGAGGGTGGCCCAACCGCGCCCGGTACCCACGAAGATGTCTCGACAGCAGGTACAGTGGGTGAAGCATGTAACACCTGGGGTGTACCATGTGACGCACCAGACTCCCCACTGCCGCTACACTCCGAGGCAGCAGCCTGAAGACGGCTGACCGTGGCCATCAACACGTTCAGCTGTTCGCGAACAGTGGCCAGCTCCTCCTGCATCCATACACAGCAGTCACACATCAATATAATAAACACTCTTGATTCTAACCAACAACTAGTCTGTATCAGCAAAGTACACCGGTTTTTAAGTAAACAATATCCTGCATCTTTTGACATTCGCCTACTTTGTTTCTTCATCTACATCTACATCTACATCCATACTCCGATAGTCCTCGATGTTGACATACTGCATTGTTATACTAGCTGAAAAATGGGGGGTGGAAGTTCAACACTGACTACTGTAAATGATGTAGCCAACAGTTGCACAACTGCATTTCACGGTTCTTTACTTTCATTTTTCACAACCCTCCAAATTACACAATTATATGGCCAGTTCACTATTGGTAAATGTTGATAACCCTCATTAATAGGTTGCAGACAAACATCAGCATACTGCTACAATTGTTTGCTGTTAAACATCCATGAGCAGTAAAAACCTAACCACACAGTTCACAGTTCTTGCAGATTAATACGGTATGTGTGACACCATTTCTCAAATAAATGGAACAGATACTGTCATTGTCTTAACACACAACCTATTTGTGTTCATTAATTCCACTTTTAAGTTGGTGCATAATTGTTAATTTAACCACTATACAACTCCCATCTGAAAATCAGCCATGGACTGACTGTCTCAGGACCAAAAAATTAGTCCTTTATATATCCTCACAGTAATAAACACAAACTATTCATTGTGCAATGTTTAAGTTACAGAAAGTACTACTGAAACCTAATTCATCCAGTTAACTGAATACATTGAAAAATTCCTTCCTTTAAATAGTTCCTTCTACCACAAAGGTTAGGCCAAGTTATTTGCTTAAATAATGAAATTAACAGATATAGTTATACAAACAATACTTTTGACAAACCTGGTGATTATTTTGGAATTAAGGGCTGATTTTGCTAATATGTTCCCAAATAGAGCCAAATAAATACTTTAAGAATCCTAGTAGTAGTACTTCCAAATTTTTATAATTAGTGCAGAATTTATATTTTTTATAAGTCAACAATAGAATCTAATTCATGAAACAATTACCGATTTCACCCTATAAATTAATTATGTACATAAAACTGGGCACAAAATTAGACCTTATGCTATATTCCTCACAACTGAGGACCAATCTTTCTCTTTTATTGAAATGCTGATGATACTCATGCATGTTAATGGTAATCAGGCAAAAATGAAATTAAAATGGATATAAGGGGGCAGATGGCAAAACAAGAGAGGAAGTAGAGAGATCCCAAGCTTGCTTTGTAACAAACCCTCTTCTGCTCTCATATCTTCCAAGATATTTACCCCCACTAGATCTTCAGAGATCTTAACACACAGTACTAACATGATGAGATGCATTTCATTAACATAATGAGCCAAAGGCTCATCTTTGCCTTGTACCTGCTATACATGTTGATCTACCAAATCCTTCCTTTCACACGTACACATGCATTTACTTCACAGCGCCTTCAGGAAGTCCCACAATGTATCTCTACCTTCCAATGCCTATACTACTCAAACAGTTTATGGCCAATGGATAAACCAGTTTTAAGACTATCCCATGACCAACCTGTAACACATTATCCTGTTCATGTTAGCCTAATCAACAGCCACAAGAACTCAGTTCACAGATTAGTACTATCCAGTGACAAACATGACACTAAGAATGGCCAACAGTGGGCTTGATAGCTTACCAAAGGGGCTGCTATTTTGTGTGTCCACCTTCACTAACATTAATTCAACTCCCTGCTCCCAGTCCTGTCAATGTAGGAATAGAATTTGTTTTAAAGCCGCAGCTTCACCCTACAACCTCTGCACTTCAGAAAACACTGAGGGATTCTTACTAACATTGTGTATGTCATTAATTCTATTTCTATTGGCTAGGTGTCCAGAAAGTTCTTTATTTCGAAAATCCACCTTTTAGATGGGAATGCAACTTCAAAACCTGATGTATCATCCTGATCACCACCCAGTAAACTTCTACAAAATTCAACAGCTTTACTCACCTCACTCACTGAATTAGAAATTTTTACTAGGACAATCAAGGCAGCACAGCTACACTGCCCTCCGTGTTTGGTTTACAAATATGTAGCTCATACTGCAGGTGCAGTTTTCTGAGGCTCACCACACTGATGACCCTTCTGGTTCCTGGAGAGTCAATCCTGAAACACAAACAACTACAACAGCACTGTTTTCACATGAAATTTTAACACGAGAATAACACAAATAGGATAAACAAACTAATAGCTATGATACAACGAAAGTGCAATTTGTATTCTTGCCCCCGTGAGAACGCAGCCAGTCTATGCTACAATTGATATGTGATAGAAGGGCAGAAGGCTGCAGGAGTGGAATGTGCAAACCCAATTGAGGATACAATGTAACAATATTCTTTATTAACCAAAACATTCCAAAACTAAATTTAGAAATTAAATCTAGTAATAATTTCATGAGCCTTAATCAGAATAAGCATCATAGACTCAACCAACCCCTCTGAAAACGGAAGAGAAAGCTTTTAGGCAACAGGTTAATCTGTCAAAACCCCCAGCCAGATCTGCATGTACATCTAGGCTTTGCAAATTATGCAAGGCAGAAGGTGTGTCCCATTAAGGTTTTTCCTGTTCCATTCATGTATGGGGTGTGGGAAGAATGACTGACTGAATGCCTCTGTGCTTGCTATAATTAATCTTTCCTTACCCTCACAATTACTATGTGAGTGATATAGTATGGTGTATAGTGATATAGTATGGTGTATAGTGATATAGTGTATAGTGTATAGTGTATAGTGATATAGGGATATAGGGTACCCATAGAGTAATAATTTAAAGCCAGTTCTTGAAACTTTTTTAAGAGACTTGAAATGTAACAGCCCATTAAGACCGACTTAAAACGAACATTTTCCAGTTTAATTCAGGATCGCACATGTAAACAAAATATGTAACTCATCTAGAAAAACTTATAACTGAAAAAATTAACTGTTTAATCTCATTCACTTCTAAGCGTAGAAGTTATGTAAATCAAGGGAACAATTCCCATGAAGGGAACCTCAAGTTATTAATAAAAAATGTAAATGTATTACATTAATTTCTTATTCGAGAATTTATTCTCGAATAAAATGCTACATACGTATTTTCAGTTTTTCTATGTCAGTTTTAATTGTTAATTAATCAAAAAATGATTCTAAACAATGCTAAGGATTGAAACTTCCTGGCAGATTAAAACTGTGTGCCCGACTGGGACTCGAACTCGGGACCTTTGCCTTTCGCGGGCAAGTGCTCTACCAACTGAGCTACCGAAGCACGACTCACGCCCGGTACTCACAGCTTTACTTCTGCCAGTACCTCGTCTCCTACCTTCCAAACTTTACAGAAGCTCTCCTGCGAATCTTGCAGAACTAGCACTCCTGAAAGAAAGGATATTGCGGAGACATGGCTTAGCCACAGCCTGGGGGATGTTTCCAGAATGAGATTTTCACTCTGCAGCGGAGTGTGCGCTGATATGAAACTTCCTGGCAGATTAAAACTGTGTGCCCGACCGAGAAGTACCGGGCGTGAGTCGTGCTTCGGTAGCTCAGTTGGTAGAGCACTTGCCCGCGAAAGGCAAAGGTCCCGAGTTCGAGTCTCGGTCGGGCACACAGTTTTAATCTGCCAGGAAGTTTCATATCAGCGCACACTCCGCTGCAGAGTGAAAATCTCATTCTGGAAATGCTAAGGATTGTTCGGGATTGTTAAGAAAGTATAAATAGTTACAGTCCTGTTGGCAAAGGGAGTCAGTACTTTGTGTGATGTTGGACAGACAGCATGGAACTTGTTGAGTAAGATCCATTTTATTATTGTAAATATGTTAGAAATTATCTGAGTTTTGTAGAGAAGGTTGGATTTTTCAAATAAACAGTAATCTGAAACTTTATTAATATTCATTTGACTTGGTCTATTTTTACAGTAGTTGTTTAAGAAACTGGGACCATGGCTGTGGCAGGTATGGTTGAATACGAACCCCAATTTTAACAATAACATCAAAATAAAGAATGTTAAAGACATTCTCGGGATATTTTATGTCTGTCTTAAAGAGTGTACCAGTTCAGTTCCTTCAGTATCTCTGTGGCACTCTCCCATCCATTAAACAAACCTGTGACTATTTGTCCTGCACTTCTCTGTATTCATTCAATATCCCCTGTTAGTCCTATCTGGTACAGATCCTGCACACTTGAGAAATATACTAGGATTGGATGCACGAGTGATTTGTGAGCAATCTCTCTTGTAGACTGTTTGTACTTCCCCAGCGTTCTGCCAATAAACCAAATGCTACCACCTGCTTCACCCAGGACTGAAGCTATGTAATCATTCCGTTTCATATCCCTGCAATGGGTTACACCCAGGTATTTCTTTAAGTTGGCTTATTCCAATAGTGACTCACTGATATCAAGTTTTTTCATTTTGTGAAGTGCAAAATTTTACATCTCTAAACATTTAGAGCAAGTTGCCAGTCTTTGCAACATGTTGAAATCATATCAAGATCTGACAATATTTATGCAGCTGCTCTCAGATAGCACTTCATTATAGATAACTGCACCATCTGAAAAAAAACCTGATTTTACTATTGATAATGTCTGCACAGTCATTAATAAACAATAGGGACAACAAGAGTTCCACTTCACTTCCCTGGGCACACCCAACATTACTTCTCCATCTGACAATGACTCTCCATCTACATAACATGCTGTCCCCCCCTAACAAATGGGCCAGATGGAGTCTGAACACTCTACTCTTTACCCTTTCAGCTTAAAATACACTCCTGGAAATGGAAAAAAGAACACATTGACACTGGTGTGTCAGACCCACCATACTTGCTCCGGACACTGCGAGAGGGCTGTACAAGCAATGATCACACGCATGGCACAGCGGACACACCAGGAACCGCGGTGTTGGCCGTCGAATGGCGCTAGCTGCGCAGCATTTGTGCACCGCCGCCGTCAGTGTCAGCCAGTTTGCCGTGGCATACGGAGCTCCATCGCAGTCTTTAACACTGGTAGCATGCCGCGACAGCGTGGATGTGAACCATATGTGCAGTTGACGGACTTTGAGTGAGGGCATATAGTGGGCATGCGGGAGGCCGGGTGGACATACCGCCGAATTGCTCAACACGTGGGGCATGAGGTCTCCACAGTACATCGATGTTGTCGCCAGTGGTCGGCGGAAGGTGCACGTGCCCGTCGACCTGGGACCGGACCGCAGCGACGCACGGATGCACGCCAAGACCGTAAGATCCTACGCAGTGCCGTAGGGGACCGCACAGCCACTTCCCAGCAAATTAGGGACACTGTTGCTCCTGGGGTATCGGCGAGGACCATTCGCAACCGTCTCCATGAAGCTGGGATACGGTCCCACACACCGTTAGGCCGTCTTCCGCTCACGCCCCAACATCGTGCAGCCCGCCTCCAGTGGTGTCGCGACAGGCGTGAATGGAGGGACGAATGGAGACGTGTCGTCTTCAGCGATGAGAGTCGCTTCTGCCTTGGTGCCAATGATGGTCATATGCGTGTTTGGCGCCGTGCAGGTGAGCGCCACAATCAGGACTGCATATGACCGAGGCACACAGGGCCAACACCCGGCATCATGGACTGGCCGTACACCACTGGTGATCATCGAGGGGACACTGAATAGTGCACGGTACATCCAAACCATCATCGAACCCATCGTTCTACCATTCCTAGACCGGCAAGGGAACTTGCTGTTCCAACAGGACAATGCACGTCCGCATGTGTCCCGTGCCACCCAACGTGCTCTAGAAGGTGTAAGTCAACTACCCTGGCCAGCAAGATCTCCGGATCTGTCCCCCATTGAGCATGTTTGGGACTGGATGAAGCGTCGTCTCACGCGGCCTGCACGTCCAGCACGAACGCTGGTCCAACTGAGGTGCCAGGTGGAAATGGCATGGCAAGCCGTTCCACAGGACTACATCCAGCATCTCTACGATCGTCTCCATGGGAGAATAGCAGCCTGCATTGCTGCGAAAGGTGGATATACACTGTACTAGTGCCGACATTGTGCATGCTCTGTTGCCTGTGTCTATGTGCCTGTGGTTCTGTCAGTGTGATCATGTGATGTATCTGACCCCAGGAATGTGTCAATAAAGTTTCCCCTTCCTGGGACAATGAATTCACGGTGTTCTTATTTCAATTTCCAGGAGTGTAGTATGGCTTACAAACCATAATTTAAAGAGAAAGCACTTTTTTAACAACATACATCAATTATGGAGCCATTCTGCTATGGTACCCTTCAGAAAGCATGGCTTCTCCTGACTGCACAACACCTGAGGCAGCAGCCAACATGATGCAGGCAAAGTAAGTCCCTCTGTACAAATACATTTAAAAAGAATTCATGACCCAGTGTGACGGTGTGAGTCACCAATCTTTATTATTAGAAGAGAATTTTTGTTAAGCTCAATGCTGGGAGCTGTTGGGGTTCATATGGGCAATGTAATTCTATCTTTAACCTACCACACAGGGAACTGAAAAATCATGAAAATTAATGAAACAGCTACCCCACTTTTCTTTGTAACCACGGCCAAATCAGGCAGCACATCAGTTCTTTATTACATAAGATAACTCCCAGGAGCACTAGGTAATTAAGACAGACTAACCTAAGCAACCCCAATTTGCTGTAAGGTGAAGCAGAAAGCATTGGAATCTTACAGTGATTATAATACCACTTTGGAATTAAAAGCAGTTTATTCCTAAATGACAGAATTGCTGGTAGTTAGAACTTGTAATGGCTTCATACAAGAACACCTTAACTAGTATGTACCTTCCACAATGATTGCAAAACAGCTGCAGAGGCACAACTGTTAATACTGGCCTCATAAACAGGCACAATCAGCTGGTTTAAGCACATGTAGCACTATAGGACAGACAGAATTTGGACACTGCTGAACCAGAATAATAAGACACTCAGTCACAGCATGGTATGGTTTCTAACAAGAAATGGATGTACAACAACTTAATAGTTTGGAGCACAGTACTTAATGGTACCAAACAGTTACCTGCAGGAGGGGGTATTGATGGTAGCACCAGCACAAAAGCAAAAGATACTGCACAATGCCACAGGACAGGAAACGACTGCACCTAGATGTAAACCAACCATGGACAACCACGGCTTCCACTGCAAGCACTGCCAACCCCAGTTCTGCTATGCCAAGGAGGCCTTGCTCCATGCAGTCCCTCAGCTGTGCTGCTTCTCTGTGTTGTGCCAGACCAACACTGATCCTGCCCTGCTCCAACACTGGCTGCCAGGTCTGATCACAGTCACCTCACCACTTGGCACATGGGCATACAACCTTCTCGTAGGTGTCCCCATAAGTGGAAGAGCTTACATATGACCAACGCCAAAAATAAAGAAAAGCCATTACAGTTTACAACAGATTTGAGGTACAACTAGAGCAGATTTATTCAGCATGAAAATTTTTTGCAACAGTTGTGGTTCGCTCTCAGAGAATATATTAGACCTGCAATAACTTTGCTACTTGCTTATTTTGCACAGCCATCACTACTTCTAAGTAAAACTGTACAAAAAGTATATGGAATGTTCCGTAGCCTCTGAATTCCTCATGCCACTTTAAGAAACTATTCTGGACAAATACGTTAAGTATTGTTTCTGAACTGAATAACTTAACTCGAAACCTTATAATCCTACCTGCTGACAAAAACTCCATCACTGTGACTATTAACTGCTGAGGTTACCTGGTGGAGGGACTTCACCAGCTGTCACATTTGTCCAGCTGCAAACCCTGCAACAGTGACAATTCAAGAAATCTAACAGGATTTCCAGTCCTTCCTCAAGTCCTTAGACCCATCCCATAAACCTCTCCTTATATCTCTCCCCACCCCTGCTAGTCCCTGCACTCCTGCCTTCTACATGCTTTATAAAATCCATAAACCCAACCACCCAGGACACCCCTTATTAGCTGATCACTGTCCCTCCAATGAGAGAATCTCTGTTCTCATGGACCAATACCTTCAGCCCATTACGTATAACCTACCCTCATTTACGAATGGCATCATGCTTTCATTACAGTGATTCTCCACAGTTGCTGCTCATTTACATATGGCACCTTGTTCATCATTGTTGATGCCACTTCCTCTACAGTAACATCCTCAATCTTGCTGCTATGGAATATTACCTTTCCCCATGCTTGATTGACTCTAAACCTCTAACCTTCCTTCTGATCACAATGACAAATTATATCCTCAACCACTGTTACGACTACTTTGAAAGCCTTACCTACAAGAAAATCGAAGATACAACAACGGGTACCTGCATGGCACCATCCTATGCCAACCTACTCATGGGCCAGCTAGAGCACATGTGGGAAAACAGTAGCCAATGGGCCACACGTAGCCTGCTAATGGTTTTTGATGTGACTGAAAATTTCAACAAGGACAGCCATATCGATATGCATGCTATTCTCACAAACCAGGATGACATTTGGAATGGTGGTCAATGCGAGCACTCCCATCAGCCACAGCACCGAGTGTCAACTCGGTTTTGTGTCAATTGCAAATAGTACAACATGCAGTGCTTTTCCAATTGATCTGATTTATTTCCATTTCGCATGCGCAACAGAATATAAATTTCAAACAATGGAAAATCCAGAATGGAATGTAACAATACCAGAGAAGGAAGGTTGCCACACCACCACCTATTGGCTAGGTGTCCAGAAAGTTCTTTATTTCGAAAATCCACCTTTTAGATGGGAATGCAACTTCAAAACCTGATGTATCATCCTGATCACCACCCAGTAAACTTCTACAAAATTCAACAGCTTTACTCACCTCACTCACTGAATTAGAAATTTTTACTAGGACAATCAAGGCAGCACAGCTACACTGCCCTCCGTGTTTGGTTTACAAATATGTAGCTCATACTGCAGGTGCAGTTTTCTGAGGCTCACCACACTGATGACCCTTCTGGTTCCTGGAGAGTCAATCCTGAAACACAAACAACTACAACAGCACTGTTTTCACATGAAATTTTAACACGAGAATAACACAAATAGGATAAACAAACTAATAGCTATGATACAACGAAAGTGCAATTTGTATTCTTGCCCCCGTGAGAACGCAGCCAGTCTATGCTACAATTGATATGTGATAGAAGGGCAGAAGGCTGCAGGAGTGGAATGTGCAAACCCAATTGAGGATACAATGTAACAATATTCTTTATTAACCAAAACATTCCAAAACTAAATTTAGAAATTAAATCTAGTAATAATTTCATGAGCCTTAATCAGAATAAGCATCATAGACTCAACCAACCCCTCTGAAAACGGAAGAGAAAGCTTTTAGGCAACAGGTTAATCTGTCAAAACCCCCAGCCAGATCTGCATGTACATCTAGGCTTTGCAAATTATGCAAGGCAGAAGGTGTGTCCCATTAAGGTTTTTCCTGTTCCATTCATGTATGGGGTGTGGGAAGAATGACTGACTGAATGCCTCTGTGCTTGCTATAATTAATCTTTCCTTACCCTCACAATTACTATGTGAGTGATATAGTATGGTGTATAGTGATATAGTATGGTGTATAGTGATATAGTGTATAGTGTATAGTGTATAGTGATATAGGGATATAGGGTACCCATAGAGTAATAATTTAAAGCCAGTTCTTGAAACTTTTTTAAGAGACTTGAAATGTAACAGCCCATTAAGACCGACTTAAAACGAACATTTTCCAGTTTAATTCAGGATCGCACATGTAAACAAAATATGTAACTCATCTAGAAAAACTTATAACTGAAAAAATTAACTGTTTAATCTCATTCACTTCTAAGCGTAGAAGTTATGTAAATCAAGGGAACAATTCCCATGAAGGGAACCTCAAGTTATTAATAAAAAATGTAAATGTATTACATTAATTTCTTATTCGAGAATTTATTCTCGAATAAAATGCTACATACGTATTTTCAGTTTTTCTATGTCAGTTTTAATTGTTAATTAATCAAAAAATGATTCTAAACAATGCTAAGGATTGAAACTTCCTGGCAGATTAAAACTGTGTGCCCGACTGGGACTCGAACTCGGGACCTTTGCCTTTCGCGGGCAAGTGCTCTACCAACTGAGCTACCGAAGCACGACTCACGCCCGGTACTCACAGCTTTACTTCTGCCAGTACCTCGTCTCCTACCTTCCAAACTTTACAGAAGCTCTCCTGCGAATCTTGCAGAACTAGCACTCCTGAAAGAAAGGATATTGCGGAGACATGGCTTAGCCACAGCCTGGGGGATGTTTCCAGAATGAGATTTTCACTCTGCAGCGGAGTGTGCGCTGATATGAAACTTCCTGGCAGATTAAAACTGTGTGCCCGACCGAGAAGTACCGGGCGTGAGTCGTGCTTCGGTAGCTCAGTTGGTAGAGCACTTGCCCGCGAAAGGCAAAGGTCCCGAGTTCGAGTCTCGGTCGGGCACACAGTTTTAATCTGCCAGGAAGTTTCATATCAGCGCACACTCCGCTGCAGAGTGAAAATCTCATTCTGGAAATGCTAAGGATTGTTCGGGATTGTTAAGAAAGTATAAATAGTTACAGTCCTGTTGGCAAAGGGAGTCAGTACTTTGTGTGATGTTGGACAGACAGCATGGAACTTGTTGAGTAAGATCCATTTTATTATTGTAAATATGTTAGAAATTATCTGAGTTTTGTAGAGAAGGTTGGATTTTTCAAATAAACAGTAATCTGAAACTTTATTAATATTCATTTGACTTGGTCTATTTTTACAGTAGTTGTTTAAGAAACTGGGACCATGGCTGTGGCAGGTATGGTTGAATACGAACCCCAATTTTAACAATAACATCAAAATAAAGAATGTTAAAGACATTCTCGGGATATTTTATGTCTGTCTTAAAGAGTGTACCAGTTCAGTTCCTTCAGTATCTCTGTGGCACTCTCCCATCCATTAAACAAACCTGTGACTATTTGTCCTGCACTTCTCTGTATTCATTCAATATCCCCTGTTAGTCCTATCTGGTACAGATCCTGCACACTTGAGAAATATACTAGGATTGGATGCACGAGTGATTTGTGAGCAATCTCTCTTGTAGACTGTTTGTACTTCCCCAGCGTTCTGCCAATAAACCAAATGCTACCACCTGCTTCACCCAGGACTGAAGCTATGTAATCATTCCGTTTCATATCCCTGCAATGGGTTACACCCAGGTATTTCTTTAAGTTGGCTTATTCCAATAGTGACTCACTGATATCAAGTTTTTTCATTTTGTGAAGTGCAAAATTTTACATCTCTAAACATTTAGAGCAAGTTGCCAGTCTTTGCAACATGTTGAAATCATATCAAGATCTGACAATATTTATGCAGCTGCTCTCAGATAGCACTTCATTATAGATAACTGCACCATCTGAAAAAAAACCTGATTTTACTATTGATAATGTCTGCACAGTCATTAATAAACAATAGGGACAACAAGAGTTCCACTTCACTTCCCTGGGCACACCCAACATTACTTCTCCATCTGACAATGACTCTCCATCTACATAACATGCTGTCCCCCCCTAACAAATGGGCCAGATGGAGTCTGAACACTCTACTCTTTACCCTTTCAGCTTAAAATACACTCCTGGAAATGGAAAAAAGAACACATTGACACTGGTGTGTCAGACCCACCATACTTGCTCCGGACACTGCGAGAGGGCTGTACAAGCAATGATCACACGCATGGCACAGCGGACACACCAGGAACCGCGGTGTTGGCCGTCGAATGGCGCTAGCTGCGCAGCATTTGTGCACCGCCGCCGTCAGTGTCAGCCAGTTTGCCGTGGCATACGGAGCTCCATCGCAGTCTTTAACACTGGTAGCATGCCGCGACAGCGTGGATGTGAACCATATGTGCAGTTGACGGACTTTGAGTGAGGGCATATAGTGGGCATGCGGGAGGCCGGGTGGACATACCGCCGAATTGCTCAACACGTGGGGCATGAGGTCTCCACAGTACATCGATGTTGTCGCCAGTGGTCGGCGGAAGGTGCACGTGCCCGTCGACCTGGGACCGGACCGCAGCGACGCACGGATGCACGCCAAGACCGTAAGATCCTACGCAGTGCCGTAGGGGACCGCACAGCCACTTCCCAGCAAATTAGGGACACTGTTGCTCCTGGGGTATCGGCGAGGACCATTCGCAACCGTCTCCATGAAGCTGGGATACGGTCCCACACACCGTTAGGCCGTCTTCCGCTCACGCCCCAACATCGTGCAGCCCGCCTCCAGTGGTGTCGCGACAGGCGTGAATGGAGGGACGAATGGAGACGTGTCGTCTTCAGCGATGAGAGTCGCTTCTGCCTTGGTGCCAATGATGGTCATATGCGTGTTTGGCGCCGTGCAGGTGAGCGCCACAATCAGGACTGCATATGACCGAGGCACACAGGGCCAACACCCGGCATCATGGACTGGCCGTACACCACTGGTGATCATCGAGGGGACACTGAATAGTGCACGGTACATCCAAACCATCATCGAACCCATCGTTCTACCATTCCTAGACCGGCAAGGGAACTTGCTGTTCCAACAGGACAATGCACGTCCGCATGTGTCCCGTGCCACCCAACGTGCTCTAGAAGGTGTAAGTCAACTACCCTGGCCAGCAAGATCTCCGGATCTGTCCCCCATTGAGCATGTTTGGGACTGGATGAAGCGTCGTCTCACGCGGCCTGCACGTCCAGCACGAACGCTGGTCCAACTGAGGTGCCAGGTGGAAATGGCATGGCAAGCCGTTCCACAGGACTACATCCAGCATCTCTACGATCGTCTCCATGGGAGAATAGCAGCCTGCATTGCTGCGAAAGGTGGATATACACTGTACTAGTGCCGACATTGTGCATGCTCTGTTGCCTGTGTCTATGTGCCTGTGGTTCTGTCAGTGTGATCATGTGATGTATCTGACCCCAGGAATGTGTCAATAAAGTTTCCCCTTCCTGGGACAATGAATTCACGGTGTTCTTATTTCAATTTCCAGGAGTGTAGTATGGCTTACAAACCATAATTTAAAGAGAAAGCACTTTTTTAACAACATACATCAATTATGGAGCCATTCTGCTATGGTACCCTTCAGAAAGCATGGCTTCTCCTGACTGCACAACACCTGAGGCAGCAGCCAACATGATGCAGGCAAAGTAAGTCCCTCTGTACAAATACATTTAAAAAGAATTCATGACCCAGTGTGACGGTGTGAGTCACCAATCTTTATTATTAGAAGAGAATTTTTGTTAAGCTCAATGCTGGGAGCTGTTGGGGTTCATATGGGCAATGTAATTCTATCTTTAACCTACCACACAGGGAACTGAAAAATCATGAAAATTAATGAAACAGCTACCCCACTTTTCTTTGTAACCACGGCCAAATCAGGCAGCACATCAGTTCTTTATTACATAAGATAACTCCCAGGAGCACTAGGTAATTAAGACAGACTAACCTAAGCAACCCCAATTTGCTGTAAGGTGAAGCAGAAAGCATTGGAATCTTACAGTGATTATAATACCACTTTGGAATTAAAAGCAGTTTATTCCTAAATGACAGAATTGCTGGTAGTTAGAACTTGTAATGGCTTCATACAAGAACACCTTAACTAGTATGTACCTTCCACAATGATTGCAAAACAGCTGCAGAGGCACAACTGTTAATACTGGCCTCATAAACAGGCACAATCAGCTGGTTTAAGCACATGTAGCACTATAGGACAGACAGAATTTGGACACTGCTGAACCAGAATAATAAGACACTCAGTCACAGCATGGTATGGTTTCTAACAAGAAATGGATGTACAACAACTTAATAGTTTGGAGCACAGTACTTAATGGTACCAAACAGTTACCTGCAGGAGGGGGTATTGATGGTAGCACCAGCACAAAAGCAAAAGATACTGCACAATGCCACAGGACAGGAAACGACTGCACCTAGATGTAAACCAACCATGGACAACCACGGCTTCCACTGCAAGCACTGCCAACCCCAGTTCTGCTATGCCAAGGAGGCCTTGCTCCATGCAGTCCCTCAGCTGTGCTGCTTCTCTGTGTTGTGCCAGACCAACACTGATCCTGCCCTGCTCCAACACTGGCTGCCAGGTCTGATCACAGTCACCTCACCACTTGGCACATGGGCATACAACCTTCTCGTAGGTGTCCCCATAAGTGGAAGAGCTTACATATGACCAACGCCAAAAATAAAGAAAAGCCATTACAGTTTACAACAGATTTGAGGTACAACTAGAGCAGATTTATTCAGCATGAAAATTTTTTGCAACAGTTGTGGTTCGCTCTCAGAGAATATATTAGACCTGCAATAACTTTGCTACTTGCTTATTTTGCACAGCCATCACTACTTCTAAGTAAAACTGTACAAAAAGTATATGGAATGTTCCGTAGCCTCTGAATTCCTCATGCCACTTTAAGAAACTATTCTGGACAAATACGTTAAGTATTGTTTCTGAACTGAATAACTTAACTCGAAACCTTATAATCCTACCTGCTGACAAAAACTCCATCACTGTGACTATTAACTGCTGAGGTTACCTGGTGGAGGGACTTCACCAGCTGTCACATTTGTCCAGCTGCAAACCCTGCAACAGTGACAATTCAAGAAATCTAACAGGATTTCCAGTCCTTCCTCAAGTCCTTAGACCCATCCCATAAACCTCTCCTTATATCTCTCCCCACCCCTGCTAGTCCCTGCACTCCTGCCTTCTACATGCTTTATAAAATCCATAAACCCAACCACCCAGGACACCCCTTATTAGCTGATCACTGTCCCTCCAATGAGAGAATCTCTGTTCTCATGGACCAATACCTTCAGCCCATTACGTATAACCTACCCTCATTTACGAATGGCATCATGCTTTCATTACAGTGATTCTCCACAGTTGCTGCTCATTTACATATGGCACCTTGTTCATCATTGTTGATGCCACTTCCTCTACAGTAACATCCTCAATCTTGCTGCTATGGAATATTACCTTTCCCCATGCTTGATTGACTCTAAACCTCTAACCTTCCTTCTGATCACAATGACAAATTATATCCTCAACCACTGTTACGACTACTTTGAAAGCCTTACCTACAAGAAAATCGAAGATACAACAACGGGTACCTGCATGGCACCATCCTATGCCAACCTACTCATGGGCCAGCTAGAGCACATGTGGGAAAACAGTAGCCAATGGGCCACACGTAGCCTGCTAATGGTTTTTGATGTGACTGAAAATTTCAACAAGGACAGCCATATCGATATGCATGCTATTCTCACAAACCAGGATGACATTTGGAATGGTGGTCAATGCGAGCACTCCCATCAGCCACAGCACCGAGTGTCAACTCGGTTTTGTGTCAATTGCAAATAGTACAACATGCAGTGCTTTTCCAATTGATCTGATTTATTTCCATTTCGCATGCGCAACAGAATATAAATTTCAAACAATGGAAAATCCAGAATGGAATGTAACAATACCAGAGAAGGAAGGTTGCCACACCACCACCACGGCAGAAAGCTGCAATTGTGTGAATCTTTTTGTTGTGCCTATCGTGACTCAGCATCTCCACTATATGGTGAGTAGCAACTTTCCTTCTCTAGAATATAAATTTCCAACTTTAGTGGAACAACGAATCCTCCAAAAAAGACATAAAATCAGTGATGAATGTCATGTGTTTAATGAAGATTGGACAAACACACATAGTAATGTGTTTACTGAGTCATGAAATTATAGTTGTGTTTTAGGAGTAATATCTGAAATTACATTACAAAAAGAATAGAGAATTTGGGTGCACACTTTCCAAGGGAGAACACAAAATAAAAGCTCCAGATTATGTGAAAAAGCTGAAGAAGCAACAAACAGTATTTACAAAGCAATCAACACTTTGAAATACTGCTAGGGAAGCAAGTTGCAACATAGCCTGTAACCTTGCTAAATACAACAAGCCTTTTTGTAATGGTGAGTTTACTAAACACTGTATGACAGTGTGTGCAAACATTTTGTCTCCTGATGTTAGAAGGAAATTTGAAAGCATTTCACTGTCAAGCACATTAATTTAATTAGTGATGAACTTACAGAATTGGAGTCTGTGAGGAGAGATTTTGTTTGGCTTTCCTTGGGAATGGATTTGAGCACAGATAAAGACACTGTACAATTACTGATCTGTATCCATGGCATTAATGAAAATTTCATCATAACAGAGGAATTACTTAGCCTAGAATCAATTAAAGATATAAACACTAGTCAGGACTTGCTTTATGTGCTGTGAATTGCATGGAGAAAAGTGGCTTGTCTTGGCACAAAACTGTAAGAGTTACGACAGATGGGACAAGGCTTTCAGTGGGGAAAATGGAGGTATTACAGAGTGACCAAGGGAGACAGCTCTATGTGAAGTCAGAATAGCTGCTGGGAACCTGGAAGCATCTTTGATGCCAGTAAAACATTTTTAGAGTTCAATCATTTGTTCACACTGTTTACAAGTCATTGTTCTTCCACACCAGTCTTGGCTGATGGATAGTTGCCTAATTTGAATGAGATACCTTATACAGAAGTTGCACAGGTAAACACTAGAACCAAGATTACACTTCTCATTGATACAATGAAAAAAATTGTGTTTTGTTTACATTTCTTGTGATATTGTTTCATATGTTGCAATATTCAATTGACTGAAACTTGTCCTTTTTCTGAAGTTGTTAATTCATCTAGGGATTGTAGTGAAGTGGAATCCTGTGTATAATTAATAAAAGTTAAGTTCGGGATTGGTAATATGTGTGGCGATTCCTCTGGCCAATACAATATTGGTCCCACGGCACAATCATTTTTGTCCCCATGACAAAAGCTAGAAGGTGAAATTGTCAGCCTGCTTTCTCATATCTAGTTCCATTAATTAACAATCCATTGTCCTGAAATACTAGTTTAATTATTCTGGTTGGTTCACTATTTTTATAGCAAGTGATTATTGTTTCAGGTATAAATATGGAATAAATCCAGTGATCCTCAATTTTTTGAAATTTTGCTTGAGAAGCTAAAACTGTTTTTTCATCCTCTACTGCTTCCATTTTTTCTAATGACAACTGTATTTCCCATGAGTGGTTGCTCATTTGTATCACCCTTGCTGGACAAATAACATCTTCTCTAAAACAGTCTTAAATCTGCTACAGACATGACATGCGCATCTTTCCATCTAAGTACTAATGATACTGAATAAATTTCTTATCTCTGCCCATATCTAAATTGCATTCCATTTAATCAGATATGGATGTACCACAAATCACTGGTGCTGTGCATTTATTCATACTACTGGAAACTATATTTGAATGTGCAATCTAACTTGTCCTGTATCAGGATAGTTGCTACTCACCCTATAGTGGAAATGTTGAATTGCAGATAGGCACAACAAAAAGACTGTCATAAAATACGCGTGCACACACGGTCACAGCCCCCACAGTCACTGTCTGCAGCTGGAACCACAGACTGCTATAGGTGTGATTATTGTGCATTTAATAACATTGGACAGAAATGTCCATGAGTAACATGATGGAGTGCTTAATGCAAAGTTTCAGCCTAAATCCTTGCATCATATAACCTGTATGCTAAGATTTGTAACAATATAGCTATGACCATCTTCACATCTACTTTGCTAATCCAGGTTTTCGTTTTCTATACATAACTGTTTAAGACATTCCTGGTTTCTGCACATATTTTTCTAATTTTGTTGTTAAGTTATGTACTGTTTTAGTAACATTAAGTATTTCCTGCCCCATATTTCTTCTGTGTGTTGTATGCCAATTTGCTTTTGCTTTTGTACCTTCCACTAATTCCTGTGCATTTACAACTGCGCTGTTTAAATTTTTGATATCATCATCCGTTTTCCAAACAAAGTTTTTAACAGTTTCCCTCCTGAATCTAATCAACCTTGGTTTTCACATGTTAGCATTCATAGTATTAATACTGTTAATTGTTGCAACTGTGTCTTCAATTTCTCATGCAAGAGTTAAATTCCTGAGAGAAAAGGCAGTACCATCACTCATCTTCCTCCTTTTAGACAAGAAAATAAACACAGAACATGACATATAAAGAAAAGACTAACCTAAATAACTAACAAATACCATATTTCCATTTCACATGAAATTTACATCATTTCCTAGACCTAACTGCAAAAGGTACATATTTCTCTGATGTTCCTTTTTCCTTGCTAATTCCTCTTTTCCCACAATGGTTGAAGGAATCAGTGGCAATGTATCAGTCTCACCTCTAAATGGCTTGACTACTTACATGGACTATAAAAGCTTTAGTTGGCAATTGTAATTTTATGTTGGCTGGCAAAGCCACTTCAGTAATTTAGATGAGGTTTCGGGACAGCAGCCAGATCATGTTGACCTCTTGACATGATACTGCAGCTGGCAATTGTCCATCCATCTTCAGGTGAGTGTGTCACTGGAGACTGCAAGTTCCCGCCATCCAAAAATTGGTGCATAAATGCATGCACATTGGTGGCTGTCACAGGGGTGTCGTCTATCAAAATCCATGCTGTTCTGTGTGTGGTGCACAGATGCATCCATAAAGGTGAAAACTGCATGTCCACCCTCTGTCAGAATGTGCACTCACATTGCTAAAAACCAGACATGTGATGTTGCCAGACGTGTCATCATGAATAAACTGTCTTCTCTCAGAAGAAATTAGAGCAGTGACTGGGTCCCAAGCCTTGTACAGTTGAAAACTACCGTCATGATTTGTAAGATTTTGTGAAAGGTGTTTTCCACAGATTCAATAATTAATGAATCCCAAAAAGTTCTCACTGGCACCAAGATTTTTGTGGCAGAAAAATCCATAGCATGTCCTATGGTAATACAATGCTCAGCCACATCCAACTTAATGGGTTGCAAAAGGTGAGAGCCTGAAGATGGCTGGACAATTGCCAACCAAAATATCATAGCAAGAAGTCAGCAGGATCTGGCTGCTGCAATCCCAAAACCTCATTGAACATTCAGTATGCCGGAAAAACTATAGGTCCCACTTCAGTAACTCAGTAAGGTCCATGACATTTTGACAAAAACTATTTGTTTTGCCTTTTGGGTTATCAGATTACTTAGTAATATGTACTGTCCTGTTCTGTATTGTGGCAGTTTGCTCTTTCATTGCCCAATATGTTCTTGCTTCTCTAAAGCTTATCTGTTGGCCCACTTTACCATTTGCCGAATTTCTTCAAATTTCTTCACAAAATTTTTCATTGGTTCACCCTGTGGGCCCAGTTTACATTGAACTACATCAAAGGGTGATGGCATTGTCCACCATATATTAATTCATACAACGAAAGACCAGTTCTAGTACAAGCTTTCAAATTATGTGCACTGATGACAAAACTTGAATATATGTCCCAATCTGAATGCTGTGCATTTATGTAGTGGCTGAACATTTTGGATAAAGTATGGTGAAATCTTTTGTCCATCCATTCATTTGAGGATAGAACGGGCTGGCATATAACTTCTTAATTTTCAGCAACTGTTTCATTAGTTCAGATACAAAGTTAGTTCCCTGGGCTATAATAATAGTTTCTGGCAAACCAAATTTCAGTAACCAGTTGTCTATCATTGCATGTGCTACTGTACTCACCCTCTGATCTGGGATGAATCCTACAACTAAATATCATGCAAAATGGTATAACAACAGTTTTATTATCTGCTTGTGTTTTGTTAAAAGCTCCTAAGACATGCAGTCCTAGCACAGAAAATGGTTTGTCAGCTTCAGGTAGTCTCTGTTACCAAATTTTCTGATGACTCCCATCTGCTCTTTGTGCACACAGGATGCAGTTTCTTATATATTGTTTTACATCACTGGAACATATTTTCCTCCAAAATCTTTCAGCTACACATCTCTCAGTTGTTGTTTGCCATCTGTGACTTGATGTAAATACTTCCTTCTCAAACACTGAAGGAGTCACTGGTAGTGGACCAACTGAACTGAGTATATCACAGCATCCTAACAACAAAGCTTATTTGGGACTTTGATCATCTCGTAATCCATTGATATGCTCTTCCTTGATTATCTCTGAACTAGCTATTATTAAGCCTTTGGGATATTCAGCTCATCTGTCCCTGTTAACATTGGTTACACGTGCAATTCCTCTTCATATAAAACAATGCATTTCATCAAATGCTTCACTGTCCTGCAGTGACTGAACCACACTTAATCTCCACTGGTGGCACATCATCTACAGATATGCAGACCAACTCCCCTGTATCATCAGGTACTTGGTCAAGCATAATTATCTTTGATGCACAAGCACACAGTCCAGGTGGTGACATCTTAGCAATCAGTGTACTGTGCGACATTGAAACATTTATAGCTGTTGGACTAATTGGAATCAAGTTCCTGCCAAGTTCACAGTGTGCTGGGCAAGATAAAGCTTTGTATGATGCCTCTCCAGGAAGTTAAGCTTGAGAATTGCAAAATACCCTGCTCCACAGTTGGCAACATTTCCATTTGCTCACAAAATTCTGTAGTTCCAATCCTAAAAAGGAGCATTATAGCCCCCAATGATACCAAATCATTATTTACCATTCCACATAATTTGTACCTGGAAGCTTCTAGTCTTCTCCTACCTACAAGGTCTACATGAATCATGTGTATTGGTATGAACTAAATATTTACCATTTATAAAGCCCATCAAATATCAATCTGTCTCTGCACTAGTGTCTGCAGTACACTGACTCACTGGGAATGTTTTACAAAGGACAAAACACCTCCGCCTGTGTAACATTTTCCATTACTTATTTCCGTTACCCTGCTTCATATTCCTACACTTATTTGCCTTGAGGCCAAAATGCCCACATCTGTAACATTGAGGTTGAATACATTGCACCTTCATATGCCCTTTCTTCTCACTATGAAAACAATTCTTTTCAGAAGCAAAAATTTGCTTATCATTGTGCACTTGTGGAATGATGTCTTTTCCCTAGAAGTGCATGGCAACACACAGTGCAGTAGCCAAATCCTCTGAATTTTCCATTTGTAATCTTCACAAAAAATCCACAGGATTCTCTCACAAAAACTCATTGAAGGTGCCTCTCTTGGTATGATGTGATCCACTTCCAGATTTCTTGCCAACTCATATGTTTTCACATTCGCTTTACAGATTTTGTCTGTAAAGTTTCCATCATCTCAGTTTGCTTATGTGTCAACCCATTAACCTCTCACAATATCTCCTCTCCTCTCCTCTCCTCCCCTCCCATCCCCCCCCCCATCCCCCCTCCCTCCCCTGCCCCAAAAAAGGACACCATGCACTATCTGCTTGTGATATCTCTGATGCAAACCTTCCACTACCTGTTCAAATGTACTTTTTTACTTGCCTTGTTCAGCATTTCATGGGACAACACATGTGTCTCGGCTTCACCTGTTAGGCATGAATTGACCATCCGCAGAGTAGTTTCATCTGACAAATTGCTCACTCCAGCTGCAGCCAATACATCATTAATAAATAACATTAAATCCTCTGTTTTTCCAGAGAAGGGTGTGATCAGGTTAACTATTGAAGGATCTACTGGCCAGTCGGTCATTGCTACTGGTAACAAATTCGCTTGAACACCACAGAGGATCTTGTGTAGCCCACGAAGATTCTGAGCCATAAATTCATCAAGATACAACTTCTGTTGAGCATTCTTCTCTAACAATTTTGACACTTGCTCCATCAGTGCAATTATACTATCATTAGTAGTAGCTGACCTTGTGACTAGCATTTTTTGTCCAGTTTATCACTATCTTATTATACTGATAATATTTGCGTCAAACAGAACACACATACAAAACAAGAAAAATATAAAACTTCCTGGCAGATTAAAACTGTGTGCCGGACCGAGACTCGAACTCGGGACCTTTGCCTTTCGTGGACGAGTGCTCTACCACCGAGCTACCCAAGCACGACTCACGTCCCGTCCTCACAGCTTTACTTCTGCCAGTACCTCATCTCCTACCTTCCAAACTTTACAGAAGCTCTCCTGCGAACCTTGCAGAACTAGCACTCCTGAAAGAAAGGATATTGCAGAGACAGGGCTTAGCCACAGCCTGGGGGATGTTTCAAGAAAAATATAATATACAAAACTAGGCCACTACTTTTACCTGATCACCACACAGCAACACTCACTACACTCATTACACTTGTGTGCTGCATGACCATACCATCCACAAGTAGAACAAGTAACTGGTACTAACTTATCGCATGGTTCATTATGAGCCACTATATTATAAATAGTAAATGTAACTGGTACCAAATGTGTCTTTAAAATTTCCTATGAATTCTGACAAATCAACAGGTTCCATAGGATTCACAAAAGGTACTTTAGAGTAGCATGCCAATCCATGTGCCTAAACTCTGCCATATACCACAATCATAGAAATATCACCTTACAGTTAATGCTGCAATGTGCGAACATCATAGACGCAGACCACATCCTCTGAATTCAGGCATTGAAGTCAAATGCTTCTGCTGTCAAATTCTCTGATGACAGCTCAAAGTGCACACTTCTGGCACCAATTTACAGGTTTCCAAGTGGAGACACTGCTGCATGAAGTCAGAATAGCTGTTCCGAATCTGTGAAATGTCTTCGACACTAATAAAACATTATTAGAGGTCAATTATTTATTCACAATGTTTACAAGTCATCGTCGTTCTGCACCAGCCTTGACTGTTTCTCATTCAGCTATGTGTGGGGTTCTATCTGGTGTTTGTCCAGTCAGCTCAGCAGTTGCACACATGGGTGAAGTTTAGTTACCTTGGAACTGCAAAAGGTTGCAGTGAGCAGGCATAGCTGTTACCTACTGTGAAGCAGTCTCAGGCCAACTGATGGAGTGTGCATTCTTGGCCCCATTCCCAATTCTACAAAGACCCTCAATGACCCATACACAATGTACCTGGTATCAGTAGACATGTGGTCAGTTGATCTCCCTATTGCCTAGTAGGTTTCAGCACCTGGAAGTACCCGAGGGTTTAACAAGAACATGGACCCCAAGAGGCCATATTGCTGGCTTCCACAAAGAAGTACTGTGCTGGCAGCACCCGGTGATGTGGTGTTGTTGGAAGACAGTTACTCCATCAGTAAAAAGCAGGCAATGAGCAGCATGAAGTTGACCAGGTCAAGACCCTCTTCCCTATTACATCTTTGGCTAGGTCATAGATTGTGCTGGAGCATTTAGGATATAGATTAACTGCAGTATTGTAATCAATGGAATTGAGTGCTATTGCTGTGAATACCATCAATCCCAGGAATCAACTTGTCACAAAAGCTGGAGAGCTGGTGTATATAAATGGAGATTGCATGATACTATGACATGAGACAGTTTCTAATGACCAAATGTGTCATCTTTATTCTGCTACATTCAATTAACACATTGCCATTTGGCGACACCATAATGGTGTCATGCACGAAATAGCGGTCAATGGCCGGTGATACCACAGTGATGTCGTGCGCAAAATAGCAGTCAACGGCTGGCGACGCACAATCGCCGGTGACAGCACTTTAGTATCTTTTGGATTATGTTGGTGTTTTGTTTAGGTAACAATAAGTTACACACGTCAATAAGTTTTTTTGTTTGTATAAGTACTTGTGCCGTTTCATCATAGCAGAAGAAAGAAACGATACAATTATTTACGATGAATATGCGGAGCAAATCTTGGAGGTTGCCGCTACATCACATTCATCTCCTCATAATCCGGTTGACAGACTTTCCGGTCACATAAAATGACAACAGCTTATAGGCCTACATATTTCCAAAATCAATAAATGAAAACGAAGAAACCGCCGAACAAAAACAAACAACAACAAATTTAATGTGCAAGTCTTGTGAGTTGCATTACATCTTGGAGACTGTTTTGCTGCATATCATATGACCAAAGACAATGAAAATAAACAAATATATGAAACAAATTTTGTATTTATTTACATATGTATATCTTCGAAATTTCATGAAAGTAGGGGAACAGAGTTGAGAACTTATGAGAACTAACTATGAGATTAGTAAAACTTAACAATTTATAATCTCCTGATAATGTCAAGAATGGCTGGCAACAAGTGAAGTAATCCAAATTAGCACTGCTGGCACCAAGTGAATAAATTTGTGTGAGACGTGCGAACGGCAAAGTGTTAACAGGGTGTTAAGTGTTGGGTCGATTCCTTACTACACTCCTGGAAATGGAAAAAAGAACACATTGACACCGGTGTGTCAGACCCACCATACTTGCTCAGGACACTGCGAGAGGGCTGTACAAGCAATGATCACACGCACGGCACAGCGGACACACCAGGAACCGCGGTGTTGGCCGTCGAATGGCGCTAGCTGCGCAGCATTTGTGCACCGCCGCCGTCAGTGTCAGCCAGTCTGCCGTGGCATACGGAGCTCCATCGCAGTCTTTAACACTGGTAGCATGCCGCGACAGCGTGGACGTGAACCGTATGTGCAGTTGACGGACTTTGAGCAAGGGCGTATAGTGGGCATGCGGGAGGCCGGGTGGACGTACCGCCGAATTGCTCAACATGTGGGGCGTGAGGTCTCCACAGTACATCGATGTTGTCGCCAGTGGTCGGCGGAAGGTGCACGTGCCCGTCGACCTGGGACCGGACCGCAGCGACGCACGGATGCACGCCAAGACCGTAGGATCCTACGCAGTGCCGTAGGGGACCACACCGCCACTTCCCAGCAAATTAGGGACACTGTTGCTCCTGGGGTATCGGCGAGGACCATTCGCAACCGTCTCCATGAAGCTGGGCTACGGTCCCGCACACCGTTAGGCCGTCTTCCGCTCACGCCCCAACATCATGCAGTCCGCCTCCAGGGGTGTCGCGACAGGCGTGAATGGAGGGACGAATGGAGAAGTGTCGTCTTCAGCGATGAGAGTCGCTTCTGCCTTGGTGCCAATGATGGTCGTATGCATGTTTGGTGCCGTGCAGGTGAGCGCCACAATCAGGACTGCATACGACCGAGGCACACAGGGCCAACACCCGGCATCATGGTGTGGGGAGCGATCTCCTACACTGGCCGTACACCACTGGTGATCGTCGAGGGGACACTGAATAGTGCACGGTACATCCAAACCGTCATCGAACCCATCGTTCTACCATTCCTAGACCGGCAAGGGAACTTGCTGTTCCAACAGGACAATGCACGTCCGCATGTATCCCGTGCCACCCAACGTGCTCTAGAAGGTGTAAGTCAACTACCCTGGCCAGCAAGATCTCCGGATCTGTCCCCCATTGAGCATGTTTGGGACTGGATGAAGCGTCGTCTCACGCGGTCTGCACGTCCAGCACGAACACTGGTCCAACTGAGGCGCCAGGTGGAAATGGCATGGCAAGCCGTTCCACAGGACTACATCCAGCATCTCTACGATCGTCTCCATGGGAGAATAGCAGCCTGCATTGCTGCGAAAGGTGGATATACACTGTACTAGTGCCGACATTGTGCATGCTCTGTTGCCTGTGTCTATGTGCCTGTGGTTCTGTCAGTGTGATCATGTGATGTATCTGACCCCAGGAATGTGTCAATAAAGTTTCCCCTTCCTGGGACAATGAATTCACGGTGTTCTTATTTCAATTTCCAGGAGTGTATGTGCTCTTTAGTAAGAGAGTTTCTTGCAACATGTTTTATGAGCTAATGGATATGCTTACCTCACTTTTAGTTTTCTGTCACAGTCTACTTTCTGCTGCATGTGTATCCTCACTGGCCAGATGTCATAATGCGTCAATGACCTGACCCACCTTTGGCATACCAGCTCATTTCCTGCTTCTGCTTCAATCTCTTGCACAACTTCATTTTGCCTGTGGCAATTTAAATCAGTTTCTATGAAATTTTCTAATTTCCACCCCTTACTATTCTGTGCCATAACAGTACGATAAAGCTTTTAAAAAATAGGTTACAAGCACAAGACACAGTGATAACTAGTTTTTTCACTGTTTTTTGCACCAGATCTTTTGTAAGGCTATTCTGTACTTAAAGCATGTGGTAGATCCTGTTGGTGTTATGAATTCAATCAGAGGAAGGGCACTCCACAACTGACAGTTCACCTCTCTTCTTGAGGATGTGGGGGCAGACTATGGAGGTGTAATTTACCACAAGAGTGTGAGGCGGTTGAGCCTGGGTAAAATGTTGGAAGGAGTGTGGGCATTGTGAAACTGTGGAATTGTGGTTTATTCTTCTCATGACATACATTTGCAATCCTTTTGGTTTGTGTACAGGATACATCAAAAATTTATAATACAGTTACAATGATTTTTACACTAATAAATAATATCACTCAAATAAATAGTAACACTACGATATTTCTTGGAATATGTAACACATTGGATCCAGCTCAAATTTCCAGTTCGTCCTGCATGAATTCATCAAATGAGTCATAACATTTCAGAGTCAGTGACTCATACAGATTTCTTTTAGTGGACCTAAACTTATCTGCATTAACATGTTTCCTTTTAATTATTACATAATTTCATTTCCGTGTATTGAAGTACCTGGGCATACAGTCTGAGGTAGGGGGTGGGCACAAAATTTTTTTTGTCTAGTATCATGTGAATGGATAAAATGGTTTCCCTTAAATAATTCAAGTCTGGTATGCAAAAAGATCCATATATAGGGAGCTGATATTTAATGTTAAGTCGATAACATAGAAGAGAAATAGAATGGTCTAATATGGAGCCTTGAGGAACACCCGGAGGGTTGTCAGCTTTACTAATATTTAGGAATTGTGAGGACTCTTTGTTTTTTTTTTTTTTTTTATCATAAATTTCGGGTGTTTATGACACATGAGTAATCTATTTTTGATTCTTATCTTTTGTACTACCTTTTTCCTAGTATGTACTATTTTCATTATTTGTAGCTTGGAGGAACTCTGGAGGGAACGGAAGTGTTCTTTTGACACTCATTTATATCCACAAAACATAATAATGCTAGTCGTTCATAGAATTCACACTTCCCAGAATAATCCCTACAAAATTTGTGACTTTTTCATGATACCGTCCCCTTATCCTAAGATCTATCTATCTATTTATCTATTTATCTATTTATCTATTTATCCATTTATCCATTTATCCATTTATCCATTTATCCATTTATCCATTTATCCATTTATCCATTTATCCATTTATCCATTTATCCATTTATCCATTTATCCATTTATCCATTTATCCATTTATCCATTTATCCATTTATCCATTTATCCATTTATCTATTTATCTATTTATTTATTTATTTATTCATCCGTAGACAACTTGTGTTGTATGGATGTCATCAACTGTATACATGGAATGAGTATATACATAATAGTACTTCTGGTAGTACATATATCTATGGTGCAACTTAATCGTTTGTACACAAAACAAATACATACCAATCTTAATTAAAAATAAATATAAATTTACAAAGGTACTCTTGCATGAATTGAGGTGAACACATGTCATTTACAGTATTCTTTGACAGTATAGTAACATTTATCTGCTAAAAAAATTTTTGCAGCTTTCCTAAAGGCATGTATTCCAGTTTCAGCTTTGATCTCCTCTGGAAGTCTATTATACATTTTTAATCCATTAAATAATAAACTATTCTGGGTTTTTGTTTTGTTTTTTCGTATGAGATGCAAATGGTGGCAGGATCTAGTCCAGTGTTGGTGTACAGATCTGTTTTGTGTGTACTGGTCAATGTGTTTCTTTATATATATCACAGTCTGAAAGATGTATTCACATGGTACTGTCAAGATTCCCATGGTTTTGAATAAATCAGTACAGTGAGCTCTCTTGCTGCTTTTTGTTATTATTCATACTGCCCTCTTTTGCAGCTTGAAAATTGCTTGTATGTTCTGCACATTTGTACCCCAGAAGGTTATGCCATAACTAATTATTGAATGCACATATGCAAAGTATGTCGTCTTAGCACATGAACTATTACATAGTGACATCATTATCCGGAGTGCATAGCAAGCAGTAGCGATTTTCTTTTCTAGTGCTGCAATATGGTCAGTCCAGTTAAGCTGTGAGTCAACATGCATTCCTAGGAATTGTGTGTTTGTGACACAATCTATAAGTTCATCTTTAACTTTTAGGCCTATGCTATTATGTTTTTTATTTATGTGTAAATTAATACTGTTTGTTTTTTTAATATTGAGGGTTAATTTGTTGCTTACTACCCACTTGCATACATGATCGAGAGTTTCTTCAGCTTTGTCTCTCAATTTGTCTGGTGACTCGTCATTGATAAGGATGCTGCTATCATCTGCAAATAGTATTGCTTCCCCGTATTTGACACTCTGGGGAAAATCATTGATATATATTAGGAAGAGTATTGGCCCTAACACACTTCCCTGAGGGACTCCTATGTTAATATGTTCTGGTTTGGAAATGTGTTTTGTCAATCTGCTGAACTTCGTTTGTGAGATCTCTACACACTGTACCCTATTTTCCAAGTATGATTGAAACCAATTATTTACTGTTCCCCTTATTCCTAGTGCCTCCATTTTGTTTAGTAGTATTTTTTGGTCTACCGTGTCAAATGCTTTTCTAAGGTCAAGGAATATGCCTGTTACATGTTCACCTTCGTCAAGTGCTTCTAAGACAAAATTTGTGAAGTGAGCTACTGCTGAACCTGTGCTTCTTCCTGGCCTGAAACCAAACTGTTCTTTACACAGTAGGTTGTACTTGTTTAGGAAATCCATTAGTCTCTTTTTCATTATATTTTCTATTACCTTGGAAAAGGATGAGAGTAATGAGATGGGCCTATAGTTTTCTATATTTTCTGGATTGCCTTTCTTAAATAGAGGCAGGACTTTTGCACATTTTAAGTATTCTGGGAAGCAGCCTGCAGTGAAAGATTCATTTATGATGTGTGCCAAAGGATGTTGTATGCTGTCAATGCAGTCCTTCAGTAAGCACACTGGCACTTCATCTAAACCTGCTGATGTTTTATTCTTTAGATTCTTCACAACCATCCTTACTTCTTCTGTAGAAGTCGGTAACAGTAACATTGAGTTATCCATATAGTTCAATTTTTGTTCAGGCTGTTTTTTGCCAAACTTTTGCTGTAGCTTGGTAGCAACACTGCTGAAGTACTCATTTACAGTATTTACTAGTGTATTTGGGTTATGTATAATAGCACCATTATGTTTAATTTGAATGTTTACTGTTTTTAATTTATTACTGTTTGTTTACTGTTTGTTTCCTGTTTGGTAACAGTCCAGGCTGCTTTAATTTTATTTTCTGCCTTTTCTATAATACTGTCATTGTGGGCTTTTTTTGCATCTCGTAATACTCTTCTGTATATTCTTTTGTATGTGTGGTAGTAGTTTAGGAAACCAGAATCACTATGGTAGTTTTTTAACCTGTTCAGTTGTTTGAGTGTTGCAGAGGATTTCCTTATTCTGTTGGTCACCCAGGTATTTCTTTTGTGTGAGTGTACTGCAGTTTGCACCTTTGGGAATGCTTCATCAAATCTGAGTTTAAATAGTGACATGAATTTAGAAAATTTCTTATTTACACTAGTTTCAGCATACACTTCCTCCCAAGTTATACTGTTTATTTGCTTGGCAAATCCTGATCTGTTTGGTTTGGAGAAAACCCTTCTGTATGTGTATGTTTTAGTTGTATTGTCTATATTTATGTTTAATTTTAGGATTTGACAGGAGTGATCAGAAAGGCCAAGGTTATCTACAGTAATTTCACAACTTTCTTTATCTATGTCTGTGATGATGTGATCAATTGTTGATGATGAGTTTTTGGCTATCTTCGTGGCTCTGTTAACTAATGGTGATAACTTATAACAGAGCAATATATTCAAGAATGAGTTACAGAATCTACCTGGGTTTTGTGTGTTTATATTTAAGTCTCCACAAATGAGAACCTTCCCTTTAGGATTCGAAGCCATGTCTAGAATCTGGATTAGTTTTGCAGTGAAAGTATCTATATCACCACTGGGTGAACGGTAAATACATATTATAGTTAACCTTTGTGCCTCATCTGTCTTGCTTATCTCTATGGCTGATATTTCTGTGTGTTTTTGCTCACTTACAGAATTAATATCATTTCTAATTTTATAGGCAATTCCTTGCTTAACATATATACATGATCGACCACCTCTAATGGTGGTTCTACTATAATGACATGCTAGTATACCTGTATATGAGTTTAAATTTATTAATGTTATTTCAGTTCCTCTACACCAATGTTCAGTAATGCAAGTGACTGAACTGTTTAAAGTTTGTAGTTCCACTTCTAATTGTTGCACTTTGTTTCTGATAGATTGTATATTTTGATGAAAGACTGAGAAACGAGCACAGCTTACCTTGCCTGTATCTTTTGTTTGCATTTTGTTGACAGTGACTGATGCTTTGCGCCAGTTTGTCCCAGTTTTTTTCTCCTCTTGGTGCTGAACCATAAAAAATCCTTTGGAGTGATGTACTTTCTTGTCCTCTGGCTCCTTCTGATGGGGTGTGGTTTAGCTGGTGGCTTCTCCATTGGTACTGTCGTTTCTGGTGCTACTGCTGTTGTTGGCTTTGCTGTTGTCTGTCCCACTGTTGCTGTGTCTCCTGTTCTTATTGTTGGTGGTGGTGGTGAAGGTTCTGCTGATATCAGTTCTGCTGCTGACGAGATGACTGCCTTTGTTGATTTTTCTTGTACTGTGGAATGTTCCTATTACTGATAGTGGTATAACAGTTATTTTTGTGTTGAAAGTGTCTTGAAGTAGTTTTAATTCCTTCATTATCATGTTCGCCAAATATTCTTTCCCAATACTGTTTAAGTGTAGTCCATGTTGTGTATGGAATCTACGACCTATATTATGTATATTAACACATTTAACATTTTTAAAACGTCTACAGATTTTGGCAAACTGATAGTTGGCTTTTTGTATTTCTGTGTTTACACATGATTGGTTATTCAGATCATGCCGATGTGGTGTATTCACGATTATCACATTTGTATGCGTGAGGTTCGTCAGAAACTGTGTAAGATAACGTGTAGCATTTGCAGTTTCATTTTTATATATATCGTTTGAACCTCCGATGAGTATTACACAGTCTTTATCGTGTAGATTTTTAACCTGCTTGTGGATTGACCTTATGAGAGTACTTCCTCTTTCCATTCTGGTAGATACACCCCTTACAAAACATTCCTATTTTTTAGGCCACAGATCATCCTGTCTCCATGTAAATATGCCTGCCCTTTATACTTAGTGAATGTCGGTTATGCCCCCTTATTCTTTCTGAGTAGGTCTCACGGTTCATTACCCTACTATACATTTCTATGTTTACCATGATTAAGTATCTTCCAGTAAAGATCTAAATTACTTAAACTTCTTATCCATTCTTTAATATATCATTTACTCCTAGAGTCATCCTCTGTCAACTATATTTTCAATAGATACTGTGTCTACATATACTATTTACGTTCCCCTATCCTTCAGTTCATCGGAATACTTATTATACTGACGTTTCTTAATGATCAACATGACTAATTCCTTTCCTACTTTCGTTTTCTTTCTTTGCTTGTGCCTCTTTCTCATTTATTCATTACACATTACTACTTTATAGTTTTATGGAGCATTTTCGTTCCATAACATATATGCTTTTGTGTCTCTGTGCACGAGTTCATTGTGCCTATTCTAATCTCTATTCAGAACTGCTACTGTGCTTTGTTTATGTGCACTACTTCTTATGTACATTTGATGTAGAACCATCATAGCTGCCTATGTTGTTAATGTGGTCTTCAATCCAGAGACTGGTTTGATGTAGCTCTCCACACTACTCTATCCTTTGCAAGCTGCTTCATCTCCCAGTACCTACTGCAACCTACATCCTTCTGAATCTGTTTAGTGTATTCGTCTCTTGGTCTCCCTCTATAATTTTTACACTCCACGATGCCCTCCAATACTAAATTGGTGATCCCTTGATGCCTCAGAATATGCCCTTCCAACCGATCCCTTCTTCTAGTCAAGTTGTAACACAAATTTCTCTTCTCTCCAATTCTATTCTATACCTCCTCATTAGTTATGTGATCTACCCATCTATTCTTCAGCATTCTTCTGTAGCACCACATTTCAAAAGCTTCTATTCTCATCTTGTCTAAACTACGTATTGTCAACATTTCACTGCCATACATGGCTACACTCCATACAAATACTTTCAGAAACGACTTCCTGACACTTAAATCTATATTCGATGTTAACAAATTTCTCTTCTTCAGAAATGCTTTCCTTGCCATTGCCAGTCTACATTTTATATCCTCTCTACTTTGACCATCATCAGTTATTTTGCTCCCCAAATAACAAAACTCATTTACTACTTTAAGTGTCTCATTTCCTAATCTAATTCCCACAGCATCACCAGATTTAATTCGACTGAATTCCATTATTCTCATTTTGCTTTTGTTGATGTTCATCTTATATCCTCCTTTCAAGACACTGTCCATTTCGTTCAGCTGCTCTTCCAAGTCCTTTGCTGTGTCTGACAGAATTACAATGACATCGGCGAACCTCAAAATTTTTATTTCTTCTCCATGGATTTTAATTCCTACACCAAATTTTTCTTTTGTTTCCTTTACTGTTTGCTCAATATACAGATTGAATAACATCGGGGATATGCTACAACCCTGTCTCACTCCCTTCCCAACCACTGCTTCCTTCCCTTTCATGCCCCTCGACTCTTGTAACTGTCATCTGGTTTCTGTAAAAAATTGTAAATAGCCTTTCGCTCACTGTATTTTACCCCTGCCACCTTTAGAATTTGAAAGAGAGTATTCCAGTCAACATTGTCCAAAGCTTTCTCTAAGTCTACAAATGCTAGAAACATAGGCTTGCCATCTTTAATCTATTTTCTAAGATAAGTCGTAGGGTCAGAATTGCCTCGCGTGATCCAACATCTCTACAGAATCCAAACTGATCTTCCCTAAGGTCGGCTTCTGCCAGTTTTTCCATTCATCTGTAAAGAATACGTGTTAATATTGTGCAGCCGTGGTTTATTAAACTGACAGTTCGATAATTTTCACATCTGTTAACACCTGCTTTCTTACGGATTGGAATTATTATATTCTTCATGAAGTTTGAGAGTATTTTGCCTGTCTCATACATCTTGCTCACTACATGGTAGAGTTTTGTCAGGGCTGGGTCTCCCAAGGCTATCAGTAGTTCTAATGGAATGTTGTCTACTCCTGGGGCCTTGCTTCGACTCAGGTCTTTCAGTGCTCTGTCAAACTCTTCACACAGTATCATATCTCCCATTTCATCTTAATCTACATTCTCTTCCATTTCCATAATATTGTCCTCAAGAATATCACCCTTGTATAGACCCTCTATATACTTCTTCCACCCTTCTGCTTTCCCTTCTTTGCTTAGAACTGGATTTCCATCTGAGCTCTTGATATTCATGCAAGTGGTTCTCTTTTCTCCAAAGGTCTCTATTTTCCTGTAGGCAGTATCTATCTTAGCCCTAGTGATATGCACCTCTACATCCTTACACTTGTCCTGTAGCCATCCCTGCTTAGCCATTTAGCACTTCCTGTTGATCTCATTTTTGAAACGTTTGTTTATCTTTTTGCCTGCTTCATTTACTGCATTTTTGTATTTTCTCCTTCCATCAATTAAATTCAATATCTCTTCTGTTACCAAAGGATTTCTATTAGCCCTCATCTTTTTACCTACTTGATCCTCTGCTACCTTCACCATTTAATCTCTCAAAGCTACCCATTCTTCTTCTACTGTATTTTTCCCCCCATTCTTGTCAATCGTTCCCTAATGCTCTCCCTGAAACTCTGTACAACCTCTGGTTTAGTCAGTTTATCCAGGTCCCATCTCCTTAAATTCCCACCTTTTTTGCAGTTTCTTCAGTTTTAATCTACAGTTCATAACTGATAAATTGTGGTCAGAGTCCACATCTGCCCCTGGTTCCTAAATCTCTGTCTTACCATTATATAATCTATCTGAAACCTTCCAGTATCTCCATGCCTCTTCCGTGTATACAACCTTCTTTCATGATTCTTAAACCAAGTGTTAGCAATGATTAAGTTATGCTCTGTGCAAAATTCTACCAGGCTGCTTCCTCTTTCATTTCTTGCCCCCATTCCATATTCACCTACTATGTTTCCTTCTCTTCCTTTTCCTACTATCGAGTTCCAGTCACACATGACTTAAATTTTAGTCTCCCTTCACTATGTGAATAATTTCTTTTATCTCATGATACATTTCATTGATCTCTTCATCATCTGCGGAGCTAGTTGGCATATAAACTTATACTACTGTGGTAGGCATGGGCTTCGTGTATCTTGGCCATAATAATGTATTCACTATGCTGTTTGTAGTAGCTTACCTGCATTCCTATTTTCCTATTTCACGAATTCCCACTATATCTAACTTTAACCTACCCATTTCCCTTTTTAAATTTTCTAGCCTACCTGCCCTATTAAGGGATCCGACATTCCACACTCCGATCTGTAGAAAGCCAGTTTTCTTTCTCCTGATAACAATGTCCTCCTGAGTAGTCCCCGCGTGGATATCCAAATTGGGGACTATTTTAACTCCAGATTATTTTCCCCAAGAGGAAGTCATCATCATTTAGCAATACAGTAAAGCTGCATGGCCTTGAGAAAAACTATGGCTGTAGTTTCCCGTTGCTTTCAGCCATTCACAGTACCAGCACAGAAAGGCCGTTTTGGTTAGCGTTACAAGACCAGATCAGTCAATCATCCAGACTGTTGCCCCTGCAACTACTGAAAAAGCTGCTGCCCCTCTTCAGGAACCAAATTTTTGTTTGGTCTCTCAACAGATAACCTTTCATTGTGGTTGCACCTATGGTACGGCTATCTGTATCACTGAGGCACACAAGCCTCCCCACCTCGGCGAGGTCCATGGTTCATGGGGGAGGAGCTTCCTATATATAGGTGCAGATCTCCATATGTACACACATTTTCCCCTACGCCACCTGGTGGTTCTCACATCGTGAGAGGCTTTGTCTTATGTAATTTAATGTTTGTGTAGAAGTGTATATTTGTGTAGAAGTGTATGTTTGTGTAGAAGTGTATGTTTGTGTAGAAGTGTATGTTTGTGTAGAAGTGTATGTTTGTGTAGAAGTGTATGTTTGTGTAGAAGTGTATGTTTGTGTAGAAGTGTATGTTTGTGTAGAAGTGTATGTTTGTGTAGAAGTGTATGTTTGTGTAGAAGTGTATATTTGTGTAGAAGTGTATATTTGTGTATATGTGGATGTGTGTTAGTGTATTCTGACTTTTCGGCCTTCATATCTAAAGATGTAAGTTTCTAGTAAACACGGAAATGAGGAAGGACATCAATGATAGAAGTTTGTGAATATTAAAAGAGGGAAAAAACGGACAGGTCCTCAAAAAGAAAGAAATGAAAAAGCAAATGTGGATGTTAGGACCAAAGAAAAAAAAAAGAAGATAGCACCAAAGACAGAAAACTCTTTCCATTCCCCTTTCCTAGGATCCCTATTCCTCGGGTAATTGAGTGAGATGCCGGAGGAGATCTGGTGTTAAATCATACCCTAGAGAATGGACTTGTCCCACTTTCACCCTTTGAGGTCCTCGAAGGAAATCCTAGCAACCCTATGGAAAAGGCAAATGATGAAAAATCAGGCATACTTGTTTATGAGAGTTGTTTGAAAGGTGTGGTTGTGTGTTGTGTTCGTCACGATTTATCTGTTCTTGTAAATCATTCTTTTAGCTACAATACCCACTCCTTTCAAAATTTATACAAACCCTCTCATGTATATCACGTCTCATAAAAGGTATGAAATACTCTATACCAGATAGAAAATCTATACACTGCAGTCTAAAAGTTGTTCACCTAGTCGTCACATACGATATTTTCCACAAATTTATACTCAGTTCAATTTATTTTGTCTAGATATCATTTTTTTGTGGTTCCCTTATGTTGTTCTCTATTTTACAGTCACATCCAGTTTGCTAAGCCATAAGATTACAGAATAGTTCTAGATTTTAAAGGAATTCAGTGCAGGAAAACTATTTTGGAAGAAACACCGAAAACTTGGGATCCGATGGTCGTTACTCCGCCCTTTAACTCAGAATGTTAACGTACCTGGGGGATACACAATTTTACATCCCTGTTTTGTGTTAAATGCCAATTGACATATTTCCTCATAGTACTCCAAGTATTATGATATTTTGGGTCCCATAAACCTGATATTAACTTTTCTTGAGCACTGTCAGACCAAAACTTCTCTTTAAATTTCTTTTGAAAGTCTACCCAAGAGAAAAAACTCTCAATATTTACTGTTTGACATTGTGAGGCTTCCCCTAGAAGACACCCCACAGCAAATTTGATCTTCTTGGAATCTTCCCAACTTTTCGGTAAAGCATGGTTAAATATTTTTTAAGAAATGGGTCATATGTACTTCTCCGTCCAGCTTAAATTTAGGGACTTGTCTAGATAACCCTGAATTAGCTCCCCATTGCAAATCAGTCACTGCTTCACTAGTTAATACAACATTAGGTGAAGTTATCCTTTTTTCTACTTTATGTTGGATAAGCTTAAATTCTCTCCACAGGTCATCCATACCATTCCAGGTATCACTGAGTTTGGAAGAAAGAACAGGCAATATGTTTCTGGGTATCTTTCCCTCGGTAACCTATTGATCTGTAATTTCTCCAAATTGTTCCTCCAAACTAATTACATTTATAATATCAGAATTAGCTATTTTCTCTTTGGAATTTATTTCTACATTATCTACCAGTGTATTGACACACGTAATTTGCAACTGAATGACTGGCATTAATTCATTCTGTGTATCTACACTCTCTTTCGAAGTATTCAACCCATGCCTTACATCATTATACTTAATATTGTACACGCTTTAATAAGATCCGAACCTTTCAATAAGTTTGTATTCTACATTATTACATCTGTTCTCAATGTTAAGTTCAAACCATTTTGATAAATCTTGAAGTGACATTCTGTTTCTGACTAAGGTCAGTAAACATGTGAATTATATAAGTGGTCAAAGAACTTTTCAACTCATTCTCTAAATCTACTTTTAAATTCTCTACTTTATTACTTATTGCATTGGATTCAGTCTTCAAAGCACCCATGCCTTCGCATAAATTACTAAATTCTTTATTTTAAGAGTCTACTCTGGCATTTAACAAACCTAAATTTGTTGTTTAAATATTTAGAGTTTCACACTCAGCATTTAATTAAGAATTTACTAAGTCTAGTTCTTTACTTAGAGTTGCAACCTGAGCATTTAAAGCTTCATTCTGGGTATTTAATTGAGAACTTAATGAGTTTAACTTAAGACTCTGAGCCTTGATTAAATTTATCAACTGAGCCCAGTCAGGCACGTCTTTGCTTACTTTCATGGCCATAGCTGGGTCTTGAGTTTCCCCAACCTGTTGTATATTTTCCATACTTTTATATCTCTTAGCTCTTGTAAGCATTTAAAACTAACTTTAAATATGATAATTACACAATAAAAGTTCAATCAATAGTATCTATTATCACTTCGTACTGAAGTAACAGTTTTGTTTCACGCTCGCCCGGCATAGAATTTGTGTTGCGTAGGTGAGCAGATCGTCGTCGTCGTCAAAGTCAACACTAAATCTCTTGGGTGGGGATGAAGTTTGTCCCCACATGCAGAGCAGTATGTAACGTACTAAAGTCTACTGCCCTTCCCTACCAGTTTAGGAATGAGGCCTGACAGTTCACAAAATTTCACCTCTCTGTTAACACTGGTATCGGTATCTGCAGGATGGTGGGCAGATCTCCAGCGAGACCAAGAGCTGACCTAATATCAGTATACAGGATGCACATAGCCACAATATGCTGAACTGAAAGCAGCACGCCGCAAACTTCACAGAATGGTGGATCCTCCCTCCAGAGGAGGAAGCCATGTGTGAAAGGGCTACACCCAATGCACAGTCTGGTAAGCAAAACAAGTTTCCAGTGGCGAGGCTGACACAAAGTCCGCCAAGCCTTTGTGGTCGATTTGAGTGACCACAGTTTGTCTGACACCTGCAACCATTCAGTCTCCCACTGATGCATGATGCATCTGTCAGAAAATGAGATAATGGCATGCAATTGGATGGGACATTGATGGACAGCACCATCCCAAAATGTATCCTTAGCAGCTTTGTCAGCCATGTTGTTACCCTGTATCCCAACGTGTGCCAGGTACCCAGCAAAAGATCACCTCCATGCCATGGCATTGGAGCCACTGTAAGGAGTTATGGATGAGCTGCATCAGTGGGTCTACCAGATACATTTCGTGAAGTGCTTGCAGTGCACTAGGAGTCTGGACAGTCATGAGGTACTGTCCATCAAACCAGATCTAATTGAAACAAGAGGAACTGACCATTTGCTTCAGGGCACAGATGGCGAAGCATGGCATAATGGATCTCATCAGGTCCTGGAGCAGTGTCTGGCTGCAGATAAAGCTGATTCCAGTTCCCACATGGAGAATGGAAGGTTCCAGACTTCCTCATTACGCGAGAAGAAATTGAGCTTCATCATCTCTGCAGACTGACTGAATACCTGAACAGCAGGAGTTTGTCTGGATGATTTAGTAATAGTAAATAAGTGTTCAGCTAAAACGTGGGCCATGTCTTCTGGTGTCTCCACCAAGACCTCATTATTTCACAAGACCATAAGGGGATGTGGGCAACCCTTGCCTGAATTCCACCTTATTGATTCCCAAACGTGTGCAGCGGAAGTGGACCGATTAATGGAAGCTGTGAATTCCCTCCAGGAAGCCCTTCTCCATTCTTTCATCACTCGTCTTGCATGTGCTCTCACAGACCTGAAGGCATGAGGATTTTCTGTAGCTGGATGCTGAAGTTCCGTAGAGCTGTCCATCTGGAACTGATTGCCAATCGACAGTTGTCATTCCACCTAGGTACAGGTTGTCATCTGAGGTGTCTACTAGACTTGGGGTGGACTCTGCAGCAGCCCTATGGATCTCATGAGTGATATGGGCCACTACCCCCTGTGCACAATCCTTTCGTTCAAAAATAGCCTGTCTACTCTACTGTAACCAATATGTCCTTTGTTTTAGCCACCTGCGTGGTCTCTCGCTGGCCATCTTCCTAGGCGGCAGTCGAAGCTACACTGGGAATTGCCCACTAGAATGCAAATCTGGTGCCACTTCCCACTGAACTGAGTCTGCAATAGTTGGGGAACAAAAGCAATGGTCAATAGTTGAAAGAGACCCTGTAGCTGTGGAAAAGGGCCAGAGTTGGGGGTGGGGGGAGGCAGGGCGAGAGGGGAGGCAGGGCGAGAGGGGAGGCAGGGCGAGAGGGGAGGCAGGGCGAGAGGGGAGGCAGGGCGAGAGGGGAGGCAGGGCGAGAGGGGAGGCAGGGCGAGAGGGGAGGCAGGGCGAGAGGGGAGGCAGGGCGAGAGGGGAGGCAGGGCGAGAGGGGAGGCAGGGCGAGAGGGGAGGCAGGGCGAGAGGGGAGGCAGGGCGAGAGGGGAGGCAGGGCGAGAGGGGAGGCAGGGCGAGAGGGGAGGCAGGGCGAGAGGGGAGGCAGGGCGAGAGGGGAGGCAGGGCGAGAGGGGAGGCAGGGCGAGAGGGGAGGCAGGGCGAGAGGGGAGGCAGGGCGAGAGGGGAGGCAGGGCGAGAGGGGAGGCAGGGCGAGAGGGGAGGCAGGGCGAGAGGGGAGGCAGGGCGAGAGGGGAGGCAGGGCGAGAGGGGAGGCAGGGCGAGAGGGGAGGCAGGGCGAGAGGGGAGGCAGGGCGAGAGGGGAGGCAGGGCGAGAGGGGAGGCAGGGCGAGAGGGGAGGCAGGGCGAGAGGGGAGGCAGGGCGAGAGGGGAGGCAGGGCGAGAGGGGAGGCAGGGCGAGAGGGGAGGCAGGGCGAGAGGGGAGGCAGGGCGAGAGGGGAGGCAGGGCGAGAGGGGAGGCAGGGCAAGAGGGGAGGCAACAGTATTGTGCTTTTGAACAAATGTGATTATGTGGATAAAGTTAATGATTTTATGAATACCACTGGCTTCCAAGTCCTTCCTACAGACCCTACTAAATTGTTCAAGGAGGATGTTAAATATGCAATCATTTCATGCAAAAGCATATTCTCTGAATTTGAAGCAAAACTGTTAACTAATATGAACCCAGTGCCTCCTAGAATGTATTGGGTTCCTAAACTGCATAAACAAGATGTTCCTATTTGTCCAGTTGTATCATTATTCATTGCTCCATCTTACAAACTAGCCAGTAAACTTTATGTCCTATTTAAGAGCAAGACTAAATTCAAACCAAAGCATGGTATTTCGAACTCTGGGGACCTAGTAAACAAGTTAAAAGGTATATCTGTCTCACACAGTGATAAATTAGTATCCTTTGACGTCAGCAGTTTGTTTTCTAACATACCAGTAGTAGAATGCATTAATATTCTGACAGAGCTGATGCACAAGTCTAATGTCAATCCTGTGGAACTGAATGACTTGAGACTGGCCACATGGACATGCCTTGCACAGAACTATTTCCAGTTCCAAGGCACTCTTTATAAACAATTAGATGGCTTAGCTATGGGTTCCCTCTTAGTCCACTGTTGGCTGAAATATTTATGGACCATTTTGAACAAAATTTTCTAAAAACAGAACCTTTGATTGCAAACATCAAATACTGGTTTAGAAATGTAGATGATGTCCTGTGTATGTGGACTGGTACTACAAGACAACACATTCTTGAAAAACCTAAACAGTCAACATAAAAATATCCAGTTCACTATGGAAATTGGCAACAAATCCATAAACTTCTTAGATCTCACCATTGACATCAGTACACACACATATTGTTTCAAAATTTACAGAAAAACAACAACTAAAGCACAGTAATACCTTCTTGCTCACAACACCCCAGAGCTCACAAACATGCAGCTTTCCACTCAATGGTACACCGTCTCATATTGGTCCCCATGTCCAGAGATGATTTTAAAGCAGAGTTAGATACAATAAAATTTATTGCCACAGCCAATGGCTACAATCCAGTTCTTATTGACCACATCTTGCAAAGGAAACAAAAATAGAAAATTATACCCCTCCTCTACGCCCCTCCTCTACGCCCCACCTGCTTCCCCATCCACTGTCTGCAAGAAATGGTGTACACTACCATTTCTAGGTCAGGTATCACAGACTGTAGCCAAAGCACTGAAATCCTGCAAGTATAGGGTTTTCTACTATGTCAGGAACACTACAGCCCAGTGTGTTTTTAACAGCAAAGACAAGATCCAGTTATTAGCCAACAGTGGGGTATACAAAATCATCTGTTCTGATTGTGACAAATTTTACATTGGTCAGTCAGGCAGAGACATATCAACTAGGCTGGCTGAACATGAACGCAGCTGGAGGTTGCAGAATTCGGACTCTACATTTGCTGAGCATGTACTTCACTTAGCAAACAAAGGCCATAAACTTAACCTGCTGGAAGCACTGGAAACTAACAAACATCTTGCTCACAGTCCAGATCTCATCCTAAATGACCAGACAACGCAACACTTCCCCTCTCCTAAACTTCATATAATCGTCTTTGTTGTTCATTACTTCCCACACTCTCTCTTCCTACATATTCCCATTTTCCTGTATTCATTAAGTTCTTTTATTTGTTGCAGTTGTCTTTGTATCCCACATAGGCTGTAGTTTCAATAGTTAAGGGTTTCCTTTTAACTTGTACTTTTATTACTGTCCCTTGTAGTTGTCTCATCAAATACTGTTCATATTTTACTTTGCTTATTAATTTAATGAAAACTGGTACACAGCCACTGCTTTGATTATAATGTTCATGTTAAAATGCAGTACCACCACACTCTCAAACAGTAGGTTCCCTCAAACAACTCCATTTTCCTGCATTTATTATTTTCTGTTTATCTTATTGATATTGCTTAAGTTCCTTATGTATTCTGTATTTACATTGACAACTGTCTCTTCTTTTTTAATTGGTTGTGTATCACTCTCCATGTTTCATACCTCTAGATGCAGCCTTGTCTAGTACTAATTTTATCTTATTTTATTAGTTTTGTTTATGAATAGAAACTGTTATGTAGGCATGCTATTCCTATTTTGTGCTAAAGGTTTTCCTGTCAACTCCATTGTTATTTATGTACTGTTCAGTTTTTACTATTTCATTGCAAAGATGTTACTTACTGTATGTTTCTACTTCACTCCAGATGTGTTACTCCTCCTCCAATGTTGTCTGCTAACATTTAACTTCTTTGGTGATAATACTCAATAAATATCTGAAGATGGCCTTGTAAGCCGAAAACCAGTTAGCAATAAAAGTAACATTGTAGAACAAAAGCAAACTGGTGCTTTTCATTTATTATTATAATGTTGTTCAACCACGAACCGATGGAAGATTCTGATAATAAGACAGAGAAAGGTTTCTGCTGGACCAGAAGCTGCAATTCTTCCAAATGTGAGCAATATCCATTCAAATTCCACTGCAACACAGAAGTCCCTATGGAAGCCTCCCTCGGAGGCAGTGATTTACCGAAGAAGTCAGGGGGAACATTAGCCGGTTCCATGCTCTCTGGTTTTTCTGATTGAAGTCCATACCCTCAAGAGCATAGTCACCATCAGGAAGTGAGAGCTCGTCAATCTGAAGGTTTACCTACTCTTTTTTGGACTAGGAACTACTTTTCGAAGGACATTTTTCTTTACTGACAGGAGGTGGCAGCTGCCTGAGTTGTGGGGGATGGCTTAGTTGGCTTCTGATGTTGGGCAGTGGTATGTGGCTTAGATGGTAAGCCTACTGCTGAAGGCTTCCAAATGACATCAGTTGCAAGCGGAGCGTTTCCCCCACAAGTACATCGATAAGTGCAAGTGCTCGTACTGGAATCTGAGGTCTGAGTTTGTGTGGATGCATCACACTTAGATATTGTTGTTTTAAGGACTGATGCAAAACAAGTAGCAAAAACCGGTGGTTGCATGTCTTTGTAAGCATTTTAGCTTCACCATGGGGTATGTGTCTCTTTACTTTCAACTCTTGAATTTTCTTTTCCTCATTGTAAACCTGACACTTTTGGCTCCACACTGGGTGATCCCCAGAGCAGTTTACCCGTTTCAGAGGAAGAGTAAAAAAGTCCCTGAGTCATGAGCGTAGCCTCCACAGTTGCCACAAACAGCCTACCGATTACCTCCCATAGTGGTATGGCCAAATCTACATTTATAGCATCGCATGAGGTTAGGAACAAACAGGCGAACCTAAAGATGGATATAGCCTGCAAGGATATGTTCTGGTAATTCGAGAGTACTAAACATTAGAATAAACATTGCCGATTTTTCCAATTTGCCATTGTCTCCTCTCATATAATTCTGCTCCTCCGTGACACCCACATCCTTCCACTCTTCACATAGCTCTGTGGGGTCCATCTCCATTATATCGTAGCAGGTAACCACACCCTTACTATAGTTAAGGGTGTCATGCAATTTAGCCTCGACTCAGTCACTTAAGGCCTTACATCCCAGAAGCTTAGACATTTGGTTGGAATTAGAAGTTCCAACTAAAAGCGTGCCGTTACAAATTCGTTTGACACTTTTCAGAGAGACCCAGCAATACCTTCCAATGCATTGTGAATATAGAAAGGGGGCGTCTTCTCAAAGCTTCCCCACTTTCACTTGATTACAATGAAAGTGTTGTGGCACACTAATGCCCTGTTACTATTACTCTGAGGCTTCTTTTTGGGAGCACTCTGATGAGTGGGTGTAGGTGCTGCCTGATGGTACGCCTGTCCTGTCAGTAATAGTAGTTTCCTGAGACAGTTCCACAAGGACCGACCCCCCCCCCCCCCCCCCCCCAAGATGCTAGGAAAACAACTATTGACCCGGGCAGAGCCCTGCATGCCTGAGCAAGCCTGATACAACTGGGGGACAGCAGGTGCCCCTGAGGTTGCCCACTACAGACTTTTACCCCAACAGCCATTCACCTCCTCAACACACAGCACACCTTGAGGTTGAGGTTTTTTTTATAGAGTTGTGTAGTGTCCTCGCAGTCCAGGCAGTGAAGCCAAGAGCCCCGTTCTCCAAAACACACAACATTCCACCGCTGTGCCACACAGTGGATGTTTAAGTATGAACAGAGGACTGGTGGAGCTTAATAGCCTCTACATCTACATCTACATCTACATCTACATCTACATCTACATCTACATTTATACTCCGCAAGACACCAAACGGTGTGTGGCGGAGGGCACTTTACATGCCACTGTCATTACCTCCCTTTCCTGTTCCAGTCGCGTATGGTTCGCGGGAAGAACGACTGTCTGAAAGCCTCCGTACACGCTCTAATCTCTCTAATTTTACATTCGTGATCTCCTCGGCAGGTATAAGTAGGGGGAAGCAATATATTCGATACCTCATCCAGAAACGTACCCTCTCGAAGCCTGGCGAGCAAGCTACACCGCGATGCAGAGCGCCTCTCTTGCAGAGTCTGCCACTTGAGTTTGTTAAACATCTCCGTAACGCTATCACGGTTACCAAATAACCCTGTGACGAAACGCACCGCTCTTCTTTGGATCTTCTCTATCTCCTCCGTCAACCCGACCTGGTACGGATCCCACACTGATGAGCAATACTCAAGTATAGGTCGACGAGTGTTTTGTAAGCCACCTCCTTTGTTGATGGACTGCATTTTCTAAGGACTCTCCCAATGAATCTCAACCTGGCACCCGCCTTACCAACAATTAATTTTATATGATCATTCCACTTCAAATCATTCCGCATGCATACTCCCACATATTTTACAGACGTAACTGCTACCAGTGTTTGTTCCGCTATCATATAATCATACAATAAAGGATCCTTCTTTCTATGTATTTGCAATATATTACATTTGTCTACGTTAAGGGTCAGTTGCCACTCCCTGCACCAAGTGCCTATCCGCTGCAGATCTTCCTGCATTTCGCTACAATTTTCTAATGCTGCAACTTCTCTGTATACTACAGCATCATCCGCGAAAAGCCGCATGGAACTTCTGACACTATCTACTAGGTCATTTATATATATTGTGAAAAGCAATGGTCCCATAACACTCCCGTGTCATGCCAGAGGTTACTTTAACGTCTGTAGACGTCTCTCCATTGATAACAACATGCTGTGTTCTGTTTGCTAAAAACTCTTCAATCCAGCCACACAGCTGGTCTGATATTCCGTAGGCTCTTACTTTGTTTATCAGGCGACAGTGCGGAACTGTATCGAATGCCTTCCGGAAGTCAAGAAAAATAGCATCTACCTGGGAGCCAGTATCTAATATTTTCTGGGTCTCATGAACAAATAAAGCGAGTTGGGTCTCACACGATCGCTGTTTCCGGAATCCATGTTGATTCCTACATAGTAGATTCTGGGTTTCCAAAAACGACATGATACTCGAGCAAAAAACATGTTCTAAATTTCTACAACAGATCGACGTCAGAGATATAGGTCTATAGTTTTGCGCATCTGCTTGATGACCCTTCTTGAAGACTGGGACTACCTGTGCTCTTTTCCGATCATTTGGAACCTTCCGTTCCTCTTGAGACTTGCGGTACACGACTGTTAGAAGGGGGCAAGTTCTTTCGCATACTCTGTGTAGAATCGAATTGGTATCCTGTCAGGTCCAGTGGACTTTCCTCTGTTGAGTGATTCCAGTTGCTTTTCTATTCCTCACCTCAGGAACCCTGGAGTCGACAAGCCCATACTCAGCCAACGAATGCTGAGCCCCTGACGGGGAGTGGATGTCGAGGCAGGTCAGCACTGGTGAACAGCAGCTGGTGCCGGCAGCATCTGATATGTTGGTTTCCACATCTGTGTCACCATGATGTGTGTGAGAGCTGTATACTCCCTGCACTGGATCTTCTTGGTTGAAGCATTCTATGCATATTCCTTCTTAGACAAATACACTGAAATCTTCTTCACTGTTTTATCGTTGTGAATTTTTCATTTCTTAACAGTTTTTCCTTTAAAATTTTGCTCCATTGGATACTTGAAGATATTTCAATTTCTCAGATTAATTCCTTTGTCTTATGTTTGGTTGCTATGGCAATACATAACAGCTCCTCTCGTTTTTTACTTAAAATTCCTGTTCTCTCGGTCCTTTCACAGAGGTCAGCAGGTTCTAACGTTCTAACGTCTTAAAGTGTGAGTGTGGATCTGGGTTATATTGGTTATTTCTTTACTGACTAGCCAGCTGCTGGAAGCACTCTTGACTACTTCTCCATAGAGTAACACTAGGTACAGAAAGTTTTAGACATTTTACTTATGAAATAAGTAGGCATACAAAATTTACTTTTCGTCAATTAACAATGTATTTGTCCTCCATACACAATAAAACTCTCACTTTCCACATAAATATGTAACTTTCTATAAGTCTCTTGTACAGCTGAATGTCAGAAACAAATTGGGTTACAGTTAAAAGAAAATTGACTTAGATACCATAACTTCTCTTAAAATGAATCAGAAAATGAGTCTTGCCCATAGAAAGCTTACATCAATAGTTTTTAAGAGTTCTTTTTCAACTGTCCTTGTTTTAACAACAATAGTCAATGACACAATAAGCACAGAGCTGCATAGAAACTCCATGGTTCTTCCCCACACACTCACTAAAGTATCTATGGATTGCCTGACAGGTACTTGTCAGTGCCGTTCATCCACTGCGTGCACTTTCTTCCTGCACACACAAACATGTGATGCACAATAGGTAGGATTCTACCACCCCACACTGATATCCGGTATATCTTGTGTTCAAGACAGTAGAAAGCCAACTGGTTCTACAATTTACACAGAAATTCTCCCATCACTACAACATAATTAAAGCATTGTCAATACAGGTTGTTCATTGGCCATTGTCTCTGGTAGATTCAAATAGATTCAGTTTGAAACCACATTTCTTTATTAAGTCAGTGAATCTTTAAGTGTAGCTATTATCACATCTGATATCAGTATTAAAATCTGCAGCTGTAACAGCTTTTGCTTTTTTTCTCTCTATGAAGTCTTCCAGCATAATTTGAAGCTTAGGTAAGAATAGTTCTGTTGATGATTCTGTATATTGAGATTATAATAATATTTGCTAGTGAGTCCACTATTTCTACCCAATGGCTGGCAAACATACATTCGTCATTTAAATAATCAGAACAACTTCTGGTTTCATAATTTATAAAAGATACTTGCTAACCTGAAGTTCCCTATTTTGTTAATTTTAATTGTCTCCTCAGAAAACCAGTGCTCATTTAAACAAACAATTCTAATATTTGCACGTTCTGACAGAATGATGTCCAATTCATCAGCATTTAAACCATTTATATTCCAGTGGATAACATGTCTACTGCAACTATTACTTATTGGCTGTAGCTCATTTCTTGCTGGACAATGGTTTGGTTTTGTCTTTGTTAAATCTACACAAGTTGTTCTCCCCCATCACTACTTAACAGTTTCCCTTACTTTTTATGACCTGGTATCAATGAACATCTTAGTGAATATTTTTGAGCCCAACATATTCAGATGTAGTTCATTTTCGGCAAGACTTTGCCTTTAGAAATCTGTTGGGATCAATGAAAACGACTCCTAGTTTATTGCATGTTCTGTAATATTGCCTTTCATTCTCTGCACATAGCTGTCACTCACCAATCTCCTGTACACAATGCCACTGATTATTGTTCTAGAATTTGTGTAGAGGCTTCTGGCCGTTCGGATAAGGTTTTCCTTGTGTGGTTTACAATTTCTTCTTCGCTATTGTTTCGAAGGGATTTTGTTCTCACCTGGATGAAAACACCTTTTGGAATTCTGTCATGCTTATCTGTCATGCTCTTTGGTTTCAGAAGACATTTAGACGTTTATGCAATTTATGCGACCTGATTCCTGGTTGGACATCGATTAAGGAGTTTGGAATGATTGTTTCTCAACAATGAGTCACTTGCAATAAAGAATTCACTTTGTCTTATTATAATGGTTCTTTTTGTCTTCTTTGTATGCTGGTCCACCTACATTTGTTTAGTTTTTCCATACCTTCAGTTTTTTTCTTTCGTAATGATGGTTTTGTGGTTTGTCAGTTTTATCACTTCACATATTTGCCTATGTATAGTCCATCTAATACTGGAGTTTTTTCACATACAACATTTTTCTCGTTTCAGTGCAATATTTTCCTGCTTTAGCAATGTCAGTTCTGTTTTCAGAGCGTCAATGTCTCTTTGAAGACCACCAATAATTTTGTCTTTAGAACGTGATGCAGATGTTAATCAAGCATTTTCAACACTTACACAGTCGAGGCATGTCCACTTATTATAGTCATTTATAAACTTCAGACATTGTTTGCTCACTTCTCATGTAACCAAAATTTGTACTTAATGCACCGAATTTCTACACGTTTTTTTTACATTTTCTGTATGAAGAACCATTTAATTTCAACTAATTTTGGAGCATCATTGCAGAATGAAATCTGTCTTTTTTCTGGACACGAAGGAAATATCTTATCATTTTGTAAAAATAGTAGGGTGTGAGGAGTGGAGATATGAAATTATGTTTGCAGGTGATATATTTGAGAAATTGAATGAACAGAATGTGACTTATCAGGGGAAGGGATTATCTGCACATGAAATGTGGACACACACAAACATCATTCAGAACGAAAGTTGTCTATTTGCAATGAAAGTAGGTGAAGGCAATTTCTGTCATTTCCCTTTATTAGGAAAACCAACTGCCCAAAAGTGTTCCTGCTAAGTTTAGGGGTCACTTGCAAAGTCTGGAGAATCATTCCACAAGGAAATTTCAGGACATTAAGAAAACTGAGCCTGAGCCTGACCATCAATGAGGTAGTCATAATCCACCAGAACATACACCAAAAATAAGGTAAACCAACTAAAAATAATACTGAATAAAGAAATTCCTGAGGTTCTAGCTCTAACAGAACATGAACTAAATGAGCACAAAATTTTGAATTTTACCACAGCAAATTACAGTTTAACAGCTAGCTCGCGCAGAAATAATAAAGGTGGGGGAACTGTTATACTGAACCATAACAAGATAAACTGTGTACACAGTATTGATTTATGCAAAAATGTAACAATGAAAATGTAATAGAAGTAACAGGACAAATTAAATTAAGGTACTTGTCCACTGAACATCTTGAACATCTACAGACCACCAAAAGGATTCATAGACACTAACAGAAATTAGTGGAAAACTCTTGCATATCATTCTAAACAAAAACTGCAAACTTATTCTACTAGGTGATCTCAACATTAATACATTAAAAGATTCAAATGACAGTAGGGAGCTCCTTAACACAATGAAAACATAGGGCTTAAACTAGGAAAGCCCTTAGGCATAAACTTAGGAAAGGAGGATGGAAAATGTTAGAAAAAGATTTCACACTGAATCAGAAAGTAACATAATTCATAAATGTCTTATTACCTTCAAATAACATGCCTAATAATGAAGGCCAGTAGCAAAGTCACAACAGAAACAAAAACTGGATAACAAAAGCTATTTTAGTCTCTAGAGACAAAATAAAAATATTGCACAGGACATATAAAACCAGCAATGATGAAAAATATTAAATGTATTTCAGCAAATACAAAAAAAAAATAGATGTCAATGTACTTCATGCAGCCAAACAAGAAGAACCTACGTGAGTAATGTTGGCAATAAAAGCAAGGCTTGCTGGTCTATAATAAATGCAAATCATATACCAGCGAACCCACAGGAACACAGCAAAATACAGTATCATCATCATATTATTATTATTATTATTATTATTATTATTATTATTATTATTATTATTATTATTTTACTTTCTCAGACGTTAAGTCTGGTTGAGAATGGAAAGTGACGCGGACCTTGATCAAGCGTCACTTCCTATTAACTGTACGGTATGTGTTATATTGCATTTAGGAACTTTCGGGTAATTGAACATGTATCAATAATTACATATTTCTGTAGTTGTATATATGTGTTTGGATGTAGCTGTATTGCATTGATGTACTGGTGGATATTGTGTGGTATGACTCCTGCAGTTGATACTATAATTGGTATGATGTCAACTTTATCCTGATGCCACATGTCTTTGACTTCCTCAGCCAGTTGGATGTAATTTTCAATTTTTTCTCCTGTTTTCTTTTGTATATTTGTTGTATTGGGTATGGATATTTCGATTAATTGTGTTAATTTCTTCTTTTTATTGGTGAGTATGATGTCAGGTTTGTTATGTGGTGTTGTTTTATCTGTTATAATGGTTCTGTTCCAGTATAATTTGTATTCATCATTCTCCAGTACATTTTGTGGTGCATACTTGTATGTAGGAACGTGTTGTTTTAAAAGTTTATGTTGTAAGGCAAGCTGTTGATGTATTATTTTTGCGACATTGTCATGTCTTCTGGGGTATTCTGTATTTGCTAGTATTGTACATCTGCTTGTGATGTGATCTACTGTTTCTATTTGTTGTTTACAAAGTCTGCATTTATCTGTTGTGGTATTGGGATCTTTAATAATATGCTTGCTGTAATACCTGGTGTTTATTGTTTGATCCTGTATTGCAATCATGAATCCTTCTGTCTCACTGTATATATTGCCTTTTCTTAGCCATGTGTTGGATGCGTCTTGATCGATGTGTGGCTGTGTTAGATGATACGGGTGCTTGCCATGAAGTGTTTTCTTTTTCCAATTTACTTTCTTCGTATCTGTTGATGTTATGTGGTCTAAAGGGTTGTAGAGGTGGTTATGAAATTGTAGTGGTGTAGCCGATGTATTTATATGAGTGATTGCTTTGTGTATTTTGCTAGTTTCTGCTCGTTCTATAAAGAATGTTCTTAAATTGTCTACCTGTCCATAATGTAGGTTTTTTATATCGATAAATCCCCTTCCTCCTTCCTTTCTGCTTAATGTGAATCTTTCTGTTGCTGAATGTATGTGATGTATTCTGTATTTGTGGCATTGTGATCGTGTAAGTGTATTGAGTGCTTCTAGGTCTGTGTTACTCCATTTCACTACTCCAAATGAGTAGGTCAATATTGGTATGGCATAAGTATTTATAGCTTTTGTCTTGTTTCTTGCTGTCAATTCTGTTTTCAGTATTTTTGTTAGTCTGTCTATATTTTTCTTTTAGTTCTTCTTTAATATTTGTATTATCTATTCCTATTTTTTGTCTGTATCCTAGATATTTATAGGCATCCGTCTTTTCCATCGCTTCTATGCAGTCGCTGTGGTTATCCAATATGTAATCTTCTTGTTTAGTGTGTTTTCCCTTGACTATGCTATTTCTCTTACATTTGTCTGTTCCAAAAGCCATATTTATATCATTGCTGAATACTTCTGTTATCTTTAGTAATTGGTTGAGTTGTTGATTTGTTGCTGCCAGTAGTTTTAGATAATCCATGTATAGCAAATGTGTGATTTTGTGTGGGTATGTTCCAGTAATATTGTATCCATAATTTGTATTATTTAGCATGTTGGATAGTGGGTTCAGAGCAAGGCAGAACCAGAAAGGACTTAATGAGTCTCCTTGGTATATTCCACGCTTAATCTGTATTGGCTATGATGTGATATTATTTGAATTTGTTTGGATATTAAGTGTGGTTTTCCAATTTTTCATTACTATGTTTAGGAACTGAATCAATTTAGGATCTATTTTGTATATTTCCAATATTTGTAGTAACCATGAGTGGGGTACACTATCAAAAGCTTTTTGGTAATCAATGTATGCGTAGTGTAGCGACCTTTGTTTAGTTTTAGCTTGATATGTCACCTCTGCATATCTTATCAGTTGCTCTTTACATCCTCGTGCTCCTTTGCAACAGCCTTTTTGTTCTTCATTTATAATTTTGTTCTGTGTTGTATGTGTCATTAATTTCTGTTTAATGATTGAAGTTAATATTTTGTATATTGTTGGTAGGCATGTTATGGGGCGATATTTAGCTGGGTTCGCTGTGTCTGCTTGATCTTTAGGTTTCAGATAAGTTATTCCATGTGTAAGTGTATCAGGGAATGTGTATGGGTCTGCAATGTAACTGTTAAATAATTTAGTTAGATGTGAATGTGTTGAGGAGAACTTCCTTAGCCAGAAATTTGCTATTTTATCTTTTCCAGGGGCTTTCCAGTTGTGAGTAGAATTAATTGCTTGGGTGACTTCATGTTGCAAAATTATCACTTCAGGCATTTGTGGTATCATCTTGTATGTGTTTCTGTTTGTATCCACCGTGCATGCCTGTTATGTTGTACCGGGTTTGACCATATGTTGCTCCAGAAGTGTTCCATGTCTGTTATGTTTGGTGGATTGTTTATTTTAATGTGTGTGTTATCTATTGTCTGGTAAAATTTCTTTTGGTTTGTGTTGAATGTTTGGTTTTGTTTCCTTCTATTTTCACTTTTTTTGTATCTTCTGAGTCGTTTGGCTAATGCTTGTAATTTCTGCTTCTTTTCGTCTAATTGCTCTGTCGCTTCTTGTTGTGAGATTTTACCTAACCTTTTTCGTTTTTTTTCCGAGATTTCATTTCTTATAAATTGTGTTAGCTGTCCAATGTCTTTTCTCAGTTTTTCTATTCTGATCTGTAGCCTGTGTTGCCATGCTGGTTTTGTGGGTTTCTTCTGTGTGTTGGTTGGTTCTGATCTCTGTCTGGTGTGTATATTTAGTGTAGTGAGTGCTCCTATATAAACCAGTAGTTGTAACTCTTCCATAGTTGTGTTTTCATTTATTTTGTTGTGTATGATTGTGTTGATAGTTTTTATTGTTGTTTCGACTTGTGGGTTATTTGGTGGTCTATGCAAGAATGGTCTAATGTCTGTATTTGTGTCTGTATTCTATATATGTTAGCTGAAATTTTTCTTCTTTTATCATTATTATTATTATTATTATTATTATTATTATTATTATTATTATTATTATGTATTTCCTTTCTCAGACGTTATGTCTGGTTAAAAATGGAAAGTGACGCGGACTTTGATTAAGCGTGACTTCCTTTTAACTGTACAGTATATGTTACATTGCATTTAGGAACTTTCGGGTAATTGAACATGTATCAATAATTACAGATTTCTGTAGTTGTATATATATGTTTGGATGTATCTGTATTAAGTTGATGTACTGGTGGATATTGTGTGGTATGACTCCTGTAGTTGATAGTATAATGGGTATAATGTCAACTTTATCCTGATGCCACATGTCCTTGACTTCCTCAGCCAGTTGGATGTAATTTTCAATTTTTTCTCCTGTTTTCTTTTGTATATTTGTTGTATTGGGTATGGATATTTCGATTAGTTGTGTTAATTTCTTCTTTTTATTGGTGAGTATGATGTCAGGTTTGTTATGTGGTGGTGTTTTATCTGTTATAATGGTTCTGTTCCAGTATAATTTGTATTCATCATTCTCCAGTACATTTTGTGGTGCATACTTGTATGTAGGAACATGTTGTTTTAAAAGTTTATGTTGTAAGGCAAGCTGTTGATGTATTATTTTTGCGACATTGTCATGTCTTCTGGGGTATTCTGTATTTGCTAGTATTGTACATCCGCTTGTGATGTGATCTACTGTTTCTATTTGTTGTTTACAAAGTCTGCATTTATCTGTTGTGGTATTGGGATCTTTAATAATATGCTTACTGTAATATTTGGTGTTTATTGTTTGATCCTGTATTGCAATCATGAATCCTTCAGTCTCACTGTATATATTGCCTTTTCTTAGCCATGTGTTGGATGCATCTTGATCCATGTGTGGCTGTGTTAGATGATAAGGGTGCTTGCCATGTAGTGTTTTCTTTTTCCAATTTACTTTCTCTGTATCTGTTTATGTTATGTGATCTAAAGGGTTGTAGAAGTGGATATGAAATTGCAGTGCTGTAGCCGATGTATTTATATGAGTGATTGCTTTGTGTATTGTGCTACTTTCTGCTCGTTCTATAAAGAATGTTCTTAAATTGTCTACCTGTTCATAATGTAGGGTTTTTTTTTTGTCGATAAATCCCCTTCCTCCTTCCTTTCTGCTTAATGTGAATCTTTCTGTTGCTGAATGTATGTGATGTATTCTATATTTGTGGCATTGTGATCATGTAAGTGTATTGAGTGCTTCTAGGTCGGTGTTACTCCATTTCAGTACTCCAAATGAGTAGGTCAATATGGGTATAGCATAAGTATTTATAGCTTTTGTCTTGTTTCTTGCTGTCAATTCTGTTTTCAGTATTTTTTTTGTTAGTCTTTGTCTATATTTTTCTTTTAGTTCTTTAATATCTGTATTATCTATTCCTATTTTTTGCCTGTATCCTAGATATTTATAAGCATCTGTTTTTTCCATTGCTTCTATGCAGTCGCTGTGCTTATCCAATATGTAATCTTCTTGTTTAGTGTGTTTTCCCTTGACTATGCTATTTCTCTTACATTTGTCTGTTCCAAAAGCCATATTTATAACATTGCTGAATACTTCTGTTATCTTTAGTAATTGGTTGAGTTGTTGATTTGTTGCTGCCAGTAGTTTTAGATCATCCATGTACAGCAAATGTGTGATTTTGTGTTGGTATGTTCCAGTAATATTGTATCCATAATTTGTATTATTTAGCATGTTGGATAGCAGGTTCAGAGCAGGGCAGAACCAGAAAGGACTTAATGAATCTCCTTGGTATATTCCACGCTTAATCTATATTGGCTGTGATGTGATATTTAAATTTGTTTGGATGTTAAGTGTGGTTTTCCAATTTTTCATTACTATGTTTAGGAACTGTATCAATTTAGGATCTATTTTGTATATTTCCAATATTTGTAGTAACCATGAGTGGGGTACACTATCAAAAGCTTTTTGGTAATGAATGTATGCGTAGTGTAGCGACCTTTGTTTAGTTTTAGCTTGATATGTCACCTCTGCATCTATTATCAGTTGCTCTTTACATCCTCATGCTCCTTTGCAACAGCCTTTTTGTTCTTCATTTATAATTTTGTTCTGTGTTTTATGTGTCATTAATTTCTGTATAATGACTGAAGTTAATATTTTGTATATTGTTGGTAGGCATGTTATGGGGTGATATTTAGCTGGGTTTGCTGTGTCTGCTTGATCTTTAGGTTTCAGATAAGTTATTCCATGTGTAAGGGTATCAGGGAATTTGTATGGGTCTGCAATGTAACTGTTAAATAATTTAGTTAGATGTGAATGTGATGAGGTGAACTTCTTTAGCCAGAAATTTGCTATTTTATCTTTTCCAGGGGCTCTCCAATTGTGAGTAGAATTAATTGCTCGGGTGACTTCATGTTGCAAAATTATCACTTCAGGCATTTGTGGGATCATCTTGTATGTGTGTTTCTGCTTGTATCCACCGTGCATGCCTGTTATGTTGTACTGGGTTTGACCGTATGTTGCTCCAGAAGTGTTCCATGTCTTATGTTTGGTGGATTGTCTATTTTAATGTGTGTGTTATCTGTTGTCTGGTAAAATTTCTTTTGGTTTGTGTTTAATGTTTGGTTCTGTTTCCTTCTATTTTAACTTTTTTTGTATCTTCTAAGTTGTTTGGCCAATGCTTGTAATTTCTGCTTCTTTTCATCTAATTGCTCTATCGCTTCTTCTTGTGTGATTTTACCTAACCTTTTTCGTTTTTTGTCCGATATTTCATTTCTTAAAAATTGTGTTAGCTGTCCAATGTCTTTTCTCAGTTTTTATATTCTGATCTGTAGCCTGTGTTGCCATGCTGGTTTTGTGGGTTTCTTCTGTGTGTTGGTTGGTTCTGATCTCTGCCTAGTGTGTATATTTAGTGTAGTGAGTGCTCCTAGATAAACCAGTAGTTGTAACTCTTCCATAGTTGTATTTTCATTTATTTTGTTGTGTATGATTGCGTTGATAGTAGTAGTAGTTGTTGTTGTTGTTGTTTCGACTTGTGGGTCATTTGGTGGTCTATGCAAGAATGGGCTAATGTCTGTATGTGTGTCTCTGTATTCTATATATGCCAGCTGAAATTTTTCTTCTATATCTTACATGTGTGTCACTTCATGTTCTATTTGTGCTTGTTCTGGTGGCTGTCTTAGCATTTCGTTTTCCTCTGATTGTTTAATTGATGCATGTTGTTCTTTGTTTGTTTGCTCTGGTATGTTTGAGTCCATTACTGTATTTTCTTCTTCTTCTTCTTCTTCTTCTTCTTCTTCTGATAGCACATTATTTTGTTCCAGTATTTGTTGTACTTGTTTGATGTTTTCTAATTCTGACTGGGGTATCCTGTTATTTTTTATTATTACACGGATCTGATCAGCTAGTCGTCGTCCTGTAAAAAAATTTAACCATGGGTATCTGGTAATGTATGTTGTGTATACTTGTCACCTGTATCCAGTTGTGTTGGTTCCTAAGTTTGTTGCTTGGTAATAACAGAACACGAGGTGTCAGTTAACTTCATCTGACCATCTCATCCTGTCTGTTTTCTTTCTAGAGTGGTTGCAGGAAGCATATCCTGTGAAACACCTCTATTTGAATTTAAATCATTTTCCGTGTGGCTAGCAGTGTCGTTACCATTGTGGACGGGCATAGGGTTCAAGCGTCGTCCCCGACCATGACAGCACTTGTCCGAGGCTTTATTAGTTATGTCCTGAACCAACTAGTCACACTAAAAGGGGGGGGGGGGGGGGGTTAGCCTTATTAGTGGTTTGTTCTTTCCGTCGTCTTTTAAGACAGGCAGAACATACCGGAGGCCCATTCTTTTATTTTTTCTATTTCTGTTATTTCTATTTCTATTTCTTCTATTTCTATTTCTTCTATTTCTTCTATTTCTTCTATTTCTTCTATTTCTTCTATTTCTTCTATTTCTTCTATTTCTTCTATTTCTTCTATTTCTTCTATTTCTTCTATTTCTTCTATTTCTTCTATTTCTTCTATTTCTTCTATTTCTATTATTTCTATAGGCCAAAAACTAAGAAAACGAACTGTAGACACAATAGCATATGGAATATGTATATTCATCCTATTCAGAAAACTACGACTGTTACCAGTGACAAGAAGAAGAAACACTGCAGATAATAAAAAACCTAAAATAGACGAAGTCGTGCAGAATTGATGAAATATCATCCATAGAAATTAAGTATTGTATGCAGGAACTCAAGAAACCACCTGTGCTACTAACCAACGAGTCACTCATGGAAGGAATTTTTCCAAATTGTTTAACGATCGCATTGATAAATCCAGTACATAAAAAAGGAAATGAATATTGACCAGAAAATTATAGACCCATAGCTCTTTTACCAGTCATATTAAAAATATTTGAACGAGCCTATGCTCAGAGGCCCACAGCATTTATCATGAAATGTATGGTAATCAGTAAAAACCAGTTTGCCTTCCAGTAAGTGAAATGTACTATAGATGCAATCATACATCTAACTGATCACAAGCAATTTAGACAGTAGTAATAAATGTGTAGGGGTATTATGCACTTAACAAAAGCTTTTGACTTTGTACCTCATAAAACACAAGTAAAAATATTAGGGGCATATTGGATAAGAGGGATGGCAGGAGACTGTATCCTGTCATACCTGGAAAACAGGACCCAATACACACAAATTACAAAAATGACGGGAGAATAAGTAAGATCTGGGGCAAGAATTTTACTCTTCTCTGTCCCACAGGGATCCATACTTGGCCTATAGCTCTTCATTTTATATACAAATCACATCCCAAATACTGTAAATTATGGAAATATAATTACTTGAGATGATGATACAACTCTGCTATTCAAGGAAAATGAAACAGAAAACCTGGAAATAAGTAATGTTATCCAAAGCTTTGCTGAAATAAATCTGCATAACAACATTGCTAAAACACCTTTTAAATTTCAGACTAAAAAACCAACACACTGAAGATATCAACATTTGTATACATGGGAACCTAGCACAAAATTCCAAATACACAAAATTCCTTGACACAATAATCAATGAAAATTTAAACTGGGACAAGCACATAGAATACATAAGTGGAAAGCTCAGCTCAAACCTGTATGTTCTCCACAAACTCAGCTTCCTAAAAGACATAAATAATATGAAAATTACATATGACCCACTAATTCATTCCACATTAAGCTATGGCATAATTTTGTGGGGATGCACCTTCAAAACAAACCTAAATAGAGTATTCAAAATGTAGAAAAGAGCAATAAGAATAATAGCCAACATTAAGTGGAGAGAATCATGTCAGTCAGCATTCAATGCACTCAAAATGCTAACACTATCAAGCATTTAACTTTACGAACTCTTAGGCTGGTCAAATTCAAATACATATCTGATACTCGAGACACCAATCCCCAGCACCACGATGACACTAGGAACGAACTTCTTTCACGAACCCAGACATAATACCATGAAATTGAAAACAAAGCCATTCTATGCAGGTCCAAAAGCCCTTGAAAAACTTCCTTCATACTTGAGAGATTAACATTAAAAATATTTTCAAAAAGTCTCTTGAAAACTTTGATAAAACTTACTATAGCTAAATGTTTTCATGCACATAGCAGAATAATCCAAAATTGGCATTGTAATTGTATGAATAAAAATAGATGAAGATAAGTTTGAGAATGTAAGATGTGTACTAGAGTAAGACAAATTACATTGTAATAGTGTGTACTAAATACAGTTTACTTTTACAAATCTTTATCAGGTGAAGAATTTCCATGTATGAAATTTTCTGGGAAATGCTCTCCATATTTGGGTCTGCATATACAGGGTGAGTAAAAAAAAAATTTACACACACTTTGAAGCGTCATAGAAAATTTATTTCCCATTCTACAATGTCAAATTTCTGGAAATGGAAAGCTTAAATGTACTTTGCAAATGAGATTAATGTTCTAACTAGTGGCTTTCAGCATCAATACATTTCTGAATACGAGTCACCACTGATTCCGTACATCTTACCGAAGTGTCCAATGAGATTTCTGCGCACACCGCCTGAATCTCGTTCCAAAGTGTGTTCAGGTTACGTGGTTTACATTTGTACACATCTTTTACTGTGCCCCATAAGAAGAAATCCAGCAGCCTGAGGTCTGGAGAGCATGCAGGAAACTCGATTGATCCCCTGTGTCCTCTCCACTGGCCTGGCACATTGTGATTCAGGTATGCTCGTACACCCCTAGGATAGTGCAGCGGGGCGCCGCCTGGAAATAGAACTCATCATTACCGTATAATGCACAAATGGCAGGGAACATGGAGTCAGCAAGCATTGTTAGGTACGTTTCTCCAGTAACAGTACCTTCAAAGCGGAAAGGCCTAATGAGTCCCCTTGCAGACAAACCACACCGCACATTTACACCAGGCACATTCACAGCCTTTTAAACTGTAATGCGAGGATTATCTTCAGCACAGTACACACAATTGTGCCTATTGACAGTTTCATTGAGTTTAAATTGGGCTTAATCCGACCAAATTATGCTACCCACAAATCCCGGTTCACGTCTCACCATCTCCTGAACCCATTCACAAAATTCTAACCTTTGATCTGGATCGTCGTCACTTAGCTGTTGCACCAGCCTTGGTATGTACACATGGAACTTGCGTTTCTTCAGAATGCGTAGCACACTACTAGCACTTAGATTACTCTCACGTGCCGCTTGCCTTGAAGATTTGAGGCGAACGCTGAAACAGTTCCAAGACCGCAGTTGTGGAATCATCACTTGTAGCTGTACGAGGTCACCCTGATCAACGTTTATGCACATCACACACTGTTCCATGAATTTAAAATTTGTCTCGTAGATGTGTAATTGTTAACCTTGAAGGTGGTTCTGTAGCATACTCACTTCTCCACTGCCTTCGAACCACAGCTACATTCTCAAACTTCCAGTACCACTTAATTATCTGCTTCCACATTTCAAAGCTCAAACGCATGTCGGCCATGTTGCAGTTACTTCCTTGCCACTGCTGCCACCTGTTGAAGAAACATAACATCACTTGCTCTAAGACATTTAACCTTGTAGAATGGGAAATAAATTGTCTATGACAGTTCGAAGTGTGTATACATTTTTTTGACGCACCCTGTATTTGTGAGCTAAGTTTTTCCTGCTTGAAAATCAACTAGAGTAAATATTGATGCTCTTTGATGAGCAATAAGAGCAAGAATCTCAACAAGCAATCTCACTCCCATCAAACAAATTGCATAAAAGTGTGATAGGATCCATTGGTCTCATTACACAGGTTCTAAAATTGAATGTGCTTGCTTATTTAGATGATATGAAACTAGCAAAATATATACTCAGTTTTATTCAATTTAATTGATTTATTTTTATGGTATCATTTATGTCTTTTCCTGAAATGCAAAGTTAACTAATGAATGCAATCATTTTAAAAGATGTGGCTCTCTGCAAACCTCTACTTCCAAAAAATGACACCCAAATGAAAACAGTTGCCCACTCCTGATCAAGAGGAATCATCCTGAACCACCCATAATCCGAAACATCTCACCTACAGATGCAGAATGTTATTTGCTCTTGCCTTGCAGTTCTGAATTATCAAAACATCACAATAGGTGACCACAAGGAATTTTATCAGTAGGCCTACATGTCATCAACAAGTCCAAGAGGATGACCCATCAAATTCCATGTATTACACTTCCTTGACCATATTTCATTTTATTTGCTGCCCTAGTGGAGGATGCAAGTTAGAGCTGTTGAAGGAAGAGAGTGATAAACAACCAATTTTGAGAAAAAATTTTTCGGAAAGACATTGTGAAAATACATCACTGCTCTGGACAACTGATAACAGAGAAAACTTTGAAGTATACATGTGGTTTCGTTCTACGAACTATTTTACATACACAATAAACATGAACATGAAATAAGTTAAGAAAACAAATTTTAAATTTTGAGAAGAGTTTCATAACTAACATCATGGCTTATAAAAACAAGATCAACAGCTGTAAAGACACCCATCCTAAACAAGATTGGGCACACCAAAATTTGTTTAATGATGAAGATTACTTCCTATGTGGAATTGGAGGACACCTGGGTCATCAATTCATTGCAAAAATGGCAGCTCACTATACAACAGTATCAGGAGGTCCAGCCACAAACAGCATTAGCACTGCAGCTCATCATCACATCAATCTGGCAATATGTATTTGTCTTTGCTGACTGCCAGTAATTATATGTGGTATGGAAGGCAGTTGACTACAAATATTCAAAATTAAAGGAGTTATCTGATAGTATTAGATCCAGCAAAGAAAAGCTGGCTGACACGTAGCAATCAAAGAAAAAAAGTGTGTACCATCCTGAATAAGTTTCCTTTTGGTAGAATGCCCTGAACGTTTGATATCTGGATGACATATCCACCAATAGCGCTGAAAATGAAACATCCTATGAAATAAACATGACAGCTGAGGGGAAAGGCCAATAACACATTTTTTACACGTACATCACATTCAGCAAGCTACCTCTCAGTGTGTGTACTTCTGATACCACTAACTGATCACCACTAACCTGTTCCACTTAATGGTGCATGGGAAGAATGATCAGTAAACCTCTACATTAGCTCTACTTTCTCAAATTTCACCCTTCATCTGACTCATTTCCTAGGTTCGTTAGTCACAGAAACTAAATATGCCCACTGTTACTGGAGGAGCAAATCACATGTGAGGACTCCAAAAATTATTTAACTATGGCCCTTTGCACTTAGTGTGGAATCTACAGTTCAAGCTGTGCTACTGTAGTTTAGCTGCCTGTATCACCCTAATCAACTGGTTAATCCAGAAAAGAAGATATTTGGAACATTTGAGATGTGCCACTACAGAACAATGTTGAAGATAAGGTTAACTGATAAAGTAAGGAATGAGGAGGTTCTCCACGGAACTGGCAACGGAATGAACATTTGGAAAACACTAACAAGAAGGAACAAAATGGTATGTGTTTAGTATCATGGAGGTTGTCCCTGATGACTTGCGGGAGCTATAGAAGGTTAAAACTGTAGAGGAACACAGATTGGAATACATCCAAAAAATGAGAACAGAGTCTAATTGCTATCTGAGATGAGTATGGCACAGGAGATGAATTCATTGCAGTCCACATCAAACCATTTGTAATACTACAAAAATCTGAAAAATTGCTACTTACTGTAAAGAACTTGCATACAGGCACAATAGAAGACACTCACTCCTACCTAGAGTTTCCACTGTTTGAAAATTTGAGAAATTATGTTTGTGATTGTAATACTAGCATAATGACTATTAATAGCGGTAGCAGTACATGACTGTTTTCTGGAAAATAGTGTACATTCTATTGATAGCTTACCTCGGAAATATTGCAAAGTTTTATCATGATTTGAATATTTTGCTTCCCTTTCCAGTTTCTGTGGGTAGAGTTGTTATGTATCACAAACTAAGATGACAGCAATTATGAAAACGCTCAGAATGAGTGCAGGGTACCATGATGTGTGCCACTCAAACAGAGTATCAACCTAAACAGTGAACAAAGTGTCCAAAAGCACAGTCAGGCACAGATGTAGAAGTAGAAGAATGAGCCAATTCAAATAATTCAAACACGAAAAGCCAGCCAGGGAAAGACAGCAGCTAGCAACTGACTCTGAACTCTGTGTGGCTGAACCACAAAAGTCCAGTGGCACTGCCCAGTGTATGGTATGCAACATTCATGCTGCTTATGGTGGAGTCATGGGTCACTCCCAGTCACACTGGTTCAGTGGAGTAATGTGGAGTAATTATTGTTATTTATTTATATAACATTTTTAATCAAACCCCTACTCTGTTTTATCTAAGTAATCCTTCAATGTATAAAATGTATTGCATAACAGGTACTTTTTAGCTGCCTTTTTAAATAAATGTATTTTTTCAATTTCTTTAATCTCTTTTGGTAATTTATTGTAGGTAGGTAGGTATGGTAGAAAATGCTGTTTTATGTTTATTTTGTCTTGGTAAATGAAAGTTGAGTATCTCTTGTTGCATGGTCATTGACAGAGCTGTTTGTGCTGTAATTACCAATTTTATTTTTGATGTGTACATCTGACTGGTAAATGTATTTACATGGAGCAGTTGAAATCCCCAGTGTTTTGAACTGATCTTTACAATGAGATTGACTAGTGTATTTGATTATTATTCTTATGGTTATTTTCTGGAGTTTGAAAATTGTGTTCATATTTCGTGCATTTGTACCCCAAAAAAGAATGCCATAGCTAAGAACCGAGTTCACATATGAATAATATGTAACTAAAAGACACTGCATGTTACACACTGATAATATAATTCTAAGGGCATAACATGCCGATAACATTCTGTTTTCAAGTACCTTTGTGTGTTCACACCACTTCAACTGAGAATCAATATTCATTCCTAAAAATTTGGCATTTGTTACACTGTCTATAGAGGTGCCATCTACATTTAATTTAACATTGTCATTTTTTCTCTTCAAACTGAAATTCATGGCATTAGTTTTCTTTATGTTCAATGTCACTTTATTGATTATTGACCAATCAAACTTCCTTGAGAGTTTCATTTGCTTTCTTGGCACAGAGTTATCGTTTTCTCAGTGACTATAATATTGCTGTCATCAGTAAAGAGAAATTTTTCACCATGAGTAACACTACTGGGAAAGTCATTGATGTATATCAGGAACAGTACTGATCCTAATATGCTACCTTTTGGAACCCCTATATTAATGTATTTTGATTCTGATAAGTGTTTTAGTAAATGGTTAGATCTATTTGAAGTATGTGTTATATCTACTCTTTGTACCCTATCTGTTAGGTATGATCGAAACTAGTCATTAGCTACCCCTCTTATTCCTAATGCTTCTAATTTATTTAATAGAATCTTAGGGTTGACTGTATCAAATGCCTTAGAAATACCCAAAAATATGCCTGTGACACACTCATCTTCATCAAGAGCATCAAGTACAACTTTTGTTAATTCTACTATGTCTGACTTCCTATTTTTGCTACTTTATAAACAAAACTGATTATTTTTGAGAATGCTAACAGCAGAGAAATGGGCTGATAATTTTCTATGTCTTCCGCATTATCTTTCTTAAGCAAAGGTACAACTCTCTCCTGTTTTGACTGCTCTGGAAATGTCCCTGATGTGAAGGATTCATTTATTATATTTGTTATGGGGCCTTGTATAATCCCTATGCATTGTTTCAGTACACATATTGGTACTTCACCTACGCCTCTATTTTTAGTTTTTTAATTGTTTTACCAACTTCATTGTCTGTGGTTGGAAGTGACATTGTATTTAATGCAACATTTACAGATGTTATATTTGTTTCGGGGAATTATTTCTGTAACTTCTCTGCAATATTTGAAAAATTCTCATTTACATAGTTTGCTAAGAGTTTTGGGTCATTTATTACCTTATCCCCTCCCTTTGCAGTATGTTATTCTGCATTTGTTTGCATCTCCCAGTTTCCTTTTTATAACATCCCAGTCTGTTTTGCTTTTATTCTCTGCATTATATATTATCATTAAATGAGTTTTTTTCAGCAATCAGCAACTTCTTATAGATCTTTCTGTATATGATAGAAATTAAAGAATTCTGGTTCATTGCAAATCTTTTTCATGGAAATGAAGTGTTGAAGTGTTTGGGAGGACTTCTTAATACCTGCTGTTAGCCATCTGTTTTTGTGAAATGATACAGACATGCATACTTTTGGAAATGCATTTTCAAAGTTCAATTTAAACAATGTGGAGAATTTAGAGCACTTCATATTCACATTGGTTTCCTTATACACTATCCCAGCTTTGTTTTTCTAGTTCTTTTGAAAAATCTTTTATTTTGATTTCAAATATCACTTGTAGGCTTGTAATTCAGGGAATGATTCTATGCCTGATTTTACTGTTATTTGACAGAGATGGTCTGATAGATCTTTTAAAGCTACATCACATTTTTCCCTGTCCATATTTGTGACCACATGGTCAATTACTGATGCAGTCTGAGTAGCCCTTGTACTGTTGACCAATAGAGACATGCCAAAACTTTGAAGGATGTTTATGAAGGTGCTGCTGGATTCATTTATGATATTAGTGTTGATGTTAATGTCCTCCCACAGACATATGTTGACTTTGTACTTGTGACTATCTAGAACTTCTGTTAATTTACTGAAAAAAGTGTCCACACTACCACTGGCAGATCTATACACACAAAATGACCTGGTGATATCAAGCCCTGATATTTCGAAGTGTCTCTTCACTTACTGTAATGAGGTCATGTCTTGATTTGCACTGTGTTCCTTTTCTGATATAAATGCATGATCCTCCACCCCTTGAAGTTCTGCAGCAAGAGTTTGCCTTTTCATACAATGATAATATATGTTGGATTTCTGTGTCTACACCAGTGCTCAGTAATACAAACTACTGTGCAGTTAAAGATTGGAGCTCAACTTCTAATACTTTTATTTTATTTTTATTGATTGCATATTTTGATGGGGGATTGTTAAATGTCTGAAATGCCTGATGTCACTTTCCAATGTCTTGTTTTTCTGTGTGTCATCTGGTATATGTGATATTTGAAGTGTTAAAATCTGTTTTGTGAGTTTCAGTATTTTTTGAACTGCTGGAGGTTAGGCTGACATATGTGTGTGCGTGTGTGTGCGTGTGTGCGTGTGCGCGTGTGTGCGTGTGATGGGTTTTTGGAGGAACTTGTGACAGTGTCTCCAGTGGTCGCATGTTCCTTTCACTGTCTTAACACATTGCATGTATACAGTCATTTTGTAAAATATGACGGTATACATGTGGTGTGTTACATTACGTGGCCATCAGCACATAGTACATTCAGAGTTCTTCATATCAATATGAAACAAGAAAATGCCCTGTCTACAATCTAAAACGTTATCTTTATGGCGTGCACATGGCTTACCAGTCTGCACATCAAAGTTTTAAGCTTAAAGAATCAAATCGCTTTCTCAGCTACTCAGCAACGCAACACGTGAAGTCACTAGTTCACACTGTGCGACCACTGATATTTTTCAGTGACCATGAACACAATGCACAGTAGTAAATGCACAGCACAACAATAGTACTACACCCTAGGCCTACTGTTCTAGTCTGATTAAAATTACTTGTTAGTTGAAACTTCATGTGTTGGAAGTGTCTCCCTCCAATTAGAGCAATCATTGTTGCGACAACAGTTCATTGTTGCGAACTGCCACAACAAATGGTCAGTTCACTTCCAATTCATTGTTTCGCATGTTTTTCTTCATTTTGGATCCCAAATCCTAGGTCTGGCCCTTTTATTTTGCATTTCATCACACTTGATAAACATGCCCAAAACACACACAAAACAATGGCAATGAAATAATTCACTTTGGTACACACCAATAGCCAAAGACTAATGGATTCTTTCACACTAGACAAGATTTCGTTTCATGTATTCAGTCATCACAGAGATCAGCTTACAGTAAGTAAATTTCATACAACATTGCAGTAAACCGAAGTACTTGAAGGCAGCAATCATTGCATCAGTTTCTAGAGATAAACAAAAACAATACAATTGGTGGTTCAGAGTGGTACAGTCTGAAATCTTTCATTGCATCATTTTCATCATTATATTGACAGTTTTATTTGCTCTTATTTTTCTTCTATCATTCTTTTTTTGTTTGGAATCTGCCTGTGTCGCCTATAACCTGTAAATGAGTTCCAACTAAGACTGCACATTAGTAGGTATCGTGTCAGCTCGTATACCAAAAACGAGATATTACAGTTAGCTTTTAACCCTGGAACTGAGTTTGTTCATACAGGTCAGCTTCAACCGCCGTGAGCAAAACGAGCATTATTGACAGTTCTGCCACAGGTTTCTGCCCTCCATTTTCTCAGATACCTTGCACATCAAGAGGCTGCGATTGGGTTAAATGATGAGTAAATTCAGAGCTACAACACGCGTTGTCGGCTGCAATTCAGTTATTTAAAATCAGCTGTGAACAAAGCATCTCGTGTTTCCGCCACACCTGATGGCGCCAGCTTCCAACAGCTCTCCGCATTACATCAACAGCATTTCAGCACTTGTTAATCCATCTGCCCTCTTTGCGTGTCGCCTTTAACTGAGCGATAGTCGATGTGGCAACATTCCAGCGCCAAGTAACAGTTCTGTGATTATTCTGACAAATAAGAATAGCATATCAAAATTGTGCTGATGTATCAAACTGCAATCCCGGTACGTAAAATATTCCTTGATTATCGAATACACCTTTCTCAATCAGAAGCCCTATTTTACTAATTCATTTTCAATTAAGAAGTTGTGGAACAATAAAGAGCAACAGCGATAACAATACACGCTCGAGTGCCCCTAGCCACTAGTGTCTACCCAACGGGGCCGCCCTTCGTTGGCGTGGGGCCGCGCGCAAACTTGCAAACGGGGCTCTCCCGCAAACCCCCTTCCCTGCCCCTCCAACATGGGAGTTTTCACATCCTCTGTCACCATTTCTCTGAACGCTAATTTCTCTCAAAAGGTGTGATGCAACAATCTTCTGAACAATCACCATTTCTATTTACACCTAGCTCTTTCAAGTGTTTTTACATAGCATTTTCATTTCTTCATCCTGTATGTATTTTAAACTTTCTAGAGAAAAAGGTCGAATGTATCAGTGCTTAGGCAGTTGGCCAAACCCTTCTTTCAAACTTTTTAACACTGTCTACAACAGGATAGAAAAAATCTATTTCGTATTTCTCGTCTGAAGATTGAGCTCTAAACCATGTCACCATAATCAAATTGCTTCGCCTCCTTGTCAATTCTCTTTCCTCTAAATTTTGCTTCGGTCTATAAACTTTCAACTCTCTCTTTCACTGTTAGCTGCAACTTCACGGAAATTCTCGAACTTCACTAGACTTTCGAGAGATTCAGTTGCTACTTTCACGTCCATGTTTTCTGTTTGAAGTGCCTTACTTGTTGCGTTAATCGCAAAAAGAAAACCATACCATATGACGACGCCTACAATAAATTAAAAGCGCTTTGATTCGTTCACAGCAAGAGAGCGCTTCGCTCTATTTTCGATACATCAGTGCTGTTGCTCACCTCAAGAAGGTCGTCTGACCTTATAGCTTTGACACTCTCCACCTTAATTTCCCATCGAGTATCAGAACGCAGCTTCACCTTCGACGTTGGTATAGCGTTCAATAAGATTTCCCATCTGAAAACAATGCATGTTCTTTAAATTACACCAAAAGTGAGTGCTTTTGCTATAGATTTTGCCGCCACATGTCATAAAATGCTCTTCGATTGCAATTTAGGATTCTGGCTTAAACAGTACTTTCATAACGTTTCATATTTACGTCATTATCGTACCTTTGGCCTCTGTCCTAGTTGATCTAGTTTGGACAAAAGTGTTTCAATCACACTGTCTCCTGTTGTTAAAGTGACGTTCAGAAATTCGAGGAAGTGTTGTTCTACAGTCACTACCTCTTCTGATAAATTTACAAGCCTAACAATGTCATTTGTTTGTCACATATCATGAGTACAATGAAGTGTGATAAAAATATTTACTTTCTTACACAGTATTAACAATGCTGTTTTTACCATGTTGGCAAGCATATTTATGAGTTCATTTTGAACCTTTTCCAGAGATAATTGTCCCGAATTTGTGTTTTTACCCATCCTAAATGTTCCTGAAAAACAGGGTCGAATTCTGTTATTTCGATCACACCATGAAAAATACCATTTTTTCTTGATACAACTTGTCGCTGGCTCCTCTTAAATCCAGGATAAAATTAAAACCATATGGTCTGTTGTGAAGGAAGTGTCTAGTCAGCAACATAAGGTCGACGATATAAAGTCAGTTCGCAGTAAAAATATTTCTGTTACTGATAAATCAGATATATGTATAGTGTATAACAATCATTTTCTGAGCATTGCTGGTGAATTAAATAAAAATTGTTTCTACAGGGAATCATAACTTTCTAGACAAATGCCTTTCCGAGATTGATGTCAAATACTCCTGTGATACAGACAAAAGGGAGATCGAGTCAATAATTAAATCACTTAAGACTAAGGACTATCATGGTTATGATGGAGTGTCTAGCAGAAATTTAAAGTATTGTGCTGCAGATGTTAGCCCTGTATTTAGCGATATTTGTAATTTTTCCTTTAGGAATGGTCAGTTTCCTGAGCGATTAAAATACTCAGTAGTAAAGCCGCTTCATAAAAAAGTGAGAAAGGGATAATGCAGATAATTTTAGACCTATTTCTATTCCATCAGTGTTTGCAAAAGTTATTCAAAAGACTATGTATGTAAGGATAATTGATCATTTTATATCACACGATTTGCTACCAAATGTACAATTCGGCTTTAGAAGTCTTAACTGAAAATGCTATATTCTCTTTTCTCTGTGAGGTACTGGATGGGTTAAACAAAAGGTTTCGAACATATGGCATATTTTTTATTTAAATAAGGCATTTGACTGTGTTGATCACAAAATATAGCCCCAGAAGTTGGACCATTACGGAATACAGGGAGTAGCTCACAATTGGTTCACCTCTTACTTTAGGCAACAGGTAGCAAAAACTCATTCACAATGTTGATAACAGCTGTGATGTGGGGTCTGAGTGGGGTACTGCCAAGTAGTGTTGCGGGTAACTCAAATATTTCTGTTTGATGTAGTAGAGGATGTTTTGTGCAATATTGGCTTGGTTTCAAATAGTGCAGTACATGACCTCAGTTCATGGCTTGTAGAAAATTAACGCTAAAACACAGTTTTTACAGTTTCTAACACAATTTAACAAAACCTGTCATTTTAATTTCACAAAACGGGCATATGATTAGTGAAACTGAACAGTTCAAATTTCTAGGTGTTCATATAGTAAGCTGTCGTGGAAAGCCCACGTTCAGGATCTTGTTCAAAATCTTAGTACTGCCATTTTTGATATTCGAACGGCATCAGAAGTGAGTGATTGTTCGACACTAACATTAGTCTACTTTGCTTATTTTCATTCGCTATTGTCGTATGGTATTATATTTTGGGGTAACTCTTCCCATTCTAAAAGGATATTTTTGGCTCAAAAACGGTCGGTTCGGGCGATAAGTGGTGTTAGTTCACGAACCTCTTGCCGACCTCTGTTCACCAGTCTGGGTATTTTGACATTGGCTTCTCAATACGTGTATTCCTTATTGTCGTTTCTTGTTACCAATATTAGTTTATTCCCACGAATAAGCAACTTTCACTCGGCTAATACTCGGCAGAAATCAAATCTGCATTTGGATCGGACTTCCGTAACTCTTGTGCAGAAAGGTGTGCAGTATACTGCTGCATCCATTTTCAATAAACTGCCACTCGAATTCAAAAATCTTAGCAATAATCCACGCGCTTTCAAATCGAAACTGAAGAGTTTCCTCGTGGGTCACTCCTATTCTGTCGAGGAGTTCCTTGAAAAATTAAGCTGATTTTTATTGTATTGCTGATAGAGTTTACTTAAACTTATGGACTGACTAAGGTTCATGAACATTTATTTTTATCTGTTATTACGGTTATGTTTTATTTCATGTACTGACACGTTCCATGACCTTGGAGATTTGCTCCTCAATTTGGTCCTACGGAAACTGAGGAGTAAATAAATAATATCCATATTATGTTGTGCTAGGTACCTGATGTTGAGAGTGTTTAGAACCCAATGACAATGATACTTCACTTTTTCTAGCAGTTCAAGGTCAATTTTATCAACAACAATGTTTCCAATGTATCTCTCATTCTGTCCAATTTTTGTGTACAGTTTGTCGTTAAACAGTTCACACTCTTGAAGCCGATTTGCGAAACGAATAAAATCACAGAGTCCACCACTTAACAGCTTGTTTGAAGGAAATCCAAAAGTTTACAGCAAAAATAGAAACCTTTGTCGGTAGACCTCTAACACACATGCCGTTTACAATCCCTCTTTTCCCAATTTGGGAAAGTTCTTACGTAAAAATGAGTAATTTTCTTCTGTTCAATAAGGGATACTCAAAATTTACGATTTTAGTAGGGCCTTTCTGAAAAATTTCATTCATCATGAAGGATGTTAACATATTAGGCCAAGTGCCTGGGTCCGAATTTGTGACTACAGCACGATTGCTACTAATAGGCCTACCTGAATGTAGAATAGCAGGAGGTGTGCGTTCCAACGCTTCATGTTCACTTTTAACTATGAAAGGGTACAGTACCGCCCGACATTGAAAATAGGTACAACATTCTTCATTATTGTCAGAACAACATTTTTCTAATAATAACTCAATTTCAATTAATACAGCGAAGCCAGATATCAGTGTGGGAAAGAATGACTATTTATTTAATTGATCACATGTGCACTCCCACAAATTAAATCCCTTCATCCAGTTTGGTGAGATCTGTGAAATGAATGAATGTATGGTCGTCTGCTAACCGCAGATAGTGAATGTGAATAGATGATCATCTTTGAGACGATCCTTTGGCCACCTTTGGTGGGACCAAAGAGATGAAATTTACCTGAGCTTTGAGCGCCTGAAATGTGGCTGACCAATACGGTAGCAAGGTGCTTCCCCACTTCGGCAGAGGTGAGAGAGAACCTGAAGAACGGCCATGTTTGAGCACTCTGCCGCTGGATCTTGTGCTGTTAAGACCTGTCTTAGGTGTGCTCCGTAATGACAAAAGAGTGGAGACATGGTATGCATGTGGAATATTTAAGAATAGTTTGAAATAATAATTTCTCTATTTCAGGAACTTTTGTGGGGAGAATTAAATGTCAGGCAGGTAATATTAATGGGATCGTAGTAATCTTCGGAAGGGACCAACAGTGACAATGAAACCACGTGTAGCAATAAGTTGAAATACTTCCGTGTGCTTAAGTTAAGCTGAATTACTAGCATGTGTACTATAAGTTGAGATATTTAAGAAATGGCGTGTGCAGGACTTTAAATTAGAGATGAGTACTTCCACGTGGTGAGTACTGTGTGAGTCTCAATCTGTGTATGAGACAAAGGATAAAGAGAAGTACTCATCCATGGTATCAGTTGAGGACTCGTGTGTGTGATGAATATGTTCTTAATATTACTTTGCGTGATATGTTTCCGTGTGACGCTTGATTCAAACTATAATACTCAGAGAAGCAAGGTGAGTCAGCCGTCTATCCAGCAACGCCACTTGGCTTGCATTGCACAGGAAGACGTGCATATTTCTCCAGAGTTCATAGTAGGAAAGTAGAATTATGTAGTGGGGCAGTGTCGTGTGAAACTGGGTTAAATATTAATTGAAGTGGAAAAACTGAAAGTGATAATGTTGTGACTAATCCCTGTGTTGTATTTCGTGTTGTAGTGTGGTGTATGTCATGTAATTTAAGTATGTGTGGTTTGCATGGGAGAGTAGCAAGGTAGTTTCAGAGGTAGTGGGTTATGCGTGTTCCTTTTGTACTGCTCGGTCTGGAGGAAAGTTTCGTGATGATGATTGTGAGAGTCGAAGTGTGAGAAATAATAAAAGATCCACCATCCTATCCAGAAAGTGCACTGTAGCGTTAAATAATTACGAGACCATAATATAGAGATTCACCAATGTAAAGCCATGCCCACTGGGCGGAATTTCTCATGTGTTATTGTTGTAGGTTATAGAATTTATCGGAATAAATAAGATAGTGAAAAGAAAAAGATTGGTGGCCTTTTCCTTCGAATTGTATGTTGTCAAGATATCCAGAAATTATAATGTGTGCGCCACTCATATTCAGTGCGATGGCCACGTGTTGATAAAGCCGTTAAATAAAAAAAAGAAAATGTGGTATTGCCAGTGCGTAGTGAACAGTCAGTTCTGTAAATTACTGATAGATGCGTGTTTCCGTTGCGTATTATTCATACAGGAGGATAATTTGTAACTTAATTGTGAGTACGAGAGTTCATGTTACTCGATAAATAAGAATGAATCCACTCGCTTGGCAGACCACTCATCTTGCAGGCCTGACTGCTTGATGCCACAGTATGAGCAAGGCATGTGGGTGCCTCTCAACTAAAATAGCACTTTATGAGAGGCTTCTGTTAATGCCATCGTCCTAAAGCACACGTTAGTCTCGCTATCTGAAGTTATTGGTCGAAGAAATTTTTCGAAAGAGCCTTTCTGTGAATTCAAAAACTGTTCATGTTTTACCTCAATCATTACTAAATCCGTCTTTTTCACGAGACATTTCCCTGTTGGCACTTTCAACTTCACAGGACAGGCAAAAACACTATCTTCACGTAGGGTGCACACACAACACATGAAACTGCGTGAAGTGGAAAGTTTCGTACGTTTAAACTGACAAGGAACAAATTATTCTGTGGGGGAATGATTGTAAGCCACAACAATGAGTAGAAAGGATGCGGGGAGGCGCTGAGAAACAATGAGTCTCGTACCTCAATTTACGCATGAGCAATAGTCATGTGCTGACAACAGATCTTACTATAGCACATCAGTATCATAGCCCCGGTTCCCTCAACTCCCACGCAGGCATTTTCGGAGATGTACTGCAGAAACCACAATCTTGTCTCAGTGGGTATGTAATAAGTTACATTAAAATTAGTTTTAGAAACACCTTTATTTTTTCAATCGATCAGTACTCACAAAATTACAGGTGACAATTTTTAAATTACCGCCTAATGCTACGCGCGGAGTTCCTAGAAGCGTTGGGCCCTGTGCGGTTGCACCGTTTGCATATACCTACGGTCGGCCCTGTTACCCAACAATTTCACTCGCTCATTGCGAAATACTCGTTTTAATGCATTGCAGGAAGGTGGAACTTCGCACCATTCAAGAACACAGAGACCTTTCTAATGCCATATATAGTCGCAAGTGCCTCGCCCTCAATATGGGAATCGCTCTGTGTTACCGACAAGGTCTCCGAGGCAAACGCAATTTGCTGCTTCTTGTCACTGGGATTTCAGTGAAAGAATGGTGTCAATGCCGTATAGGTTTACCAACGATTGACATCGTTAAACATTGAACGGAGATGTTGCTTTATGTTTCTGGCATGTCCATTGACATGCCCTAACCATTCAAACTTTACCCCTTCCCTATGAACCCAACTGAACACATAACCAAGGTAAGCAGCCTGTGGAACAAATTACCGTTAGTAACTTACCTTTCCTCATGGTCTAGCAACTGGCACTTTGTCGACTGCTACAACACGTTCTGTCATTGGTGCTATACCGTCCTTAGTTGACACATGCATTAGGTATTGCTTTATAGAAGCCAAAGAAATACATTTCTCAAGCCTTTAACAACCCATTGCCTAACTGACGCTGGAAAACTGCCTGAAAATTTTTCAAATGCTGTTCTCTCGTGCAGTCAGTAACCCTGATGTCTAATTCGTTTATGCAGAATGGAATGTGTGTGCTAAGTTGCTCAAGAAAGCGATTCAATATTCCTACAGCTGAAGGTAACCTAAGTGGGAAACAGTTGAACTGGTATATCTCTAAAGGAGTATTTAATACTAAACTCTGCCAAGATTCAGCATCCAATTACAAGTATGCAGTTCTGATCAATTTTGGAAAATACCTATGGCTGACCAATTTAGCCAACACTTCTTCCAGATGCAGTACAGGATAAACATCTATTCGACTTCGTGCATCGATTGTGTGTTTGAAATCGCTATGAGGTTTAAGTGCTATTTGGTTTTGGTATCACGACCCAGTGTTTGGACCACTGGCTTGATGAAACCGATGATACTATCCTGAGAGTCTGGTATCTGTCAAATTCTGCCTACCAAAGCAAAATGCGTGAGGCAGCTTTGACAGACTTCGGAACTGCCAACAGTTCCAGTGTAATACGGGCCACAAACTGATAGCCCTAACCAGATCCTTATCAAGTTGATCGAATAACTGGCAAACCCCTCTAAGTTCTGAAATGGTCCTGCCCAACAGCCCAGGTTAACTTTAATGACTTCCTCAAATCCAAAAATAGTGCAAGCACCAAGTTCAAAAATGCCAACTGAATTTTTCATTGGACAGTTTGAGCTACCATTCAGTTTCCTGTATTTGGCAGTTACCAGTATTTGTTCCCAGAAGGCATCTCTTGCCCACTGTAAGATACTACTTCTTGACGCTGAGAGTCACACATATCCAAATTGATTAGACTGGTCGAGGTCCCCGTGTCCAACTTCGTGCAACACCCAACTAGCTTCAATTTTTTTTTAGTCATCTTACTGATTTGATGCAGCCCTCTACGAATTCCTCTCCCATGCCAACCATCTCAGAGTAGCACTTGCAACCTACATCCTCAATTATTTGCTGGATATATTACGATCTCAATTTTTGCTCTACAGTTCCCTCTAGCACCATGGAAATCGTTCTGTGGTGTCTTAACAGATGTTCTATCATCCCATCCCTTCTCCTTGTCAGTGTCTCCCACATATTCCATTCTTCTCCAATTCTGCAGAAAACCACTACATTCCCTACCTCATCAGTCCACATAATTTTCAACATTCTTCTGTCGCACCAAATCTCAAATGCTTCGATTCCTTTCTGTTCTGGTTTTCCCACAGTCCATACTTCACTACCATAAATGCTGTGTTCCAATGTACATTCTCAGAAATTTCTTCTTCCAATGGAGACCTATGTTTGATACTAGTAGACCCTCTTTGCCAGGAATGCCCTTTTTCCCAGTGCTAGTCTGCTTGCGATGTCTTTGATCAGTCCGTTATTTTGCTGCCTAGGTAGCAGAATTCCTTAGCTTCATCATGATCATCAATCTGTGTGTAAGTTTCTCACTGTTCTCATTACTCTGGTCATTGGACTGTACAAACCGATCAGTGGATCTCACTTTCCCTGCGAATGTTATCACTGATGTCCTTTCACGTTGAATTTTGATCCCATGCCAGAACCTTTCTCTTCCACCATTGCTTCTTCGGTGTACAGGTTGAGCAGTAGGGGGTCAAAGACCACATTCCTGCCTTACACCTTTTTTAATCCTAGCACTTCGTTCTTGGTAGTCTATTCTTATTCCCTCTTGGCTCTTTTACATATTGTACATTACCCATCTTTCCATACAGCTTGCCTCAATTTGTCTCAGAATTTCTAACATCTTGCGTCATTTTACATTTCCGAACACTTTTCCAGCTCTACAAGTCTTATTAACGAGTATTCATTTTTCTTTAGTCTTGCTTGCATTATCAATCGCAACGTCTGAATTGACTGATACCTTTGCCTTTTATAAAGCAAAACTGATCATCTAACATTTTCAGTTTTCTTTTCCATTCTTCTGAATATTATTCTTGTCAGCAACTTGGATGCATGACTAAAGCTTATTGTGCGATAATTCTCGCACTTGTCATTACCACTCTTTCTACACACCAACGTGAATGGTCGTGGTTGCCACTTCACAACTATTTTAGAAATTCTGGCGGAATGTTATCTATTACTTCTGCCTTATTTGATCTTAAATCCTTCAACGTTCTTAAGTTCTGATTCTAATACTGGATCCCCTATCTCTTCTAAATCGACTGTTGTTTCTGCTTGTATTCCAGACAGATCTTCCCCTAATGTTACCACCCTTGCTTTTAGTTTCACCGAATGTTGTTTTGACTTTCCTGTATGCTGAATCAGTCCTTCTGACAATCATTTTTTCGATTTCTTCACATTTTCCACGCAGTCATTTTGTCTTAGCTTCCCTGCGCTTCCTATTTATTTCATTCCCCAGTGACACTTCCGTATTGCTGAATTTCCCGCAACATTTTTGTACTTCTGTTACCCATTGTTTCTTTGCAGTTACCTTCTTTGTACCTATGTTTCTCTTTCCAAATTCCATGATTGCCCTTTGTAGGGATGTCAATTCCTCTACAACTGCTGCCTACTGAGTAATTCCTCACTGCTTTATCTATAGCCTCCGACAATTTCAAGCGCATCTCGTCATTCCATAGCACTTCAGTTTCTCACTTCTTTGTGTATTGATTCTTAGTGACTAATCTCAAACTTCAGCCTACTCTTCATCACTACTACTTTGTGATTGAGTCTATCTGCTCCTGCGTGCGCCATACAATCCAGTATCTGAGTTCATAATCTGTCTAATCATGATGTAATCTAACTGAAATCTTCCCGTATCAGCCAGCCTTTTCCAAATATACCTCTTGTGATTCTTGAACAGAATTCGCTATTACCAGCTGAAATTTATTACAGAACTCAGTCTTTCTCTTATCTCATTTCTTGTCCCAAGCCCATATTCACCTGTAAACTTTTCTTCCACTTCCCTCTAACTGCATTCCAGTCCTCCATGGCTACTAGATTTCATCTCCCTTTACATACTGTATTACCCTTTCAACATTATCTCTTCACCTTCAGCTTGCAACGTCGGCATGCATACCTGAACTATCACTGTCGATGTTGGTTTGCTGTCTATTCTGATAGGAACAACCCTATCTCACTCTGTCCTACCTTCCTATTCGTAACTAACCCTATTCCCGTTATACCATTTTCTGCTGCTGTTGACATTACCCTATACTCCTCTGACTAGAAGTCCTTTGCTTTTCATTTCACTTCACTGACCCCTACCATACCTAGATTGAGCTTTTGCATTTCCCCTTCCAGATTTTCTAGTGTCCCTACTACATTCAAGCTTCTGACATTCCCAACCCCGACTCTTACAACATTATGCTCTTGTTCGTTAGTCAATCTTTTTCTCATGGCAGTCCCTTCCCGGAGATCCAAATGGGGGACTATCCCAGAATATTTCGCCAATGGAGAGATAATGATACTTTTTAAATTATTGGCCACATGTTCTATGAACAGACTTGCTTTAATGCAGTGGTTTCCATTGCCTTCTGCATCCTCATACGGTTGATCATTGCTGTTTCTTCCGCCATTAGGGCAGTTTCCCCTCCCTAAGGACAACGCCATTGACAAAGTGAGGGTGCCTTCTTATGCCGGAACTCTTTGGCCGCCTAATGCTGATTATTAACCAAAATTTAAGCGGTGGCGGGTTTCGAAACCGTGACCGTAGACGTTCTGATTACTAAAAGCCGCTATCACAACACCGCACGAAACTGCTGAGTGTCCGGCGTACAGCAGGTGACAAAGTGCAAAGAGATGCGCGCGTTGCCTGCTCTCTGTTTTAGAATGGAAGAACAACTAGGCTCATACGCGCCCATGTCAGAGCTGTAGGAAACTAATACGAAGAGGAGTTAACGACGACTACACGTTAATCCCAGTCAACGGAAATAATGACAGCTAAACACAGGGACACTGAGAAAGGTCTATAAAAATACGCCGTAGAGAAACGGAGGTTCTGACCTAAAAATGAAATCGCCTTCGCCCTATTTCTACGACGGATAAAAAGTAAAACTCAGCCGGCAGCCCGCGCGTCGTTCGCTAAAATGGCCAATAACTCAGACAGCAAACAAACTTTAACATTAAGTCGTTAAAAAAAGGGGAATTCCGTCTGGAAATGGCAGACGGTCAAATGAGCACAAAGTGATGGAGGACGACCACTTAAATGGCGATGACTACAAAGACAGTGCCCAGTACTCATCCTAGCTAGAATTATGTCATAGCGACAGCCGAGAAGAGGTCGTCGAAGTCACTGGGAGAGGCTTAACAACCCAGAGCTAGCTCCCACGAAGACGACCACCAGTGGTGAAGTCAAAGTGATACCACCTGCTGACAGACGGCAATACAGAGGTCAGAGGGAATGTAAGAATTAGCGGGCTAAGGTAGGAGTACTGCAGTCTTGCGAGCAGCGTCAGCGGCCTCGTTTCCCATCAGACCGACGTAACCAGGAATGCGCAAACATCACAGTAGCTCCAAAGAGAGTAATTGACAGCTTTTCTGGACCCATTTCACTAAGAAATGGAGGGTGTACATGCTTTGGAGGGCACTGAGATAGTGGGAGCTTATGACGCAGTGTCGTCGGATGTACGACGTGGCCCGATACTGGGCAGAAAGCACTGCTGTGAATACTAAGCAGTGTTCCGCAAGCAGATACCGAAGAACGTCGTTGCCAGTAACGAAGGCCGGAACAAGAGGCGAAAGTGAACTCCAGGAGGTATCAGAAGAGGGATGTGCCCCATACTGGCTATCAAAGGAGTCATAGGAGAAGGCATAGGATGGGTGGCCACAAGACGAGCGGCATGCGTATCTGAGGAAAAAGTCACGGCATTAGGACAGAGGTAGTTTGGCAGCTTCTGCAAACACTCAACCAGTCTACAACAGGCGCCAGAGGCCAAACGGATGCCACGATGGTAGATAGTGTTGAGATTGTGTAAGAGGGACGGACGTTCAGATGCATAAACAAAACACCCATAGTCTAGTTTCCAACGGACAAGGGGCCGGTAAAAACGGAGGAGGGTGGTTCGATCTGCTCCCCAGGAAGTACCACTGAGCACACGGACACTGAGGGTCCGAATACAGTGGCATGTCAGGTAAGACACGGGGGGAGGACCAAGATAGTTTCATATCAAGCACGAGCCCTAGGAATTTCGTAATTGCAACGAACGGAAGAGCAACAGGCGCAAGACGTAAAGACGGTGGATGAACAATTGCGCAGCCACAAATTCATATAAATGGTTTTGTCGGAGGAAAAACTAAAGTCATTGTCGATGCTCCATGAGTAAAGACAATCGAGACATTGCTAAGGCCGCAGCTCTGTCAAGTCCGTGGAGAACTGCAATAGATAGCAAAATCGTGAACGAAGAGGGAACCGGAGATGCCCGGCGGGAAACAGGCCTTTATAGGGTTAATACCGATAGCAAAGAGGACGATGCTGAAGATGAAACCCTGAGGCACACAGTTTTCCTAGATATAAGCGTCCAACAAGGCCGAACCCGCACACACCTAGAAAAATGTCTTTGAGGAAACGAGATATTCCGCCTCGGAAGGCCCATATGTAGAGAGGAAGGAGGATACCAGTCTTCTAGTAGGTGTCGTAGGCTTTCTCCAAACTGAAAAACATGACCACAATCTGGGCGATGGTTGAATCTACTAACACCAGTATTGCTGGCCCCCGTTTCGATCACAGACGAGGTGGATTATTCCTACACGTCTGTCAGGGGCCTGAAGATAGCATAGTAAAACGCTGAAACTGGTTGCCTGTAAACTAAGGTTGAAAAACTGACGGCTGAAAGGTGTTTAATTTGATATCCTCTATCCAACAACCGAGTCCCTCAACCATCGCTAAAAAGATGGACGTACAAAGAGAATGAGTACATCCCAAAGGATGTTTACAATTGAACTCTAAAATAAATTAGCTATCAATCTTGATAATACGGCTACAAGAGAAACGGACCATCACTGTTTTAGGCTGTACAGAAAACCTACTTGTACAGGCAGTTATTCAGTCTTGGCTTGTTGATACTCAGGATGGTGGCATTTTCGATGAAGGACAGGTTATAAAAGGAGACATTTACTGACCAAGAGAACAAATGGAAACTATCAGGAGAACAAAGCCAAGGAAATTATGTAAATGTTCGAGTGTTATGAAGGAAGAGTGTCAGAAGTAATTGCAAGACAGTTTCGTAATATCAGTTTTTGCGAGTAAGATTTGAAAGTAATGACATTCTGAGGACGCCTCCTGACGAAGTTTAAAGACACTGAAGTTTTTATTTACCGTTTATAAGAGCCTGGCAGTACATCAAAAAAGTAGAAAGATTTTATAACAAGTATTTCAAGAAGCTCTCAAAGCCTCTTCCAATCGTCCACCTCGACGAAACGGCCATTTGAGCAACAGCCCTACTCGCCGGATTAGACGCTGTCGTAGCGGCAGGCCGGCGTATATAAAAGCTGCGAGCCTTTGACTGCCATCAAGCAGAAGCAAATGCAATTATAAAAAAATCCTATTCCTGTAATGTTATTTCCATATAGTTTCACTTTAATACTTTACACCGTTGAATACGTACAGTATGAACAACAACTCGATGACAAAACTAAGAAAATTACAAAAATTAAAAGTCAAGAATCAGATTTCCAAAAGCTGCATAGCTGTATGAAGGTGCTTTATTCACACTACCAGTTTCACATTACCAGTTTCACGTCAGTATAGGTGCACCTTCAGGTTTATCTTTCTAAATACGAATTACTGTGTGAAATTTAAGAAATAGTATGAATATAGAGCCAGTGTGTTGCCATTTAACAAAAACTTTTTACGAATACTTACAATGGTTATATTTCCATAATATAGATGGACAATTACGCAGTCCCAGCGATTAGAACCTGTTGGATCACGCAAAGCTTCTTTGTTGTTTTTCCTTTTTCTCCACACTTTTTCTGCATGGGCTCTCTTCCTCTCCTCTGTCCGTTTTGTTATGCTTTCTTCGGAGCTTCGTTCTCCGACTTAATCTGTCAACTTTCTGCTAAAATGCCTTTGTCCAAAATATCTGAATAATTTATCAGCTTTTTGTAGATTCTTTTTGACCTCATATCCGGGATATAGTTTTACATCCCATGCATTTAAGAATTTTGTGCATAAGTCTTGTTTTTGGAAGCCTAGAGACGTGTCCATAAAATTTTAATCGCCTTTTTCGAATGTCTGCTGCAAGGTTGGACAATTTCTCAGCCCTCTTCTATTTTCTTTGGTCCTAGTATCTTTGATGCTTTTACGTTCCTTTAATAAGAATTCTAGGTCACCTTTTATGTGGACTGTCAGGATTTCACTGGCATACAAGACTTCAGGTTTTAAAACTGTATTATAGTGCCTAATTTTAGCGTTTTGGACAAGCCTTTTTATTGTACACCTTGTATGTTCTTCAATAGGCTCTAGTTTGAGCCGAATGTTTTGTGCTATCTTGTCTTGCCCCGTAGGTTCAAGGACTTCAACTAATTATTTAAAATATCTAACACTATTGGTATATCCGTATTTTGGAGTCAAGTTTTGGGTGTCAGTCTTTGTGGCGATGAACTCAGACCTAAGGTAAGATATTCGCAGACCAACTTTCTCTGCCCATTCTTTAAGGGTTTCAACCTGTTCGATTGCTGGTATCCGCTAGTAAGGCTAAGCTGTCATCGAAAGCTAAACATTAAATTTTTATGTCCCTGACTCGCCTTATCCGTATAGGTTTCCAGCAGTTTTTATTCAGTTCCTTTTCCCATTCGCGGATAACCTTGTCCAGCATAAGGCTGAATAGTAGGGCAGAGACCATCACCTTGTCGGACGCCAGTTATTCTCAGGAAGGGATCAGATATTTCCACCAATGAATTTCATCTTTGAGGTACTATATATCATTGTTTCCGTGCCGAGTATAATAGTTTTTGGATCTAACCCTTGTTCAACGATATCAAAAAGTGCTTGTCGATCAACTGAGTCCCATACCTTTTTAAAGTCAAACTTTCAAATTATTGGGCTATTTCTGACTGCTTTGAATCTTAGCACGAAGTTTTGACTGAAAATTTGTTCTGTGCGGGATCTACTGCGGCGAAAGCCATCTCTCTTCATAAATTTTGTTTTCCAGTTGCTCTTGCGCTCTTTGAAGAAGACACGATGATAGAACTTTGTTTGCGACCTGTAGTAGGGATATGCCTCGATAATTATTTACATCAGATTTGTCTCTTTGTGTAAGGGATGAACAAGCGCACATTTCCATTCCTGGGGTAATTTTTCTGTCTCCCAAATATCTGCTATGATTTGGGCTAACTGAGAATTTCGTCCTAGAGTTATCAGTAGCTCAGCAATAATCCCATCTTCACTAGATGTACTATTGTTTCTTAATATAAATGTGTTGGTGAATTTCGTCGTGTGTTGGTGGAGATGATACAGGGTGCGTGTAAGTAGGTCTTTCTTTAGGGAACCTCTAAGGTGGGTCCGGACAATTAAGGAGTGTTGAAAATTAATGTGCCAGTTCTTTACAGTTTTCCTCGTTAGTGAGTGCCAGTTTACCGTCGGATTTCTTTAAACAAATTTTGTGGGCTATATCCGCGAATATTTTCTGCAAAACCATTTTAAGTATTCGTCTTTTTGTTGAATGTCAACACTACGCTTCTGCATTTCCACCATTTAAAAATTTCGCACATTGATTTGTATTTCTGACAGTTAAACCTGAAGATGCGTCTATACTGACATGAAACCAGTAGTTGTAAATGAAGCCCCCCATACAGCTCTGCGGCATTTGGAAACGTCATTGACTCATTTGTAATTTTTATGATAATTCGAATGGTTACCGAGTGTTGCGTGTTATTCATGTCTGAGCTGTCGTTGCTCTCCCCAGAAAGTTGTTTGATATGTACGGTATTTTGAAATAGTTCAAACTTAATTTTTTAAGGCAACTAATTCTCAATTTCATTTATAACTTTGCTTTTCATGAGTTTTTACATTTCCCTTGTACACTCATTTAAACCATGAATTTTTCACAGGTATTTACTTTTCATAATTTTAGCGTAAGACCTTGCAGATTTTTTGTCTTCTGGAATGTGCGTAAAGCTGTTATGCTTGTTACGTCCCTCTCACTAGCCCTTCCTGCCTTCTTTCCTTCCCCAAATCTCACTCCACTTTTTATCCCCTACCCCACCACTCCACGTCCACCAGATACCTGCTAAAAAGCAGACGCAGTTGCATACCACCGTATTCTGATCTGTATCTGCGATACAGACGACGGATTGCTGACAACTACATAGGCAAATTCAACAGTTCCATACATAACTTTTGTTTTTTGTAAAAGTAGACGATATATATTTAGTTTTATTTTGTTCTTAGATCTGAAGATTACCCTGGAAGATTAAAACTAATCAAAATATGTAATAGACTGAAAAAACTGTACAATTTAAATGAGGGAAGTATTCAGTTCCAAGCAGTGCATTAGGTGACAAGCGCTACAGGTGGAAAAAAGAGGTGGCCATGAAACCTGTTTTAGTGCTGTAAAGATTTTCAACGCAGTTTAAACGAGCTTTGCTTGTGTACTTGGCAACAGACTTCGAGTCACGTCCACGACAGGCGGAAAGTTTGGAAAACAGTCTAAGAGGTCAAAACGTCATCTTTTTACTATCAAGATTTGTGGGGACTTAATACCTCTACTTTTTCTCGCACGCGACAAAATGGTTTGAAAAATGAGCCAAGGAAGTGAGTTTGATATTCAACCAAATGGATAGGTAACTATCGAGGGTTCTCTTAAGTGGCTGAAACATTCTAAAGATCATGTGAATTCAACTGAAAGACTTCGCCTTATTTTGGACAAGCCATGAACTGACAGTGATAACCTTTGAACTTGATTCCACAACACAAATGTGGTAGCTTTTGGCAAACAACATTTTTGGTTTAAAATTTCGTTCTAACCGAACATGACCAATGGCTCACAAATTTCTTTGATTCCGCCATTTCTATTAGATCTTGCTGTGGTAGCAACTGCCGTCCTAGACGTATGAAATGCTCTGTGACCAAAGGCAAATTCGTAAAGATTACCGGCAACACCTTTAGTGATCATCTTATTTTACTACATAATCTGCCTTCCTAGAGAGGAGGTAGAGTTAATTCCTTCATGACGCACCCATTCAGACTACAGTATTGAAGTAACATATGCTGGACAATTTCCTGAAAACATGAACAGCCAAGAATAAATGTGATTCTTAACAGGGGCATCTGCAATTCCATTGGTTTAACTGTAAGATCTAGACATATTGTAAACAGAATATCTGTCAGAAGTTCCGTCTGCAACATCCGAGTGCGACACCTTCCTTGCAATGCGCTTTGATGTAGCTGTAGCGACAGAGTATTTAAACCTTTTCTTCTCAGCGGCATCCAATGAGTTTTCCGGAGTGTCACTGATGTGTTGTGGAAGTAGCGACAAATATTTTCTTTGCACAAATCGCTCAATTGCAATTCGTGATGATAGGACGCTGTGTCCATGTTTTTATCCCGACATGTCACTCATTTTCACAGTGAGAGCAGGGACATAACTATGCAACAGCTCTTCGCATGTTTGGTGCTTTGAAATTTTTCTTTGATAATAGAGGCAAATGTTGCCACTTTAAAATCATTTCCACCTGAAAACTATCCTATGACCTACAAGATGTCTAGTGTTAAATATACCAGTTTTATCTTCCTTAACCCTTTCACGCACATGGGACATATAAATCACCTTACTAATTGGACTGTAATTACAGTTGATGTGCTACAGATGCTCTACTTGAAGCAGAGATATTTGTTTTCTTTAATATCGTACAACTTTGGTGGCAACAATTACTGTAACTACCATTAGTCGGTTATTGTTAGTGGTTCTCACTTCGAGCAGACACAAATTTATTCACTTATTGTGTGCATATTGTGTTCTCTGCCTTTCTGTCAAAGCTTGAAAGTATATTCAAGCAAGTTTCTTTTACTTTAGACCATTCATTTAGAAAATAACTATTTCATCAGTGGAAATCTATTTTCATTCTTTGGGACATAGTTGCCCCAGTGTACCACAATGGTAACTTGTGTACTTGTTTTTGAATGTCATGAAATCTTTACTATTACGTAAAACAAAACAAGCAGAATGGTATATAAAATTCGGTTGAAAATATATTATCTTTCATTTTATTAATTAAGCTGAAAAAATTTGTACTGGTATAATTTCAAATCTGCTTTTAGGTCATGTGCTACAGAAAGAGAATTTTTCATCACTGTTTAAAGTGTTATGCAGATTTAGGAGGCTTGCAGTAGTGATGAAGATAATCCGTTGCTGGATGAAGATAAATTTTTCTTTAAGGAGATATTGAAGATGAAAGAACATATAGAAGATCCTGAAAAAGAAATGCGTAGCCCACCTAGCAAAAGAAGTCATACAGACGAAATATCAGAACCAAATGCTGAGGTACCCGATTCCCTTACAGATTTGCCAGAATTTAAATGGTCAAGAACTTACCAACCAAGACAGTTCAGTGATAACATGAATCATGAATTTGGGAAAGCGCTTTTGTTTAGTGTCAGTGAAAATCGTGAAATGCCACAGCGATTTGAAATTTTTTTCCACTATTGGCCTAAAAGATTTGGTGCATGATATATTAATTCCTGAAAGTATTCGGTATGCAGAACAATCAGGCAATGCATTCAGCACAAATGAAGATGAAATCAAGGCATTTCTTGGCATGAACCTGGTAATGGGGTACCAATTTTGCCTATATTTAGAAGCTACTGGGCAACTGAACCCGATTGAGATGTTCCTTATATAGATTATGCCATTACATTGGATTGAAGAGATTCGAAAGTACTTACATTTTTCCAACAATGCAGGTCAATAAAGGAAGACCGCACATACAAAGTGAGACCTGTAATTACCCATTTGAACAAAGCCTTCCAGGAATCTCTTAGCGCAACTAGGGCTCAATCTGTTGATGAGCATATGATCAGATTCAAAGGACATAATATTATGCGACAGTGTCAAAAATAAGCCAGTCAAATGGGGTTTCAAAATGCGGTGCAGATGTGATTCGGAAACTGGCTACCTATTGGAGTGTGATTCATACACTGGCCAAAAAACTCAGGTCTTGAAGTAGGGCTTGGTGAGTCAGTAGTTCTGCAACTGACAAAATCACTATCCTGACTGGAATGTGAAATTTACGTAGATAACTTTTTTAACTCTCCAGCTTTGCAGTATTTCCTTGGTTTACAAACTATCAGATAATGTGGAACAGTGCGCACCAATCGTAAAAACATCCCAAAGACATTCCCTCCAATGAAGGAAATGAAAAGAGGTGATTCACACAGTCTCAGTAGCAATGGTCTGACACTCCTCAAATGGATGGATAACAAGCCAGTTTTTCTACTTATTAATTTTATTTCCCCAATACCATGTATTACATTGGGGAGGCATCAGTCTGGTTCTTCTGAAAAGAAGAATGTTCAGTGTCCTCTTATGATAAAGTACAACACACCGAACGAGGTGGCGCAGTGGTTAGACACTGGACTCGCATTCGGGAGGAAGACTGTTCAATCCTGCGTCCGGCCATCCTGATTTAGGTTTTCCATGATTTCCCTAAATCGCTCCAGGCAAATGCCGGGATGGTTCCTTTGAAAGGGCACGGCCGACTTCCTTCCCCGTCCTTCCCCAATCCGATCAGACCGATGACCTCACTGTCTGGTCTCTTTCCCCAAAACAACCCAACCACAAAGTACAACAAGTGGATGGAAGGGGTGGACCTTATGGACCAGTAGAAAGTGACTTATGAGATCGACAGGAAGGCAAAGATTAAGTATTACCTGAATATTCTTTGATCTTGACATTAATGTAAAAAAATGCGTATGTAATATATTCAAAATTGGCATAAGAATCAGGATTCAAATCAACAGTATCATCCCTAGAGTTCAGACAATGCATTGCGATAAAATCTAATTGGAAATTATTCAAGTCGACGAAGGAATTTATCAACAGTAGTGAAAACACCAAGAATGTTGCAGACCAGTTGCAATCCAAAGAGTCCAGAGCACCAAATGATAAAATCAGACGAAAGGAAGAGATACAAAAATTTTAATCACTAGCACTTTAGTTTTCTTATGTACCTGAAAGGGTTAAAAGCCTCCCCGAAAGCTTTTAGAGGTTCACCAACTACAAAGTTTTTGGCTATTAGAAGAAACACGTATAGATGCAGTACTTTTAACAATGCAGTCTTAACAGACAAAACAGCATGGATGGATAAAAATGTTGCGCCGGCCGGGGAATGAAAGGGATCTATGTCTTCCACAGCTAAGTTATTAGCAAAACGGGGTCCCCTAGGTGAAATACTGAATACTTTACGACCAATGGCGGTTACCAACTGCTCGCAATAGTAACTGTACCTTACCCTAAGAAAGCCGCAACATCGTTTCTCGGTAAGATCGCGATATTTTTTTTATAAGATTATGTCTTTGTTCACAGTAGGACGTGGCAGATATTTTGTTGATATCACAGTAATTACGTCACTTCTCGCAGAAGTGTCCAACAACTAACCTGCAGCCGTAGAATGGAAGCTACAATTTCCAAAGTGCACTCTTCCGCAGGTTAAATTTAAGGAAAATTATGGCAGGAGGAAAACTCCGATAATGCTTACACACTTGTGGAGTCTTTGCTGAAGTAGGTTTAGCAGCCATAGTAATGTGGCAACTATGGCGCAACCCTGAGTTCTCTGACTGCGAGTTAGCCCCTATCGAGGCACTGACCGATTGGTGAAGGAACTAGGTATCACGACAAATCGTGCAGTTACGATTTAAACATATTCTACCTATTCCTGTGACTCCTAAAGAAATTTATACTGGCAGTCAGTTACGGTTTGAAATGCTTATCGATTTCTTAAACGTGTTGTGTGGAACATCTATTAGTCTCACGATGATTTAATTGTGCACTACGCCATTACCACCACATATCGCCAGGTCATTCAAATTTTGAAACTATTCCAATATGAAATTGCATAGTAACAACAATCCAGCGTCTGATCCACCAGTCTGCAGATCACTCATCTATGAACTTGCTTAAGATCTGTCAAATCCGCGTAAAACTAAACAGGATGAGAGCTACGAACATCTGCAATTTATGTTTACAGCCAAGCCTTCAATCACGATAAGGAATGATTTTGAGAGTTCATATTGTTACAGTAGCAGTGCCTTTTGTTAAATACATGTCGAAAGACGACAATTTTGATTTTGCAGGTTACATCACCTATCATAAAGACGTATTGGGGAGGATAAAACCAGGAATTTTGGTGGGACAGTGAAGCGACTTCTGGAGAGCTTAGTTTTCTGCCCTTGTGTGTTTCACAACAACCACCCGTGGACTGGATGTTAATTTGATTCGTAAATAGTATTTGGCCGTAACATGTCTGACAATGTGGCAGGTTTTTCCTTTAAAACCTTTGATTACTTCCAGTGTGTATGATTACCAATGCAAGCGTTGTTTTAAATCTCAGTCTAATTGTAGATAGCCATCAGGTAAGGTTAAAACCGTTTTAATGGTACAGGCACAATGTGATTAATGGCTTTGCGAAGTAAATACGGTCTTCAGGTCTTACCACTAAACACTTTAACAATTACACGAATAAGTAACCAAAACGTAGGAACAAATGACTGTCGGGGAAGCACGAACCGTGACCGTTCCCTATGAATTGACTATATTGTAATCAAGAAAATTCTTGCGCATAATATATTTTGACGTGCTTAGAGGGTAACTTGTCGGCTTTTCAATGATTGACAGAAACAGAAGATTACTTCTAGTAAACTAAGCATAATATGCCTGTTGTGTCGATATATTCCAGCTTAGATTAGCACTGTTCGTTTATGTTCTGAAGGTGCCATGCTGGCAACATGGCGGGAAATGGTTTCTCTCCACTGCCAGTCAGATGCCTTCAGGTTTCTCTGTTTTAAGTTAGGAGAAAAACTGGTATGAAATATATTAAATATTAAGGTGGGTAAGTTAACAAGTTTCGAAAGAGCTTTACATCGCGCGGCAAATGATTAGCTTTTAGAAAGTTCGTAACAGCCACAATTGTTTGGTTGATTAGTCCCTACAATCTGGTGAACATAGAACGACGATTTTATGACCTGTCATCCACTACCTTTTGTGATATTTTTATGTATGGATGTACTACTGCATGTATTTTGAGTGCAAAGAACACATTTGAGCGTGAAGTGGTCGTAAGTGCATTAATTGCAACGGTTTTCCCATGATTTGTATTCTATGTCTACACCTACTGTAATACGGTGGAATGAAGCTAATGACTGCTCGACACGTCACTTAATTACGCGACTTGGGTGGTAGGTTCATTGTTTTTGTGAAGTACTTTCTCAGAAGCCGTTATGTAGATTTATTATCCGCTTTAAAAATGAACTGGAACATCTAATTTCAATATATTTCTGTTTACTACAGGAAGTACTTTTGGCTTGTGTTATAAAATTATCATTTAAGGCACAGTAGCCCACTCAATTAGGTACATTGCTTTTAATACCTTCTTCCATGACGTAAAGATTCTACACGTCTGATGCAAAAGTTCGTTAACACTGACATTCTATAAAGACATTAACACAGACCTACTGTCTGTGATGTTTTAGAATAGAAACGGCAAGGAAGCGTCAGACCGAAGAACCAGTTTTCAGAAACATAGTAACCTCTGCCATATACAAAAACGTGTCTTATCAATAACGGCTGATTTATACCTTAAGAGACTTATTGCGATGTTGGTTCTGACTTCTGAGTCTGAATGGAAAATCATGTTCTCACCGTGGCGTAGCTGTTGAACCATGAAAAATTTCCGCCTAGAGAACTGAAAAATCTTTTCTGAAGACAAAGGTGCAATCGCAAAAGTAACATGATCTGGTGTCTAGAATAAAGCCATGTAACTTCTGCCTCAGCGGCTGACTTAATTTCCGTCCGACAGCAAGGGTTCTGAACAAATGCAAATTCTTGAAGGCTTCCCGCAGAAAACTTATGTCTTACAGTTTTACTGTCTTATCTGAATTCCTGAAAAACAAGTGAAGGAGTGAATTACATGATTAACAATCTTTAAAAACATTGCTTCATGACTAACTACATTTTCTTTAATTCAAACGTTTGAGTACGAACAACCTAGAAAAAACACTACATGGAAGTTCTCATGTAACTTACCCCTAAAAGTAACATCAGGAATCTCAAAAGCTTTCAGTCAATAATATGGTTTATGGAATTAAGCACACTGATGTCGCACTGGCAAGACATTTAAGGAAAACCAATCTCTTATTCTGGCTCACACAATGAGTTTCCCCAGTCAGCCATGCGTTGTCAATCCACGTACTTCCTTCGCGCGAAGTGCTCCAGTGTAATTCATGTTGTCAGGGTGATGTATGCAGAGGCGTATCTCTACTAGTCACTTTCATGTTCACAGTGGCCACGTAGGGAGACGACTGTGCAGCACCACCTCGTCGCTTCTTTGGCATTTGTAAAGATGGTCTCGCTTGAGGAAGAGGCAGTCATCAATCACATGCACCAGCGAACTGGTATGATGAAAAATGTCACTTACCTCATAATGATTACTAAACGTTTTACACCGATAGATCTTCGAAAGTGTTTAGCGATCCAGCAGTAATTACTTAACAATACAAAACCAATTTTACTCAGACGTAGATATTATCAACTGCATGGGCTACCAGCTAATCAGACCTTTACAGATGGAGGATTCATTACAGGGACTGAGAGCGTTTTTTACTGGACGAGGATTAACCGGTGTCTTTGTCGACAGCACGCCAAGTCCTTGCCCACAGAGACAGCGTCACGCGAGCCACAATCCACAGCCTTCAGTCTCCCAAGCGCTCCCCTACTTTCTGGTACTACTAGCTGAACTAAATGGAGAATGACAGCCACATACTTTTCAGATTCAATTCTAGGTAAGGATTTGTATTAGTGACCACGCGTGGCGATAACGATACGCAATACCGCTATTGTCCTACTGCCATTTGTGAGCAAAAAATGCGGAAATAGAACGGCAGTGACAACGTATAGATTTGACAATATTTCCTACAACCACTGGAGCGAAGTCTACGGTTTAACTCATCCCAGTGGCGTCCCATTGCGCTCAGTTCAGGCCTCTGGGCAGATCAGTCCATTTCAGATGTTTGGCCACAGCCCATTGCCTAAGACGCTTTTTATCACAGGACGTATTGTCAGCCTGAACTGTTTCTCTGTTGTACGCATTACACAATGCTGTAAAATATATTCTTCCGCCTTTGGAGTTTTCTTAGACGCCGTTAGAGGACCACAACCCCGTTTCATAACTCCGTGGTTCACTGTTGGCCTTCCTTATGATGACAGGTAACGTTCTCCGTGCAGTCGCCAAAGTACCGTTGGATTGCCACGAAGTTTAGCATGATCCATTAATTCAAATCACTTCTCCAGTCATCTATTGTTGGCGCTCTTTACATCACCTCAAGTGTCTCCTAACACTGACTTCAGAATTGTGTGGCTTATGAAGAAAAGTTTAACCATTGTGTAACTTACTTTTGAATTCACTTCACGTAGTAATTGTGCTAACTGAACTGCTGTTTGCACTTTAGAGCTCTCAACTGACTCCTCCCGCTATGCGATTTTTAGCAACCACCCTCAACAATGCTTTTTCCCCGATTAGTCCACGACCGAAGTTGCTGCGTTCTTCTGATAGATTCATTCTGTTACTGTTTATCTGTTGACAACAATACCCTCCGCATTTAATTCTAGCGAGTACGCCTCGAGACATTAGCCCACATTACGTGGGGTCTCTTGATACTTTTCCATATTGTGTACATTTTACTATCAATGTCCGTAGTATCCGAACAGTTAATCTTCCAGCTAGATCACTACCAACAGTGGCAGGTAGTTTTGTTTTCAGGGGAAGGGCTTTGAAGTTAACTTTACCACAAAAACCATGCACTTTTGAGCACTACGGGAATAATCCAGAAGTTTGAATTCCCAGAAATATGGAATAGAATATGGAGAAGGTCTAAAAATACAGTTTGAAACTGTATGGTTATTAAGTAAATACGAACAGGACTACTACTTTAGCAACAGTCTAACAACGGTATTCAGTTGATTTGTCTGTAGCAAGAAATGTGCAGATGCCCAACCCTTGATCTGACAAATACAAGATAAGCTAGGCGGACAGCTACGCGCCCATGGTGGGGGGGGGCGGCGGCAAATAAGGCCATTAACGCAATCTGAGTACACACCAGATAACTTATTTTGAGCTTTTTATGCAAAAACTTAGTCGTGTGATGAATTTTTCTAATGCTATCATTATTGCTCTATCGTTTTCGGTTAATGGTGGGAGTAATAAGCAAACCAGAAATACTTCATAATCCGTTTAGAGTAATTACATGAGCCCACATACTCTTAAAGAAATGGATTATCAAAGATATCGCGTATGTCACCTTTATTTTGGACTATCAGGTGTCATTTTGCGAAAATCATTCACTCATAGTTAGAGAATTAAAATATTAGTCTTACTGATGGGATAACGGTCAATGGTGTTCCGTCGTAGACTTTACTCCAGCGCTATGAAGTTCACAACAAACAAGTCAGTCGTTTACCCTAGTAATTCAGTCCCACATTCCAACGTCAACTCTGCCAAACTATCACTGGTTCTTTGCGAAGAGTAATACTCATCCACGAATTTTCATGGAATGCAGGAGTAATGTGATTTAAGCGCTTATGTTATAAATCGTTCATTCTTCTATCCATGAAGAGTGATTTTTTGTATCCTGTATTTTAGACAATCGTATGATGTGACAGTCAAAACCGGTTCCTATCGTACCTTCGCTATCTAGACATTTGAACTGTATCTACATGGAAGCTTCATACTACCCTAACTACAGTTTTATGTTTATAACCTTTTTCCAGGCTAATTCTTTAATAAATGGCATAGACACTAATTTCTTTCCAAAAAAGCCTTCAAAAATTTGAACGACCAAGAAACAAAGGGAGGAAAAATACAGAAAATGTTTGTAAGAGCTTTCTATTAGAACCTTCATAAATATTTCGAAAGGCTTGTTAGGTACTATCCTAACTTCCTTGACTTCAGTGCATTGTGTTACCATAATTTTATTTAAGAAGGAGTGGTAACGTTACTATCTGAGATCTGGAGCTGCCGGAAGCTTAGAATTTTTGTATCCCATCCATCACGCCCGATTGCGTTTCACCTGCTGAAGTGTGAATCAACGGCATTCATGTATGAGCCGTCTCCCGAGAGGGTACATTACGCAGAGTGTAACTTCAGGTTTAAAATCCGAAGAAAAATGTAGCATAGCTCAATATTTCAGGAGCTGTCATCGAAATTTTGTTGAATTCCTTAGCAGTAAAGTTATTTGACTGACGCGGTCCAAAGGTCAGAAGGTTTCGCTCTTTTTATTGGATGGCATCCGCTGCATATCTTTGCAGTGTTGGTGATTCGTCGTTGGACCAGATCCAAATATTTTCTTTGCACAAATCGCACGGGTGTAATACATGATTTATTACTGCATGCAGGTGAGTATCCCATCAAGTCACTCATTACCATTGAGCATGGACAACAATATCATCAATACCATGTCGCCTTTGATACTTTGAAAGATTCTTTTCGAAAGTCAATCATGTCCACCTGGAAATTGCTGAGGCACAGAAGTGTATCTTCATAACCTTAAAAGACCACTCCAAAAATATTTAGAGGTCCAGCTTATAAATTGTTTACTGCAGTAGCTGTAGTCTCACTAGTGCAGTGTGTACTCTAAGCAAGCCAGGACGCAGTGGACGCGTAGTTGAGAGCGGCATTATTTATACGATTATTAACCATAATCAGGAGGACATGATCTGAATGTACTGGACGCTCTGATTACGCCATTGGCATCTTAGTTCTTTCCAAATCTCCGAGTCAAACTTCCTGTTGTCCTTCCAGACAAGCTACTATTTCTTATGTGCTCTTCTGGAGATTAAAGGAAAATTATGGCCAAAGGACTGCGGTAATCCTTACCAGTTGTTTGTAGAATCTTGGCTGAAATATGATTAGCAAGCCAGAGTACTATGTGGTAACTGGCCCAAGCACGGGTAATCTGATCCAAAGTGAGCACTCAAGTGCTTGTCCTACAGGCGGAGGAAGTACGTATCACGACAAATCTTGCATGTATACATTATTTTGTATCTTCTCTCGCAACACTATAGAATCTAGATCAATAGTGTGTTACTTGAGGCTTTCCCGACGTACATGTTGTATATATGGTTCTCGGGCGAGACGTCGGATGTCACAGTGGAAACTCCACGATATTTCATCAGCGCAACTGGCCGACATCTTCAGGTGCGACCAACACACTGCTAAGGTAGGACCAGAGCCTCTATGCCAGTCTTCAAAAATAGGAAGATAATTGAAGAGGCATTAAGTTAAATGTATCTTTCGTTCGCCGGCAAAACTCTCAGCTCTCTTGGGCTCATCTAAGGACAGCCTTGGCCTAAGACGACCCGGTGTTTACGAAATTCCTTGTAGCTGCGGCATGTCTTACATCGGACAAACTTGTCACATTGTAGAAGAGGGATGTACTGAACACCGGCGCTACACTCGTCTGAAACAACCATATAAGTGTGCAGTGGCCGAGCATTCTCAGTACAGGCCATTCTATGAATTAACATACCAAAATTCTCGCATCGACGAGTTCGTACTGGGACAGTTATTAAAGGAAGCAGTGGAAATACGTAGCTCGACGAATCTTGTAAACGGAGACACGGGCTTTCAGCTCCGTACAGCTTGGGACCCAGCACTGGTCATATTGAATCCGCTTCGAGCAGAGAAGAGTACTATCGGTCATACGACGGATGACGATTCGCCAACAACAAATATTCTGTTGACAACGGGAGGATAATCAAGGCGCCTACGCGGACGCGCATTTTTGCTTGCGGCTTCAGACAGATGTCGCTGGGGCGGCCGATGGCAGCGCAGAGTAGCGGCGGCAGCCACCGCGCGCTCGCCGAAGTCTGGTTCTTCATCCCGTAGGTGGCGTTGCTGTCCTTCCAGCTATCAGTTGATATCGTCGCTATTGGCCATCGAATTTGGCGCCTCCACGCATGCGCACTTCCTGCCTAAAACTGGCATAAATGGGGAGCCCTGGTCCTGCCTTAGTGTGTTCGTCGCACCTGAAGATGTCGGCCAGTTGCGCTATGAAATATTGTGGAGTTTTCTCTATGACATCCGACGTCTCGCCCGAGAACCATATATACATAGATCAATAGTGTTCAGACGCTATCAATTAACCACATTTTCTTGAATTCCAATCAAGTGTTTAAACTGATTCTAATTGGCGACCATTTAGTCCAGAGCCTGATCAGTCCGCATATGTTCTCTCTTGTAGCAGTAACGTCCGAAGGATTCCACACACCCGTGTAACTCTGCTATGAGCAGCACCAAAGTTCAAACGTAAGCAGGTTATACTGGCAGCTAAATCAAGTTAATTGTCAGTTCGTATTTTTATGTGGTAGCAGTGGTACTCAGTATTCAGGAAAACTTGCAATTCTTTTTATTCTACAGACAACATATCCATCTGCATTAAATCCTAGTATCAATCTAATTTTAGTAGAAGATTCAGCGTTTCAACTTTTGAAGAACATTTTTCTTCCTTTACCTCCGGCCCGTATTACCGGTCGACTGGATGTTAACTTTATTCCTTGATTTTGTTTGGTCATAATACCTTCCGGTTTGCTAAATTAGTATTTATTTTACTTCCTGAATCTGCTTTTTCCCGCGTAAGTGGCCTTATCACTATAGACGTTACACGAAAAAATAACCAAAATATAACAACACATGACATCCAAGGGTCACTGATTTGTAGTAGTTTACTACAATTCGTCTATTGCCGTGAAGACTATTTTTTATTGCATTTTACAGGCACAGTGATTTTAGGGGAATGTAGCCTATGTGGCCATCCAAAGTGTAACTGGGAAGTGAAGTAAAATTAGTTATGTTCAAATATACGGTATACAACGGGGTTGTATAGACTACCCGTCAGTCAATGTGGTCGTGGCAGGTGCCTGGTAACGGAACAAAGTCCTAAAACAAGCAGAGAGGAGAAGAGAGAAAGGCATCATGCGTCTCTGAAAGCGATCTCACTGCGACACCATTTTCCCCCTCGCTCCCTATTGGCGCATGTGGCATTGTCAGCGGGTAACTGGAACAGAACTCTTGAGGGGGCGCTTCCACTAGCCACGTAGGTCTCAGTATGTATATGGGTACGGAAAGTGAGAAGCGGAAACAGATTAGGAATTTTAGTAACCCTAGATTGCTAAACCCTCTTACAACTTAAGACTGCAGTTACGAATATGCGATTCCGCCTATCTAGTACTTCAGTATAGGGTGCGAAGCAGGACAAAAAAAAATGGCTCTGAGCACTATGGGACTCAACTGCTGTGGTCATCAGTCCCCTAGAACTTAGAACTACTTAAACCTAACTAACCTAAGGACATCACACACATCCATGCCCGAGGCAGGATTCGAACCTGCGACCGTAGCGGTCGCACGGTTCCGGACTGCGCGCCTAGAACCGCGAGACCACCGCGGCCGGCCGAAGCAGGACATTTTGTACTTATTTTGTGTGTGAGATACCATCGGCCCTAACCAACTAGCACAGAGACTAACTTATAACTTACGACTTTCCTCTGAATAAAATATGGAGTAAAATTTATGATGGTATAGTGATTTAACATTTTCGCACTGTCTGCTTAATTTCCATCATTCACACTGGCGAGATGACCTACACTGTTTAGTAGTTTTACGTGATGCGTAGATTAAAGATTGATAGCTAACTGAAGGTTAACACACCTATGCCTTTGCCTTCTAGACATTCAAAGTTTGTTAGCACTGCCTTCAGTTATGCTCTGTAGACGCCTTGCTGACAGCATTCTTCGAAAATTTATTTTTTCTCAGGGTTACCTGTCTAGATTTTGTCGAACTTTGTTAAAACTTAGTAGCAAGCTGGTTATTTTTACAATTTTCGAAATGTTGCTTTAAATCACGATGCCATTTTAACTCTTTAGGTGGTTCTTACCAGGAACGTGGATTTGGTTTATTAATCATCATCTAGCATAGCCTATAACGACCAGTAACAAGCGGTCAGTCGCATTAACGGCGTTCTTTCGGAGTAGGAACAATATATGTGCCAGAACGAAGAAACTTTAGAATCTGACAAGCTCCTTACAAATACAAAAGCGTTCCGACCAATCAAAGCTCTTAGAATTTCCAATACTAATGGCAGCTTAGGGACAGACGTCAGACTGAACAGGATTGTATGAACTTCACTCCACGGCATAGCTGTTAATGAATGCCAAGAAAACCAATTATGGTTACAGTTTATGCGAGCTGCTCTGACTATTCCCTAAACACTAAATGTCCCAACAGTGGGGGAAAGTAGATATTCCAGAAATTCTAATACGTAGATAACTCTACCATCGTCACAATAGAAAATTCTGTCCCAGACAGCAGGTGCTGTATGAACAAACTATTAGTAAAAATACCTGCAGGAAACTTCAGTGTATTTATCTTACGGAGGTACGATATGATTTACATTCCTGTATGTTAGAGCAGTCAGAGTTAATTACATAACGTTAAAAACAAGTTCACAGTATTGTTCCTCATCGTATTCATGCTGTTAGTTACGATCCGGCTTTCAGCTTTTTACACAACCGAACGAGTATGGGCAATAAAGGTGGTTCGCAGCGAACAATAAGAAACGCCATTTTGAAATGTCAAGATAGTACATTTTAGTTTTTAATGTAAATATTCATCCCCAAGTGCCGACGAACTACATAAATTTCATAACGCGATGACAGCAATGTAAGAAAGTTGTGCCCATAAGGGATTAAGTACGTTCAAGTAGTTCGCACTTGACGGAACATAATGAACATTACAAAGTAGCACGTGGAAGATTTTAACTCACCAAGAACCGTCGAGCTCTAGACTTCTGACTGCAGCAACAGCAATGCTGGCGCGGTGACAAGACATTTAAGCAGAACTGTACTCTAGGCTTTTCCCCGGAGGATCAGCGATGCGTTGGACAATCCATGTACTTCCTTCGCGCGAAGCACTGGTCTAATCTATGTTGTCAGGGTGATGTATGCAGATGCGTATCCCGACTAGTCACTTTCATATTCACAGTGACCACGAAGGGAGACGACTATGCAATATCACCTCGTGGCCTCTTGTTCCGTAAGAGGTTTCCCTTTGACGAAGTTAGATACTGTTATTTATTCCCAGCCACCTAAAATTGGCATAATGTACAACATGTAGTCTGTATTAACCCGCAACTTACGTCTACCGAACGTTCCCTAGCAAAGGATCTTTGACAGTCTACCGATCCAGCAACAGTTAATTTTTACACTTATAATAGTTATCTGCCGACAGCAGGCAAGGTCCTAGCCCACATAGCTATCGACACGCGAGCCTCCTCACAGCCCCTGTCTGCGAGGTGCTCTTACTTCCCTGCTCAACGGTCTTATTACTTACTGGAGCAGAGCTTTTCTGGCGAAATTTGAGAATGGCATAACCACATACTTCCCCAATTCAATAGTAACTAAGGATTTGGATTCGTATTCGTAGTGACAACTGAGAAGCAATCAGTACCGTTGTTGCCGTAATTTTTTTTTTGGGAGGGGTTTTAAGGGCGCTCAACTACTGAGGTCATTAGAGCCCAGTCACAATCGTTAGAGCACATAGAATGTAGTAAAACTCAAGGGGAGGGGGGCACCAGAAAGTCCTTACAAAGATGCAGATAAAATAAGAGATGTCTTTGGACAAGCGAGTCAAAGTTATAAAACGCAGAACACGAGCAGCTGCTCGAGCGTCATCAGCTAAAATATCCGGTTAAGTAGATGGCAGGGACAGGACAACACGAGATTGACTAAAGCAGGGACACGACAATAAAACATGGCGCACTGTTAATGCCTGACCACAAGAGCACTGCGGGGCTGGGTCACCGGAGAGCAGGTAGCGGTGGCTAAACCGGCAATGCCCAATCCGCAACCTGGTCAGAAGGACCTCCTCTCGCAGAGATGGTCGGGAGGAGGTTGTCCAAGCAGTTGGGAGCGGTTTTACTGCCCAGTGCTTGTTTCCTTGGAGGGATGACCAAGCATCCCACCACAACGACAAGACTCTTACAAACATCCCCATGAACGTCAGATGAAGGGACACAATGGGAGGATGGCCAAGGCAAGAGTACTGCAGCCTTGGATGCAGCATCCGCAGCCTCATTCCCAGGCACTCCTACATGACCGTGAACCCACAGAAAGCTGACAGGAGAACCATTATCAGCGAAAGAATGGAGGGACTGCCGGATCCGTTGCACCAAGGGATGGACCGGATAGGGAGCTCCAAGGCTCTGAAGAGCACTGAGTGAGTCAGAGCAGAGTACATACGATGAATGGCGGTGGCGGCGGGCATACTGAACTGCCTGATGGAGAGCAAAAAGCTCGGCCGTAAAGCTGGAACATTGGTCAAGGAGCCGGTATTTAAAGGTGGCGGCCCCGACGACAAAGGCACAGCCGACACCGTCAGTTTTGGAGCCATCGGTGTAAATAACGGTGTGACCGGCAAGTCGAGCACGAAGTTCGACAAACCGTGAGCAATACACTGCAGCCGGAGTACCCTCCTTCGGGAGTGAGCTGAGGTCGAGATAAATATGAACCGGAGCCTGGAGCCAAGGAGGTGTTGGGCTCTCACCCTCTCTGAAGGTGGTAGGGAGGGCAAAATCCAATTGTCGAAGCAGGCGACGGAAGCGGACTCCGGGGGGCAGCAGGGCAGACACAAACAACCCGTACTGACGGTCGAGAGAATCGGCGAAGAAGGACTGGTAAGAGGGGTGGTCGGGCATAGACAACAGCCGGCAGGCATACCGACACAGCAATACGTCGCGCCGGTAGGTCAATGGTAATTCGGCAGCTTCAGCATAAAGACTCAACAGGACTAGTGTAGAAGGCTCCGATCGCAAGACGTAACCCCCGATGGTGGATGGAGTTGAGACGGCGTAAGACGGATGGCCGAGCAGACGAGTAGACGAAGCTCCCACAATCAAGCTTCGATCGGACTATGGACCGATACAAGCGAAGCAGGACAGTGCGATCCGCTCCCCAAGATGAACCACTAAGAACTCGGAGGACATTAAGGGAACGTGTACAACGGGCCGCCAAATAAGAGACATGCGGAGACCAACAAAGTTTCCTGTCCAACGTGAGCCCTAGAAACTTAGTTGTTTCCACGAATGGGAAAACAACGGGACCGAGATGTAAGGATGGCGGAAGGAACGCTTTATATCGCCAAAAGTTGATACAAACCGTCTTCTCTTTAGAGAACCGGAAGCCATTTGCCACGCTCCATGAGTATAGGCTGTCTAGACAACGCTGAAGGCAGCGCTCCAGGAGGCATGTTCTCTGGGCACTGCAGTAGATCGCGAAGTCATCGACAAAGAGAGCCTGCGACATTAGGTGGAATGCAATCCATAATTTGATTGATCGCAATGGCAAAAAGGGCTACGCTCAAGACGGAGCCCTGAGGCACTCCGTTCTCCTGGAGGAAGACGTCGGACAATACGGAACCCACACGTACCCTAACTTTCGATCCGTTAAAAAGGAATAAAAAGGGGCAGGCGACCGCGTAGGCCCCACCTGTGCATAGTGCGGAGGATACCTCCTCTCCAACAGGTATCATAAGCCTTCTCCAAATCGAAGAACATGGCTACCATTTGGCGCCTTCGCAAAAAGTTGTTCATGATGAATGTCGACAAGGTCACAAGGTGGTCAACAGCGGAGCGGCGGCGACGAAAGCCGCATTGGACATTGGTAAGTAGCCGTCGAGATTCGAGAATCCAAACTAACCGAGCATTAACCATGCGCTCCATCACCTTACAGACACAGCTTGTAAGAGAAATGCGGCGGTAACTAAAAGGAACGTGTCTATCCTTCCCGGGTTTGGGTATAGGAACAACGAAGGCGTCACGCCAACGCATGGGGACCTGACCTTCGGTCCAGACGCGATTGTAGGTACGAAGAAGGAAGCTTTTGCCCACCGGAGAAAGGTGTGCCAGCATCTGAACGTGAATGGCATCTGGCCCCAGAGCAGAGGACCGGGACAGTGCAAGCGGACGTTCGAGTTCTCGCATAGTAAAGGGGGCATTATAAGTTTCCAGATTCAGCGAGTGGAAGGAAGGTCGCCGAGCCTCTTCTGCCTCTTTCCTGGGAAGGAAGGCAGGGTGGGGAAGGAAGGCAGGCTTGAAACCTCCGCGAAAAACCGGCCGAAGGCGTTGGAGACAGCCACAGGATCAACGAGGACCTCATTACCTGAGGTCAGGCCAGGTACCGAGGAGTGGGCCTTAATGCCCGACAGCCGACGCAGGCCACCCCATACGACAGAAGAGGGAGTAAAACTATTAAAGGAGCTGGTGAAAGAGGCCCAACAAGCTATTTTGCTGTCTGATTCTACGGCATTGCGCTCGGAGTCGTTTGTATCCAATACAATTCGCCAACGTAGGATGGCGGCGAAAGGTGCGTAAAGCACGTCGTCGAGCACGGATAGCGTCTCTACAAGCCTCGTTCCAACAGGGAGACTGAGGAGAGAGCCCAGAGAATCTGAGCAGATAACGTACTGTATCCGCTGATGGCGGCGGATGTAGTGGACAGCCTGGAGAACAGCGTGAAGTTCCGCAGTATAAACCGAACACTGGTCGGGAAGCCGAAAGTGATTTGGGGTGTCATCAATATAGGCACTCCCTACACCTAACGATGTTTTCGAGCCGTCGGTGTAAATAAATGTGGCGTCCGTCATTTGTGCACATAGAGCAGCAAATGCCCGATGATAAACAAGTGAAGGGGTACCATCCTTGGGAAATCGACAAAGGTCACGGAGCAGGCAGATCCGGGGACGGAGCCAAGGCGGTGCTGCACCCCAAGTTGTCAAGAAGGTTTTAGGAAAGAGGAAGGAAAGAGAATGGAGCAGTTGACTGAAGCGGACTCCTGGTGGTAGTAGGGAGGAGGGGCGGCCTGCATACCCTACATCAAAGGAGGCGTCGAAAAAAAAAAAAAAGGTCATGGGCTGGATTAGCAGGCATGGAAGACAGAAGGACTGCTCGCCGATTGGACAGCGGAGGTTCAGCAGTCTCAGCATAAAGGCTTTCCACAGGGCTGGTGTAAAAAGCTCCAGACACTAAACGTAATCCACGGTGGTGGATAGAGTCGAGACGCCGAAGAATAGACGACCGAGCAGAGGAGTAGACTATGCTTCCATAGTCCAATTTCGAGCGCACTAAGGCGCGATAGAGGCGGAGAAGGACCACTCGGTCCGCTCCCCAGGAGGTACCATTCAGGACACGAAGGGTGTTAAGCGATCGCAGACAGCGAGCCGAAAGATAGGAAACGTGGGAGGACCAACACAGTTTTCTGTCAAACATAAGACCCAAGAATTTAGCGACGTCTGAAAACTGAAGGTTGACAGGACCTAGATGTAAGGAAGGCGGAAGAAACTCCTTACGTCGCCAAAAATTAACACAAACGGTCTTACTGGGATAAAAACGGAAGCCGGTTTCGATGCTCCAAGAGTGGAGGCGATCGAGACATCCTTGAAGACGTCGTTCAAGAAGGCTGGTCCGTTGAGAGCTGTAGTAGATCGCAAAATCGTCCACAAAGAGGGAGCCTGAGACATCAGGAAGGAGACAATCCATAATTGGATTGATGGCAATGGCAAACAGTACAACACTCAGCACGGAGCCCTGGGGTACACCGTTTTCTTGGGAGAAAGTACAGGAGAGAGTAGCGTTCACCCGCACCCTAAATGTGCGCTCTGCCATAAATTCGCGAAGAAAAATGGGCAGCTGACCTCGAAAGCCCCAAGAGAACAGTGTGCGGAGGATGCCTGTCCTCCAACAGGTATCGTATGCTCTCTCCAGATCAAAAAGTATTGCTACTGTTTGGCGTTTCCGGAGAAAATTGTTCATGATAGAAGTGGAGAGAGCAACAAGATGGTCAACTGCAGAACGATGCTTTCGGAAACCGCATTGGGCAGGTGTTAAAAGACTGCGGGATTCCAGCCACCACGCTAAACGGTAATTCACCATATGCTCCAAAACCTTACAGACACTACTCGTTAGAGAAATGGGGCGATAGCTAGAGGGGAGATGTTTGTCCTTTCCAGGTTTAGGAACAGGAACGACGATAGCTTCCCGCCATCGTCTGGGAAAAGTACTGTCGGTCCAAATTCGATTATAAAGGCGAAGGAGGTAACGCAGACTATGGGTTGATAAATGCAGCAACATTTGGACGTGGATACCATCCGGTCCTGGGGCGGGGGAGCGAGAAGAAGAGAGTGCATGTTGCAGTTCCCGCATGGAGAAAACAGTATTGTAGCTTTCGCGATTTTGAGAGGAGAAAGCAAGAGGTCGCACTTCCGCTGCACGTTTCTTCGGGAGAAACGCTGGCGGGTAATTTGAAGAGCTCGAAATCTCAGCAAAGTGCTGACCCAACGAGTTAGAAATTGCGACGGTGTCCACTAATGTGTCATGCGCGACAGTGAGCCCAGAGACCGGGAAGAAACGAGGCGCGCCTGAGAACCGTCGAAGCCGACTCCAAACTTTCGAGGAGGGAGTGAAGGTGTTAAATGAGCTAATAAAGAAGTTCCAGCTTGCCTTCTTGCTATCGCGGATGACACGACGGCACCGCGCTCGGAACTGCTTCTAGCGGATACAGTTGGCCAAAGTAGGAAAACGCGGAGAGCACGTCGCCGCTCACGTATTACATCACGGCATGCCTCGTTCCACCAAGGAACTGGGGGGCGCCGGGGCAATTCGGAGGTGCGTGGTATTGAATGTTCCGCAGCTGTAAGAATAACGTCGGTAATATGTGTGACCTCATCGTCGACGCTGGGAAAGTGACGGTCATCGAATGTCGCTAGAGACGAAAAAAGTGTCCAATCAGCTTGGGCAAACTTCCAGCGTCGCGGGCGCATGTATGGCAGTTGAGGCTGCAGTCTAAGGACACATGGAAAGTGGTCACTCGAGTGTGTATCATCAAGGGCGAACCATTCGAAGCGCCGAGCTAGCGGAACAGTACCGACTGCAAGGTCCAAATGAGATAAATTTGTTGTGGAGGCAGACAAAAATGTAGGGACCCCAGTGTTGAGGCAAACTAGATCCGCTTGGTGGAAGACTTCTAGCAATAGTGAGCCATGTGGACAAGGATGTGGAGATCCCCAAAGCGGGTGGTGGGCATTGAAGACACCAACCAACAAATAGGGGGGTGGAAGCTGACCAAGAAGATGGAGATCAGCTCGTGCCATTGGTGTGGACGATGGAATGTATACAGTACAAAGAGAGAACGTGTATCCGGAAAGGGAAAGACGGACGGCGACAGCTTGGAAGGAAGTGTTTAAATGGATTGGGTGATAATGGAGAGCTTCATGGAGAAGAATCATTAGTCCCATGTGCTGGAGTGCCTTCAACAGAGGGGAGATCATATCGGACAGACTGAAAATGAGGGAGAACAAAGCGGTCATGGGGACGCAGCTTTGTTTCCTGAAGACAAAAATGACCGGCGAGTAGGATCGTAAGAGGATCGACAATTCATCCCGATTGGCTCGAATACCGCCGATATTCCAGTGGATAATGGACATAGGGTGAACAGAAAATGGAGGAATGTGACCAAGGTCGCTATCAACTCGACTGCTGAGAGCTTGCGACCGACAGCATAGAATGGCATTCAGCCGAAGGCAGAAGATCCTGATCCATAGGTTGGTCAGGAGCAGCTCCTGCCACCAGCGATCGGCCGGTTGATCGGCCGCCAGCAGTGCGCCTCGGCGACACAGAAGACGGCCGAGGGCGATTTCCGCCAGGTGGTGCTGTAGATGGGACACGCCTTGGCGGAGAAGGAGAGGAACTGGGTTTCTTTGTAGCCTTCTTGGAAGTATGATGTTTAGATGAAGGAGGAACCGATGGTTGGGAAGTGGCAGTACGTAAAAACTCTTCACGAGTATGCTCTTTTTTCGAAGTCTTTGTGTCTGACTTGGGCTAGAGATTTACCAGAACCCAACGAAGGGTGAGCCAGAGAGTGGGCAGGCGAAAGTGGTGAGGTTGAAGGGTGATCTTTGTGCTGGCCGATCTGACGACCGTGGCACTAAAGGTGAGGTCGCAAGTCTGCGTGGCCACCTTTGTTGGCCGAGGAGAAGCAAGGACAGTGCTGTATTTTCCTGTCTGAGGCACTGTGGGCTGTCGACTGGCGAATAATTTTCGAGCAGCAAAGGTAGACACCTTTTCCTTCACTCGAATTTCTTGGATGAGCTTTGCGTCCTTAGAAACGGGGCAATCTCGAGAGGAAGCAGCGTGGTCACCCATACAGTTGACACAGCGAGGGGATGGAAGTGGACAAGCACCCTCATGGGCATCCTTGCCACACGTAACACATTTGGCCAGATTGGAACAGGACTGGCTGGTGTGATTGAACCGCTGACACCGATAGCAACGCGTAGGGTTTGGGACGTAAGGGCGAACGGAAATTATCTCGTAGCCTGCTTTGATTTTCGATGGCAGTTGAACTTTGTCAAATGTCAAGAAGACAGTGCGGGTTGGAATGATGTTCGTGTCAACCCTTTTCATAACCCTATGAACAGCCGTTACGCCCTGGTCAGACAGGTAGTGCTGAGTTTCTTCGTCAGAAAATCCATCGAGGGAGCGTGTATAAACGACTCCACGCGAGGAATTTAAGGTACGGTGTGGTTCCACCCGGACAGGGAAGGTATGTGTAGTAGTGAGGTACGCAGCAATTTTTGTGCCTGGAGGGCACTGACTGTTTCTAACAGGGTGCCATTCCGTAATCTGGAACAAGACTTTACAGGACCTGCAATTGCGTCGACACCTTTCTGAATAATGAAAGGGTTGACCGTGGAGAAGTCGTGACCTTTGTCAGACCGAGAAACAACAAGGAACTGTGGCAACGATGGAATAACTGTCTGTGGCAGAGACTCAGTGAACTTACGCTTGTGAGCAGACATAGTGGAAGGTGAGGAAACCATTGCGGAAGAATCCCCCATGATTACCGGCGTCTCCGATGGCGCGCTCCTCCCTTGTGGGGGCCCTCTCTGAAGACAATCCCGCCTTAGGTGATTGATCACACCTCAGGTCACACCTCCCGACAAACGGACGGCGGGACCAATCGGCACATTCGGAAGGTATCAGCTCGGGTAATCACCCCTCCCTGGGCCTGGCCTTTACCAAGGGGTACGTACGTGTCCTACCTGTGCACCCAGGGCGGGGAATTACGCGTTACCCCGTCACCGGCTACGCATGGAAGTGCGTGGGTCAGCCTTCAGACACGCACAGGGAGCAAAAAGAGAAAGGGAAAGGAAAGAAGAGGGGTCTCAAACGCTGCAGCAGAGAAAAGGGCAAAGAGAAGAGGGAAGGAAAAGAGGACAGAGGAAAGACGAAGACTTGCAAGTGTAGAAAGCAAGGAATTTGTAACAATTTCGAGCGTCCGTCTCCGGACGTAGGCACAAACCATACTCCCAGAGGGGGAGAAAGGGAAGGAAAGAAACAGAGGTGGGGGGGGGGGGAAGATGGGGGACGGGGAAGGATGCGGAAAGGGAGGGTATGCAGCCCGGAAAGGAAGGAGGACCACATTAGCTCAGGGTCCCGTGCTCGCTACGCACGTATCCACAAATGAGTTGTGGACCCCCTGGGGGGTACAGGACTAGTGTAGAAGGCTCCGGCCGCAAGACGTAATCCCCGATGGTGGATGGAGTTGAGACGGCGTAAGAGGGATAGCCGAGCAGATGAGTGGACGAAGCTCCCATAATCCAGCTTCGATCGGACTATGGACCGATACAAGCAAAGCAGGACAGTGCGATCCGCTCCCCAAGTTGAACCACTAAGAACTCTGAGGACATTAAGGGAACGTGTACAATGGGCCGCCAAATAAGAGACGTGCGGAGACCAACAAAGTTTCCTGTCCAATGTGAGCCCTAGAAACTTAATTGTTTCCACGAATGGGAGAACAACGGGACCGAGCTGTAAGGATGGCGGAAGGAACGCTTTATATCGCCAAAAGTTGATACAAACCGTCTTCTCTTCAGAGAACCGGAAGCCATTTGCCACGCTCCATGAGTATAGGCTGTCTAGACAACGCTGAAGGCAGCGCTCCAGGAGGCATGTTCTCTGGGCACTGCAGTAGATCGCGAAGTCATCGACAAAGAGAGAGCCTGCGACATTAGGTGGAATGCAATCCATAATTTGATTGATCGCAATGGCAAAAAGGGCTACGCTCAAGACGGAGCCCTGAGGCACTCCGTTCTCCTGGAGGAAGACGTCGGACAATACGGAACCCACACGTACCCTAACTTTCGATCTGTTGAAAAGGAATCAATAAAAAGGGGCAGGCGACCGCGTAGGCCCCACCTGTGCATAGTGCGGAGGATACCTCCTCTCCAACAGGTATCATAAGCCTTCTCCAAATCGAAGAACACGGCTACCATTTGGCGCCTTCGCAAAAAGTTGTTCATGATGAATGTCGACAAGGTCACAAGGTGGTCAACAGCGGAGCGGCGGCGACGAAAGCCGCATTGGACATTGGTAAGTAGCCGTCGAGATTCGAGAATCCAAACTAACCGAGCATTAACCATGCGCTCCATCACCTTACAGACACAGCTTGTAAGAGAAATTCGGCGGTAACTAGAAGGAACGTGTCTATCCTTCCCGGGTTTGGGTATAGGAACAACGAAGGCGTCACGCCAACGCATGGGGACCTGACCTTCGGTCCAGACGCTATTGTAGGTACGAAGAAGGAAGCTTTTGCCCGCCGGAGAAAGGTGTGCCAGCATCTGAACGTGAATGGCATCTGGCCCCGGAGCAGAGGACCGGGACAGTGCAAGCGCACGTTCGAGTTCCCGCATAGTAAAGGGGGCATTATAAGTTTCCAGATTCAGCGAGTGGAAGGAAGGTCGCCGAGCCTCTTCTGCCTCTTTCCTGGGAAGGAAGGAAGGGTGGTAATGGGCGGAGCTTGAAACCTCCGCGAAAAACCGGCCGAAGGCGTTGGAGACAGCCACAGGGTCAACAAGGACCTCATTACCTGAGGTCAGGCCAGGTACCGATGAGTGGGCCTTAATGCCCGACAACCGGCGTAGGCCACCCCCAGACGACAGAAGAGGGAGTAAAACTATTAAAGGAGCTGGTGAAAGAGGCCCAACAAGCTATTTTGCTGTCTTTGATGACTCTACGGCATTGCGCTCGGAGTCGTTTGTATCCAATACAATTCGCCAACGTAGGATGGCGGCGAAAGGTGCGTAAAGCACGTCGTCGAGCACGGATAGCGTCTCTACAAGCCTCATTCCACCAGGGGACGGAAACGCAACGTGAAGAAGAGGTAGTATGAGGAATGGAACGTTCGGCAGCATTGACGATAACAGTCGTGAGGTATTCGACCTGACTGTCGCAACTGAGAAAATCGTGGTCTGGAAAGGTCGCCAGGGAGGAGTAAAGTTCCCAGTCAGCTTTCGGTATGTTCCAGCTCAAAGGACGTGGGGATGGGGTGTGATGCAGGAGACGAACGACACAGGGAAAGTGGTCACTCGAATAGGTGGCTGAAAGGACATACCACTCGAACCGACAGGCAAGAGTTATAGAACAGATCGAAAGGTCCAAGTGGGAGTAGGTATGAGTAGAGTCCAAGAGGTAAGTCGTGGCGCCAGTTTTGAGGCAGACAAGATTGAGATGGTTGAAGACATCCGCCAAGAGGGAGCCTCTTTGACAGGATGCAGGAGAGCCCCAAAGGGGATGATGGGCATTGAAGTCGCCAAACAATAAAAACGGCGGAGGAAGCTGAACAATCAGGTGCATCATGTCAGCCCGACTAACTGCGGATGACGATGGAGTGTAGACGGTACAAACTGAAAAAGTAAAGGCAGGAAGAGTAATACGGACAGCTATTGCTTGGAGTGGGGTGGTCAATGGGATGGGATGGTAATAGACATCATCCCGAACAAGCAACATGACCCCACCATGAGCTGGAATACCATCCACAGGGGTGAGGTCATACTGCTCTGAGGTATAGTGGGTAAAGGCAATACGGTCAGTTGGGCGCAACTTGATTTCCTGGAGACCAAGGACGAGCGGACAGTGCAGGTGGAGGAGCTGTTTTAATTCCTCCTGATTAGACCGAATACCTCTTATGTTCCAATGTAACAAGGCCATCGCTAGTCAGAAAAAAGGGGGGGAACGAGATGGGGAAGAGCTGGTCACCTCTACGGCCGCGAAGGGCCAGGTTTCGAGGGAACAACGCTACAACCGGCGGGAGGCGGATCCTGTTCCATCGAGTCATCACCAGCTGCGGCCGCTGTCCCAGGTTGCGTAGGAGGGGCAGCATCATTTGCCGACAAGAGACCAGCTGAGCACCTGGCAGCAGAGCGTCCCAGCTAAACTGAGGACGGCCGGGAGCAGCGACTCACGGATGGAGCGTCAAACGAAACGCGCCGGGGTGGAGAGGGGATAGAGACTACTTCTTGGAGGCCTTCTTGGAATTCCGAGAAGGCACAGGGATGGTGGGCGGGACCCGAATAAGGTCCTCACACGCGGGGTCCGTTTTGGAACGCCGGACCTCTGAAGCCGGGGTCCGGAACGTTTCCCCGATGGCCGTCTGACAAGAGGATCGCTTCTCAGGCGGCGGGGGGGGGGGAGGAGGAGGAAGGGTGGCAGAGGGGGCGGGGGCCGCGGTGGAGGGGGATTTGGAAGCGAGGGATTTGGAAGCGAGGGATTTGGAAGCGAGGGATTTGGAAGCGAGGGATTTGGAAGCGAGGGATTTGGAAGCGAGGGATTTGGAAGCGAGGGATTTGGAAGCGAGGGATTTGGAAGCGAGGGATTTGGAAGCGAGGGATTTGGAAGCGAGGGATTTGGAAGCGAGGGATTTGGAAGCGAGGGATTTGGAAGCGAGGGATTTGGAAGCGAGGGATTTGGAAGCGAGGGATTTGGAAGCGAGGGATTTGGAAGCGAGGGATTTGGAAGCGAGGGATTTGGAAGCGAGGGATTTGGAAGCGAGGGATTTGGAAGCGAGGGATTTGGAAGCGAGGGATTTGGAAGCGAGGGATTTGGAAGCGAGGGATTTGGAAGCGAGGGATTTGGAAGCGAGGGATTTGGAAGCGAGGGATTTGGAAGCGAGGGATTTGGAAGCGAGGGATTTGGAAGCGAGGGATTTGGAAGCGAGGGATTTGGAAGCGAGGGATTTGGAAGCGAGGGATTTGGAAGCGAGGGATTTGGAAGCGAGGGATTTGGAAGCGAGGGATTTGGAAGCGAGGGATTTGGAAGCGAGGGATTTGGAAGCGAGGGATTTGGAAGCGAGGGATTTGGAAGCGAGGGATTTGGAAGGCGAGGCAGAGGCATAGACCCCGGATGGAGGAGGAGGTGGAGGGGGAACAGGATAGGGGTGAGGATACCGTGGAAGGAGTGGACACGACTGAGGCAAACGAAGTTGTCAACGTCACGGAATAGAGGTGGTCATACTTCTTCCTGGCCTCAGAATAAGAGAGACATCCAAAGTTTTGAGTTCTTGAATCTTCTTCTCTTTCTGATACGCGGGGCAGTCTAAAGATCTAGGCGAGTGGATGCCAGGACAATTAACGCACTGAGGTGGTGGGGTGCATATATGTTCCTCACGAAGAGGACGTCCACAATCGCCACAAAGGGGTTCAGCCTCATACCGTGACATGTGCCCAAAGCTCAAACACCGAAAGCAGCGCATAGGAGGCGGGACGTAAGGTCGCACGTCGCACCGGTAGCCCATCACCTTTACCTTCTCCGGGAGAACGTCCCCCTCGAAGGCGAGGATATAGGCCCCAGTGTCGATGCGACGGTCTTTGGGGCCACGCTGGACGAAATGCACGCCTCGGTGCTCCAGGTTGGCCCTGAGCTCATCAGATTGCAGCAGGAGGTCCCGATGAAAAATAACCCCCTGCGTCCTATTCAATGCCACATGCGGGACAATGGACACTGGGATGTCCCCTAGTCGGTCGCACGCCTGGAGCGCCGCCGACCGTGGCGGAGGTGGTCTTTATAAGAACGGACCCCGAACGCATTTTACTGAGAGCCTCTATTTCCCCGAAGATGTCCTCGATGTGCTGAACAAAGAACATGGGCTTGGAGGTGGCGAACGTCCCCCATCGGTCCGAGAACAGACCAAATAGCGGGGGAAGTACTTCGCCCCAAGCCGGTGGGCCCGTAATTCCTCCCAGGGAGTGGCCAAGGGGGAAAGGGCAGGAGAACCAGAACCAGAGACAGTACCTTTCTTTTTAAAAGACTATGCCGCAGAGCAACCTGATACATGGTGACGTTTCATCTGCGAAACGTCCGCCCCGATACCACCCACTCCGACCAGGGGCTCTCCCCACGGGCGCCACCCAGCCTCAGCAAGGGCCACCTGGCAGGATGACCGTTGCCGGGAGTCCTGATGCCCCAAGGAGACGGGCATCTACTTCTTGGCCGACGTGGGGAGGGTGCAGCTCAGGTATTGGCAGTACGATCCCTGTGTTGTCAGGGGGCTAGAACCTAGAGGGTACATGACGACCCCACCACAACGGGCTGGCTACCGTGCTGGATTTCAGGTGCCATGGAAAGTCCATCATGATCGTAGGTGCAGATGGGGACGCACTATGGGCGTAACTTGTACAACCCATCAGGCGTTTAGGCCCAATTTGAGGAATAGTGGGTATGGTTACAACGCCGTTACAATGCTGAGTGCCAAGGTCTTAGTGCACGGAGGACCAGTGATACACCACGTAAGGCGTCCTTCCCCAAAAGGCTCGTACTTCTGTAGAATTTTGAAAAATGGAGGTCACACCCCAAGGGGGACCATCACATGGAAGGCCAAAACGGTTGAAACTCCTTTTAGTCGACTCTTACGACAGGCAGGAATACCTCGGGCCTATTCTTACCCCGGACCTGCAGGGGGGTTGACCTACTTAGCGATTTCAGAGGGAAAATTCGGAAATTATGCAGAGCAGTAGCGACTCAAAAACAATTCTGACATTTTTTCAAACACCCCTTTCTTTCACATGACATCTACTTCTATAACTAAAGGATTAGTAGCTTCATATCTGAATATCATAGTCTTAGTTTCAGCAAACCGACTGCTCTCTAGAAGTACTCTGGAAAGCAAAATTTTAACATATTATTTACAATACAATCTAACCTATTTTATGTTAGTAATTTGCACGCTATATAGACAAACAGGTTCAAATTTATTACCGTTCCTTCGCGTACGATGTTTCAGTGAGAAAGTATGTGTAAAGTGAAATTATGTGGTTTACCGAACCTAGGATCTATTTACGGCAGCACTAAGCATTACTAGTAGAATGTGTGAACGCCGAAACTTCCATTTACATAAATAGCAGTTTTAACTAGTTTTGTCTTCTGAAATGTAATTTCGTAAGGCCACAAAAATGCTTTTTGTTGAGGCATTTTGTATAATGAACTAAAAATAAAGCAATTACTTATGAAGTAGCTTAAGACTGTCTTCTAACGATGCATCTTCTGCCCACGGAAAGCGCAACTGCCCTACCGGTGATCTAACAAATGCACGACCAATCCAGGTGGGCAGCTACGCGCCCCAGGGGCAAATGAATCCATCAAAGTAGTATCAACAGTATTTTACCAGGAAGCGTTTGACCAGTAATCTTAATACAGAGAATGACAATTGTTCTAATGCCTCCAACACTGTTAATCATTTTGTCTGAATGGTGATACTTGTGTGGGCACTGAACCCCTCATAACAGGATCTGAACACGAAAAAACATACGAAACGACTTTGTTAAACTATGCTTGAAGATGCAAGATGCGTCTTCACTACCTTATTGCTTAGCGGCAACATGCAGTAGCCTGGACAGTGAGAAAGATTTTGCATTTACGTTCCGTAGGCTACAGGAACGAAGCGTGTAAATGCCATTTACTCTACGTGGTCGTATCTGTAAGCCAGTTGTTTAATCTACCGGCAGGTAAAAACTAACTACAAGCAGAACATCTGCCATTCTCTAATTACTCTTTCCAAGTTATGATTTTAAGGCTTCCGGAGCGATCCCACTAAGAAACGTGCAGTTCCACTACCGGTGATCTGTCACATGCACGATCAGTCCAACAGTGGAACTGCGTCTCTCAGGGGTAAGGCGCTGATTGTCAGCTGCTTCATCCCTACCGGTCAGCTTCCTATTTATTAATGACCAACTTTTAGTATAGATTGAAATTCCGTTAATTGTGACATTCGTTACAGTTTTATGTGACGAAAGTTGGGTGAAAGCTGCGTAATCACTTGTCAAGCTTCGTATCCTTAGAAAATACGAGTTAACAACTGTGGTCTGAAACTCAGCTAAGGAACTTGGACCGCTATACTATTAACGATATGATTCTAAAGCCGAATTCGCTTTGTGAAGATGTGTGTAGATGTTAGCTTCTGACAGATTGCCTATAGAACAGCAAGCTACTGGAATCACCTTTCGCTAGACATCGGGTGACCAAACTTTTGATATTAAGTTCTGGGTAACGAAGCATTTTTAAACTATGCGAAAACATCAAATTCACTGCGTCACAATATTTGTAGAGCTAAATATGGATTAATATTATGAGCGAAGGAAATCCCTTTTCGAGGAGCGGAAGGTCTGGGTTGTGAAGACTAAATTTAAGTATTGTGCAAGGAAAACCACATTGGAAGTAGCTGCGCTACGTTAAGAAAACTATTTTCAGATATACGAGAATGACTATTCATTGCAGCATTTACTATAAATGGAATAGGATAAGCTGGTGAAATTATGCTAGGACCTGAAGAGATGCAGTACCGTTACTGCTCGTCACAGCAGATTGCACTAACAGCTATTCGGCACACATATTTGAAGCATATAACTATTTTCTTCCCCCATGAACCATGGACCTTGCCGTTGGTGGGGAGGCTTGCGTGCCTCAGCGATACAGATGGCCGTACCGTAGGTGCAACCACAACGGAGGGGTATCTGTTGAGGGGCCAGACAAACATGTGGTTCCTGAAGAGGGGCAGCAGCCTTTTCAGTAGTTGCAGGGGCAACAGTCTGGATGATTGACTGATCTGGCCTTGTAACATTAACCAAAACGGCCTTGCTGTGCTGGTAATGCGAACGGCTGAAAGCAAGGGGAAACTACGGCCGTATTTTTTCCCGAGGGCATGCAGCTTTACTGTATGATTAAATGATGGCGTCCTCTTGGGTAAAATATTCCGGAGGTAAAATAGTCCCCCATTCGGATCTCCGGGCGGGGACTACTCAAGAGGACGTCGTTATCAGGAGAAAGAAAACGCATTCTCCGGATCGGAGCGTGGAATGTCAGATCCCTTAATCGGGCAGGTAGGTTAAAAAATTTAAAAAGGGAAATGGATAGGTTAAAGTTAGATATAGTAGGAATTAGTGAAGTTCGGTGGCAGGAGGAACAAGACTTAATAATGAATAAAAAAATAGGAGTGCGGGTTAGCTACTACAAACAGCATAGTGAACGCATTATTGTGGCCAAGATAGACAAAGCCCAAGCCTACTACAGTAGTACAAGTTTATATGCCAACTAGCTCTGCAGATGAAGAAATTGATGAAATGTATGACGAGATAAATGAAATTATTCAGGTAGTGAAGGGAGACGAAAATTTAATAGTCATGGGTGACGAATTTGTCAGTAGGAAAAGGGAGAGAAGGAAACATAGTAGGTGAATATGGATTGGGGGGAAGAAATTAAAGAGGAAGCCGCCTTGTAGAATTTTGCACAGAGCATAACCTAATCATAGCTAACACTTGGTTCAAGAATCATAAAAGAAGGTTGTATACCTGGATGAATCCTGGAGATACTAAAAGGTATCAGATAGATTATATAATGGTAAGATATTTAGGAACCAGGTTTTAAATTTTAAGGCATTTCCAGGGGCAGATGTGGAGTCTGACCACATCTATTGGTTATGAATTGCAGATTGAAACTGAAGAAACTGCAAAAAGGTGGGAATTTAAGAAGATGGGACCTGGATAAACTGAAAGAACCAGAGGTTGTACAGAGTTTCAGGGAGAGCATAAGGGAACAATTGACAGGAATGGGGGAAAGAAATACAGTAGAAGAAGAATGGGTAGCTCTGAGGGATGAAGTAGTGAAGGCAGCAGAGGATCAAGTAGGTAAAAAGACGAGGGCTAATAGAAATCCCTGGGTAACAGAAGAAATATTGAATTTAATTGATGAAAGGAGAAAATATAAAAATGCAGTAAATGAAGCAGGCAGAAAGGAATACAAACGTCTCAAAAATAAGATCGACAGGAAGAGCAAAATGGCTAAGCAGGGATGGCTAGAGGACAAATGTAAGGATGTAGAGGCTTGTCTCACTAGGGGTAAGATAGATACTGCCTACAGGAAAATTAAAGAGACCTTTGGAGAGAAGAGAACCACTTGTATGAATATCAAGAGCTCAGATGGCAACCCAGTTCCAAGCAAAGAAGGGAAGGCAGAAAGGTGGAAGGAATATATAGAGGGTTTATACAAGGGCGATGTACTTGAGGACAATATTATGGAAATGGAAGAGGATGTAGATGAAGATGAAATGGGAGATAAGATACTGCGTGAAGAGTGACAGAGCACTGAAAGACCTGAGTCGAAACAAGGCCCCCGGAGTAGACAACATTCCATTAGAACTACTGATGGCCTTGGGAGAGCCAGTCATGACAAAACTCTACCATCTGGTGAGCAAGATGTATGAGACAGGCGAAATACCCACAGACTTCAAGAAGAATATAATAATTCCAATCCCAAAGAAAGCAGGTGTTGACAGATGTGAGAATTACCGAACTATCAGTTTAATAAGTCACAGCTGCAAAATACTAACGCGAATTCTTTACAGACGAATGGAAAAACTGGTAGAAGCGGACCTCGGGGAAGATCAGTTTGGATTCCGTAGAAATGTTGGAACACGTGAGGCAATACTAACTTTACGACTTATCTTAGAAGGAAGATTAAGAAAAGGCAAACCTACGTTTCTAGCATTTGTAGACTTAGAGTAAGCTTTTGACAATGTTAACTGGAATGCTCTCTTTCAAATTCTGAAGGTGGCAGGGGTAAAATACAAGGAGCGAAAGGCTATTTACAATTTGTACAGAAACCAGATGGCAGTTATAAGAGTCGAGGGGCATGAAAGGAAAGCAGTGGTTGGGAAAGGAGTGAGACATGGTTGTAGCCTCTCCCCGATGTTATTCAATCTGTATATTGAGCAGGCAGTGAAGGAAACAAAAGAAAAATTCGGAGTAGGTATTAAAATTCATGGAGAAGAAATAAAAACTTTGAGGTTCGCCGATGACATTGTAATTCTGTCAGAGACAGCAAAGGACTTGGAAGAGCAGTTGAACGGAATGGACAGTGTCTTGAAAGGAGGATGTAAGATGAACATCAACAAAAGCAAAACGAGGATAATGGAATGTAGTCAAATTAAATCGGGTGATGCTGAGGGGATTAGATTAGGAAATGAGACACTTGAAGTAGTAAAGGAGTTTTGCTATTTAGAGAGTAAAATAACTGATGATGGTCGAAGTAGAGAGGATATAAAATGTCGACTGGCAATAGCAAGGAAATCGTTTCTGAAGAGAAATTTGTTAACATCTAGTATAGATTTAAGTGTCAGGAAGTCGTTTCTGAAAGTATTTGTATGGAGTGTAGCCATGTATGGAAGTGAAACATGGACGATAACCAGTTTGGATAAGAAGAGAATAGAAGCTTTCGAAATGTGGTGCTACAGAAGAATGCTGAAGATTAGATGGGTAGATCACATAACTAATGAGGAGGTACTGAATAGGATTGGGGAGATGAGGAGTTTGTGGCACAACTTGACTAGAAGAAGGGATCGGTTGGTAGGACATGTTTTGAGGCATCAAGGGATCACAAATTTAGCATTGGAGGGCAGCATGGAGGGTAAAAGTCGTAGAGGGAGACCAAGAGATCAATACACTAAGCAGATTCAGAAGGATGTAGGTTGCAGTAGGTACTGGGAGATGAAGCAGCTTGCACAGGATGGTGTAGCATGGAGAGCTGCATCAAACCAGTCTCAGGACTGAAGACCACAACAACAACAGTAACTCTTATATAATTTAAACGCATTGTACGACTAGAGTGTAACGCACATTGCCATTATTACAATAGCGGAATACCCTTTATGTACATTAAGGGTTTCTGAACAGTGCCAAGACCTGTACCTTGGTGGCACATTAACATTGCCTAGACGCTAGTCATTTTCAGACTGAACCTAAGGTCAACGTCCTACTATATAACTGAGGTTGCCACCGTATTGCTTTTTCAGAGCTTGACGCTTCGGTCAGATTTTACTTGTTAGTACATTGTGACCGGCATATTTTTCATCCAAACCTAGAAAGAAATAGCGTATGTCATGCAAACCACGAAAGAAGAATATATCGTACCAATGGGCATCTATTACTTTGAATACCAGTAAATATGTGGAAGTACGATTGGCTCAACATGTACAGTTTAACCACGGGACAGTATCGTTGACTCAGCTGTCAGACTTACGAATATTTAGTACGTTTTAACGAATATTGCTCAGCAACAAATTTCTGACATTTCGTATCTACAGATTGCGCTACACCTACGACATGCAGCAGTACAAGATGATTGACAGAGACAGCGTTAGCGATGTCATGAAGTCAGTACCATAACATGTACGAAAGAGAGACGCACTAACAACTCCGGATGGTCGCAGATAGCTTGGTAATAGCCATGGAGCCGAAATAAGCTAATAGAACCAAAAAAGTCAAACAATATATAAGCGTTTTGGCTTACTAAACTTATGTTTACACAGGATTTGTAACGCTGCAGGCGCAGAATAATTCAAAACATGTTTTACACTAAGGCGACATCAAAAATCGCTTTACAAAACCTGAGTTGCGTGTTCTTTATGTAACATGGATGTTTTACTCCCTGCAATGGAGCGGGTCTACTAGCAGACTCAGTACTGCTCTGAAGATGATCGGTGGCGACCGAGAACCGTAACTGCGTACCCGGTGGTCTGACGCGTACACGACCAAGCAGGGAGCGCAGCTACGCGTCTCAGCAGCCAGAGACAGCCGGTCTCACTGTGGGCGGCCATCATGAAACAAGGGAAGAAGGCGCCGGGCATTTCTCCCTTCCCCATTTCCTAGTCTCTTGCATTTATGGACCAAACCTGTGGCACCAGTGGAGCTACATAGGTACAAGGACGACCTACACATTCACCATGGTGTGGAGTGGTGCAGCAGCACATCGCTTCACAACTGACGATTGCTTCCCTACGCAGCTACCTTGTTCAGTACTTACAACCTTAAATCCCTGCCCACATACAGGCGAGAAGTGGAGACTAGTCTGAACTTGCCTCACGCAAGGCTCTAAAAGTAGTGGACGAGGTGTTTATTTTTCCATCTCACGCAAGATGCTCACCAATGTCAGTGGCCACAGCGCTGTCGCACTAGTTCTTTGCTACACATGGCACACTAGAGCTTGCTTTAGAAAGCAACACGGAGTAACGGCGTCACCTTCGTTCTCAATTGCACAGATGAAATCCTAATGAACGACGCATCAATATATCTGAAACGATTGACAATGCTGAATTTTTCATAAATGAAAAGCGCTAGTTTGCTTTTTGCTTTCATTTATAACGTTCTACAAAAACAAATATTCAGTTAACTGAATATTTCCTTCAGCCAATATTGCTAACATTTCAACAAGCTGTCAAAGTATTGAAGCTTTACGCAAGTATCTAATAAATCCATTACTTGAGAAAATACTAAAGTACTGAATTTGCGATGCGTGGACAAATACCTAGATTGAGTGTTACCGTATCTTAAATTCCTCTAAGCTTTCATTTCTACGTAATCGCTCTAAATCCCTGTCCCTATATGGTAGCACTGCACCGTAGTGCCCTCTCCAGCAATTTTAACAACTTTTACAAAAAACTTAGTACCTTAGTGCATTTTACAGCATGTTCTATTTAGCTGTGCTCAGTTCTTGCTGTCGAGTACACACCAGTATGCAAAAAGTAACTTGTCTGTTCCTAGTCACCACTAGTTTGTTAAAGCCTATCACCCTACAAATCACCACCACGAACCAGGGACTGAAGTAAGACTAATTAGAAAAGACCAGAAGCAACTGATAATTAGCCAGACGAACATTATTGTAACGGTACTTCAGATTAACGGGAAATTCCAACTATTGAATTAGCAATCTTTTGTGAAACGGTTTTGGAGAACAGTGCCGTGAAAGTATCTCTTATTTAACTAGGCGACAACTAAATTTTTTACTTTTACAATCGCTGTTTTCAGTTGATTTAGTCGCATGTTGCAGTAATTTACGAAACTTACATTTCTCAACACATACCCATCTTACGAGGCTTCTTGTGCTCCAACATCTGGTATAATGACTGACTACAATTGACAGATGGAATTATAGCGCTTGAGTCTTTCTGCCGATACGTATCTCTGAACAGACGTAAGCATCTTAATTTCTAATTTTATCGTTCTGTTATTCGCGTTTCTCAGTATTCCTGTAAGAAATCCTCCGAAACTAGGTTTCAGTCCCACCGTTTTGACATTTCTCTAACTTTTGTAAACTCTGGATGACGAATTTTAGTGTGCATTTGTCACAGCTCAACAGTTATCACGGAGGAGTCGAGTTTTAAGCAACTCAGAGCTTCCGGAAGCAGCGCCAAGGAGCGGAAGGCTGGACGTACGGCGCGCTCAGTGGTTAACGTCGGCGTGGCGGCACACCGGCTCTGCAGATCGCGTTCCATGATATAGCAAGGGATACGGTCAGTCGTGAGGCTACAGGTCTCGGCTGTTGGATGGCGGAAACAGTATTACGCAGCCTCAGAGGAGGTTCACTTCTCGTGGTCCACATTTAAGACTGCCTCTAATCCTGTGCCAACGTATGCTGTAGCACCAAAATTAACCATACTGTTAGGCATTTAAAGCTCCCACAATTTTTTAAGCTCTGCTTTAGATTAAGCTGTCTTCACTAAGACGAATGCCAAGAGTCATCTCTGAAGTCTTCCCTTTGTAAGAGGTACTGCACACTGTGGCACAAATAGAAATCTTTAATTTGTGTTAAGATCTTCAGGTAAAGCCGGAAAGCTGAACTGTCACTTGATTATCAAACAAGGCGAGAAATGCGCTGATATTTGGGAATCTCTACTGAACTATTTGATTAAGATCTGGACAGCATCGCCACGCAACATACGAGGTATCGACAACCAACGTATTGAGGGTAAATGTGACCAGAACCTATTTCATGAACAGTCTAGTGAGCGTAATAGTTATTTTGACAGCTGGACTGAAGCTTTTTACAGCATTACGTAACAGGATTTCATCGAAAAGCATACTGCTATGACGACTTCTACCGAACCATACGTTTATCTGCCCATGTGAAACGAACGGCAGTTGGATCACTTACATTTTACACATTTACCATCCTGTGGGAACAAACATTGTTAACCTATAATTATTTTTCCGTAATTTACATACCTAAATCGTCCGCCATTTTTAAATTAATACATGATCACCGACATATTCGCTAGTAGACATTAGCTCGGTCTTAGAGACATTCTGAAGATCCAGCGAAAATATTTCAACAGCCTACACTTAATTGGTACCAAATGAGTGTCAAAATGATGATTTACTGGTAAAAACCTCTTGCCATTGGTCTTAAGAAGTTAACTAGAAGAATGTAAATATGGTCGATTAAATCCATTTCCGGCTGTAAAATTTTTACCTTATCTACTCGTAGCTAAGGCACATACAAAATGTGATGGACTACTCTCTAATGTAGTACTAGAAAATTTGATAAAACGGAGCTTTACAGTTTTATTAAAAGAACCACAACTGTCAAAAAATATCCGAAAAGACAGTATTGCGCGATTCAGGCAGCACTGCGTAAATTTGTTTTAGGCTTTAGTGACACGAACCTTGTATACTTAGTGGGAATTAATGGCATGGCAAACTAATTACTGGATTCTGTGCTGATTTTGTACAAAATGATAATAGAAAAATCGTTGATACTACACATCACTTTCCAGCTCATCAAAGTTTCTGTAAGCCGTGATAATGGTATGAACACTAAGCACACTAGGAATGAGTTTCCAAGACTTACGTTTGCGGAACCCGAGAGAGATGCAACACGTCCCCCGGTGATCTGATAAGTAAACGACCATACCAGGAGCCGAGTTACACATCTCAGAGGCCATTATGGTTAGTATCCTGGATCATCAAGCATTGAATCCTTGCATTCGAATAATCATTCTACATCTTAACGTAATATTTAAAGTTGAAGCAGGAAACAGTGAAACTTTAATCTGATCACGCTACCTAATTATATGAAATACTAGTTAGTCAAGCTCTTGATGCAACTTTAGTTCCTCGGTACCATTCGAGAGTAATCCCATGTTTCAGCAGTATGTCAAATTTAATTTTCCCTTCAGCCAGTGACCTGTTGACGTCACCCGAGGCACGCCAAGCTGCATCAAGTGATCCAACAAGGACACGACCACCCTGGCAATGCCGCTCGCAGTCCAGAGATCAGCTGCAAGGCTGAGTAAACTGGAGGATTCCAGTCTGCCGACGTAGCCCAAGGAACGCAAAGCTGTCTTACCAGTGATCTTACTGAAACACGATCCCCCTGCAAGACTGCTTCACGGTCTAAGGGCCAAGTAAAAAACAGGCCGCCAAACTTTCACAGTAGACTTCAACGCAGAAGGTAACCCACTTAACTACTCAAACTTATTGAAGTTTGTTCTTGCGTGACAATAACGGTCGTAGTGCTGTTAAGGACGAATGAAACACACAGGAAAGCACAGTAAATACGTACGTCCATTTTTCGTAAGAAAGTATCAACTCTTCTTTACTGATGTACGTGTTTTTCTGTACCTGTGCTTATTGGTGCTACGGATATTTTATTCAGCAAGTTTTATACATTCCACGGAAGTATGGAACTTATTTGAGTATGTTCTCAGTATGTCGAGATGTGTAATTTTATTTCTGGGAGATCTGATGGTTGGTTGGTTGTTTGAGGTTTAAGGGACCAAACAACGAGGTCATCAGTCCCTTGTTTCAAATATACTCCATTCTGCTAACGGGACATCTCAGAAAAGTCAGAACAATAAAACGGAAAAAGGGAAAAAACGTAAAGGGCAGTCACGTTGTCATTGGTAAAAACAAATGAGGGAAGTCGGCAAGAGAACGAACCCAACACTATGCTGAAGCAGCATAGGCAAGACCACCTGTGACTTAAAAGGTACAACTGCTATAATGCAGAAAATACGTATGGGAATAAAAAGACTAACCAAGCCTTAAAAAAGGGTAAAAAGAGTAAAAGGGGAAGAAAAGAGGATTCCGGTCAGGGAGGTGAATCGGGAATCTCTAAACACTGCCTACAGTGGGAGACACCCAAACACTCACCGCCCTGCCCCAACACCAGGGAGATTAAAAACCTTAAAACTGAGAATAAAAACCACTCTCCCGGAGGAAACCGAGAACCAGAGAGACCATCCGGGAATCGTCAGCCAACATCAAAGGTAAAGTGTGGGGGAGTCTGTACTTAGTACGCAGAGCCAAAAGAAGGGGGCATTCAACCAAAATGTGGGCCACTGACTGGAAGGCTCCACAACCACATAGCGGGGGTGGCTCATCACGCAAAAGAAAACCATGGGTCAGCCTGGTATGACCAATGCGGAGACGACACAGTGTGGTCGAGTCCTTTCGGGAGAGGCGAAAGGAAGAACGCCATGGGCCTGGTGTCACCTTAATTGCACGAAGTTTATTAGACAGTGGAGTAGCCTCCCAAGAATTGGCCCATGACTGCGCGAAGTGGGATTTGATGTGAAGCCGTATATCCGCTGCAGGAGGGGTTACAGGAAACGGGGGGTAAGTAACTGCTCCCCCAGCCAAACGATCAGCGAGCTCATTTCCCGGGATACCCACATGGCCAGGGACCCATAGGAAGTCAATGGAACAAGCAGCACGGTGAATATCAGCGAGATGGTCATGGATGGCAGAGACCAAGGGATGGCGCGAAAAACACCGGTCAATAGCAAGAAGGCCACTCATCGAGTCCGTACATAACAAAACGCGGTTGTGTTGGGATTGTTTAATAAAGGTGAGGGCCCGGGAAATTGCCATCAATTCCGCAGTAAACACCCCACATGTAGGTGGCAGCAGATGATTTTCCGTTCCAACAGAGGACGTGAAGGCATACCCAACATGATCAGCAGATTTAGAGCCATCAGTGTAAAAAACAACAGCATCCCGAAACTCCCATAAAATTTTGCGGAAAAAGGAACGAAACACCACCTGGGGGATGGAATCTTTCGGACCGCGGCGGAGATCCATCCGAATTCGAGGCCGAGGAACTAACCAAGGAGGGGTGGAGGGGAGGGAGCGAGGAAGACAGGACAAAGAAGGAAGTTGAAAATCACGGTAAAGAGACGCAAGGCGCAGCCCAACCGGTAAACCCGCCCGAGGGCGGGAGTCGGGTGGGCGACGTCCATGGTCTGGGAACAGGATAGAATAGGAAGGATGAGAGGGAGAAGAACGGATAGTGAGGGCATAAGACACCAGAAGCTGGGACCGCCGAACAGAAAGGGGTGGGATCCCAGCTTCAACCAGGAGACTATCAACAGGGCTAGTAGGGAAGGCACCGGTGGCCAAACGGATACAACGATGGTGGACTGGATCCAGCACGTGCAGTGTGGAAGGAGCAGCTGAACCATAAACTTGACAACCATAGTCCAAACGAGACAGAACTAGAGCACGATAAAGACGGAGGAGTGGGCAAGGAAGCGAAGGACATTGAGTTTACGGAAACATCCTACCTTCAGGAGTCTGATATGGGGCAACCAAGTGAGCTTGTTGTCGAAAAGAAGACCCAGGAAACGAAACTGTGAAACCACAGGCAATCGTTGTGCAGCGAGATAGAGCTCTGGATCAGGGTGGACCGTAGTACGGCGACAGAAGTGGACCACCCGCGATTTTAAAGGAGAGAATTGAAACCCGTGTGAGAGGGTCCATGCAGAGGCACGCCGTATAGCCACCTGGAGCTGCCGTTCTGCAGATGCCATCGAGGAGGAACTAACCCAAATGCAGAAATCATCCACATACAGGGCAGGGGCGACCAAGGGACCGACAGAGGCCACAAGTCCATTGATAGCAATGAGGAAAAGAAGGACACTCAAGACAGAACCCTGTGGGATGCCCGTCTCCTGGGTCCGCGGAGAACTAAAAGCAGTACCAACTCTAACTCTGAATGACCGATGGATCAGGAACTGGCGGATAAAATTCGGGAGTGGGCTCCGAAGACCCCACTGATGAAGGGTTAGTAAGATGTGATAGCGCCAGGCCGTGTCATAGGCCTTGCGAAGGTCAAAAAACACTGCAACCAAATGGCGGCGCTGGGAAAAAGCCTGCCGAACTGCGGATTCCAAGCGAAGTAAATGATCGATTGGAGATCGTCCCTCTCGAAAGCCACACTGGTAAGGGGACAATAGATCCCGAGATTCGAGGACCCAAGTGAGCCGACGGGCTACCATCCGTTCAAGTAACTTACAAACAACATTGGTCAAACTAATTGGCCGAAAGCTGTCAACAGATAGGGGGTTCTTACCAGGCTTAAGGACAGGAACCACAATGCTATCCCTCCACTGAGAAGGGAAGTCACCCTGGAGCCAGATATTCAACACCCGAAGAAGATGGTGCCGTTGTGGAGCACTGAGATGTTGAAGCAGTTGGTTATGAATGGAATCTGGGCCAGGGGCCGTATCATGAGAAGAAGATAGAGCAGAAAGAAATTCCCATTCAGTAAAAGGTTCGTTATAAGATTCTGACTCACAAGTGGTGAAACATAAGGTGAGAGCTTCAGCCTGCTGTTTGTGATGAAGGAAAGCAGCGGGATAGGAGGCTGACGCCGATGCCACTGCAAAATGGGTCGCAAGATGTTCGGCGATAACTAATGGGTCCGTACAAATGCCATCTGGGAGGTGAAGGCCTGGTAGGGTGGACTGCCGATGGCAACCTTGGAGAGAACGAAGTGTAGCCCATACCCGTGACAGAGGGACAGTGGAACCAAGGGAAGAAACGAATCGTTCCCAACATATCCGCTTGCTCTGTTTGATTAAATAACGGGCTTTAGCGCGAAGGCGTTTAAAAGTAGGAAGGCTGGCTACGGATGGGTGCCTCTTGAAGTGTTGCAAAGCTCGACGGCGATCACGGATGGCAATGGCAATGGCCGGACTCCACCACGGGACGTGCCGGTGACGAAATAGTCCAGATGAGCGCGGGACAGCAACGTTAGCAGCGCGAACAATCGCGTCAGACACGTCACGTAGGACGTCATCAATACAACCCGACAAAGAGGGAGAAAACTCGACCTGTGCAGTGTATAGAGGCCAATCGGCGCGGTGGAAAGACCAACGAGGTAACCTGTCCATCGGGGAGCGCGAAGGGAGCGTGAGAATCAACGGGAAATGGTCACTATCACAAAGGTCGTCGTGTGGCGACCAGTGTAATGAAGGGAGGAGAGAGGGAGAAGAAAGAGAAAGATCAATGGCAGAAAAGGTACCATGACCAGCACTGAAATGAGTAGGGGAGCCATCATTAAGAAGGCACAGGTCGTGGTCTGCAATAAATTGGTCTATAAGAAGACCTCGTCTAGATGGAAAGGCACTGCCCCACAAAGGATGATGAGCATTAAAATCCCCAAGGAGGAGGAAGGGAGGAGGAAGTTGCTGAAGAAGGGTGGTTAAGGCAGCAGGTGTAAGAGCCCTGTCAGGAGGGAGATAAAGATTGCAAACGGTGACTGCAGAGTCTAAGTGGACCCTAACAGCAACCGCTTCCAATGTAGTTTGGAGAGGAATCCACGTGCAAGCAATGTCGGTACGGACCAACGTACAAACGCCACCAGAAGCCCGCAAGGGTCCGACCCGATTGCGACAGAAAACACGGAACCCACGGAGGGTCGGTGAGTGAGCATCAGTAAAATGTGATTCCTGGAGAACCACACAAGCTGCAGAGTAGGACGAAAGAAGGGATTTCAATTCCGGAAGGTGTCGATAGTAGCCATTACAATTCCATTGGAGAACCACAGAACGATGGTTTAAATGAGGGCTGAACACGCTAAATCCAGTCATACTGCCGGGTCCCCACCCGTCACAGACAAGGAGGGGGCGACATCCATAAACGACAGGTCAGAATCCAGTTGTGAAGTCGGGGAAGGGACCTCCGGTGACACCAGAGGCTCTTTGTCCCGGGACTTATGTTTCTTCTTTTCAGGCTGAGATCGAGGAGGGCTGTGTGGCATAAAGGAGCCAGCTGCAGCAAGATCAGGAACAGAAAGAGACCGGGCGACCTGGGGGCCGACAGACCGCGGCTCTCGCGGTCGCCGCGCGGCAGCAGACCTTTGACCTGGAAGGTGCCGGGAAGGGGCATCCCGGGAGAGGCGCCCTTGACCGGCAGACGCCGAAGGAGTGGGACACTTCTCCGGCTGGGGAGGGGGAGCAGCACCCAGAGGAGAAGGTGTGGGTGCCGCAGGGGAGGGGGGGAGGAGTGGGGTCCGGGATGGGGGTAAGGAAGGGGGGGGAAGGGGGGAAGATGTAACCAAGGCGTAACTTGATGTCATAGACACAGGGTGCAGTCGTGCATATTTCTTACGGGCCTCTGTGTAGCTTAAACGATCGAGGGACTTATACTCTTGGATCTTTTTTTCTTTCTTATAAACTGGGCAATCTGGTGAACGTGGAGAATGACTACCACGACAATTTACACATACAGGAGGGGGAACACAGGGACTCCCCTCATGGAGTGGACGTCCACAGTCACCACAGAGAGGGTCCTGGGAACAGCGAGAAGACATGTGGCCAAAACGCAAGCACTTAAAACACCGCATAGGAGGTGGGATGTACGGCTTCACATCACAGCGATAGACCATAATCTTAACTTTCTCAGGAAGGGTATCCCCTTCAAAGGCCAGGATAAAGGCACCAGTATCAATACGGTTATCTTTAGGACCCTTCTGAACACGCCGAACAAAGTGAACACCCCGCCGTGCGAGATTGTCCCGAAGTTCCTCATCAGTTTGAAGGATGAGGTCCCTGTGGAAAATCACACCTTGTACCATATTTAGAGACTGGTGAGGGGTAATAGACACAGGAATTGTGCCAAGATGGGTACAGGCACGAAGGGCCGCAGATTGGGCAGCTGAAGTAGTTTTAATCAGCAACGAACCCGACCGCATCTTGCTCAGGGAGTCCACTTCGCCAAACTTGTCTTCAATGTGTTCCACAAAGAATAAAGGCTTGACACTGGTGAAAGTATCTCCATCAGTCCTGGTGCAAACTAGATAACGGGGGAAAGGTTTTGCCCCTAGACGACGGGCCTGACCCTCTTCCCAGGGGGTAGCCATGGAAGGGAAGGCCGAAGGCGCAAGAGAAGCAGCACTTGAGGAATCAGTACCACGCAGAGAGACGGCCGCAGAACGGCCAGAGTTTTGGACCCTTATGCGTTTCATCTGCATAGCGTCCGCCCTGATACCACCCACTCCGATCAGGGGCTCTCCTCACGGGCGCCACCCAGCCACAGCAAGGGCCGTCTGGCACGGTGGCCATTGCCGGGAGTTCCGATGCTCCAGGATGACGAGCAACCACTCCAAGGCATGCATGAGGAGGTCACAGCTCAGGTATCAGAAGTGTGATCCCTGTGTGTTCAGGGGGCTCAACCAAAAGGGTACATAGCGACCCCACCACACGGGCTGGCTACCGTGCTGGCTATGCACCCTAGCATCAGACCACGACGTGAAAGAAAAGGTGGAATGTACTAGGAGGGCGCACGTCGGAGACACTAGGTAAGGTGCTCTTCCCCAAATGGCTCACACTACGGAAGAGAAATTTTGGAATGGAGGTCAAACCCCAGAGGGGGACCAAGGAATGCCAAAAAGAGGAGATAAGTACGCAACAAAGCCAGAGAGTTAAACCAACAGAACCAGGAGGATAGCGGGGCCAACATAAGCAAGGACACCAATAGTGGGAGAGGAGAGGGCGAGGGGAAAGGAGCATGGAGGGGAAAGGAGGGGAAGGAAAAGGAAATGCAGCCCGGGAGAGAAAGAAGGCTGCAATGGCTCGGGGCCCCGTGCTCGCCACGCACGTATCCACAAAAGAGTTGTGGACCCCCTGGGGGGTGGGAGATCTGAGAATGACATCCAGTTACCGTAAAAACTGGCGAAGAAAAACTAGTTCCAATCAAGCGATGTTTGCTTCTATCGATAGATAAGAGTCTCCGTTGTGTGGGAGATTTGTCAAAGCACCATACATTAGGAATCAGTCGGCATACAACGCTATAAAAATGGAATTACGAACAGATGTAACCAATATGCAACTGGAGATATATTGTGACCACACATACACGAACCATAGTGTAAGATGGTATTATTGCATAGAAGACTTCCCTGTGAAGTACAAGCATACTACGTTTTTCATACTACAAATTTAATGAACTTTCGGCATATACTACTATATTCCCCTAGAATTGAAACCGCTTACTTTCTTTAACCACCAGCTATTTGCGCTCTCCTGCAAGTCAAATTGTGGAGGAACCAGATGGTTGAATTTTAGCACTCAGCGTCACAGCGAACACTAGGTACTATACGTAGCCAACAATCCAACACTGCCGCTAGCGTAGTCAAGGACTTGTGATATGCTGGTGCCCTACGTAGCTAAATCTTACGAAGCAGGAAGGCAAGGAGGTAGAGGATCAGTAACTAATCTTCCCTACTAATTTCAATCTGAAGTTGCTGAAGTTGCGCTAAGCTCTGATCCCAATACCAGCAGGACACACCACAAACTGAAGTATACATCCCAACCCACTTAGGTATTTTCACTGCTGACCCAGAACTTTCCTCAGCACCATTCATGGGGTAGAATGTTTAAATTTACTTGAGCCATCACTGCCCTCAATACAACGAAATTTTGTAGTACGTTTCCACATTTCGCCACTCAAGTGACACCAATTACGACAGTGGGAACTATGGGTTTACATAAGCTATCAGTGTGTATACTTCCAGGACTAAAGTTGGTTGATTTCGTGAGGGGACAAAACAGCGAAGTCATCAGTCCCACCGGATTAGGTAAGGACGGGGGAGATGTCAGCCGTGCCCTTTCAAAGAAATCATCCCGGAATTTGCCTGAAGATATTTAGAGAAAACCTAAATCGGAATGGTCGGACGCGGGTTTGAACAGTCGTCCTCCCGAACGACGTGTGTTTATGGTAGTACGACAAACAACCTCACCAGAGACGACTTCACACTCCAAGTGCCTTACTCAATGATTGCTGCGTTTGCTGACGTTTGTTGATCTGAGTGACAAAATCAGGGTAATTACCAACTAGAGTTTATTACCAAATTGGGAGAGGTCTTCGGCAGCAAAGCAGGCTGACTGCTATGAAGCAACTAAAGGGAAAATCTGAGGACTCATCCTTCCCTTTTCGATTGAAGGAATTTTAACACCTATGACGAAAGTCATGGGACACCTTAATATCGTGTCTGATGTCCTTTTTCCCGGCTTACTGCATGAACTCTACGTGGCATGGATTCATAAGTTGTTGTAACTCCCTTTCAGAAATGTTGACCCATGCTGCCTCTATAGTTATCCACAATAGCGAAAGTGTGTGCAACAATTTGTGCTTTAACTGACCTTATGTCCCATAAATGTTCGATGGGATTCGTATCGAGCGATCCGGGTGGCCAAGTCATTTGCTGCAATTGTTCAGAATGTTCAACCCACCCGACAATAATTGTGACCCGGTGACACAGCGCATTGTCACAAATTCCATCGTTGTTCGGGAACAAATGCAAATTGTCCCCAGACAGTCGAATGTAACTGTTCCCAGTCAGTCGGTTCAGATGGACCAGAGAAACAAGTCAATTCTATGCAGAAACAGCACCACCATTATGGAGCCACCACCAGCTTGGGTACATGGCTTCGCGGGGTCTGCGCCACACTAACCCCACCATTAGCTCTTACCAACTGAAGTCTGTTCATCTGACCAGGCTACAGTTTTCCAGTCGTCTACAGTTCGAGTCACGAACATAGGAAAGGATATGTCATGCTGTCAAAGGCACTCGCGTCGGTCATGTGCTGCCGTAGCTCATTAACTCCTAATTTCGCCGCACTGTCCTAACGGATACTTTCATCGTACATCCACATTGATTTCTGCTGTCATTTCAAGTAGTGTGGCTTGTCTGTTAGCACTGCTAACTACACAAACCCCGCCGGTCTCTTTGCCCGTGCCGTGGGGGTAGCGCCAGAAATTTGTTATTCTCGGTACACTTTACAGTGGATAACGGAATATTGAATTCCGTAACGATTTCCGAAATGGAATGTCTAATGTGTGTAGCGGCAACTACTATTCCGCGTTCAAAGTCTTAGTTGGTGTTTGGCCGTAATCACGTCGGAAACCTGATTACAGACGATAGCTCCGGCAATGCACTGCCCTTCTACACCTTGTCGACACGACACTACCGCCGTCTGTATGTGCATATGGCTGTCCGACGACTCATCTCAGCCTTCACCCCCACGAGAAGGAACGCTACCTGTAAAACTCAGCTAGCATGAACGATTTCCATTCGTATGCTTTAATCCTTATTCGCCGATCATGCTGGTAATTACTACCTAGTTGTCACTTTCCCTGCCCTAGATTTGAGAAATTTAAGAGTGACACTTAGCCAATCATGCAAAAATATTTGAGTCCAAGCACGAATTATTTCCATGATACTTAAACTTTCGTTTGTTAATATCGCTAACATGGAATGTGAATTCGACAACTTTGCGTTTAGTTTTCCTTCACCCAAGTCCCATGCTTTTGACGATACCATTGTAACGTATCTATTAAGAGCAACTCCCGCTGCTTGCTGACGTAGCCCGAGAAACGTTAAGCAGCCTTGCCAGTGTTGTGACGTTAACACGATCCCCTGTCCCAATGCAAAGCTGAATCAGACAAAGCTATCTTACCATGTTGTCAAACATAGAAAAATGTTAAGTTCCTACAAAAATACTTTACCAACAAGTTAAACTGTCAGAGCTGAGAGGACAAGCCTCACCCATTAACCAGGGGAGAATGCAACAATTTTCCAATTTTTCAAAAGAGATGACAGTATACAAAATCTTACCCTGTTGCGTGTAAATCTCAATATAAAAAATTTTCTACAGAAATACATAATTCCTGGACATTAACAAAACTGGATGAAATGGCGTCTAAACGAAGGTGACTTATGAATTAGACCAACGAACAGCCGTAACTGCCACCGACAGATCACGTATTAAGGAATACAAAGATGCTGAAACGGGAACCGGATTTCATTTTCTCATTGTGTAACTTAATAGAGACTGATGCAAACGTACGAAGGACCGAAGATAACCGAGGAATAACACGGTAAGATGCCTCAGTCCAGCCTCCTGATGCTCCCTCCAACGTATCCGTTTCTTTTCTTTACACATGATCAGTTGTAAGGCACTGAGTTTTTCTAAGTCCCAATACACAGCAGTATTTTGGAGCGAAACTGACCCTGAACCGACTCTTAGCAGCAATTTGGAATTCTACTGAAGACTGTCAAGTCATGTGGCTTGGGTAGAATGTAACAAAGGCTGTCACTGGTTCAGACTGACAGATCTGAATGCTTTCACTTAAATTTAGGAATCAACTATTACCCAGCATCTGTGATAAATTCTAGTATGTAAGCCTACCACGTAGTTTTTTCAGCGAAGGCCGTGTTCAACAAGTTGAGCGTGTTGCTACTTCAGAAATACAGGTAAGACTGGATGTTTTGTTCCCTGAAGCCTGTTAAATTCTTCTTGTTTTATGGTCATGCTTTGTAGGTAATTTGTATTCTGAATATACATATGTAACAGTGTCAAACTTAAAGTTGACATCTGACATAGAAAATAGAGTGTCAGATGTCATGTTAGCTTCGAATTTCATCTATTTCAGTAAATGTTATTTCTTCGAGGATAGCACTGTAAACCTAAGACTCTTGCATCTGGGAACTCTCGACGCAGGTGGACTGAGTACTCTTGTGATGCACCTCCTGGTGAGGGTGTTTCTTCCTTGTCGGTGACTCAGCCCGAGGGACGGAAGGCCGCCCTGCCGGTGATCTGACCACGACACGACCCCCGGCAGCGCCGCCCCGCGCTCCAGGGACCTGCGCTGCCACATTACGTCGTCCGGAGGAGGAAGTCAATAGATCGTAACCTATCGCACCCACTCAACTAATCCAGTAACGAATGTCTCGATTAGGTAGAAATTAAATAGTCTATCAAAAGAAAAATGAAATTATATGTCTCACTATTTCGATGAAATCACCTCTGTGGGGAAGGCAACGGTGTCTTGCTATGGGAAAGCTCAACCTCCATTCTTCGAAAGAAAAGCTGAAGAATCAATTCCAGTAAGATCAACTCTTCCACGTCTTGCCTTCAATAATTCAATTATCCGACATTTCTCGACAGCAACTGACCTATCCGACAAAGTACCTATCTTTGATGAAAATACGACCTCCAGGCCATGCTACTTCAGTCCACACACGGTCACTATTTGAGAAGCAAGAGGAAAACAGGAACTTACTTGAAACTTCCTGGCAGATTAAAACTGCCGGACCGAGACTAACTCAAACTTTGCCTTTCGCAGGCAAGTGCTCTACAACTGAGCTATCCAAGCACGACTCACGCCCCGTCCTCACAGCTTCACTTCTGCCAGTACCTCTTCTCCTACCTTCCGAACTTTACAGAAGCTCACCTGCTTACTTGTGCAGAACTAGCACTCCTGAAAGAAAGGATAATGCGGAGACATGGCTTAGCCACAACCTGGGGGATGTTTCCAAAATGAGATTTTCACTCTGCAGCGGAGTGTGAGCTGAAATGAAGCTTCCTAGCAGATTAAAACTGTGCCGGGCGGAGATGGTGAAATTGTAGGAAGTCAAAGGTCCAGTCTTTGTTCGGCACACAGTTCTAATCTTCCAGGAAGTTTCATATCAGCGCACACTCCGCTGCAGAGTGAAAATCTCATTCAGGAACCTATTTGGTAGGTAGCAATTTATTCTGATTTGTCTTCACCTTGTGCCAACAAAATCCGCTCATTGAATATACTATAGGTAGTACAGTATAACACGCCCAAGCGACTACTCCAAACGAAGTTTGAAGCCATCATACACGTTTGAACATTTACTAGTTGCCAGTGATTTTAGGTTGCATCTCAGAATTAGCAACGACCTTAATTGAGAATCCAACGATGCAGGTGTCACTGGCCGAATAAAACAGAATTTTGCAAAAGCGAGACCTGTAAGCTGGGTTCTTTCAGTACCCTAAAAAACTGATCAATTTACGCAATCTACGTAGTAGTGCAGTCAAAATCATTTTGTGACTAGCAGAAAAATTGTGTTTTGGCCGTTCAGCAACAATATAAAATACTGATTCCACTAGGTATACTGAAACTTTCAGTTATTTCTTAATTTATGGCGCACTTTTAGCAATGAGTTCCTGCTGCTTTACAAAATTTCACTATCTGACAGTCTCCTGGAAGTCAAAAGTTTGGCACCATTTCACAGGACCAAGTTGTTTCCCTGTTGACACGTAACATACTAAGTTACCCTAATCTTTCTGAATTTAACTCCAGTTATCTTAGCTCCGTGTAGCTATGTAGTCCGAGGAACGTTAAGAGGCATTACCGGTGGTCAGACGAACACACGACCCCCATGGTGATGCCTCTTCACGGTCCAGGGGCCATAATGAGCGATCCGTCGAGGTTCCCTGCAACACCAGAGGTTAACGATCACTGAGTAATCTAAACCTACAAGAACCACTGCCATAGTAATGCGAGTCGCCACCTCTATAACAGTGGAAGGCGTGTAACTACATGCACTTACTAGCAATGAAATTTGGAAACTTCCAGCACACTGGTTAGATCCGACTTTAATATGCAAGGAACAGGAGAAAACTTCGGAATATCTTAACAGTTACCAGCACCGTTTCAAAATTTCTTTATGCACCAATACGCTAACATCAGCTATTTACCTCGGCATAGATCCATCAATAATAAGCGTTGAAATCCAGGTACTACTAAAGCACAGTTCGGTTCTGGTGATATAGCCCGAGGAAAAAAGCTGCATTACCAGCTGTCAGACGAAAACACGACCGCCGGTGGTGCTGCTTCTCGATCCAGAGGTGATGAAAATTTATCAGGAAGCCGAGCATGATCTGGTCGTCAATCAATGAATCTAGAGGTACTGAATGTCAGCTCGTTTCACTGGAAATAGCAACGACGAGCAAGGCGTATCCAAGGAGGAATCAGCATGGCGAAGCATTTACCGTTTCGAAAAAATTATGAACTTTCCAGTATAATTACGCGAAATACTGAGTGCAAGACTAACATCCCAAAGGACAGCACTGGCAACCATCTGCGAAGTTCGTACTTCCATATAAGATTGACGTGCGATTAACTATAAGCAGGAATCTGACGGTGGGTGGAATAGATTCATTGGCACACCACATTCCACAACAATCACTTTTATAACTGCATTTTTCTTCATGCGTACCAACCAATATTACTTGGTTAAATCAGTGTTAGCTTCAGACTTCAAGTAGATTCCGTCCTTAATATACAATAAGAACTTCTTGAAATTAAAATCCACCCGGTGGTTCAGCAGCATGTAAGCCGAGGAATATTGTGCTCATCCTATTGAAACAATCTGCAGCATGGCCCTGGGGCTAAATGCAAAGCAGTTCATTTATATCATTGGTAGCGGGACAAGCGCAACATTGTAAAATTTGTGTAACTACCATCTACTTTACCTCCGTTTCAAGAGTGATCTTTCCTTCCAATAGTTTACTAGTAGGAACTGCACAATTAATAAACTTGCTTCAGAGATACTTTAGTTCAATGAACACTTAGTTAACTCTTCGAAAGCAGGGAAACCAAGACAGAAGTGGCTATACTGCATCCTGCACAATGCCCCTGCTGTTACCCACACGTGTAAACAATGTTGTGCTGAGGTCTTTCCATCAGCTTATTCTATCATATGATATAGAAAATACGTCAATTATGTCATACTGTATGTGGTTTTGTCTGACAGCTTCGACGAGCAGATGTTGCCACCGTTTACTTCATTGCATTAAATCAAGTATGCCCCTTAAACGTAAATGTAACCCTCAGTAAACTTAATACAACAGTAGGGAGGTCGTTCAAATGATGCATAATTATTTATGAAGATTAAAATCATGAATTTCTTACTGAAACACTGCAAATAGGTCGCACCAATATGAACAGAATGGACGCCGAAGAAACTAGCTACCATCCGCGAACTTTTACCATGAAATTAATGGCTACGGGACAGCCGACGGTATTTTATTTGCCAAGTATGGGAAACGCAACATACTACATAAAGCTACACATCTGCCAAATATTTGTACAAATTTTGACAGTGATTACGTCTTACGCGCAAGATTTATGAAATGCCAGAGTTGTTGCAAGATGGCAAGTTAAAGCAAACCAAGATGAAATCAACGAAATTCCTAGCTAAACTTATGATTTATAATGTTTCAACTGAAGCACTTCTGAAAATGTTACCGCATTTGCTGAAGGATGGAATACATCCAGACTATTACATCGCAACATCCGTTACAGTACTTGCTACAGCTGACGTTCAACTAGATCCACTGTCCGAAAATAGCGCACGTAAAATACTCTAACACTATAGTCACTATAGTCACTAGGAAGTTTCTACAAATCAATTATAAATCTCATTTCCCTTAAGCCTTCTAAACTTGCCAGCACTGACGAATCTTAAAAGAATGGTGCGCTTAGGTTCCTCTGTGCATCCGAGAATCAGCAGGCTGAAAACTTAAATCGGCAGTACGTGTGATTAAGCAGAACCATAGCCTATGACGCTAGAGTCTTGCGGAACATGACAAAGAAGGGCAGATAAAATATGACACCAAAATTCTTTCCAGAATTATTCAGTTAAGAACGGAAACAGCAGCGAATGCCAGTTGCTAAGGAGTCGCTAGATGCAATCTACGATGTAGTACTATTAACTGTGAGGAGGGGATAGTACACGGATGTGACCTAAAGCAAGGTTTTTTCAGTAGAAGCACTGGCTACCAGCACGACCGAAGAAAGCTTTAAAGTGGCGTCAGGTGTGAAGGATGTGTTCCCGATTTTAGCGACAGTGCACGACGAGTCCCTGGCACAAGGTTTGCCGATCGATAAATACCGTTGTAAGCCGTTCAAAGTCATTTGTGTGAAGCAACCAAAAGGGAAAACTCAGATTCGGGGCGACAATGGGAATACAGAAGCTTCCGATTCCACCCGTCTGCTTTCACCCATGACGTCACCAATATGGCGAAAGCGACCATTCTCAACGTCTCCACTATGGCGCTTATGACATCACAAACGACAACACGAAAATACATACAAAACAAAGACATCTCTCGAAAAGTACAATCAAACTATGGGGACCAGTGCGGGAAATGGGGGAAGGGGGTGGAGGAGGGTTGGGTGGGGACAAACTAAATATAAACAGATACACCACGATCCCAAACCACACAAAACAAAAACACCACAAAATTACCAAGTTCCGCTACACTTACAATATCGACAGGAATCTGTCACTTCCCTTCACCTACATAGCTCAACCGCAATTGTCGATACCACAAAATAATCTATTCCAAAAATCATAATCACACCACAACTATCTATACCACAAAACCAACACCTAATACAAAAATTGGAATCTTGACACTTCCCTTGACCTATATAGGTCAACAGCAGCTCACAATACCAAAACACACATAGCTACGACGACAAATTGCATTCTGTCACTTCCCATGACCTATGCAGCTGAAATACAACTGACGATATCAAAAAAATTGAAATCTAGTACTTTTCCCTAAGGTAAATAAATCAATCACAAGTGCCGATACCAAAACAACCACCAACACACGCAGTAAACGACCCAAAACACCTCAAAAACCCCACCGATCATTATAACACGCAAACAAGACCAAAAAAATGACTACTTACCACAAAAAGCTCCGACGCTACACACTAACCCCTAACTTGCATTTCTGCTTGCATAAGCCGCGTTTCACTATCTGTCACAAGCTCAGAAAGTTGCAGAAACTTAATGACGGACACCATGTCCCCCTTTTCAGCCCGCAGACGAGCTCTATCAAGCTTTGAAGTCATATCCATACCTAACAAAAGAAGCAACGAATTGAATTAAGCGACTTATCACGCGACAAACAGCAAACCATTTACATCAAACGAAACCGTAATAACGGAAACAATTCTTAACTCACTGAAACTAATTTCCGTTCTTTAACAGTCACGACCGATAAACACACACTTCAAGCAACACACACACACACACACACACACACACACACAAACACACACACACACACACACACACACACACCACCCTTACGTCACGGGTGAAAGACAGGAGGGATCGGACGCCTCCGTTGACCCCTAAAATATATCCCAAAGACAGGTTCCAGAAGTCATGGAAACTGGAAAAGCCCCAATTGCGCGGAACTATTATGAAGGGGATAGCATTTATGTAGATAGCTGACAAACGTTTTTGTGGACTTCATGCAAAAATAATTTATTCTCCAAAAGAAATAAGGTGTCGCTATCCTTACTTGGACGCACGCCCGGTCTATACGGTGACTAGAACGTAGGGCTGACTCAAAAGCACCGAAATACGTGAGGTTGCAGCATGTAATAAAATGCAAAGAAAGCACTGATATTACTCAAACACTAAGCAGAAGTATCTTCGTATTTGAGAGACAGCCCATTCCAGCGTCAAAATGTTACAATTTAAGCCGTTCGTACAGAGAATAGGGCATACGTTATCCGAACGCCAACAAGTTATCACAGCTCATGCCTGACATACCGATCTTTATGCAAAACTAACAGTTCTACATTACGGGGCACTGTAGCATTGGACTTCCGCCTACAAAGTCATCAGGAACTTACCTAGGTTCCTTTTTACTGACAAATTGAGATTTTTCAGTAATGGCAATGTTTAAATGAGCTATAAAATCGCTCGGAACAAGAATATTTTATCAGTTGCTTCACTGGGTACCGGTACATTGAGTTACAATAAATGACCAGCTCTTATTTCCACAGGAGCATCCATTATACAAATAAATTTTATTTTAACACCGGAGAGAGCTGATTATACTTCATTAAAGCGACCACAAAAATTAACCCCGAAGTATCTACCACTACGTTTTTCAGCGAAACTGAATTATACACAAATATTCTGCAGAGCAAAAGATGAGACTGGTTAATATTTACAGAACACCCTTGAATTCAACAAGTGAAAACTAAACGCAATGCCCAGACAATGCACTAACTTAAGGCCTCACATCTAGAAGTAGCGTAAGAGACCGACAGAGGTTAGACTGTACTACCCAAGTACACAGAAGCCACCATTCCATTAATCAAATTGAACTACATCTGTTAGCAATTTCCTTAGGCTGTATTCAGTTCATTCAACAACATCCAAATTACATAAAAGCTCTAATGCGTTATAAAGTCTAGCCACCTCACACGCTCAAGCTTAAGACTTCATAACTACAAAATTATTAAATTTCGTTGTCCAGAAAACAGCATCTGCAGAAATTGTAAGATGAAATCTACAGCAACATTTACAGAAGCTGTGGAACCATTTTCTCCCTGCAGTATAGCACACACTAGAGACCCTACGCCATCTGTCCAGTTCGAAATTCGCCAGAGCAGCGACGGCGCCAGTGGCCACTTTAAGATACGCGAGTAATCAGAACTATTACGCGTAAAAATAGCAACCCGCTACTGCGCCTGCAACCACATCCCATTAAATAGACCGTGCCACATAAATTGAGCTATGACGAAGGACAATTCGATGTTTTAGTACGGTAAAAATTACTTCCTCGCTCAGAATCCTTTGCCGTTAATGTTAACCGAAATACGCTACCTGACAATACCTTACGGATGTCTTAATATTAGACGCACTTCTCGATGTCCGTTTCGAGCTACAGATCCTGCTAGCTATATGGATACGTATGCCAGTGACGCCACTCTTTAAGTCTATAGTGATTTAGGGGGACAGCTGCCTGGGGAATATGCTCAACTGCATTAAACACCGCACGAAAGCACTCGCGAGCTGCGGTACTTACAATGTTCCCGGAGTCTGACGGCGCCCAATCCGCTCGCCCTGGCCAGTCCATCCTGCATCGACGATGTGGTCTCCAGAACTAACGCGGCCTCATCCCTCCAAGGACCACGGGAAACAGCAGCAGATGGCGCCACGATAACACCCCTGCGCGAACAGCCAATGGCGTCGCGGCATCCAAAGGATTGCCACACTACGTACTACCCCTTCCAAGGTCTCACTGAGGGGCGCAACCAACAGGCATCCCCACTCCACCCCTTGTGCAACCGATAGATGACGGCGACAGAATGTGCGTCTGACCATGCGAACCTTCAGTCCCAGCAGAGATATCACCACAAATAAAGAATGGCCACCGTGTGTAACTATTTACGCGCGTTTGATGCCTACTGCGAATAATAATGTTTTTTAAAGGTTGTTAGAACTGCTCTAATTCCCTAGACATATGGAAAAATAAAGTGAGACAATTAATTAGTCTACAACAATACTCTTAATTGGCAATGTAAAGAGTGTGACAGGGACAATATTTTAGTGTGCACCCTTAAATTTCTTTTCCTTCCACTCATAGCTGGATGTGGAAAGAATAACATCATATACTATAGCACATATTATTAGTATTTTCTTTTATAGTCATGTGCTGTATGTGTACGATATGTAGTCGATTGTAGAATATTTGTACATTGCGGACAGAAAATGTTTTTGAAATCAACGAAGTACATTTCTGCGACATGTTAGACATTTTTCCTCGAGTGTCTAGGATTTACGGTTTCGCAATATTTTTGCTAACACCAGTCAAACAAGTCTCTGCCCATACTGAGCCGTTGACACGGTCAGGTTACGCACTCCTGCGTGCTGGATCGTTGTTCTGTCTGGTACTGCCGTACCTTCCATAGATGAACTGCACTTTCGCAGAATCCTACCAATAAAATGAACCCAAAAGAGTGCAATTTATCATTCCGCTTCTCGTAGTGATTACATATCTACGTAATACGTTAGCAAATAACTAAGGACGTAGGGCGCAAGTATTACTCTGAGTTTGAAGTTAGAGAGATTAAGGAGAGGAAATCGTGGGTGGGCCGCGTTGAATCAGTCAAAAGACCTATGACCCAAAGTAAAATAAAAAACCTCCGTCACAAGCCCAAAAAGTTGCAGAAACTTCATGACGGACAACATGGCGTTCCCTATTTCATTCAGTGGCTTGCAATCCCAAAGAAATCTTACGCTGGAACAGGTACCTTACAACTTTATATTTTTCGGTGGGCAGTCGCTATGTAATTGTTTTACTGAACAATGTTCTACAGTTATCTCCCTAAGCTGGCTTTTAGAATTATAGTGAATTTGAGTCAGGCTTATAATTCCAAAATTGTTGTACATTACGTAATTGCGCAATGTTAACACAATCGCGCGCCAGTGCAATCCTACGGACATAACCTTCCGCTAATAATCGTCTAGTGGTTGAGAACAACACTTGTTTGATCACCATGACACCGTATTTGACTCCATTAGATTTTTGTTGTAGGGCTAGACGAAATGTTTTGTTTACAAGATTTTGCCATAGTCGGTGGAAGACCTGGTCGCATGGGTCAGTTGTGCGGGAGAAACGCTTCTTCGCTCAGGCGGTTTTGACCGATTGCGTCTCATCTCTAGAAGTGTGTAATGAGAATTCTGCAACACTGAATACAGGCCTGCAACACTGCAGCAATGAAATGGGAAACAGCTACGAATATAACACTACTAAAAACTGAGAAGCACAGTCCACATGTAGAAGACACTAGCTCTTAGTGTAAAGTTGTGTACGGAAACGTTTAAGAGGGGTATCCTTTGTCCACATGATTTATGATTCACAAGTGGAGTCAGACACGTGATGGAACCTACGCAAATTATTCATGCGCGTTCGTTTTTGTGCCGTGAAGATGAAACTGAAGAAGTAACAGCCCGCTCAAAGGTATGTAAGCAAACATGCACCCATACTCCTTCCGTAAATTCAAAAGAAACCACAGCACAAATGTTATACAAAATACTATACCAATTCTACCCAAAATCCTTTGCGTCATACACTTCTTAGCTATTTGCAGTCCCCAAATACAGAAGTTCCTGTCATGTTCTCATATCATCGAATACTGAAGTTTAAATGTGAATTTTACTCAAGGATGTAGGGACACTGCATTACATGCTTTAATTTACTACATTGTTTTAAATGGTACATTCTTTTCAGTTGAACATGTATCCTTATTATACTGCTACACAATACTGTCCGTATCCATTCAACTGCCACAAATCTTTCATTTCTACGTAACTGGGTGAACAATATATGTAACTTTTCAGTACTACAATTTGTTCTACGACGAGAAATTTCAACATAGTATGTTAGCAGAGCTTTTGTGTTAATTGATATATTATTATGCGTCAACCGTCCTTGGCATTCTCTGCACCTTCTACTGTTCATAGGCCTACGCAATAAAATACAGCAATTTAGTGAGTGTCCAGAATATAATGTTGAATAGGTTGCCTTTTGTGCATCCGTTCGATCTCTCTACCCGTTAACGCACGTTATCTATATCTTCTCATCTGCGGCAACGGGAAGCTGCCGTCTGTTACGGTACATTTTCACCTTATTTCGCAAGCTCTGCTCGAGAGCAGGGCCTCATTAGCACAGCGAACGGAGCACGCAGGCATGTTCCTATTGTAAGACTGTATTTGTACCCTTCCGTGGTTGGACACTGCGTCGCCACCGGTATTTTTAACGTATTACTAAACTTGACCCGCAGCGGGGAGGAGAGTGGTAAGGCACTGGAATCGCATTCAAGAGGGCAGTCGAAATATCCATTCGCACATACAAGATTTCAGTTTTCTGTTCTAATCCTAAGCTGCTTAAGGCAAATGCGGCGATGATTTCATTGAAAAAGGCCACTCACGTTTTCCTTCCCGGTCCCCCTGTGCAACACCGACTCAAAGGAAGGCGTCGGCGCTTGTTGGTGACGTCACGTCAGCTAGGCACGGCGAACGCCAGGTCTGTTGCACGCAGAAACGCCTGGGAGTGCTTATCACTACAAATCTCTTATTTTTGGACAAAATGTTTGGTATTGTTTTGGATTCTGCAGTGTTATTTAGATGAAAGATTTTCTTACTATCGTAAAGCTACAAATGAAGATCATAGTTCTGTATCACTGAATCCTGTCGAAACAAACGTAGATCAACATGAGAAGATGCTTTCCCCCATTGCAAGCTTCGGAAATTTGACATTCAAGTAACTATATTTACTTGATCCATTTTGCTATCAAAACTTACCCCAACTCCCTTACAATTAACTCGTTTCTTTTATTTATTTATTTATTTTCGTTTGACATCGTCATTGGAAATGTGAACTAATTTACATGTGTAAATGTCCAACTGTTGCCAGTCATTAGATTACAGTCGTTTTCAACGAAAGGAATTCTAAACAGGAAACAAAATAGCTTCATACATCGAAAATACTGCTGAGCTTAAACTTTTTTAAACATGCCCATTAGAAAAGATAATTATTCCCCTCTTGCAACTGAAAGGAGAAACTTTATAAGATAAAAAAAAATTATTTGATAAAACAAGTATCTCTCTTTTGCCTCTTATTCTGTCCCCCACCCCCTTCCCCAACGTATACAATCGCAAGATATTTCATTAACATTCAGTGCTCCTCGCCCCATAGTCAACCAAGATACCTAAAGAAGAGCACCAATATGTTCACAGTTTCTTGTAAAAGCAACCCAGTACAAACGTAACTTCCTCAGATTTACAAATAAGGTAAAGAAGCACGAATTCTGTTGCTGTTGGACCATGAAGTTGTTTTCCTATGTCAATCCTTAAAACAGGTGGAAATATAAGTTCAGGAGTACACTATTTGTTAAGAAGTGTAATGAATTGCACAATTAATTGATTGCAGAAATCTCTCAGAACAATGTGTGTTGGTCAACTACCGCCAATAGTTTCACATTTTCCTGTGTCAGAGAGGGAGACACCACCATTATGAGTATGCCTGCAACAGACCTGGCGTTCGCCGTGCCTAGCTGACGTGACGTCACGAACAAGCGCCGAGGCCTTCCTTTGAGCCGGTGTTGCTGTGTGTCGTCTATAATGACGTCATCGACGGGAAAATAGACCATAATCTGCCTTCCGTCCTTAATTACTCAGGTAACAACGTCTCCACTCAAGGCATTGTTTTCAACGCATAAAGAATGTTCTCGTACATTCTGCTACATTTATTACAATAAATAAGCTATGTCAGCAGTTTCAGAAATCTGATCTCGTCTTCAGAATCAGCACTGAAACAGAGAACCTCATATTCAATTTGAGTTGCGGAGCAATCAACTCCAGAAGTATTCCAGTTAATTAGAAAACCGCATCGTTTGCAGTTGTCAACAGTACCAGGCTTTGTGGTAGGTGTGGGATCAAGGTGGCCACGAATTACGGTGCCTAGGTAGCGAAGCGAGTAGGTTCAGATCTCCGTCCGGCCATCCAGATTTAGATTTTGAGTGATTTCCTTATATCGATAAGAAAAATGCCTTGATGGTTTCTTTGAAAAAGGCATGACCAGTTTCCTTCTCAATACCTTCCCAATCCTGGCTTGTGCTCTGTTCGTCATGACCTCGTTGTCGATAAACGCTAATCTCCCTTTTCCTTCCAGTTTTTATTCCACAGTCCATAGCTTTTACTTTTTTTAATCCACAGCCACAGTCATCTTTTCTTGTTATTTGAGCGAGTTTTAACTTCTGGCGTGCCGATTACTCAAAGCTACCATTTAAGGTGCCTGAAGATATGATCTAATGATTCTGAAGTCAACCGAAGAAAAAATATCTGAATAAATAACACAGATGAGAGAAAAGTAAAATATGAGTGATAAATAAATTTATAGCAGACAACACGTTTTTTTCCGTCACAGAATAAATCAATATAAGATTTTCAATCTTCTTCCCCAGCTTTTGTCCCACAAGTGGCTCTCTATCAAAACTTGGCGTGATCTTTTGCTTGATCGGGGTGGAGGCTTGCTATCTTCAGCCTACATAGAGGCTATGTAGGTAATGCTGCCCCGCTCTTCCGATACTTTGTTTACCGTCATCTTTCAACAAAAACCCGCAATTTCCTATTGTATCACGGTGTGCTCGAAATACATGTCCATATCACTGTAAACGGTATTCGCTCAGCTTCTCAAGTGTAGATACCACTCCGCACAGCCCGAGTATTTCGTCATTCGTCACATGAACTTAAACTCTCTTGCCAAATAACGGAAGCGTTTTAGTTTCCATTACAGCAATTTTTTCTCTCCCTCTTTTGTTGCGGGCCAACATTCTGCTCCAAACGGACCGAACTGCAGAGCGGTATAGTTCGACTTGAGCCGATCCAGGGTTTTATTGTTTCCCATTTAATTCACGCCGTTTGTGATTTCAGGAACGAGTGAGCCTTCAGTAGCAATGATTGAGAGAAGGTACTTGAAAGTGATTGTCTTTGGCAGATCTGCACGTATACCATCGATCTTGATTCTGTCCTTATTACTTGCGTCTCTTGGGAGGTATTAGAGTTTCGTTATATTAGGGCGTCGACCGGAGTGTTCAATGCGGTTCTCCCACACTTGGATCTATGTTTGAAGTTTGTTCTCGTCTTCAGTAGCCGGTAGATCATCAGCTGTATAGCAGGATCCAAGGTGCTGATTTCTGAAGACCTCTGGTGACCGTGTCCATCAAGATAAACAGAGGAATAGAAAGAGTAACTCCCTGACAGACATCCATGGGAACAGGAAAGTCACTTGAGAGCCCCAGCAGCAGAAAGAACCGTGGTAGAACAGACGGACACATTCAGTTAATTCTTCAGATACTTTGTGGTTTCTGAGGTCAACACAATCTCAGAAATTGTTCTGCATTTGTTTTTGACGTTTAATAAATCACAGTTATCGCTTGAAGGAACTGAACAGTAATGGGAAACTACTATCGACAATGCACGCAAACATAAAGTACGCCATTCGCACCCTGTAGTTGACCTCTTTTAGCTATATCACGTTTATCAGCACGTGAGAGGTTTTATTGAGTTGTATCAACAAGATTCTAGCGAAAAATCTTGTCTTTATTACTGTTCTTTTTCTTAAAAATATGATAATGAATATGTTTCTTTTAAAACTTCTCACTAACTAAAATTTAAAGTATAATGAGACATCATTGTCAAACGCTGCATTTTTTCCTCGTAGTGCTGCAACACAGTATAACACAATAGAGTAGAATATATGCTGTATCACTTCCTTATTAATAATGTCTACTCAGTTGACGTTGGAAAAGTTCGCTGCTTTCTATCCATGGATAAACATTAGAAATCATCGCACTATGTAAATACACACATAAAAAAAAAGTTTTGAATCACCTCTGTTCCGAGAGTTCCGGAACCTGTACAGAAACTTGTAATAGAGATCAACATAAACATCATTTCCGTCCTTTTTATTGCTCATGAAACCACGCACTACATGTTGTACCACCATACAGCGAGACCTTCAGAGGTGGTGGTCCAAATTGCTGAAACACACTGATACCTCTAATACTCAGTAGCACATCCTTTTGCATTGATGCATGCCTGTATTCGTCGTGGCACATCCACAAGTTCACCAAGACACTGTTGGTCCATATTGTCCCAGTCCTCAATGGTGATTCGGCGTAGATCCCTCAGAGTGGTTGATGGGTCACGTCGTTCGTAAACAGCCCTTTACAATCTATCCTAGGCATGTTCGATAGGATTCATGTCTGGAGAACATGCTGGCCACTCTAGTCGAGCGATGTCGTTATTCTGAAGGAAGTCATTCACAAGATGTGCACGATGGGGGCACGAATTGTTATCCATGAAGACGAATGCCTCGCCAATATGCTGCCGATATGGTTGCACTATCGGTTGGAGGATGGCATTCACGTATCGTACAGCCGTTACGGCGCCTTCCATGGCCACCAGCGGCGTACGTCGGCCCCATATGATGCCACCCCAAAACGTCAGGGAACCTCCACCTTGCTGTACTAGTTGGACGGTGTGTATAAGCCGTTCAACCTGACCAGGTTTCCTCCAAACACGTCTCCGACGATTGTCTGGTTGAAGGCATACGCGACACTCATCGGTGAAGAGAACGTGATGCCAATCCTGAGCGGTCCATTCGGCATGTTGTTGGACCCATCTGTACCGCGCTGCATGGTGTCGTGGTTGCAAAGATGGACCTCGCCATGGACGTCGGGAGTGAAGATGTGCATCATGCAGCCTGTTGCGCACAGTTTGAGTCGTAATACGACGTCCTGTGGCTGCACGAAAAGCATTATTCAACATGGTGGCGTTGGTGTCAGGGTTCCTCTGAGCTATAATCCGTAGGTAGCGGTCGTCCACAGCAGTTGTAGCCCTTGGGTGGCCTGAGTGAGGCATGCCATCGAGAGTTCCTGTCTCTCTGTATCTCCTCCATGTCCGAACAACATCGCTTTGGTTCACTCCGAGACGCCTGGACACTTCCCTTGTTGAGAGGCCTTCCTAGCACAAAGTTACAACGCGGACTTGATCGAACCGCGGTATTGACCGTTTAGACACGGTTGAACTACAGACAAGAGCCGTGTATCTTCTTCCTGGTGAAATGACTGGAACTGATCGGCTGTCGGACCCCCTCCGTCTAATAGGCGCTGCCCAAGCATGGTTGTTTACATCTTTGGGCAGGTTTAGTGACATCTCTGAACAGTCAAAGGGACTGTGTCTCTGATACAATATCCGCAATCATCGTCTGTCTTCAGGAATTCTGGGAGCCGGGGTGATGCAAAATTTTTTGTGGTATGTGTAGAATCACGTTTCTGCGTAGCCCCCTTGAACTCCCGGCATATTTTCGTCATATATTCCGATCCTCATCAAATAAACATACTGCATTGATTCTATTATTTCGTAGTCGAATACCTTGAAGACATCGTGGTAAAGATGACGGGAAGCACGTCTGCCCTGTATAGACAAGCGACCGCCGGTCTCAACAACAGGTGCCTGCTCTCTCGTGAGCTTCCCAGGCTGCCCCTGTCTTAACTGTCTGCCTAATACTGACTTTCAGACACTGCTGACCGGCTATCTGACACCTCATGTATTTTAAAATCGTCATTAAGTTTCCCAGTACCTCTATTTTTATACTACCAAGTGTCTAACATATCGACACATTTGAAGGTTCCAAAAAACTGAAATTGTCAGTACGCAGAACGTTATGCACCGCAAAAACTCAGACATATGAAACGTCTTTTAATGAAGGCTGTTATCTACATTTCACTTATTTTTAAAATATTTAAAGTATAGATAACGAACTGTTGGCCCCGATAAACTAATTTCATCTGACAACTGGACATGGCTAATGGTAGAAAAAACCCTTTTATTTTTAATTTCTTTTCGGAAAAGATTTACTTTATTCACTGCACACAGTATCGCAGTGTGATACACCATTGCCTATGTGAAAGAAACACAAAAATTTCCAGGACTTTCCGTTTTATAAATGTTTCTAACAAATATTCATAATTCTTTTATTTAAATCGTTCACACTATCTAGATTAATTTGTCAGGTGTTATGAATATGACAATCCTTGCAGCAGCATCGACCATTATTGTGCGTGCGGAAATGAATCGAAGTCCTTCCGTGAGTCAAAAAACGAGTCATTAACTTGAAATCCACTTCCTGTACATCGTGGCCGCACGACACTGATTCCGGAAAACCCGCTATTTCCTTCTAGAAAGGTCATCATATGGTAATACCAACATGTCGTCTTGACAATAATAAGAATGTAGAGCTGGAAACATGGCCAGAAAATTAATTCAGAGTTATGAATCGTTCTTAACATTGTATTCAAATGCGAGATACTTCTTTATTCTGAAAACGTACGAAGGTGCTCGGTATGTTTTCATTCCTATTACAGAGTAGATGAGGAAAGAGTGCACTCGTTTTAGAGATATTCTGCAATATTAAGAGAAAGGTTCATCGGATAGTGCAGATGGTGACAAAGAACACGAGCTACAGCACTGTTTCCACGCATTGTAATAACGTACAGTCACAACTACTGAATCTTGCAATCAGTTAACGCCATTATTACGGTAAGACATTTCTTTCCTCCTTGGAATACTGTCTAATCTACTTGACTAAGAACGATATTGAATCTTGGTTACTAATGATTTATACAACACGTTTCCTGTTACGGGGATTTGCATCAATGATTGCTTTTCGAATTCCCGCTCGCCCTGAAATTTCCTACTTATGGAGCTCCCTTCGTGGTCTGTTGGTGCTGAGAGGGTTCGCGAATGCGACGTTCAGTTCTGCAGTAACATTTGCAAATCTTATTTTTCGTCACAATCCTCGTCAATGACCGTCTGTTACAATCACTGAACACACACTTTCTTCCACGTTGTGAGTTAGCGGATGATGTTTCTACGCTTTCGCTGTATGTGCTATAAATCTTCAATACGGGGCTGCTTGAAGCGCTAAACACTTCGGCTATCTTGGTTACCGAAGTACTCACCATACCAGCAGAACACTGCACTGACCATGAGTGACACCTGCAACTTACTGAGGACACGGCACAGGTGTCGTTCGCTGTCAAATACGACAGCGTAACCTAAGGTCTTGGCTAGCATCTGCCTTTATTTTTCAGGCAGCTATTTCTCTCGTTGTTTCCACATTTTTGTCCAACCCAAGTACGTGTCGTTTCCTTAATTTCTTCAATATATTCTCATTGTTTCTCATTTTATGGTAGCTCAAACATATTGATCTAAAAAGATCATTGTCTCAGAAGCCTGCATAAACGAAGCAGACTGAGAAACGAGAGCGACCTAATTGTGTGTGTGTGTGCATTTCTAAGACCCCAAACTGCTGACGTCATCGGTCCCCAGACTTACACACTACTTAAACTAACTTACGCTAAGGACACCACACACACCCATGCCCGACGGAGGACTCGAACCTCCGGTGGGAGGGGACGTGCAATCCGTGGCACGGCGCCTCAGCCCGGGCGGCTGTTCCGCGAGCCATTTAGCTGTGTACATCGAGCAGTAGATACTTTGCGACGAGCACCTCAAACTCAATGTTTTAATGGATAACTGTATACATATATTATCTGCGTACAGAGCAAGTATCATCTGCCGATTGCCCACATTTATGTCGCGGCAGATGCCACTGATTGCAAACGGTGTTAGTATCAGTACGGTTAGCGTTGGCGGAATACTAGCTATAACTCGCATAATCTATTTAAATTCCAATAAAACTGCTCTTCTTTCAGTAATGCTGCGCCGCGGAAAAGCTCGTCGCGCAAACTGCTAATTTTTTTAGTTGTATATGCACTGCTACCAGGCAGTAGAGCCCAGCCCGACTGATGTGCTAATCAAGTGAGCCACTGGATGGTATTGTTGCCGACCGCTGATGCAGAGCGGTTCTAGGAGCTTCAGTCCGGAACCGCACTGCTGCTACGGTCGCAGGTTCTAATCCTAACTCGGACTTGGATGTGTGTGATGTCCTTAGGTTAGTTAGGTTTAAGTAGTTCTGTTCTAGGGGACTGATGACCTCAGATGTTAAGTCCCATAGTTCTTAGAGCCATTTGAACCATTTCGATGGTATTGTTGACATTAGGGCAAAACATTCAGGGCAGACGGAAATTTGCAACACTGGACAAGGGTCGAGCGCAAGAAACGGCTAACGCAGTGTGACCAAGAGTGAAGTACTATTTTGTAACTCTGGCACTTGCGTGCTACCGAGAAACTCACACGTTTCAAATTTTGCTGGGCCTAGCAATCCTTGCTCGGGGCAGAGCCAGCAAGGAAAAGCTGACAGGACAGGTAATAGAAAGCTAGAGAAACCACAACCTACTGTGACTGACTCATCGAGCTCTGGCGAGGCGTGCCTACCTGTGGTGTAGCGAACGCGAGACAGGAAACTTCACCGATGCGCCGAGCTGGTGTACGGTTAGCATTTGCCCTCTGAAGGACAGCAGACGGACTGTAAGTTGTCTATGATATGGCTGGTAGAGGTGCGCCCTTGCAGCCTCCTAGCCACCTAGAAGTCACTGGCCATCGTCTGATCCCTGGGAAGGCGAGGGAAGAGGCGGGGGTACCAGGGCATTGTTGCTGGGCGATGGATATTTGGTGTCAGCTTCTGCACCTAAGCGCACGACATAGCGACCTGGTGTAAGCGCAGAGGTGCGTTGTCGGCAAGACTCTGGACGACCTGGCCAACACACGTTGATTCTTCACTGCTGGCGGCAGGCCCGGCGCCGCCTGCTGGTGCTGCTCGGCATTGAGGCAGCTGCCGCCCGTGACCCAGGACAACGGCCATCACCGACGGATCGGGCGTCAGCGCATTCCGAGATCGGCTCTTTTTGTAAGTACACAGTGAGGCCGTGAGAGCAGCCAGAGCGCTGTATAATACTGCTAGAGAAAACGCCTGTCAATAGTACTACTGTTTGGCTGTGCGTCCCGAAGTAAATATGCCCTTTCCTTCATTATTTCTCTAACCCATCCTGTCTTGTAGCGGCCCGGAAAAAGGCCGGGTCGTTGGGAATACTCGTTACGCTTCACGACACAAGTTGTGTCAGGAAGTGTTCCTCCGAGGTCCAAATGCTATGGTTGTGAGAGAAATGATTGTTGGGCAACTCTTCATACCAAAACGCTGTGATTTAGTCTCAAGCAGGAAGACTGGATACTTAAATAAATCACGTACGAGCAGAGGGTACTTGGCATATCTCCAGGTCGACAGTATCGCCTCGGCACAATGGGGTGCGGTGAGTCACTTTCTTTATGTTTAATTCAGTATCTATTCTCAGTTATTAGGCCTACTCTCTGAAGTATGGATAGAGTATGTTTAAGCTTACGTTTGTAAAGTGACGTGGGCCAGTGAACTTATCATTGCTTAAGGGTAATGGTGGACCCGACAATATACGACCAGTAAGGTATCAGTTTTGCAGTCTTGCAGGGCACGAATTGCCATGCATTTAGGCTGTAGCACCTACATGTTTGACGTGTAGCTTATCTAGCTCGCTGTTGTTGCTCAGAGTGCAGATAGGCGATAATACGCAGGAAAAAGTAATTTTTAAGGCTTCCTTAGTGTATTACTGGATCATTTGTGTTTCTGGTATTAATTACAGTAGAGGTAAAGTGCGCAAAGTGGTAGAAACCCGTGCTCCCACTGTACGCTTCATATCCTCTCTGCTTCGGCCATCATCAGTCATTTGACTGCCCAAAAAGTAGAACTCATCCATACGTTAATTGGCTAATTTCCTAATCTAATTCCCTGAGTATCGCCTGATTTAATTCGACTAAACTCCATTATCCTTATTTTGCTTTTGTTGATGTTGTTCTTATATCCTCCTTTCAAGACACACTCTATTCCATTCAGATGCTCTTCCATGTCCTTTGCTGTATCTGACAGAATTACAATGTCATCAGAAAGTCTCGAAGTTTTTATTTCTCCTCTTTGAACTTTAATTGCTTTTCCAAATTTTATTTGGTTCTCTTCACTACATGCTCAAGATACAGATTGAATAACATCCGGGATAGGCTACAACCCCGTCTCATTCCCTTCTCAACCACTTCTTCACTTTCATCCCCCTAGACTCTGTGACTTCATACTGGGTGTTATTTAATCCCCTTCGAATCCTGTTGCAGTTTAATCTATTGCCGCGCGGAATTAGCCGAGCTCTCTAAGGCGCTGCAGTTATGGACTGTGCGGCTGGTCCTGGCGGAGGTTCGAGTCCTCCCTCGGGCATGTGTGTGTGTGTTTGTCCTTAGGATAATTTAGGTTAAGTAGTGTGTAAGCTTAGGGACTCATGACCTTAGCAGTTAAGTTCCATAAGATTTCACACACATTTGAACTTTTTTTTTTTAATCTGTTGATTAGTACCTTTCCGAAAATCTTGCCTAGTACATTTATTAGGCAGATAGACCACTATGATTTAGGGAGTAAGAGATCTTTATCTTCTCCCTCTTTGATAATGACTGCTTCTGCCATTTTCCAACATTTTGGAAAGCACCCCTGAATAATGCATTCATTTAATAATCTGCTCATTTACCCAACTATATATGGACTTAATGATTGTACTACTTCACCTGGTATACCACCCGGACCAGATGCTCCGGTCACTTTCATATCGCATATGACTTCAGCCCCCTCATTATCAGTACACGGGCATAACGTGGCTGTATTGTCATAAGGCTCTTCGAGCTACTCCCAAAGTTTTTGTGATTTTCAGTATCCTACCTTTCGTTGTGATACGGAAGAACAACTTGATGGCGAATTTCAGCGAACTCCTTCCAGTTTGTTATTATTCGGTCTGCAGTCTGGACTGTGGATAGAACAATTGATACAGAAATGCTTCCACCTATGAGGCTGGCAACCATTCAGAATTTCCACACAATGAACTGTGTAAGGTGTTGGTTGCAAGTTAATTTACTGATGCGTTTCTATACACCATCATCAGACATAACTGTGGCAAAACAAAGACATGCAATATAAAAAATAAGCTACAGGAAAATTATACGCTCTATGGAAAGCAGTTTCCATCAGTACAAAAACTAACCACACAAAAATGGGCACGTGAGGTATTGAAAATATTGCTCTCATATACGTGGAGCTAGGTGCCAAACTGACCGTACAACGATAAACGTAAAAAAAAAATGCAGGTGTAAAACTATAAAACCGCGAATTCTGTAGTGTAGAAAATGAGAATAAATATATATAAAAATATACAGACTTCAAGCCGAATGTTAGCAGTTGAGAATTACAAACGAGAGGAATTATTAAATTAAAAGTAAATTAAAGCAAGGTGCAAGAGATAAATGCAGAAACATTATGACATAGCTGCGCAAACGCTTATAATATAGGCATGGAACATGGCATAGATGCGTAAGAAATTACAATATAGGCACTGGTAACATGAAACGGGCGTTTTTTTTTACCCTAGGATATACCATAGTAAAAAGGAGAACAAATATATACACATCATAAAAATCATGAGACGTATCATCGTTTAAACGTAAAACGATAGGCAACTAATTGATTAAATATATTTTTTTTAAATTTACAAACAAGCTACGATAAAAGACCTGCTAACAGAAGAAAGGCTGAGTACGAATAAATAACCAGGATGTTAAAGAGGTAGAGAAAACAACCACGAAAGATGTACAGAAGGCTACTGCACAGATTAAAACAGGAAAATCACCAGGTCCTCGAAGATTATCAGTAGAGTGAGTGAAGTATAGTCCAAGTAATTTGTTTAAATATCTAAACAAGTTATATAGTAAATGTACGTGGTACGGGGTGAAATTCGAGCACAGTGGAACTTAGTGTATCCCAGCACTATACATATATAAAGGAACCAATGAAGTGTGTACCAGCTATCGAGGCATCAGTATCACAAGCTCATTTAACAGGTTACATGGGCGCATATTAAAAATCAAGAATGGAGAAAATCATAACTGAAGTCGAAGAACAAAGTGGGTTTCAAAAAGATAGATCATGTGTAGATAACATCTTTACCTTAAGACGGATCATGGAGAAGACGTTGGAAAGGAATGGAAGCAGCCATTTGGTCTTCACATATCTTGCGAAAGCACATGACGCAGTGTCGCTAAAGATAGTCAGTTAGATAGTTGCATGTTCCATGGATAATCCGAACGAATCTTTTATCGGAATGATGTGGAACGAGTCAGCTTACAGGTTATGTTTACATGATAATAATGTTAATAAACATATTATTTGTTGATCCTACTCTTGCAACTGCACTTAAAAATCGGATTTTTTTTTACAGGCTACCAGCTTTTAAATGGAAATTCGTCTATGGAATAGTAGCATTTGTCCAGAAATAATGATTTCAGGATAGATTTAAAACTTGCTTTGCTACGTGTCAGACATTTCATGTTATTGGGCAAACAATAAAAATTTTTTGTTGCTGCTTACTGAACTACATTCTGAGCTACAGAAAACTGTAATTACGGGTAACAAAGATCATTTTGACCTCCAGTGTATGAATCGACCACACTATTTTTCCTGTTCTTTTCAAACTGTGATGGATTATTTATCATGAATTTAACTAGCGGATACATGTATTGTGACGGTGCACTTAACTCGTTGACGACATACCTACATGACGACCGATGTTAACACCACAAATTATTTTGTGCAATCAAATGATGAATTACCCCAGAAAATGATTCCATGAGACATTATTGAATGGAAATATGCAAAATACGTCAGGAGGTTTCCATGACAAGCAATTATACGAAGAGCAAAAGTAGCTGAACTAAATTGTTTGAGATGCTCAGTAATTTACTTCTTCCAGTCCAGGTTTTCATTGATCTGTACACCCAAAAACTTGGAGCAATCTACTCTATTTACTGACTCCTGTTCATGTGCTACATCAATAATGCAAGAACTATCATAAGCCTTTACAAGTAGGCAGGATGCGTCATTAAAGTGCGGAAAGAATTTTCTAGAGAGGCCTTTAGAATAACTTAAGAATGTGTTTCACACTCTTTAAGATGCATGAGCGGAAGGCAAGGGTTCTATGGTCTCGAAAGTGCATGGGCATTGGAAGTGAAGTAGGGAAGTAGAGCATGTACACAGTCTTCCATGCTGATTATTATCTCGTTGCAGCAACGATGAAGAGGATATATGATACATGCTTGGGAAGTTGTTGGGAGACCATAAAAAGTGAGGGTTGAAAATTAATTTTGAGAGGACAGAATATCCTCGTTTTGGAGAGGAGGGAAGAAACTTGGACATTGGCGAATATTAACTTGAGAGTTTAAGTGTCTAAGTTTTGACAAAGATATCCAGCAACAGATCAGGGAGGAAAAAGCGACTGTCCCAAAATTAAATCCTATACTTTGTTCCTCAGAAATGAGTTAAGAGTTTAAAGTGCTATTTCTGTTGTTCCGTGACAGTCAGATTGGCGATAAGCGATGTATGAATATTAATGCGATTATACAAATCCATAGTTGACTTTAGAAATGGACCGCTGACAAGAATATGTAGAATTTCCCTGCTTGACCGCGTAAAAATAAGAAAATAAGCATTAAGGATCGAATAGATAGCTAGAATGGTTAGAGCATGTCAAAAGAATGGAAGAAGAAGGACAGCCAAAGAGAGCACTTTCATGGCAACCTCCTGGAAGGAAAAGAAGTGGAGGACTACGGAAAGGGTGATTAAGGGATATCCATGAAGCGACGGAGAGAAGAGGAGTCGAAGAGGCTGAGGAGAAATAGCGAGACCGAGGCGTGCGGCGACGGAGGTGCGGGGCAAGGCTACGGCTTATCACTATGAAATTTGGTTCAAAATGGTTCAAATGGCTCTGAGCACTATGCGACTTAACTTCTGAGGTCATCAGTCGCCTAGAACTTAGAACTAATTAAACCTAACTAACCTAAGGACATCACACACATACATACCCGAGGCAGGATTCGAACCTGCGACCGTAGCGGTTTCTCGGCTCCAGACTGTAGCGCCTAGAACCGCAGGGCCACTACGACTGGCTGAAATTTGGTACTAGTACCGTAGAAATGAGGATGAGGTCTACGGCGCTTCGCTCCCCGAAATACTGTAATCAGTTTCGACAAAAATAGAGTAATTACAACACAGCCCTTTTCTGATTTGAACAGCAAGTCGACTTAAATGAATGATCGTGACACGCGGATTGTTCATCCTGGCTTATGGGTCGCTACGGCTTGAAGCAGCCAACAGGTAAGTGACTCTGATTACAAATTAGAAATAGTGAACACGTCGAACACAAAGCTGCATTTCCTCTTTATCCGTTTTATACAGATACCAGGCTGTGCCATATCCCGTATCTTACGCGATGTATCATCTTGTCCGGAATTCTAAATACACTACCTCATAATGTGCGAGCTCTGTCTGAAATATTTCGGCTACGGTCGCAGGTTCGAATCCTGCCTCGGGCATGGATGTGTGTGATGTCCTTAGGTTAGTTAGGTTTGAGTAGTTCTAAGTTCTAGGGGACTGATGACCTCAGCAGTTAAGTCCCATAGCGCTCAGAGCCATTTTTTTGAAATATTTCGTCAATAACTCACGTTCATACTGGCAGCCTTCATAAAATAAATTTAGCTATACAGTTATGAATGCACGCTGTCTTGTGATATGGGTAAATGTTCTCATATGGAACTTGCTTTTGCCCGCAACCTTAGCCGCGCGGATCTCGAAGACGCAGGAACCATGAAAAATTCTGAAGATGAAACTGTCAGAACGGAGCAACCGCAAGGAAGTGATGTATTTGTAGGCACAGACACATATTTGAAGTATGAAATACCAATAGACCTGGTTAGGGAAAAGCCTAGAGTTTAAAGAAATGACGAAAATTTAAAAATCTGCGCTTACAAACATATCAGTTCGTTAATGTTGCGCCCTTCTGACAGCTCTACCTTCTGTTTTTTTTATATCCGTTTCTCTCACCGATGACAAGCTTCACGATTTTTCAAAATTCGTGCTAGTTCGGGATCCATGCGGACGAACTCGCCGGAAAAGGCATTATTACTTCTCGGCAAATTTATCAACGATAATAGTTAAGCCAATTAAAGAATGAATCAAGAATGAAAGAAGTTAAACGGACGAAGTCATTAATACGAAAAGACAACATTTATATCACTCCAGTTATATCGATAATACACGATGAAAATCTCTGAAGAAATGTACGAAAGTGATTTTTAGTATCAACTCGACTAACTTGTCAACGGTAATAGCAGCATCAACTCAACGAACTTATCAACGATAACAGTTACACCGATTGAAGAATTAATTCAAGAAATCTAAGGATAACGGGATTGAACTATTAACATTATTATTGTAGTGATAAAACGTTCCGAAATACTACTTTTTATGGATTATATCATTTCTATCTTGGCTTATTTAGTTTAGTCTTATAAAACTTCTGTTGTCCGGATTTTTCTCTTCCAATATAATGAAAAGGTCCTTACACAAAACTGAGTCGACACACATCAAAAAAGTTTTTTGCCAGTTTTACTCGTTTTCAGTGACAGTTCACGCTTGACCAAAAAGTTAGTTATGGCAGAAGTGTTTTCACAAAAGAACACCTAAAGGTTCCGATGACAGTTTCCCTGTATTTCCTATGGATTCCGGTATCCCCGTATTGACCCTCTTAAAGAAAACACTCTGTGTGTATAGATAGCTCGGCGTATCAAGATCCAGCATTGCCGGATTTCAAGCTGGACCTCCAACAACACAACTGTGAAACCCGTTTCTCCTTTCGTGCGAAAGTTTTTGTGTGATGCGCTTACAAAAACATACGGCCTGACAGACACAAACAAACAACCAAAAAAACAAAAATTCTAAAAATAATTGTTTTGGCTTATACAGCTGATATAAAGACCCCTCATATTAAGTTTTCTTAAATATCTCCAATGTATAGATTTCGGCCAATTACAATTTTATTATATGTATATATAGTTGTAATTTTTACTCGTCATTATAAATTATGATTCTTATAAACGCTGAGATACCATTAAACGCCATAAGGCTTCATTTTGCCCCTTGATAGAATTACAACACTTGTCACCGTAGGCGTCTTTCGCTAATTCATGCTTAAACTGATCTTTCGAGTGATGCTGGTGCTAACAGAAGTGTCCATGATGACTTTTGTTTGTGGATGTTGGACCTTGGTCCAAGGCATATTTCTCCGTCCAGCATTTCGTCTTCCAGTTCTGAAGATATCATCACAGGCTACAACTACGCAGAAAGCAGTTACAATCTCAAACAAGTTCAGCAAGCCAGACTGTTTATACGCATCTATGCAACGGTCGGTTCGTGACGTCATCACACGGAGTCGCGGCTACGTGTGTTGTGGAGCTTGTAGTGGGGAATATTTGGCACTGTTTGTTTTGTGTACTACCAGCTGGGATACCTGGCTTCGCTCAGGGAGTAGTAATCGAAATTTTCCACTCATGCAACAGAATCCTGGTGGTTACTGATTTTTTTCGCTTCGCAAAATTGTTAGATGTTATCCATTTTTTCGATTATGACGTGTTTATGTTCGTTATATTCTTTCGTCGGGTCGTACTGAAATACTTCATTTGTTAGGTTGTATTGTTTACTTGGCCTCGTCCGCACTTATCATAGGTTGACATTCTCATGGCTGGTTGGAGTTCGCAGTCTTTTATTATCAAATTATGTCGCAATTCTTGATTCTTCAGTCCGTTCATTTCGTTGTTCTTCGGTTTCTCTGCTTCTCACGGTGCTCATTGTCATTCGTTGAGAATTTAAACGTGCTTCGCGCTCTTCGTCTATTTAGTTTTTTCGCTGTACTTTTTGTTTTCTCCGTTTTGCTTGAGAACTGGCAAGATCTCCTAATCTTTTACGTTTGGGAATTGTCTAAAATATAAAACAGATCAACTTTTTAGTAGCAAATACACTTGACAGACTTTTCACACTTTATTTGCGCTTTATGTTAAGTCACTGTATCACTTTTAGTTTTTTCGCCGTTCTTTTCGTTTTCTCCGTTTTCCTTCAGAACTGGCAAGATCTCCTAATCTTTTACGTTTGGGAATTGTCTAAAATATAAAACAGATCAACTTTTTAGTAACAAATACACTTGACAGACTTTTCACACTTTATTTGCGCTTTATGTTAAGTCACTGTATCACTTTGACTACTCACACTTCACTGTTTGTTTTTATTCATTAACTGCACTACTTTTTCGATTCCTCCCTTCGTCACTGATAAGAAACTGATGTTGGAGCCCAAGACGGCTCATGCTTTATACAGGGTGTTACAAAAAGGTACGGCCAAACTTTCAGGAAACATTCCTCACACACAAATAAAGAAAAGATGTTATGTGGACATGTGTCCGGAAACGCTTAATTTCCATGTTAGAGCTCATTTTAGTTTCGTCAGTATGTACTGTACTTCCTCGATTCACCGTCAGTCGGCACAATTGAAGAAAGGTAATGTTGACTGCGGTGCTTGTGTTGACATGCGACTCATTGCTCTACAGAACTGGCATCAAGCACATCAGTACGTAGCATCAACAAGTTAGTTTCCATCACGAACGTGGTTTTACAGTCAGTGCAATGTTTACAAAAGTGGAGTTGGCAGATGCCCATTTGATGTATGGATTAGCACTGGGCAATAGCCGTGGCGCGGTACGTTTGTATCGAGACAGATTTCCAGAACGGTGTCCCGACAGGAAGACGTTAGAAGCGATTGATCGGCGTCTTAGGGAGCACGGAACATTCCAGCATATGACTCGCGACTGGGGAAGACCTAGAACAACGAAGACACCTGCAATGGACGAGGCAATTCTTCGTGCAGTTGACGATAACCCTAATGTCAGCGTCAGAGAAGTTGCTGCTGTACAAGGTAACGTTGACCACGTCACTGTATGGAGAGTGCTACGGGAGAACCAGTTGTTTCCGTACCATGTACAGCATGTGCAGGCACTATCAGCAGCTGATCGGCCTCCACGGGTACACTTCTGCGAATGGTTCATCCAACAATGTGTCAATCCTCATTTCAGTGCAAATGTTCTCTTTACGGATGAGGCTTCATTCCAACGCGATCAAATTGTAAATTTTCACAATCAACATGTGTGGGCTGACGAGAATCCGCACACAATTGCGCAATCACGTCATCAACACAGATTTTCTGTGAACGTTTGGGCAGGCATTGTTGGTGATGTCTTGATTGGGCCCCATGTTCTTCCACCTACGCTCAATGGAGCACGTTGTTATGATTTCATACGGGATACTCTACCTGTGCTGCTAGAACATGTGCCTTTACAAGTACGACAGAACATGTGGTTCATGCACGATGGAGCTCCTGCACATTTCAGTCGAAGTGTTCGTACGCTTCTCAACAACAGATTCGGTGACCGATGGATTGGTAGAGGCGGACCAATTCCATGGCCTCCACGCTCTCCTGACCTCAACCATCTTGACTTTCATTTACGCAGGCATTTGAAAGCTCTTGTCTACGCAACCCTGGTACCAAATGTAGACACTCTTCGTGCTCGTATTGTGGACGGCTGTGATACAATACGCCATTCTCCAGGGCTGAATAAGCGCATCAGGGACTCCGAGCGACGGAGGGTGGATGCTTGTATCCCCGCTAACGGAGGAAAGTTTGAACATTTCCTGTAACAAAGTGTTTGAAGTCACGCTGGTATGTTCTGTTGCTGTGTGTTTCCATTCCATGATTAATGTGATTTGAAGAGAAGTAATAAAATGAGCTCTAACATGGAAAGTAAGCGTTTCCGGACACATGTCCACATAACATATTTTCTTTCTTTGTGTGTGAGGAATGTTTCCTGAAAGTTTGGCCGTACCTTTTTGTAACACCCTGTATACTCCTGCCAGTGGCTGGTCTCACCAGTGGCGAATTCCAGAACAGACCATAAAGGCTTCGAATGGTCCACAATGTTCTAAAACAATCCACAACGTTCAAGAGCGTTCTGAAATGTTCCACAATGATCTGGGATATTCCAGAATGTTGCCGAACATTCTGTAATCTTCACGAATAAGGCTATTATCGCACATTCCAAAACATCCCAGACAATTGTGAATCATTCCGGAACATTCTGGAATGTTGTAGAATGCTCTCGAATGCTCTCGAATTTCTGGGATGTTCTGGAATGTTCTAGATATTTCTAGAGGTGGAAACTTCCCAGCCCTTATATCTTCAAGACCACGCAATTGAGATAAAAACGAGAACCTTCTTCATGGATCGGAGATAGATGGCTACCATACTATATAACTCCCTTGATTATACCCGGACTTGTTTCTGAGTTTTAGCGGCACGCACATTGTACACTGACAACTAAGGCCCACAACTTGTCTGTTTTCCAACCGTCATCTCTTCTGTTACTTATTGATCTTCTGAATTTCTATGGCTTCTCAGTACATCTTAGCATAGGAATGATTGGACTGCATTGCACTCGTGAAGTGCAGTGTAGAAATACTTCGTCACAGATTGTAGACGGAATTCGCACAAGGCTTCTGTGGTACATTTCTATTAACACTTGTAGATGTGTTGGAATAGGAACATGATGTTTCGTTTGGAAATAAGTCATTTGTCGTCAGAGAAGTGGAAAGCGATAACAGCACGATCGCACCAGAACTAACGACGTCCTCCTGTCGATTCACGCGGCAAACAAGATGGCATTGTGATAAGAGGCGACTGACTCACATCACTGCCAACGGAGGAACAAAGGCCGACATATTTGACACCAACGCCTATCTGAGTGTGGCGGATACACAGCGTGAATCACCTACAACTCACATCCCAAACACTTCTGAAATAAAAGATGCTACTCGTGTGTTGTTTTCAGAGAAATGTACCGTGTACCATGCACTCACAATTTCAGCTCACGTACAGGTTATATAACCTCTATAATACACATTTATTTTAGAAATGTTTGAAGCTGGAGAAAATTAGAATGTCAATGGCGGTTTTCTCCTCAGGATTCTAGTACAAGTAGTCCGCGAGCAATCGCAATATGAAGACTGTAAATGCAGTTGTCTACTCCATGTGACTGTACTGACTTAAGCAAAAAAATTATTTATAAACTTCTGATTCTGAAGAAGAGATACAACATACTTTCAGAGGGGTTTAAAATGCTAATCACCGGCAACAACAAAAGCTTCCAGTCAGTCGAGTAAACACTGATTCACACGTTACAGCATTTCATCATAAAATTATTGCAGTCAGCAGTAATACGTCCTTACACATTGTTTGGTGCAGTCGGAGACTCCTTGTAAGCAGTGTATCTTTATATTTCCCAGGAGAAAAATCTAATGGGGTCAAATCTGGTGAACGGCCTGGCTAAGACATGGATACCTTCGTCCAAACCAACAGTTTGCGAACAGTCGCTGAATAGAAGCTGTCTCTACTTTGCGGTGGACTGCCGTCTTGCTGACAGTACATGTTCCTCCTAGCCTGATGTGGATCGTAGTGCGAATAGGGGCAGTTGTCCGCTCCATTCAACTCATAAGTTACGAGACTATGATATTCATATGTTCGTTTCCTTTGAAATGCAACGATTGTGACAGAGCATTGAAATACCTAAGTCGAAACAAGGTCCCCGAAGTAGACGACATTGCGTCATAGTTATTAAGATCCTTGAAAGAGCCAGCCATGATAAAACTATATCACCTGACGTTCAGGATTTATGAGACGCATGGAATACCCGAAACTTCAAGAAAAATGTAGTAGCTACAATTCCGAAGAAGACAAGTGCTGATAGATGTGAATATTATCGAACCATTACCTTTTTAAGTCATGCTTGCAAAATACTGACACAAATTATTTACATAATAATGGAAAGACTGATACAAATACATTTCGAGAAAGATCATTTCGGCTCCGGAGAAAATCGGAGCACGCGAAGCAGTACTGCTCCTACGACTTATCTTAGAAGATAAGTTAAGGATAAACAAATCCATGTTTATAAAATTTGAAAGATTTTGAAAATGACGACTGGAATTCACTCTTTGAAGTTCCGACGATAGCAGGGATAAAATACAGAGAGTAAAAGGCTATTTTCAGCTTGTACAGAAACCAGACTAGAGTTATAAGAGTCGAAGATGTGAAAGGCAAGCAGTGGTTGAGAAGGGAGTGAGACTAGGTTCTAGCCTGTCAGAGACGTCATTCAATCTGTACATTGAACAAGCAGTAAAGGAAAACAACGATAACTTTAGAGAGAGAATTAAAGTTCAGGGAGAAGAAATAAAAACTTTGAGGTATGCGATGAAATTGTAATTCAGGCGGGGAGAGCAAAAGGCGTGGAACACAGTAGAATAGAATGGACAGTGATTTGAAAAGAGTTCATAAGACAAACGTCACAAGTAAAACAAGGGCAATGGAATGTACTCCAATTGAATCTGGAGATGCTGAATAAATTAGATTAGGAAATGAGACACTGCAGAAGTAGTAGATGAGTTTTGCTACTTGGGCAGCAGAATAACTAATGATGACCGAAGTAGAGAGGATGTAAAATGCAGAGTGGCAGCAACACCAAAATCATTTTTGAAAAAGAGAAAACTGTTAGTATCTATTATAGATTTAAGTGTAAGAAAGTCTTTTCAGAAGATATGTGTTTGGAATGTAGCATGTTAATCGCGTTCATAAACATTTCTGACAAGAAGAGAAAATAAGCTTTTGAAATGTGATGCTACTTTTGAAATGTGATGCAACGGAAGAATGTTGATTGGTAGATCGAGTAACTAATGTGGAAGTACCGAACCTAATCGGGTGAAAAGGAAACTTATGCACAATTTAATTTAAAGAAGGGATCGGTTGGTATTACACATCGTGAGGCGTGGAGGACTCGTCAGTTTGGTAATGGAGGGAGGTATGGCGAGTAAAAATTGTAGAGAGAGAGAACAGGGAATGAATACAGTAAACGGGTGCAATGGTTGTATGTTGTAGATGTATGTGGAGACGTAGAGGCTTTCAGAGGATAGAGTAGCGTGGGGAGCTGCACCAAACCAGTCTTCGGCCTGAAGACCACCACCACAACAACAACAATAATAATTTCTGGATTGTATATAAGTTATAAATGATACTATTGGGGAGAAATGTGTGTGTATTTTATTTTCCAGTCTGAAAATTGTAATAAAACAGTTACGTTTGAATTTCACTCTTAAATTTGGTTTCATTTTTGTTTTTGTACTTTTTACTTTTACTCTCAAAGAGGACAAGTGCATTCTCTTGGGTGATATCTACTACAAAAACATTCAAAGCATAAAAATTCTGAGAACAACGGCCAACGTGCGAAGTCACACATGACACAGCAACGTCTTTTAAATTATCATTAAAATAAGCAACCTGGTTAAATTCGCTAAATACCACGCCATCCGGCGATAATTTCGCGGCAAACCACCTGGTTCGAATTATTTTTCAGGAAAGCTGGAGCCTGCAGTCGATGACGGATCAAGACGTATTTTGTTTGCATGGCTTCTACTTGTGATTTCTGTAATTGACTAATGTAATTCTTCACATATCGGTAAAAGTGTACTTCGCAGGGTTGACAGAACAGCGAACATTTTTGCTGTATTACTTTTAATGAACGCATCGTTAAGTAATTTCATCGACAAATCACCTACCGTGTAAGGAGGGATCGCTTTACTCACCCCACGGGTTAATAATCTATGGTAAAGGCTTTATTTTTACTTAATATTACAAAACTTGGTCAGGAAATGATGATAGGTTTCCTGTGCGAGCTTATCAAATTTTGTGGCTGTTGCGTACACATTTTAATGCCATTTCCGTCTTGTTGGACTCGAGAACTAAATTCGCCACTGACTTCTTCGAGAAGAAAATTGTGGATGACAGTTTTCCGGAAAGTGTTAATCCGTTCTGGGCAGTATACGAGTGTGTCAGGTGATCCAGTAAGGTTCTCGTACTTATGATGAGATGCTTATATCAAGTTTGATCCTTGTACACCGCGCGAGAGGACTGATGAAGTGACGTCGAAACTTTGACCGTCACTTTCTCGGAAATTATGGAGTGCCGGCACCTAAACCAAAACGTGTGTCCCTTCATCTTCAGCCCTCTTTCACCCTGCGACGTTTCGACTGTGTGAGAGAGCGACCTATGGAGGATTCCCCTTGCGAATGCAATAGGTTTTTCTCAGTGACACCGATCTTTTCCGGTTTGACGTGTACGATTGATATATAAATATGTTACCCTTTGGTTCCCAGTCCTCCGCGTTTGGTGTCGTCATCACCTTGGTTTGCCTAGGTCTTTGATTTTCTCTAGTTTTGGTGCCTGTTTTCTGTTGCTTTACTTGTCTATTGTTTCTCTAACTAGCTATTTGTTTGGTTTAAATTTCGTACTGTGAGTGTTCTATTACTCTGGGACACTTTGTATGTGCGGTATTTACGGATGGGTTGTCCCTACATTTGCTAGATGTGTTGTATTGTCTCTAAGGATGTCGAGCTCAATGTACGTTTTCGTCGCGAACTTGCAGACACTTTCGTGGAAGGTTTCCATTTCAAGAGCTTCATGTAGGTCTGTTGTCCTTGTGCATGTTGGGATGTTTAATATCATCTCAGTACTTTATTTTGTACAACTTGTGACGCTTTATTGTGTACACTACTCGCGGTATCACAGGATGTGCATCAGTAAGTTATTACTGGTAGGACTGCGCTTTTAACCGTGTTTTCTATGTTTATGTGCCTTTGCTTATACTGATAAAGAAGTGAATCAGTGCTTTGACTGCTGCTAGACCTTTATAGCACTTCTCCTCTATGTGGTTTCTGAGCAGTAGTTTAGTATCCAAATTCACTCCAGGTATTTTACTTCCCTCTTCCAAGGCATTTAGGCATTTACTTCTAGTCTTTCCTCTAGGATTGGCCTTTTTCTTGCGAAGTAAATTAACGTCACGTTATTGTCCTTACACTACGTTCCGACCGAGTCCAGCTGCCTGCTTGGTTTTGTGTCTCCAGTCGCTACTGAAGAAAGGGGTGCCGTGGGAGAACTGGATTACGTATATGTATGGTGCAACGCGTATGCCATTTGCGAAGAAATTAAAAAATGTCGGGGAGATAACTGAGCCCTGGGGAACACCTGCTGTCATTTGCCTCCTCGACGATCATTTACCGTCTACTACAACTGTAAAGGAGCGCCCCGTTAGGTATTTGTCGATAAGTTTGACGTACCTGTCCAGTATTGATTAATCAGTTTTGTCGACCAGGTTATCATGGCACACCCTGTCGTAGGCCTTCTCCCAGTCGAGGATCACCGTTGCTGTTGAGTTTGAGAGGTGTACGTACTCTCGACTGATGCACGGAGCATTCCCCGTATACTTTCTCTGATTATTTGTTCGTCGGATGTGTCACGTGATACGTGGCGAGGGTTGTCAATTGATGCTTGCATTTATATGCCTTTGAACCTTTGGTTTACACCCCAGCTTTATCAGAACTTGGAACGCAACCTCAGTTGGTACCTGTAGCAGATGGTATTTGATCACTACCTCGAAGGGCTTGTCTTCTCGTACCTGATGTGCATAGTGAGGGATGCATTGTTCCTTGATAAGTTCATGGGCTGTTCTGCAGTCCGCTACCGAGTTGATATAGTATCTGACCGTTTCGTCGCGGTTTACCGCCTGTAGGGCTTCGCTTATCTTTCCTTTATGAGCCTCGTTTCGTTTTAGGGAGTACGCCGAGGGGTGGACTAGTATCGGTTAGGCTTTTACGTGTCTTTTGTTTTTCCCATAGTTTGGGGCAGGTTCGTCTTTGTCTGTGGCCTTGCCTCTGTTTCGTGTTTTTCCTCTATCAGCGATACCTTTAAGGCAATGGCAGAAGCTCGCATCAGCGCGGTATAAAGCGTAAATTGCTGATTTTCAGGTTTGAATGCTGACTGAGCTTTTGACCAAGACAGAGACACTTCATGTACTGATTTAGTTTCCCGTGATTTTCTTAAATCATGTAAGTCACGGTATCTTCGGAAAGTTCGTGGCCGATCTGGTGCTGGACCCTACTTCAACAAAGCGTTTGTCTCGTCGTTAATGACATAGCCGCCGACGGGCTGTGGGGCACTATCTTCCCTTTTCTACAACCTGAAAGAGCCTTAGATCAAAGTGTTCTTAATTCCTTTTAATTAGGACAGATTCACATCTACATTTGTGCGACTAATCTGTAAAGCACACTTAAGTGCTTGGCAGAGGGTAGCGTGAACAACGTTCAGACTATTTCTCTAACGTTCCAATTTAAGTTGTTCGTAGCCCGCATCTCGTGGTCGTGCGGTAGCGTTCTCGCTTCCCACGCCCGGGTTCCCGGGTTCGATTCCCGGCGGGGTCAGGGATTTTCTCTGCCTCGTGATGGCTGTGTGTTGTGTGCTGTCCTTAGGTTAGTTAGGTTTAAGTAGTTCTAAGTTCTAGGGGACTTATGACCACAGCAGTTGAGTCCCATAGTGCTCAGAGCCATTTGAACCATTTTTTAAGTTGTTCGTAACTGTAATCTCTAGGTACGACAGCCATTAGATTTGTGTGATTTATCGTGCAGCCGAAATTTAACGGATTCCTTTTTGTGCGCATGGGGATGATCACACATTTTTCATTATGTTAATTGCTACTTCTCGCACCATAGAGATATCTTGTCTAAATCATCTTGCAATTGATTTTGACCTTCTGATGACTTTACTAGACGGCAAACGACATCATCTGCAAACAGTCTAAGAAGGCTGCCCAGAATGTCTCCTAAATCGTTCACATCCATCAAGGAAAGCAGAGAGCCTACAACACTTCCTTAGGGAATGCCTGATATCACTTTTGTTTTACTCGATGACTTTCCGTCAGGAATTTTTTGACAGGAAATCACGTATCTATTCGCACAAGGGTGACGATAATCAATAGGCACTTGTGAGGAACGGTGTCAAAAGCTTTTTGGAAATCTATAAACATGGAATCAATTTGAGGTTCCCTGTCGATAGCATTCATTACTTCGTGTGAATAAAATGCTACTTATTTTTCACAAAAAAATGTTTCTAAACCCGTGATGATTATTTTTCTATAGAGCGTTTTCTTCGAGAGAATTCTTGACGTTCGAGCATAGCGTATGTTCCAAAATCCTACTGAAAGTCGACGTCAGTGATATGGATCGTTTGTCGTCGTGTTTCCTTTTTGAATATTGGTGTGACCTGTGCAACTTTCCATTCTTTAAGTACGGATCTTTCGTCGTGCGAGAGATTGTATACGATTGCTAAATATGGAGCTATTAAAACAGTACACTCTGAAAGGTATAAACTGGTATACAATCTGAACTAATCTGAACTGAAAGAGGCCTGTATCAACTTATTCAAGTTGGTTCGCTACACCTAGGATATCGACTCAAAGTTTCTCATGTTTGCAGCTATTCTTGATTCGAGTTCTGTAATATTTACTTCGTCTTCTTTGGTGAATACCAAATAAAATTCTTTAACACTAAAATGCAATCCAATTCTATGCATTATTATATCATAGTGAGTTAAGAGACCACATAAACTGAAAAATATGAGAACAACTGTAGTAAGAAAGAAGAGGGTTCAGGATGGACAAATTGGGGAGCTTATTGGTAAATAATGTTGATCAGAAGTCTTTGCATCCTTTACTAACGTCTCGCGCACTAAATTCCTGTCACATCAAAGAGCCAGTAATCATGAAGTATCACGAATATCTCCCGTCATCCATTATTTTCATGTTCTGAACTCTTACAAGTATACTCCGGTCCCTTTGATTGTTACTGGAGTATACGGAATAGCAGGGGAGGGTGATATACTTTTTAGGCATTCGTCACTAGTTAGCGCTGTAACAGAAGCTTAGTATATTTTCTTATTCCGTTTTCAACCGACATCATTCACTTCACATGTGCTGCAATCTTTTTCTAAAATTTTTAAAATTAGTACAGAAAAAAAAGTTTTTCCAAATGTGAAAAACTTGCAAGATGCAACATGATCGTATATCTAGAAACAAATATTTCATTGAAATTTAAAAGCGTTGCGGTAGAGAAACTCTTGTCAGTTCTGTAGGTAATTTTCTACTGTTACATTATTAATCAACTACACAGCAATAATCAGCAAATGAAATGAAATTAAGAAGTTTTATCAAAAGTTACGAGTTAAAAATATGTTGAAACTGAATCAATTGGCAACCAAAATTGTTAAAAGATTGAAGAAACTGAGGCCATTTAGAAATATCATTTCTTCCGTGGTACGAGACTTTCTGCCATTTGGAGGTACAAATGGGGCACGACCGACGAAGTATGGCTTAGCTGTCAGTGTGTTATAAAACTAGTTTTAAAAATGTACTGACTTTTACTCGCAGTAATACCCAGCAATTGAAGAATCAACAGAATCCTACCAACAGCGCTATCACATTATACAGCAGTTAAATATTCTGAACTCGTAATATTTACAAACGCTACACAAAATACATCACGTCTCACAACAACAAAAACAGCAGAAAATTCGGGAAACTGCTTATGGCGGTTTCTTGTGTCCATTCCTTTACGTGACTGAACTCAGTCACTAAATTTAAACACCTACCAGGAAACACCATGTTTCTCTACCCGCAAATATTCACCCCTACTGAAAATATGTCCTCCTGGAAACGACTTTGTGTATTACCTCCAAAAATGAAGTAGACGTGCCTCATGAAAGCGATACGGAATGCGTACATCAGTCAGGATTATTTTCCTGTTCTATTATTCAAACTGCCAGATCCAAGGTCTTAAGCCCAGAAATACAGTGTATGTGAAACTAAAGTATCTATTAAATGAATGATAAAAATTCGAATGATAAAATGCTTGTACATGGGTGTATCATAGAGCAATACTTAGAATAAATATGTAAAATGTTGTTACATAATGTTGACCTCTTGACTAAAGCTTATCATTCTCTAATTTCTAGTTTATAAACTACATTGGGATTTTTTTAATCGTTTGGCTTTTGGCATAGAGAACAACGAAAGCTGCACTGTCCTCTGAGCATTTTTGCTGCGAGAATAGAAAGAATTTGTGCTTCAGCGTGGGTAATGTTGCAAAATGTGTTGTCACAGAGCCCTGCACACTGACAATGAGTGCCCCAATGAGTCACTGATGGCTTGGAGATAGCGAGCGTACTGCCTTGCGAGGTTGCCACACCACAGCATTCCAATTGACTTTCCAGTCAGGTCAGTTCCGCAAAACCCGACTACAGTTTCAAAGCAAGGGTATTGTAGGAGGCGAAGATCGAAAATACTCCACTTCTGCTACTATACCTGTACTAGTTACCGCAGCAGAGAAATTCGATATATTTGAGGAATAGGAAGCGCAACAGTCTTCCGCGAAAGCATCCTGGTGTTCAAGATTTATATGTCAGACGGATTGGCCAAAGTATCGAGAATCTCGCAAACACCAGACGTTTTATAGTGATCCAATAACGGATTATTAATGCAGAGTTATTTAAAGTTAGACATTTCGTGGACTTACAGAGGCTATCCTAAGAGTAAAAATAAGTTTGTCAATTACAAGATATTTGCAGTTGTATAACGCTTCCTTATCAAACGGTTGTATGAAACTTCAGTACTTCATATCTCGTTCATAAATGTAGAAAAATTATTACTTGAAAACTGTCCTCTTATATCTTCATCATAGAAGAGATAGTAAATTAAGTTCAAAGGAATATTATCTCAGTTTTGTAATTAAAAAGCTGGCTCTTTGCTACTCGTTTATACTCAGAGGGCACCTTCAGCGCAATGTTCTCCATTATTGAAAAAACATTTCAAATCTCGCACCTCGCATGATTTTGAGTATTGTCAATAATTCTAGTTTTTTAGCCGCCAGTTTACTGTTTTGTATAGTTGTAAAATTGTACCTGCAATCAGTGGAATGCCTCTCACTGTATTAATCCGAAAACAGATTCCGTGAGATCTTTTTGTATCACGACGTGTTCTGCAGGGTCAGTAAGACAGAATACCTTATGAAAAGGATCTTATCCACTCCATGTAACGCAGCAGCATATCATGGGAGTATCACTTTCATAATGACACATGGGGTAGCAAAAGATGTGAAGCGACTTAAAACTAGCCACGGAAAAACTGATTTTATTTTTTTATTTAAAGTATGACTGGGATCAGTAATTTCTGGCAGAGTTGTTTAATGTTGCAATCTTTTGTTTACGCTTCCTTTGCATAAATGAGCTTCCTTATATTGAAGCAGTAGACTCTGAGAAGGACATCGCTGTCCAAAAAAAGTCGAAACTATACTGACCTCCAAGAAAATGTGCAACAAACAATCATCAGCGGTGTAATTTGTAGATTTGAGCAATATATATCCAGGAGGCATCATAATTATACATGGTTAGTTGACATTTAATACTCTACAAAGAGGTATATAAAAACAGATGTTAAAAACTATTAAAATATAAAACTGAATGAAAATGTGGTCGTTCCAACTTAACTTATTCGTAACTGTAATCCCTAAGTATTCAGTTGACTTTACAACCCTTATATCTGTGTGTTTTATCCTGTAACTGAAATTTAGTGGATTCTTTTTTGTACTCATGTGGAAGATTTTACACTTTTACATTCTTTAGAGTCGATTGCCACTTTTCACAACATAGAGATATATTGTCTAAATCGTTTTCCAGTTTATTTTGATCATCAGATGACTTTATAAGACGATAAATGGCAGCATCACCTGCAAACATTGGCTCTAAAATGCATATGTTAAGAGCTATGAGAACTTCAGTAGAAGAGATGTGTTTCACAGTAGCTAAGATGAACAAGTACTCATAGCTCTTAATGTAGCATTATAGAGCCCATGTTTATAGAGATTTTTTGGCTTCTAGTGTCGTGTACTTTCAGCTGTATACGTTTATGCCATTAATTATGGTGCATCCTGGTGCTCAAGATTCTTATTTCAGACGGCTTAGCCAAAGCATCGAGACCTTAATCAAACACGCAGAAAAACCTGAGAGATGTGACAGGTTTGTAATGTCACTGGACCTCTATACAAATAACGAATGCAGTTTCTCCATGACGAATTTGAATACGTAGTTTTCGGAGCGCTATATTGATGAAAAATGTTCCTCAGGAGTACGCAAGGAACCCGATACAAAATATTAATTCGAGGACTATCTAGACTGTGAAATGTAAGGGATTCTGGGTAAGTTTGAGTAATGTACACTGTTTCCTATCTGTGGCGTCGGAGGATTAAGCTGATATAGGGGCTGTTAGGCTACAGCGTCTGGCAAGCATTAGATGAAGGGGAAACAGCCATCCGCTTACCTCTAAAAGGCTTGTGCTTTGGCCATTTTCCATTCCATCGGTTGTCTCTTGCGTTCTCCTTGGTAATAATAGATTCTGCGCGTCAATCACACAGTCTTTGGCTTAAATAAAATTGAGAAATTGTTTCGATAGCTTCTGGAATCTATCAATTCTTAATCCACCTAAACTGTATTTCTGTTGCATTGTGTTCGGGCTTATGTTACAATTAAACAAACGCAGAGTCTGGCTTATAATAAACTAGCACTAAATGTCCTATATTGACAACTGCTACTAAGTACGGTGGGGGTTGGGGCTACTTTCGCTATCGATTTTTATGGAAACATAGCAGTTGTGAGCGTGAAACAATTTTAAGGGACACATGCTGACCTCAGGAAGATAGTGTTATTTCGTATATAGTACAGATGCGGCAGAAAGTATTATTTACACATCGGGTATTTAAAGGGTTATCTGTCATGAGGTGTCTCACGTTTTCAGCCGAAACTCCCTTTAAGTTTGTCGCTTACTGCTATCTATGTAGATTCAATGATAGTTATTCCTATACCCTCTAGATACAACCAATGGGATTATGTTTTGCAGCACTGATAACTTTTCGAAATTATCAGGCAACCTGAAAATTGTATTTGGCCTGCCAAGCAGCAAGCAGTCAGTCAAGACTCATATTACTTTCTCCCTGAGAAAGAGGTGGGATCCGTACCTGTAGATAACTGGAACAATAGCCAGTTCCAATTGTATTATTTCTTTCTTTAAAGAACAATTTCAGTTTCGGTCTCAAGGAAGGCGTCTTTCTAGGGTCACCAAATTCATGTTCAGTGGGGCTAGCAACGTTACAATTGCTCCAAAAACTGCATAGTAGCTCTGAACTCAGAGATATACAATGTTCTGCGTGCCACGAAAGGTAGAAATTTAGCAGCCTTTCACGACACTATCAGTGAGTTACTCCTATACTCAAAAGCGTCAAATACGTAGAAGTAGTAAGACATTGCTTGTATGAGAACGCTTTTCCTCCACAGACTGTGTTTTCTTAATAATTGTTCTGACTGTCAGGTCAGTTAAGACTTCTTGGTCATTATCAAGCATACCTGATCAAAGGATCGATTATCAAGCACACCTAATCAGTTAGATCGCGGATGGCGCCTAATTACACATATTATCAGAAGAAGATTTGTGGAATTTCTTCACAGTCTTACCCGGATACACTGTGTAATTATTTTGTGAGACGTGATACAGTGATCTAATTCATTACACAAGCTTCATACTGAAGAAGGCGTTACAACCGGTGAATCGCCAGATTGGTTACAGTTTGTATAGGAAACGTGTTTTCATTCAAGAAACAAGGAAATCATTTCGTCTTTTAACTCAGGTACGCAAGAGACGGTTCACTAATACTTTGTGGTATGGAACTGAATAATGCCACTGGTTTAGTGTATCCAAAATAAATACAAACAACACGCCGTCCTTGTAGATTTTGTTTGTGATTCATTTTGAATTTGAGAGACTAGAGAAGTCCACAGTATACGAAAAAGACAGCAGGTATGGTCGCATGTATCGCAGAAGGATACAACAGAAAAAATCTGAACTAGTGATTACTTGACGAAAGACGTGCCATACCTCGTAAACACTTGCCTAAGAAAACGCAAGGAGTGACTTTCAGCCTGGAATCCTACAACCGTTGTTCACCCTTCCCTCGTATGTGTTGCCCTCGCATGATGTGTGAAGATAAGAGATGAATGGTAACAGTTCTCAAAGAATAACATAAGCGGTGAGTCTTACCTATTTACTAACTGCTACTCACGTAGTTGCAGATGACATTCTCTATGCTGAAGAAATGGCAACAAAAATATAGGAAATAGGCCAGAAACAGAGTTTACATATGTAAAAGTCTTGCTGTGACTTACAGTAAGTAAAATATTATTAAATTATTTACAGAACACAATATTTGGAACAAAACAGTATAATGTAACAAGGTTTTATAATGATTCTAACTGTGCTATTTTTTGCATGTTTTACAATTAAAAAAAACTAATGATGGTGATATTGTCGCTGAAACTATTTTAGGAGTAAATAAACAAAAAATAAAAGTGTTTTGTATCATATAACACATGCAATCCCACAAAGAAGTACCAAGTAAAGTAATAACTGACGAGAAACATCCATTCCGATGGTAAGAATCAGAGAATGTTGGGACAAAGGACTCACTAAAAAAGAAACTGCAGAGAAAATGAGAGAGGAAACTGTATCAACTCACGTATCCATAAGAAGGGCCTACAATAATTTTCAGTGTCTGATCCCCAGAGACCATACAAAGCTTCCCATATGTCATGTGAGAAAAGTGTGACTTGGTTTTCACATGATAATTTTTTTCGGAATCCATACTGAATGGCAAGGCTGAGGTCTTTCTGTTCGAGATACCTCATTATATTTTAGCTCAAAGTATCTTCTAAGATTTTTATAACAAATCTATGTCAAGGATATTGGACGGTAGTTTTGTGGATCACTTCGGCTACCGTGGTTGTAAATGTGTGTGACCTGCGTTTTCTTCCAATTAATGTGCATAGTTTTTTGTGTGAGGGCTCTGCATCTACATGATTATTAAGCAGTTCACATTTAAGTGCCTTTCAGAGGGTTCATCGAACTACCTTCAAGCTATTTCTCTATCGTTCCATTCTTTACGATATATTACAGCAGCAAATTCAGTATAGAATCTGATAGGGATTCCATCGGGCCCTGGAGCTTTGTTCAGTTTTAACGATTACAGTTGTTCCTCACAGATACTAACATTTCACTCATCTTTTCAGTGCTACGAGGATTAAATTGGGGCAGTTTCCTGGGTTTTCCTTTGTGAAGGAACATTTGAAAACGGAATTAAGAATTTCAGGTTTTGCTTTGCTATCCTCATTTTCAATTACGCTTTGATTCGTGAGTGGCTGGACACTAACTTTCGTGCCTCTAACAGTCCTTACTTGTGCGGTGAATTAGTCTTGTCTAACTCGAGTGTGTATATTTAATTGTGCCTGCTGTGGGTAAAAAATGAATAAAATAAAGTAAAAATCTGTCTTTGTAACTCCACAAGGTGGCAACCTTAAAATTCCTACTTTAAGAATATTGGTTTATGGTGTTTAGATAGTAAACCAAAAGCACTCCAACTCGATGTTACACAGTCACAGCTGTTGATGTTATCCCATAGGATAACTATGTATTTAGTTCTTCGGCAAGCTTCTTTGTACTCCAAAAGGCATCAAAGCGACTTTCAAATGACTGAGCTAATAGTTATACTTGAAGGCTGCAGAGCAGTTTTACGTTGTGTGTGTGTGTGTTGTGTGTGTGTGTGTGTGTGTGTGTGTGTGTGTGAGAGAGAGAGAGAGAGAGAGAGAGAGAGAGAGAGAGATTATCCTGAGAAACGACTGTTCGTATATTATACTGCAACGCACCTCGTGTATGCAGTATACAAGAAACATGAGCGACGGATCGTAGCGATTCGTAGCACGGGTATGCAGTCGCTTTGTAGATCGCACGTGTGTGAACAAATCGCAGCAATCGGTCGCTGATCGCTGATCCAATGGAAATCCCAAGCGATCTAACAAAACCCATCCATGCGTGGGGGGTATGGCTGTCTGGATGCGACTCGTTTGCCTAGTTTTGTTTCTTTTCGCTTAGACCACGTCGAGTAAGAACTTTACGTTAGAATTAATAGTTATTGTGGAACCGCGAACCACTCCGAGAGGTGAATTTGAGGTCGGTATTGCCAATTACATCAAAAAGTAACACAAAATACACCCTCTAGTTTTGCACTTATTAGCATTCTGAAGCTTTTTGCTGTAGAGCAATTGATGGGAGGTTGGTAGCCACACTATATTGGGCTCCATCTGATGATTCTGAGTTATTTATGAAATAACTGCACACATTATTAAAGCTTTTAATTTCTTAACAGAATGACGTATCGTAAAAAGAAGTAGACATTTTATTTTACGTGTTCAGGCCAAATATATTATGGGTTTCTTTATTGGTTGATTTAGGGGAGGGTACCAAACAGGGAGGTCATCGGTCCCCTCGGATTAGGGAAGGATGAGGAAAGAAACCGTTTCAAAGGAACCATACCGGCATTTGCCTGAAGCGATTTAGGGAAATCACGGAAAACCTAAATCAGAATGGCCGAACGCGGGTTTGAACCGTCGTCCTCCCGAATGCGAGTCCAGTTTGCTAACCACTGCGCCACCTCGCTCGGTCACCCAAAGGGCAAGAGAGTGCTCTGAACCTGTGTCCACTTTTCTGCTCTCTTTGATACGGCCGTTGACAGAGCAAGGATGACTTCTTATGCCGAAAGTCTCCGGCTACAATTGCCGGTGACTTTTATTCAAAATTTAAGCTGTGTCTAGTTTCAACGATGAGGCACGTGATGTTTTCAACTAGTCAAAGGCGATGCCCTCATGCACGGTTCTCAGATATATTATGCAGCAATACTTAAGTAGCTGGTTATTTAGTACAATCTAACTCTTTTTCATACAATTTATAATAAGAATTACTAATCAGCAGCGCTGCTATTGACGATATTTATGTATACACATCGAGAGTAAAACACAAATAGTGTAAATATTTGCAGTTAAAAGATAAAGCTAACAAATGAAAAAGGTACTGAGGACTAATAAATGAGAAACTAAGCGTATTAGCGAAGATGAAATAACCAAACTGGCGTCAGTGAAACACGTAATATACTCTCTGTGAAGTAACCCATAGTTCCCAAGAAAAGAGTTTCAAAACAAATTTAACACATTACAATTCCCGTTTACTTTCATAATTTTTTACAAGTATTTGTGGAGATACGGGGATCAACTGCCACTGTTGCTAAACACAGCAGATTATTTTCCATGGTAGAGCTTCTCGATGCAGTGACGTTCGTAATACTGGTTGAATTTGCTTCGCAAATCTCTCATGGTTGGCAACATCGGGGCGGGCGACCGACTGCAGCGATATCGCTTGCGACGGGTTGCTGTGCCCCGTCGGTCGAGTGTGGGACCCTGAAGATATCTGGTTTTTGTTCAATAGACTCTATGAATGAAGTTGGAATGAACAGCGTAACAAGTTCTCGTGTGCTGAACTTGAAGTGACGTACACGTGAACGTATTTCCCCTTAACTATGTGGGCGCGGGTTTGGTGTAAAGCTATTAGAGATAAGAAAGTCAGACTATAATTTTCACTAATACCTGTTCAAAGGCATCCTCCCGGTTCACGTTGGAAGGGTAACTGCTAGTCGTTAGTAATGTCTTCGTTCGGTTAAAAGTGAATGATGGGAACTTATCTCTTTCTAAAGGTTAACCTAGGAATGTAGCATTTCATCCAACGTTTTCGTCCCCGTCCTATTCATTGGTCGTGATGCGGAAGTAAAATTTTCGAGCTATGAAAAACGTATCACGTAAAAAAAAGCCGGCTCATTCTCTTGCAAAAATGAGAATTGAACACCAGACGTGTGACAAACATTAGATCTAATGAATGTTATGATGGGTGAATCGATCCATTGATAACGAAACAACATGATGTTGCCAGTAATGCGTGCTGACCAAAGTCATCAACAAACTAAAATCATACAAAAGTTGTTCGACACACTGTCGTGCGTGTATTTAAGTTGTTTCTTTGTTGTACAGTAATTCCACGAATTGTCATTATGCTGCGTTGGATTATCCACAAATCAGTCATACACCTGACAATCTGCTCACAACAATTTTCGAGGCTTTTGGAGCGGAAATAGAGCACTTAACATAGCCCACCAGATAAAATATTTCCTTGAAGAGCACTCGACCATTTGGGAAGATGACTTGCGTTTCATGTGGACGGGAGCATTTTTGTCTTAGACGATTTTTTTCGTTAAATGACCGCTGTTTAATATCCACAAAATTTAGAATAGTTTTTGTCCGCTTCACAAACCTCAAAACTTTCCATTGTTATGTAATTAATTTTATTATAATCATCCGATCATGGAGGAAAAGCTTGAATGGTTTTTGCAAACTTGTCATGTGTTGAAGACGAGATCAGTACTTCAAAACTCGGTCTAATTTTCGAGCCGAATAGCCTTCTAGTCAGTATGCACATTTCACCGGGCGTAAATGGCATTGTGTTCTGGAATAGACGGTCGCATAGTGCTTACTAATTTTACTGTTCCTAACATCTGTTTCAGTTGACTCCGTTCCTCAAATCGATCTTCCATCGGAGCATCGGAAACACGTGATCCGTTAGGCTCACGGAAATTTAGTTTGATGTTTACTTCCCCATAAGTTATCCAGAAGGAAAGAAGTCAATTCTGTCGGTACCGTTTTGGAATACAGGTCACTTGTGTCGTCTCTGATACACGCAGGGTTCTTTCAGGTCGACAGAGGAGCTAGTACCATTAAAACGTAATTGGAGCATTCGCACTGTCAATCTCAAATAATTCTTGCTCTAGACTAGATTTGGGTAGAAACATTTGCGTTCCATATGCACATAGTGATGTAAACTTCCTCATTAAGGTAAGGACAAGAGCACTTTGATTCCAAGCACACTGAAAATGCCCAATTTCTTAATTTTGAAAAATTCTAGATGCTTGAGGAAATGTTACATTGATCAATATTTCTGATTAGTGTTTCAATCTCTGGTTTCCTAGGACGAGGGTTTAACGTTGCGACAATACAACGTCAACAGAGTCATCAGTTCGAGAAGGAACATCTGTGTGTAATCGGTTCTTGTATCTTGTATCTTGTATCTTGCAAATACAACAGAAACTATGATATAGATAGGTGTTTGATTAGTCAACGTTAAAACTTTAAAAATTGTCATAATTCGGGGAGCGAAAACGTGAATGCTCATACAGAAACAGTAACTTCGAAAGACAGGAAGAAAAAATCTCTGCTGTTTAGCACAACTTGCAGACAGTAAGTGTGTGTGAACAGGTACATACCAACAGACGGTGTAACAGTGGCGTTCCGCACCACGGTATGATTTTCTACTAAAATTCCGAGAGCGTACGTTTCTTGAAGAGCCAACAAACATGTTTCTTCCTCCTATGTATTTCTCGACAAAAGATCACGAACGCAAAATTAGAGAGACGCGTGCTCATTACGGAGAGTCTTACCAACGATCCGTCTTCCCGCGAACCATTCGCGATCTGGTGCGGTGTATACGTGAGTTTCGTCTGTTGATAGCGAAAGAGGATGCCACTAGGAAACTGAATAAATGTTTCAATTCGACAAACAACGGACAGGTACTAAAAACAGTATGCATTTCATATAGCTCCTCCGTTCGGTGACGACATGAAACGCAGATAGATGCTGAGGTACTGCTAAAATAATCTGACTTACGACGATTCGCCCTGATGCCACATCACACGAGGCACCGATACAGGGCCTTAGCCTCATTGATATTACCAAGTTTGTCGTCAGCAGTTGCTTATCAAGTGCTCTGATGTAATCGGACTTAAATTATCCGTGTTGTATGTGTCTAATTTCTCCCTTGAATAATCGCAACGCACGGTAGTGTCGCATAATCGTCAGCAAACTCCTGTTGACTTGAAGCGGTTATTGGTAATATATTAATTCAATCTAATGGCGATGTTTTTTTGGAATTCACTATATACAGGGATTGGACAAAAACATGGAAGCACCACGAGAAATGCATACTTGAACACAAATGCAGATGCTAGCCGACCTTGCGGGCTGTGCTCTTGCGTTTGCCGATGGACGGAACGTCCATGGGAATTTAGCTCTGTGGAATTTCCTCAATAGGTTCAAAGTGCCAGTCATAGTCAGAACAGCGTTCTGTGTAGTTGTGAGTGAATTACGTCTGAGCTATGTGAATTAGAAAGTTGGCAAACTGTTGGTGCTCGTATGGTAATCAAGGGAGCCGATGTGTTTGCTGTTTTAAGAGGCACTGTATCGAAGACTTGTAGCACATAAAAGGAAATTTGAAAACACAGCATCTGCTAAGTCACAACGCGGACGAAAGTGTGTGTTGAGTGAACGTGACAGATGGCCATTGAAGAGTATCGTGACGCAAAATGAGAAGACGACAGATGCAAGAGTCGTTGCAGAAATAAATGTAGTTCTTGTGAATCCTGTCATCACGAAACAACACGGAGGGAGCTCCATAAGCAGGAAATTGCAGGCGAACTGGATTTCAAAACCATTCATCAATGATGGAAATAGCCGTAACAGGAAAACGTGATCTCAGAGCTACAAAACGTGGACTAAAGAGCAATGGTAGAAAGTAATTTGGTCGGATGAATCTGTTTGCCACTGTTTTCAACTTCTGGCCCCATTTTCGTCCCAAGAGCGAAACGCGGCGGGTTTTCTGAGACTATTTGGGCTCTTATATCGTGGTGTTCTAGGGGCCAGACGGTTATTTGCAAGGTCGTGTTACTGGCAAGAATTATATGATCATTTTTGCTGATCAGGTTCATCCCGTGCAATGTATGTTCTTCAGTGGTGATGCTGTGTTTCAAGATGGTGGGGCCCCTGTTCACACATTCTGTATCGTCTAGGAATCCTCTTGTGAGCACGAGGATGGATTGTCGCATCTCCCCTGGTCACCAGTGTTACTGAGCTTTTGTCGTATACTTTGAACTGAAAGGTGCATGACCGCTGTCCATCATCGTTAACTGACCCCGCCACTATTTTGCAGGAAGAATGATATAGGATTCCCTTGGAAACAGTACAGGACGTGTATTTGTCCATTCCGAAACGACTGAAAGCCGTATTGAAAGCCAACGGATTTCCTACACAGTATTAAGGCTTGGTGATGTGTTTAGTACAGCCCCTGTATCTTTCATTGCATTGCGTATAATATGGAAGTGCATTCAGTTACTATGATTAATCACACGCGTGTAACAGCTACGAATTTCTTTCAGGAAGTGAAGCGAATTAAGTTCTGGAATATTTGACATCTGAACTGCTCTTGCCACTAGATTTTTCAGAACTGGCGGCGGGTGCAAGGACTGAGAGAACCTTACGAGATAACGAGACACAACTAATAGCAGCCCTTCCATTTCCGCTAGACGGTCATCTACAGAATTGCATCTGCTGAACTTTTCTACAAGTAAATGTTATGTACGTTGCCCGTCTACTTACAGTACACATTCTGATGATATCCGTTGAAGTGTTATTTGCTTTGTTCATGTACGTAGCAATGACTAAGCGGACACACAGTAAATGTGATGGGTTAATTTAAATATAAATAATTTTTCACCAGCTAATTGTTTTTGTTCGTATCACTGTTAGATTAGTGGTTCAGAAGTAAGTGCCAAATTATAGATACAAACGTCTGCTCTACGATCCTCGATCTGACCTAGGACTTTTTTTCTGTCAGTTGTGGCTTAATTTATCTTTTGCAATGACGTTAACGTGTAAAATGCTAAGCAGCACCATGATTCCGAATCCACTTTAAACTACGGGTCGCCCTATAACTGGTGTATAAGGCAGTTTAAAGGTAGGAGAAAGGCAAAACCATTTAATAATACCATTCTCAGTATAACACTGACGACTTGAAAATAGCCTTCGGGTTGGTAACACCTTTAACTCTACGCTGCTCTCGATGAGCATCAGTAACTTTAAATCATACATTATTAAAATTCGCATATTTTTATAGACATACATTCAACAACAGAATCACCATAACGCAAACAACTCAAATGATGAGATTCTTGGGATCGAAGATATTCATCGGAAGAACACATGGTAAATGTGTGTTTGTGTTACGCAGGTCTTTAAAACTTCATCAATACATAAAGCTTCATTAACAAGGCTACGTTATGAGCGCTTTGCACAAGTTAAATGAATATAAATAAATAAATAAGTGTTTATAAACTCTGGTATAAGAGTGTCCTTAGCCGTTCATGAGAACAAATAAACTAACATTAGCGTGTGACAGATTGTCGCTAAGTCATTTCATGGCCAGCGTCTTGATTAGAAGCACTTCAACAAGTTTATCGTTGATTTACAAACTGTTCTTTCGGTAACAATTACGTGTGTTAGAAATTTAAGTTTCTTAACAATAATTTCTAGCATCTTCATTATGACATACAATGCGTTTGCAGTAGGAGTGTTAGACGGAAAAGTCTTCACCAGCCTTCCGAATTGCTAGGCCTTGTAAGCACAGTTGGCGACGCCTATTCCATGAACTTAAGTACGATATTTTAGTAATTCATACAAATTTGACACATTTCGTTTAACCTTTTGTGAGTTGTTGTGAACAGGATGTCCATTCTTTACGCACCTCAAATGAGACAAAATACCAGCGCTGCAGGTAAAATTAGTTACATTTTACAAACTTTAACACCCCATTTAAGGCCAAAGATAATTCTCTCAATTAATTTAGTGATTAGAATGTGACACGTCATTGCTACGTGAACAGTCGGAACTGTTTGGAATCTATTCTCAGTTTCTACACTTAGCTCATTTTTAAAACTGTCTGCGTATTTGTGAAAGAATTACTGATACAAGCTATGTTTTTGTAGATGTATTCTAGTGCTATAAGTTAAAGTGAGTACCTTATGCCTTTCTCTCAATTACGACATCGTTGTTTGATCGCACTGAATAAACCATTTTTGTCAAAACATACGAAATGCAAGAGGAAACCACAGCATCTTTGTTGGCGCGTTATGGTATTTGAATATTACTCGACCAGGCAAACGCTCTAGCTGTAGCCAGCCCACGTGGCCTGGGATGGAGTTGCTTTCCGTTATTCCGTGCTACCAGCGAGACTCGACGTGAGGGCATCATTAGCGCTGGGAAGGCGTGAGTCAGATTTGCCAACACTGCATTGTCCAACGGCTTTCACGAATGTTATTTGAATTCTATTTCTGTGAAGTCACCATTCCAAATACCATGCTCGTGACAGTTTCCAGTGATTCTGCAAATGCATAGATCCGGGTCTCTGCTTGTTGTCTGGAAGACGACTGTAGATGATTTGAGAGATATACGAGGAAAATCTCTTGATTCCATTTCTCTCAGACCACACACAGACAGAAACAGTATTTGGGCACAGTACAATAAATAAATCACCGTATGTGCTTGCACCGAAGGCCAGGAAACGTTTATGATTGTATAGTTCAAATTTCAGTTTTTTTCTCCAGCTGGTGAATTATTATTTTCTTGCTACAATCTTAATATAGCTCAAATTTTTAATATATTTCTCTTAAAAGGGAATACTGTTATTTCCTTTGTATTTGGTCAAACAATTTCTTTTTTGGCTGTACACATTACCTCCTGATTAATAGTGATAAAATCCACCAATCGTATCGCAAGGATCTGAAAGGCCTTCCTGCACGCCTGATAGTCGATCTGAAATGTGGTGTCTAGTTAAGTGAAATTTTAAAACTGACTTACGGATAATTCTCCTCTGAAACAACTTTTATACCTCTGTAAAGTATGTACATAAAGTGATTAAAATTAAATTATCTATCACTAATGAACGTACTTTTTCGTAGAGCCATCCTCTTGAAGCGTCTTTTTCTATCGCAGTACAATTTCAGAGAGAGCTACTCCTGTCAGTTAAGGATATAAAACTATTCGTTGCAGTATCTTTGCATGCGTCGTCTTCCTTCGGTTTCGCGAGGAAGAAATTATACTATTCTATTTTAGATTTATCCGTTATCTTTTCCACACAGTCTGATGACTAGCGTACACGGCGCTGGTTTGAGTCGTACTGTTACTACTATACTCTCAAAGCTACTTTCAGACTAACAGTGGGACCAGCATATTACCACAGAGTCGTAAAACTCGAGCAGAAAGCGTAGCCTCTTGTACCCAAATAAGCAGTTAAGTGTGTACGAGCATAGAGACAATTAATTATGTGAGTAATCACCACATAAATGATCACCTTCAATGGAAATTTCCTCTGATCACGAAAAAGGAATATAATTTACATTAAATATTTTCGCCACTACGTTCATGTAAGTCGCGTATTGTCTTCAAGTACACAGTAGCTGGTTCCCCTGTCATTATAATAGAACTCTTGTAGTATCGCTGTGTCCATAGTAAAAGAAGTTTAGGAGACATGCTTAAGACTATATGCTGCTTATTACACCATTGGAAGGTGGTTTTACTGATACTGTAACTGATTTATTACACTCGCTTCGTTATAAAATAATTAATTCTGTTGCGAAATTGTTTGATGTCACACAAAAAACTCCTTGTTACCAGCTGCGTTCATACAGAACGAAGTCGCCACGTCAGAATCTGTGATTACCAAAAAAAGCGAATGCGACGACAGTCTCTGGTGGTACATTGATCAATAGCAATTTACGAAACACGCCAATATTCTTCACGAAATGTGTTTTGTTCATAACCAATAAATAGTAACTGAAACTGAAGTTTATGAGGGTGGAGCCAGAAGAAGGACTTCAGCAGCAAAGAAGCTCGTGTAATATAACATCGCCAGACAATCCAATGAAAATATTCCAGCAAGTTGGGGTGAAGCCCTTAAGGCAAAATATAAATCCCATTTATTCAGTTGCACACAGACTCATCCCCTAAATCTTCTTCTTCTTTCGAATGGGCCAGCTAAGGACCACGATATTCAACTTTTCAGCCTGGAGAGGGACTTGATGTTTGCCCAATCAACCCGCATTCTCTGGCTATGTTTCTCCTTTCTCTCCTTTGATTACAGGGCGCCGGTCTTTTTACGGGGTGATCTGTCCTGAAACCTCTTTTCTTTTAGTATCCTTCTAAGAAGGGCTCGGTTTCTAATGTAACTTTCAGTTATGTTCAGTTCCTAGATGTCATTTTTGACTTCTATCAGCCATGGCGTGACGGTCTTCCTGCTCTTCCAGTAGTTGAAAAGTTGGCTGGTTAGTCTTGTTTGGACCACCCTTGTGATATATCCGTAGAAAGCGAGACTTTCTTCCTGGCTACATCTGTGATTTTCTCGGTATGATTGTATAGCTCTTGGCTAGCTCGTCTAAAACATTAATGTGATACTACTAGCAGCTGAGATTTGACGGGTCAATAACATCAAAATTTAGAAAAGTTGTATGTTGTCTTAAAATGTCATTTTATAAAAAAAAAAATTAGGTATGTTGCTATCATTCACTAACCATACCGCCGCAAAGCTGCGTCGGTAATAGTAGTGTTGAAAAGCAGCTTAGATGTTTAAAACTCCGTGAGGGAACAGAGCCCGAAGTAGTGCAAAAGCTCTGTTAACGTTTACGAGCCACTCGGCTCCAATCCTGGCTAGTTGGACATCAAGATGCCCCCTACGATGGTAAGAGCTCTGTTAACGCCCACCCCCATACATGGAACAATAACTTACATGTAGAACTGCCACCCGTTTCACTTGCACCTGTGTGCAGCACATTCATAGCACGTATTCTAAATTTAAATATAATGACCTACCTGCAACAAAACAAGGTTCTCCAAGGAAATCAATATGGGTCCGATGACATCGAACATGCGAAACTGGCTCTCTTCTACATCTACGTCTTCATCGATACCCCGCACTCCATCTTATGGCACGCGACGAGGGTACACCGTACCATACATGGCTCCGTATGAGCCCTAATTTCTTGTATCTGATCTTCGGGGTACTGTATGTTCGAGGTAGCAGAATCGTTCTGCAGTCAGCTTCAAATGCCGGTTCTCTAGCTTTTCTCTATATTGTTCCTCGAAAAAAATGTCGTCTTCCCTCCAAGGATTTCCATTTTAGTTCTCGAAACCTCTCGTAACACGTGCATGTTTTCCGAACCTACTGGTATATCTAGCTGCCCGCCTCTGAATTCGTTCGATGTCTTCCTTTAATCCGATATGTTACGGATCCCAAACACTCGAGCAGCACTCAAGAATAGATCACACTAACGTCCTATATGCGGTCTCCTTTACATCCCTAGAATTCATTTAGTAAACCGGAGTCGACCATTCGCCTTCCCCTTAATACAGTCAGGTGTGCTTTACCCGTGCTTTACCCGCACGAAGCGCCAACTAGGGTAATGGAGTACGTGTGGCGTACACATGGGACTTTTTTAGGTTAGAGGAGCCCTCCTTAGGATTGCGTGATAAATTAGCCACAGCGTCCTCAGAGAAGTTCGTCGTCACAGCTCAGAGATAAAAACGGTTAAAATTATTTTAGTAAACTGCAGGAGCGTCCAAGGAAAGGTCCAAAAATTAGTATCGCTTACTGAAGGTTATAATGCGCACATGGTATTAGGAACAGAAAGTTGGTTGGAACCGGACGTTAATGAGAACGAAATCCTAATTTCAGATTGGGATATTTGTCGTAAGGATACGTTAGTCGTTAATGGTGGCGGTGTTTTTATTGCAGTAAAAAACTCGATAAAGTCTAGCGAGGTTACCACGGATTCCGATTACGAATTAATCTGGGTGAAGGTGAGTACCAAAGATCGGTCGAAAATGGTAATCGGATGCTTTTAAAGACCGAGTCGGTCAGGAGCTCTAGTGGTAGAGCGCTTCAGACGGGACTTGCAGAATATCGTTGATACTTTTCTGTTCATGCCGTTGTAATAGGGGGCGACTTCAACTTGCCAGGTATAGATTGGGAGTATCATCCTACCAAAACTGCTACCAGAGGCAGGGAATCGTGTAACATTGTTCTGGACGTCTTGTCAGAAAATTACTTCGAGCAGATAGTTAGAGAACCGGCTCGTGAGGGTAACGTCTTAGACCTCGTGGCAACAAACGGCGCTGATCTTAGGGAATCAGTTAACGTAGAGGAAAGCATCAGTTATCATAAGGCTGTGATAGCGTGTATGACAACGGGCCCTACAAAGAGTGTTAAGAAAGATAGGAAGATATTTGTGTTTAGCAAGAGTGACAGGATACAAATTTCAGAGTATCTGAGCAGTCAATTTCAAATATTCGGTGGTGGGGACGAAAATGTGAAGAGCACATGGAAGAAATTCAAAGGCACCGTGCAATATGCCCTAGACAAGTATGTTCCGCGTAAGATATTAAATGATGGGAAGGACGCACCATGGTTTAACAGCCGTGTTAGAAAACTGCTACGTAAACAAAGAGAACTTCATCTCAGATTCGAGAGAAGTAAAAAACTAGCTGACAAACAAAAGCTGGATGAAGCAAAAATGAGCGTAAGGAGAGCAATGAGAGAAACGTTCAATGTCTTTGAAAGTAAAACTTTGTCAACCGATCTGAGTAAAAGCCCTAAGAGGTTTTGGTCGTATGTAAAATCAGAAAGTGGATCAAAATCATCTATTCATTCACTCAGTAACCATACTGGCCCGAAACGGAAGATAACAGAGAGAAGGCCGAAATACTGTTTTCGGTCCTCCGAAATTGTTTCACCGTGGGAGGTCGTAACATGGACCCTCCATTCAATCGTCGTACGAACGTCGAAATGGCAGATACAGAGCTAACCGATCGCGGAACAGAACAACAACCACAGTCGCTTAGTTAGTGGAGAGGCGTCAGGACCAGGTGAGATACCTATAATATTCTACACAGATTACGAGAAAGAACTTGCTCCCCTTCTAGCAGTAGTTCATCATAGATCGCTTGAGCAACGAAGGGTACCCACCGACTGGAAGAAAGCGCAAATAATTCCCGTTTTTAAGAAGAGTGGTAGGATAGATGTACACAATTATAGATCTATATTGTTGATGTCAATCGGTTGTAGAATTATGGTACATGTCTCATACTCAAGAATGATGACTTTTTGGAGAATGAAAATCTCTATAAAAATCAGCATGGATTCCGCAAACAGAAATCCTCTGAAACTCAGCTCGCTCTGTTCCCCCATGAGATCCACAGCGCAGTGGACAACGGCGCTCAGGTTGATCCCTGTTCCTTGATTTCATTAAGGCATTTGACACCGTCCCGCATTGCCGTTTAATGAAAATAATACGATCTTACAGAGTATCGGAGCACACTTGCTTTTAGATTCAAGACTTTCTTGCAGATAGAACCCCATACATCTCTCTTTACGGAACAAAATAGATAGATGCGAAAGTAATATCCGAAGTACCACAGGGAAGTGTGATAGCATCGTTGCTGTTTACAGTATATATAAATGATCTACTAGAAAGCGTCGGATGCTCTTTAAGGCTATTCGCAGATGGCGCAGTTATCTATACCAAAGTAGCAACGCCAGATATAGTAAGAATTTGCAGAACGACCTGCAGAGAATTGATGAATGGTGCAGGTTCTGGCAGTTGACATTGAACGTAAATAAATGTAACATATTGAGCATGCATAGGAAAAGAAATACACTACTGTACATCTAAACTACCGCTGGAAAATGTATCTACAGAAAAATATCTAGGAGTAACTATCCAGAGCAGTCATATGTTGAATGACAGCATAAAATAAATAGTGGAAAAAGCAGATGCCAGACTGATATTCATAGCGAGAATCTTAAGGAAATGTAACTTATCGACGAAGGTAGCCGCATATAAGGCGCATGTTCGACCAATTCTTGAGTACGGTTCATCCATCTGGGATCCCTACCACGTAGGACTGATAAAAGAGATAGAGATCCAACGAAGAGCGGCGCGTTTCGTCACGGGATCATTTACCTGGCGCTAGAGCGTTATGAATATCTCAACAAATTCCATTTGCAGACTTTAAACCGAGCGAGGTGGCCCAGTGGTTAGCACACTGGACTCGTGTTGGGGAGGATGACGGTTCAATCCCGCGTCCGGCCATTCTAATTTAGGTTTTCCGTGATTTCCCTAAATTGCTTCACGCAAATGCTGGGATGGTTCCTTTGAAAGGTCACGACCGACTTACTTTCCCGTCCTTCCCTAACCAGATGAGACCGATGACCTCATTGTTTGGTCTCTTCCATCAAATCAACCCAACCCAACCCCAGACTTTACAAGAGCGGCGTTGTGCATCACGGAGAGATTTACAATTGTAAATTCGAGAGAGTACTTTTCGGGAGAAGTCTGACGACATATTACTTCCCCCCACATACGTCTCGCGTAATGACTGCGAGGAGAAAATTCGAGAAATTACAGTACAGAGGTTTACCGACAACCATTCGTCCCAAGCGCTTTTCGCGAGTGGAACAGAGCTGGAAGGCTCTGTTAATGGTACAAAAAGTACTCTCCGCCACTCACCATTAGGTGACTTACGGAGTATGACGTAGATGTACATGTTGACATGTTCGTTCCTTTTCATATTGCTTTGCAACCTTACTATCAGACACGATATTCTAAGTGCCATGAATAGAGGAAACCAGATTACTTCGCTGTTTCCAGATTTTCGTAAAGCTTTCTAATATTGAACCCATTCTGACGGAAATATGTGCCTATGGGGTAACTCAGCAGATTTGTCACTGGATGGGCTGTAGTCTACCGCAGTGACGTAACCGTGCGCCCCGTTGAATTGTAACAGGATGGTTCTGTACATATCGCGTATTAATGAATATGCGTTTCATATTATATGGAAATCTAGACGTTTCGCAGTTCTCTATGAGGATATTCTATGTGACGAGAATTACATTAGTATTTAGTGACACCTCGACAAATTCTCAACGTCGTTCACGTTGACAACTAGCTCGTAAATGGAGAGAAGTGCGAATTTGAGCGCTTCATGTAAGGCCTTTTCTTATATTATGGCATGGCTGACTCACTACTCGCAATGGTCAATCATGTCAAACTAATATCTAGAGCTACGATACGTAAAGCCAATAGCAGGCTACCGAGCGAGGTGGCGCAGTGGCTAGCACACTGGACTCGCATTCGGGAGGACTACGGTTCAATCCCGAATTCGACCATCCTGATTTAGGTTTTCCGTGATTTCCCTAAATCGCTGCAGGAAAATGCCGGGATGGTTCCTTTGAAAAGCCACGGCCGACTTCATTCCCCGTCCTTCCCTAATCCGATGAGACCGATGACCTCGCTGTCTGGTCTCCTCCCTAAACAACCCAACCCAACCCAACCGCAGGCTAAGATTTATTGATAGGATACTCGGCAACTGCAGTTTGCGAACAGTAGCACTTGAACACTCCTTATTTGAATACTGCTCAGCTCCATGGGACCAATGTCAGTTCAGATTAATAGAGAAAATTTTAGTATATGTTTAAGAAACAGAGTGAATGGCCACAAGTTCGTCTGAATCGTGAGAAAGAATTACAGAAATGTTGAAAGATTTTAAATGCCAGTCACTCGAAGAAAGGCGCTGAATATCTCGCGAGAACCTGTCTATAAAACCTCAAGCAACTTCTTTGAAAGAGAAAACTACTGATATTCTTCATCCTCGATCCTATAGACAGCGTACAGATCGCGTAGGCAAAACTGAGCGAATGACTGCTCGCTCAGAGGCGTACAAGCGGACATCCTGTCCATGCTCCATCTGTAAATGGGACAGGCAGAAAACTTAATACATTGCCCTAGAGTGAAAACTAGCGTCTGTCACACACTTCTAAGTGATTCTCAGAGTAGATGTGTAAAATATTTTAACTAGCACTGGACAGAACTTCAGTACCTATGGAAGATGTCATCAACGCATGAATAAAAGAAACTTATATGAAAGAATAAACTAGTGTTTACTGTTGTAGATGTGAGCTGAACTTCTGGTTAGATGATCTCACAAGAAACCGATGTAGATGAAGAGGAGATTAAAGACATCAGGTTAAGGAAAGAATTTGACAGGTCACTGAAATATCTAAACCGAAAAAAGACGCCTGGAGTAGACGACACTCCTTCAGAATTATGGGTTTTCTTAGGAGAACATACAATGAAAAAGCTATTCCACTTTGTACACAAGATATATTACACCGGCGACATACTCTCAGGCCTCAAGATAGGTTCCGTCATCCAGTTGCAAACAAAGCAGCTGATGACTGGTGTGAGCATTACCGATTTATCAGTTTTATAAGTCATGTTAGCGATATGATGAAACGAAGTATTTAAAGAAGAAAATCAAACATGTAGAAGCCAACCACGGGGGGATCAGATTTGGTTCACGAGAAATTTAGGAGCACGTGACTCAGTACTGATTCTACGGCTTATCTTAGAAGGTAGGTTAAGGAAAAGCACTCTATGATTAGAATTTGTAGATTAAGAGAAATCTTACAGTGTTGACTGAGATATGCTCTTCGAAATTCTGTAAGTAGTATGGACGTAATAATGGAGCGAAAAGTTATCTGCAAATTATACAGAAACAGAACTGCAGTTGTAAGAGTCGAAGGTTGAGAAGCGGATGAGGTGGGGGTGTGACATATCCCCGATCTTGTACAATCTGCACACTGAGCAAGCGATAAAGGAAACCAAGAAGAAATATGGATAGGTAATTAAAGTTCTAGGAGCAGAAATAAAGCTTCTAGGTTTGCCAACAATATTATAATTCTGCCAGAGACAGCAAAGGACTTGGAATTACAGTTGATTGAAATGGATAGGAGCTTGAAAAGAGGCTATAAGATGAGTATTGTGTTAATCAAAGTGTGATATAACTAGCTTAATCGGACTGCGGCATAAAAAGAAGTTTGTTGTTGTTGTTGTGGTCTTCAGTCCAGAGACTGGTTTAGTACAGCTCTCTATGTTACTCTATCCTGTGCAAACTTCTTCATCTCCCAGTACCTACTGCAACCTACAGCCTTCTGAACCTGCTTAGTGTATTCGTCTCTTGGTCTCCCTCTACGATTTTTACCCTCCACGCTGCCCTCCAATACTAAATTGATGATCCCTTGATGCCTCAGAATATGCCCTACCAACCGATCCCTTCTTCTAGTCAAGTTGTGCTACAAATTTCTCTTCTCTCCAATTCTACCTCCTCATTAGTTATGTGGACTACCCATCTAATCTTCAGCATTCTTCTGTAGCATCACATTTTGAAAGCTTCTATTCTCTTCTCTAAACTATTTATCGTTCACGTTCCACTTCCATACATGGCTACACTCCATACAAATACTTTCAGAAACGACTTCCTCACATTTAAATCTATATTCGATGTTAACAAATTTCTGTTCTTCAGAAACGCTTTCCTTGCCATTGCCAGTCTACATTTTATATCCTCTCTACTTCGACCATCATCATTATTTTGCTCCCCAAATAGCAAAACTCATTTACTACTTTAAGCGTCTCATTTCCGAATTTAATTCCCTCAGCATCACCCGATTTAATTCGACTACATTCCAATATCCTCGTTTTGATTTTGTTGATGTTCATCTCATATCCTCCTTTCAAGACACTGTCCATTCCGTTTAGCTACTCTTCCAGGTCGAGAAGTTTAAAGAAAAGAATAATTTTAGGGTTGTTACTTTATGTCTAAATGTATTGACAGGGAGAAAACATTAATGGGCGAATTAACACTCAGCTTGACGACAAACTGCATTCATAACAACATAGACTGATCATCATTATACCAACTGATCCACTTAAAGAAGATTATTTGCGTCAGTTAGTAGTCCGTAGCTGGAACAGTATCTTTAGATTCATAAAACCCGAGGAAGAGCATCGCTCCTCATACTCCAATCACAGGAAATTTTTCTAGATAATGTATTTCGCAACGTAGAGTGTAGCATCAGTTACTGCAGTGTACTATACTATAGTCACTACCATTTGTTTTCTTGTTACACCTACCGTACAAGTTTTACGCTACTATAATTTCGAATTATGCTGAGAAATTAAATTAGGAAACGAGACACAAAACGTAGTGGATGACTTCTGATATTTGGACAGAAAAATAACTGGTAATGGTCGAAGTGGAGAGGATACAAAATGTACACTGGCAATGATAAGAATATCATTCATGGCAGAGAAATCAAGACGAAGTTTAGATGGAGCTTCTTAACGCAGTTAATGAGAAACAGAGTTGTAAGTTAGGCATTTCCAGCTCTTCGCCATCGATGATAGTTAAATACAGAGATCAAATTGTGACAATTTTTGACCGCATTATGTCCAACCCAAACACAAAACATCAATAGTAATTCAAGTCGTATGGCATGGATGGCTGGTATGCCACAAACGGCAGTTTCAGCCGCGTAATTGGAAAGGTTTTCCCAACCCTTCGAGCTAGCAGGCTCCTTTCCTTCGCTGTGCTAAGTGTATCTGTTAAGTGTATGTGACTGTAATGAGTGTATGTGTGTAGTGTGGTGTTGGATATGATGAGAGAAGGGAGTGTATGAGACCCAGTGCCGGCACGCTGACTACTCCTCTGGAATAGCACCAAGCAGGCCAGCGAACTGAACGTTCTCATCCCACGGACGGACCACCGTCAACAGTGTGACATGCTCTCGCCTCATTAGACGCTCACGTCAGGTTTGGAATTTGATTCAAAACATTGTCGCAAAGACTGGTGATCAGAGACTTTGCACCACCCCTACTGACCTCTCTCCTGTCACAGCAGTGTGAAAATTGTCAAGAGGCCATCCAAATACTGGCCACATACTACGGTCCTGAAAGTCGGCGATCTGAGGGAACCGATATACTAACAGAAAACATATAAGAACGGTGAAACACGATTGCATTGCTTTTCAATTTTTTATTGGTTCCAACAACCTACGCGTCATAACACTGAAATATCAGAACTTGTAAGAGCTGACGAAATTTCGAAACAAATTGTTACTGAATTAACAGCCAATCGTGGGTGGTTGATACGTTTCAAGAAAAGTATCTGAATGATGCTATAATGTTTACGGTGAAGCTAACCAGGTATTCCTGACTGTGACTGCAGATTGGTTACAGTCTACGTTGCCTTCAGTACCTGAAGACCATGAAGCTAAACATGTCTTCAACGCCGATCGATCTGAAAAACTACCCTATATGTTACTGGGAAATGTTGAAAGCCGGTGTGTTTTAAAATTCAAAAACCTTACCAGCCGAATATATGGCGGAAAACCTAGACTGGATGTTTACCGATTGGATTCCTAATTTAAATAAGCGATTTTTACAAGATGAGTCGTAATTACTGTTGATAACTGTCCGTCACATCCTACTATTAAATTAACAGCTATAACTCTTATATTTCAGCCTTCACTTGGCACAAGTGTTTTATAACTGTGTGACCAAGGCGTTTCACAAACTGGGAATTTCACTATGGAAAGCTATTGTTCCGAAATTATTTACTTGCAGTAGAAACGAAGGAAGATTTTCCGTCAGTTTATTTGATGCTTTAAAATGTGCTGCATTTTATGTTGAATTTGGTGACCCTAAAGATGACTGAAAATTGTTTTCGGTCAACAAGATTTATCAAAGTACCCGATTCTTTTGCGACTCAAGAACAGCAGATACTGAACCTGAGCTCAAATTTAATGAAATGTTTTTGCACTATTGTACTGTCCTACTGTATCACCGGCTGAATTTGTGCGCACAAGTTAGCATCAACGTAGACGGAGACGATGAATTTGACAACAGAACCGACACTGTAGTTTCTCTCCCAACGCCATTAAAAGTAAGCGCAGCTATTTAGATGCGCAGTAGAATCGCGAAAAGAATCAACTGATGAACGATATCGAAAAATTCGTCCGAACTTTGATGCTAGAAAAGCCACTGAAATCAAGAGTTTTTACACCGAACAAGCAAGATATTGTATATCCACTTTCAGGGTACAAAATGTACCTATAAGAGTAAATTTTAGAAGGAAATGTACTTACTGAACTGTAATAAAATTTGACGAGATCAAAAACACAATATCTGTTGGTATACAACGTTTAACACTAGAAAAATAGAAAGAGAACTCCCTGAATCTCACACTACGTACTCATTTATTCGCTCACTAAACGACTAAATCTTCTACATTCCCTAATCCTTCACTTTTTATCAGATTGCGAGGTGCCGGGGCTAGTAGTGTATTTATCACTAAATTCTACTAGAATCCACATGTGTAAATCATGCTCTAAGCCCCCCCTATTCTAACTCCGACTTTTGCTGTTGCACAAGGATAAAACAAATACGCGAACTGACTCTAATCAACCCTGCTAGTGGAGTAGAAGAGAGTTTGGCACCTGCAATAATTTAATTTGATAAATAAGTTAAATAAACAAAGGTTTCATTAGCATAGTGAGGAATGATAGGGTTGCTCTATTGATTAACAGAAAGAAAGTTCTGTCCAAAATAACAATATGATTTATTAAGATTAAACGCAGAATAGTAAAAGAGACACAGGAAATATAAAACATCAAATTGGCTAAAATTGGAGATTCATACAAACACAGTAAAGGTGAAGTTGTCCCTAACTTAGATTGTGAGGTTTAAGACGAAGTGGTATGTGGAGCCAATTCCTTTCCACTCAAATCTCAAGAGAGACACACAGCTAACCCAATAGTAATTGCTGCTACTCGAAACTGAACAAAGTTAGAAAAGGATGAACAGGCGCGCTCTGCTGAGCTCTGATTATCACCTAGGAAAATCCCTATCTGCCGGTGCTGCGGACGTACATTACCAACAGTCTTCTTATCTCCCAGAACACGATCTGGCGTACCGCAGGCGAGGGCTGATTGCTCCGACGTCCTCGACCGAAAGGCGACTGCCGACTACTCAGAGCACCCGTACAGGCCGAACACCGAACATTCCCGCCCCCACGACAGTGGCCGTGGTTACGTTCCAATCAGCAACTCGAAAACCGGCGGAAATTCCACTCCATTGCCGGAGCACTACCATTCCACCAATGGAGATTCTTGGCGCCAATTTCTGTGCTGATTTTGCAGAAAGTGCGGGAATTTTCCCGCCACAACTGCGTGGGTACACAAGTCATTCCCACGCCTCGCTGGTAGCCCGCCAGAAAGTGTTTTCGCAAAGTTTCTCTGAAGTAACGGAACCTCTAGCCCAGCCGCTACTTCACACCCCAGCGGGCGTGTCTCTTGACAATGTCGGCGTCTGAAAAGCATTCACTCGACTGCCTCACACACGTCGGCTTAACTCTCTCCAGCTCCACAGAGCCCGCCTGTCACCGGCCCACCCGGGTGACGAGAGACGCTGCGTGGGAAGTACGCGTGTTAAGGAAAAGCAACCCTCCATCGCATGCAACTAGAGAGGAGAATCGTAAGATAGAAATATGAGAGGGGGCTCATGCCACCTCTCATTGCCCCTACGCCATTTTAGATTGTAATTGGTGAGCGGTTGGCTCACTTAGGAGCAAGGTAGTGAGTCAATCGCCCAAGAACAATCTTACAAAGTGACTCCACATACCGCACTCTATAAAAAAGATCATTGCAACTGAAAAATGCAACTCATAGAGGGAGGATTATTTATGATGTAGCCAACTTCACCTTCTTAATATGGAACACTAACACTCACATCACACATCCATACCCAGGGAGCCCCTTCCAAACACCGATTCACGCAGACATTCACGCTCTAAACATGGCCCGGGCATCTGAGCCAAATATGGAGCAGTTTATTCTTTACAATCAGAGTTGGAGTGCTCCGCAATTAAATGCCCAAGATGTTACAACAATTTTAATCATTAAACTAACCTGACCTCACTCACACATGATAATATTTAAGTTAACAATCTCTTTGTGAGTTTTCAGAATCTAGTTACAACCTCCGATTCATTCTGTCTCCCTGCAGCAAGAATAACCTTTACAAAATGTTCCCTGAACTGATGGTCCATTCACAATGACAGTGGTGGTATCTGCTTCAGTTTATGGGGACTTCAGGCACACTGTTAGCATACACACAACAATAAACACAAAATACAAAAAAAACATGATGTGGAGAACAATACAGTAATCTGTAATAAGAATTACAGTGTAAAACACAAACGCATACAAGGTATAACATACATTACAGAAACAACATAAGAGAAAGAAATTTAAGAAAAACAAAAAAAACAAGGTTCATGGGGCATCAAATTGTGCGTGCACATTGCACAAAGTTCACGACTGTGCTGAGAATGAGGCACTAAATCACATTGTTAGAAATATCCGTGGCACTTCACAAATTCCACCGTACTGACATCACATAAGGCTAAACGTCGGGTGTAGTTGCTACGTTGTGGCAACAGCAATAGGGAGTTCTGGAGTGTCTGCAGTACGCTGTTGAGATTGTAGTCAGACCCACGCATATGATCACGGCAGTACGGTAGGAAGACACAGTGATAGGTTCTCCTCACGTCGATTAATTGTCTCTGAGATCTCCTTGTTGGGATACATCACTAGTCTAGGTCTCTTCTCTCGCTGGACAGAACTTTACGTTTCCCAATATTGCAGTTCGACGAGGGATGATGGCACGTGGAGTGACTCCACAAGTGTGTGAGGTCATCCATACAGGATCGAACTAGGAGCGACTATTGTTAAAAACTGCTCTCTAATAGAGAGGAGAAGTAAGACATGAGACCATACATTTGTTAGTGTGGCACGATACTGCTTTGTGTATGCAGATCGGCCAATGCTAGTGAGTTGTAAAAACCCAAACAGGTGAGTATAGAGCGTCCCTTTCTGTCCTGAGGCACATGAGGCGCAGGTTCTGACACGATATGTGATCTTCTTCGTGTACTCACGACAACGTGGTCTGCCGCAGGGAATCCCTCCAAGCGGCTGCCGCGTCCGGAGAGCTAGCAGGCTGTCGCGTGTCAGGGTCAACGGCCAGCCCCACTTTCGCTTGTGGCGGGGCAAGGGTCCCGTGTAATCCCTCAGGTAGGCAGCCGGGTGACTGTCAGCGTGTAGGACGGGACGCTCGCCCTCTAGCAGGTAGCCGAAGACCTCTTGTTTTTGCGCTGGCTGGCCTCTGCATTGCCACGTTCCTCGTCATCTGTACAATTCTTACAAAAGTCTTATGCCTAACTTTTTCCCATGACCTTCTATGTTATAATAAATTTACATAATGAAACATTGATGGTCTGTCATTTCAGACACTCTTATTTTACTTTTATAGTTATTAATCTATGGCAATCATTATAACATCTAATCTAGACATGGAAATAATTTATTTTGATATACGTGTAGAGACCGATCTCAGTAAGTACATGGTGTGTGATAACTGATGCTTTGTAATGGATGAACAACTAAATGTGCGGGCCCGCACTAATATTACTATTAATTATATAGATCGACAGTAGACATGCTTCAAGAATTAACTACCATATCCCAACGATCTACATTCTACGTCTTTTAATTAAATTATGTTGTTATGCAGGTCTAAGTTTTACTGTGCTATAAAGAACATGCAACTACGCTACTTTCGCTCGCCCGTCGTCCCTCCATCTCGGGTCTGTGGTTTGGTGACCAGAAAAATAGCAACTCAACAGGCGCGCGCCACACTTGTGGTAGAAAACCCCCACAATATTAATCTAGTTATTGTTAAATCCTACAGTTTAACTTATCCTAGTATCGTACTTTCCCTTTTATTTATTTATTTATTTATTTTATTTTATTTATTTATTTATTTATTTATTTATTTATTTTTTTATTTACCTTATACAATACCCTTACATAGTTCCTGTTACGCTGAGATGTCTTGCTGCTCGCCGCTATTGACGACAGTGATGTGCGCGCCGTACGACATGACCTCCGAGTTTTCATTACGCCTCACTGAAACTCCAGAGACTGGGTTAGCCATGGCTATACACGACAATAAATTTATAGTTGCAACTTCCTTCTCTATGTGAAGCGGTTTTCGCGATCGAAGTACACCTTTCCAGAAGCAATGTAATATGACCAAGCCAGGACTGGTTCCTGTTGAGGATTCAGACACCCAACACACGCCAGCTACACAGTATGTCACGAATATCCAAGTACAATTCCTTGGTGATTCATCTGTGACAAAAACGAGCAGCACGCTAAATCCCCAACCAGCACATTAGCATGGTAGGCTTTTATGCCCTCATTTCTCTCGTCTAGGGCACCATTAGAGTCAAATGCTCACAGGTTCACCCCGACTTGCAAGACAACGATACCGGCGCAGCTCTGCAAAAACTATACTGCCCATATTCACCCTCGAAATCGCGCAATATACCACAATCGTGCAGTGCACTGACGCGTGCCTGCAAGCATTGGTATGAACGTCTCACGAACTGGTTGTGGCCGCTATGGAGCGTATCACGACCTCTCAGAACGCTTCTAAGAGCACGTTCTTGTATGCGCCCGTTTGTGCGACGTCTCGTCACTCATCCTTATCCCTTAACATGGACACCAGATAGGAAAGGACAAAAACATTGCTCATGAAAAGGTAGTGTCTCCTACTCCATCGACATTGGAGATCGCAAACATAAACAAAAAGAGGATAGCAGCAGTAAATTCTTATGCAAGACAACGCAGCGTGTTAATACTTTAGCAATCTTAATCTATTAATGTAACGATTATTGTTCCCCGAACAAAGGTTCATATATTTGCCTATTCTACTATGTACATTTCTTACACTACTACTATTCTACGAACTCCTTTATGTGAGATATGTGGTGGAGTCCTATGGACTTCTTTCCTTTCAGCGTCTCCAATTCATAAGCATTGTGGTGAGCTGCTCTCCTTATACGGTACGGGCCGTTGTAAACAGAATAGAATTTTTGGCATTTCATTTTTTGTTTGTTCGAAAGTCGGAAAGACTTAACGAGCACCTTTTGTCCAACTTGGAAGTGTCGTAGACGAGCTCCCCTGTCGGCACGTCTCTTCCTGACCTCTGCTGCAGCCCGTATCCTCTTGAGAGCCAAATCCACTATGGCTTGGTGCTGCGTTCGCGCCCTTGGTGGGAAGTTTACGACCTTGGTTATCAAGTCCTTAGGAATCCAGTTTTTTAGTACTGTAATGGGTGCCAATTTTGTTATCCCATGGGGTGCCTCATTGATCACCTCCTGGAAGTCTTTAAGGAAAACGTCCCATGTCGTGTGCTGTTTGTTACAGTACAACCGGCACAAGTTTCCGAGTTCTTTAATAACCCGTTCTGCAGCATTCGAGCTCGGATGGTGTGAAGATATAAAAATGGGATCAATTTTACATCGACGCAACGTCTCCTTCCATGTTTTTGACTTAAACTGTGGCCCGTTATCAGAAATGATTCTACTCACATGACCAACCTGTGGTAGGAAATCCCGGATGAGGGCTCGTGATACAGTTCGTCCTGTCGCCCTCTTCAGTGGCGTAAAGGTAACGTATTTGGACGTTAGTTCAACAAACACTAATACGTAAGTATATCCTCTTCTTGTTCTTGGCAAAGGTCCCATCAAATCTGTTGCTGCTAATTGTCTTAATTTGGTCGGTACGATTGGGTATAATGGTGCCTGCATGCTCACAGTGGTGTGCTTAGCCTTTTGGCAGTCTTTACACACCGACAGTACCCTCCGAATTCGACGCTCCATGTTTCGAAAGTAACACATGGTCCTTAGCTTGAGATTGCACTTGCGTGGTCCGAAGTGTCCATAGCTAAGGTGAGTATGCCATATAACCTTGTTTATTAGGTGTTCAGGGATGCATACCCCCCATTCAGTGTCATTGGTATAATTTCGGTGGAAAATTATGCCTTTACGCAAGAGGTAGAACTGCCTGATGGTGGCGTGTCTTCTGTCTATCCATTTCTGCTTCAATAACACTAGGGCAGGGTCCTTGTCTTGCTCCTTCTTGATGTCCTGCATACTACAGGTAATAAAATTCTCAAAGGCTACTTTCTGCATATAGTAAAGGCAGTAGTGATTTTCCTCTAGATCTTCTTCCATGTTGTGCTCAAATCCGATCGGTGACCGTGATAAGGCGTCTGCAATAATGTTCTGACTGCCGGGGATATATTCTATCGAAAAGTTGTACTGCTGTAGATATGATGCCCACCTAATGAGCCGCCTGTGATTAAGCTTTGCAGTCATCAAGAACTCGAGTGCCTTGTGGTCTGTGTAGACTTTCGTCTGGCGACCAAACAGAAGGTATCTGAATTTTTCAAACGCCCATACAATAGCCAGCGCCTCTAACTCGGTTACTGAGTAATTCCTCTCGCTCTTGGCTAGTACTCTGCTAGCAAACGCAATTGTCTTCCACACCCTGTTTCCTTCATGTACATAGTCTTGGAACACCATGACACCCAGACCGGAGTATGAACTGTCCGTTACTATGCAAAGCTCTTCAGCTAAATTAGGGTGTGATAGGATGGGTGCTTGTAATAATGCGAATTTTAATGTTTTCCATTCGGATTCGGCCGCCTCATCCCATTCCCAAGGAATCTTCTTTCCTGTAAGTTGATGCAACCGAGGACTGCTCTGAGTTTTGACATGTATAAAGCGGTTGTAAAAATTTATGATCCCCAAGAACCCCCTTAACTGCTTCTTTGTCGTAGGAATGGGAAACTTTTCAATCGCTTCGATCTTTTCGGGATTTGGCGCAATGCCCTCACCCGTGATGATATGTCCTAGAAATTTCACAGAGGACGTCCCAAAATTCGATTTTTCGATATTGATAGTCACACCGTATTCCTTGAATGTCGCTAGGAGTTCACCGAGGACCGCATTGTGCTCTCCCCAAGATTTCTCCGCGATCAGCAAATCGTCCACATAGCTGGTGACATGACGTTTCAAATTATCGCTTAGTATGCCGTCCAGCCCCCGAATGAATGCGGCAGATGAAACGTTCAAACCAAATGGTAGACGACGAAACCGGTAACATCTTCCAAATGCTAAAAAGGCTGTGTACTGTCTGCAATTTGGATGGAGCTCGATCTGCCAGAAACTCGATTTTAGATCAACTGATGAGAAGATTGATATTCCATGGAAGTTTTGTAAGAGTTCCTCTAATCGTTCCGGTCTGTCTGTTTCGGGTTCTATTATGGTATTAATTTGTCGCGAGTCCAAGACTAAACGAATACTACCATCTGCCTTCTCGACTACTCTTAACGGGTTATTATAGGCTGAAGCCGTAGGTTCTATTATTCCTTCACTCAGCATTCGCGTAATTTCAGCTGCTACTTTCTGTCGATATGCCAAGGGGATTGGATAGGGTGGCACACGAAACTGGTTGTGCGGACGTACACGAAATTCATATTGGAAGTTCTTTATTGATCCTGTCTTGGGAAGGAAGACCTCCGCATGTTCTACTAGTAATTTATGAAGTTCTTTGCGGTGTTCGCCCCTTATATTCTTTATTGCTTCCACTTTTTCTCCTATTTTCTCCTTTATTTCTCCCATTATTCCGACTTCATTCTCATCCGTGTCCTCTCCCCTATCCGCAACGTCGTCCTGTTCTTCCTTTCTGTCTTTCAGACACGCATAGTTTATCCGAACACAGTTAGACGGTAGTTGAGCTGGGATCAGCTGATCGTCGAACTTAATGTGGACGGGATTCCCTTTCCTCAAAACCACTTCACCTCGTCCTAGATCAACTATCGCTTCATGTTCATTTAGGAAGTCCGTTCCTATTATCATGTCGATCGCCAGATTTGGCACGATCCAGAAGTTAGACTCTATTTTGTGTCCTTGGCAGGAGAATTCCAGTCTTGTTTGTTGGGTGACCTCCGTACATTTACCCGCTAATGCCCCTTTTATTTTGGTTTTCTTAACCGATAGGACAGGCCAGTCCATCTCCTGAGAGCACCTCTTGTATGCTGCCTCAGATATTGCTGTTATGTAGCTTCCACTATCTATTATCGCATTCAGACTCTTTTCAGCTATTGCTACTGTGATAAGAGGCTGCCGATCATGTCGAGGAGTTGCTTTATGTTCCTCGAGCAGGATTTCTGATAAATCTTCGTAATGTATCATCCGTAGTTGGCCAGGTCCGAGATTACGTGCGAAATTCCGGCGGCCTGTGTTCGCACTAGTCTGGCGTCAATCCCTAGTTAGGCTCCCCCTCCTCTGACGTGCATTAGGATTTGCGGGTCTGGTTTCAATCTCCTGGTTCCACCGTTGTCCTTGGTTTCGCTCTCTCCAATTACGGTCGCTTTGCCGTTCGTTATTCCTTCTATCCCAGATTCCTTGTCTAGATTGACCCTGCTCCCTGACGTTCTGGTTTCCGTGTCTTTGGTTTCCATAACCTTGAATAGCGTAACCTTGACTTCCGTAACCCTGGTTTCCTAACTGACCAGTGCGATTATGCAATCTGCTGTCGTCTTCTGTTCCTGGCCGGTGGTATTTGTTACTTTGCCCCTTCTTCCTGTCCTTTGCGTCTTGTTTATCAAAGACTACTTCGAGTTCGCGCAATAGAATCTTGAATGCTTCTATGTCAGCTCCACACTTGCCGACAAGTGTCTGTTGGTACCTAACTGGCAATTTGGAAAAGCAAAATTTAATGATTTCTCCGTTACTATATGGACTATCTAAAAATTGATTCTTCTTGAGTAAATCATCAAGAAATTTGGTTGCGCTCCTATGCCCGGACACTTCCAGTTCAGGACAAAATATTATTTCCTCTTTAATCCTATCTTGCGTTTCCTTTGACCAGTAGGTCCGCAGGAATGCACCAACAAATTCCTGATAAGTCCGACACGTCACTGCCACACCCCGCATCTTTTCCGCGGCTTGGCCTTCGATGTGTCCACACATGAATTCTAATTTTGCCTGGGTTGGCCATGATGCCGGTAATGAATTTGTAAACTGCATCACCCAGCTCTTCGGATGCATCGACCCTCCATTTTCTTTGAACTTCTGGAATTTCAGTATCGACAGGAAGTGATTGTGATCAAAATCCTGTCTGATCCTCGCACTGGTGTTGTCACTCGTTTCCGATACTTGCACGTCTGCTGAGTGTCCTGTTCTATCTTGCTGATAACTGTGATGTGCAACCTCTGTATCACAGTGGAAGTGGCACTCAGAATTCACTCTCCTAAGTGGGCTATAATTATTGGAGCTATTACTTGCTGTTTCTGCGTGTGCATTGTTAGTTCCGCACTCTGTCACTGGGCTAGAGCACGGCGGGCTTTTCCTCGGAGACACAATTCTGTGTACTCCATCATGGGTATCCGAACGCGCAGTGCTCGTGTGCCCGTTTTGCTCTAGTTTTGCTATCCGACTCTCTACTTCTTCCATTCGTTTCGTGGAGTTCGCAACCGCGATATTACCTTGAGTTTTTAAGAATGCTAGGGATTTTGAGTGGGATTGTGTTGTACGTCGCAAGCGCCCTGCGAGTTTAGAAGTTGCTTCCGCGACTTTCATTGCCCCTGTTGCTGCAGTTTTGGCAAGGCCTGCTACTTTTTGTGCTACCGTTGACATTTGTTTTGCTTCTCCACATTCTTTCTTTATTGTTAATAATTCCCCACGAATTTCCCCTATATGCGAAATTATTGCCTCCGTGTCCTTCTTACGCTGTTCGTCAGCTTCTTCCTTCTCCTTCTTACGTTGTTTCTCCTCTTCTTCCTTCTCCTTCTTACGTTGTTTCTCCTCTTCTTCCTTCTCCTTTTTACGTTGTTTCTCCTCTTCTTCCTTCTCCCTCTTACGCTGTTCGTCAGCTTCTTCCTGCTTCTTACGCTGTTCGTCAGCTTCTTCTTTCATTGATCGTAGGAAGCTCAGTATTGGGTTTACGTCATCTTCTTGATCCTCTTCAAACATGGGCGATGTAACTCTGGACACCTGGGCGCTAGAGCTCTGACGTGACCGAGCTGGCCTCTGTCTGCACTCGTTCGTTTGACTATAAACTTCTGCTACCGTCTCGACCTGTGTGCCTGTCTCTGTTTCATCCTCTACTTCACTATCATAATCACGGCCGCAACGCTGCTCTGAGATCGCGTCCAAATCACCTTCCTCATCAATGCCCCTGGCGTCCTGTCCTGCTAAAAATGTGCCCATCTCATCTCCGAACCTATTCCCGTCAGTAAACTGCCCCTTATCCATTATGCTATCCTCTTTTGTTTTAGCTTCGCCCGATAATAGTCGTGCCTTACTTCTCGTTATCATTCATAAAAACAAATTCATCTAAAATGCACAATAAAATTAATCTACTCCATATATTTTTTATACATAAACATAAAATTTCAACAACGCTGTTCCAACGCTGTAATCACAAACACAATTTGATGTGGTACAGAAACCGCACACAAATCCGACAAAGTGCGATGCGGTACAGACACCACATTAGCGAAACACAAAAAAAACAATGAACAAAAAAAATATATACACTGAAAACAAAAACTGTAGTCATGCGCCGCTACTTAAAACTAAACGCGGAACTACCAAAAAAAACTTGGGTATTAATCATTAAAAAAAAATAGAGAGAAAAAAAATTGAATGTTCCTACTAAGAATCCTGTTTGTTTATCAGAGATTCACAGGAAAGATCCGAGGCCAAGGGTCGCCATATTATGCGAGGTGCCGGGGCTAGTAGTGTATTTATCACTAAATTCTACTAGAATCCACATGTGTAAATCATGCTCTAAGCCCCCCCTATTCTAACTCCGACTTTTGCTGTTGCACAAGGATAAAACAAATACGCGAACTGACTCTAATCAACCCTGCTAGTGGAGTAGAAGAGAGTTTGGCACCTGCAATAATTTAATTTGATAAATAAGTTAAATAAACAAAGGTTTCATTAGCATAGTGAGGAATGATAGGGTTGCTCTATTGATTAACAGAAAGAAAGTTCTGTCCAAAATAACAATATGATTTATTAAGATTAAACGCAGAATAGTAAAAGAGACACAGGAAATATAAAACATCAAATTGGCTAAAATTGGAGATTCATACAAACACAGTAAAGGTGAAGTTGTCCCTAACTTAGATTGTGAGGTTTAAGACGAAGTGGTATGTGGAGCCAATTCCTTTCCACTCAAATCTCAAGAGAGACACACAGCTAACCCAATAGTAATTGCTGCTACTCAAAACTGAACAAAGTTAGAAAAGGATGAACAGGCGCGCTCTGCTGAGCTCTGATTATCACCTAGGAAAATCCCTATCTGCCGGTGCTGCGGACGTACATTACCAACAGTCTTCTTATCTCCCAGAACACGATCTGGCGTACCGCAGGCGAGGGCTGATTGCTCCGACGTCCTCGACCGAAAGGCGACTGCCGACTACTCAGAGCACCCGTACAGGCCGAACACCGAACATTCCCGCCCCCACGACAGTGGCCGTGGTTACGTTCCAATCAGCAACTCGAAAACCGGCGGAAATTCCACTCCATTGCCGGAGCACTACCATTCCACCAATGGAGATTCTTGGCGCCAATTTCTGTGCTGATTTTGCAGAAAGTGCGGGAATTTTCCCGCCACAACTGCGTGGGTACACAAGTCATTCCCACGCCTCGCTGGTAGCCCGCCAGAAAGTGTTTTCGCAAAGTTTCTCTGAAGTAACGGAACCTCTAGCCCAGCCGCTACTTCACACCCCAGCGGGCGTGTCTCTTGACAATGTCGGCGTCTGAAAAGCATTCACTCGACTGCCTCACACACGTCGGCTTAACTCTCTCCAGCTCCACAGAGCCCGCCTGTCACCGGCCCACCCGGGTGACGAGAGACGCTGCGTGGGAAGTACGCGTGTTAAGGAAAAGCAACCCTCCATCGCATGCAACTAGAGAGGAGAATCGTAAGATAGAAATATGAGAGGGGGCTCATGCCACCTCTCAAGATGTCACATATCTATTAAGAATTCGTTTGTACAGACATCTTGCAAACAGCTTAATGCAAGCTGTTTTTTGTAATCATTGTCTACAAATTAGTTTAAATTACCCTCTCAGAGCTCCACACTGTGGGAAAGGAACCTCACCCACTAGCGGCATAAATTTTATAGTTCTCCCTTCGATTTAAAGCGTGCAGAAAATTGCGCTGTAGTACTCAGGTGATTCGTGTAAAAGGGATTCCGACATGATCACGCCCGCACTACTGGAATTAACAGACTTTGAACGCAGAATGGTAGTTGGAGCTAGACGCATGGGACATTCCACTTCGGAAATCGTTAGAGAATTCAGCATTCCCAGATCCAAAGTCAACAGTGTGCCGAGAATACCAAATTTCAGACATTACCTCTGACCACGGACAACGCAGAGCTGTCGGTGCTAACACCCAAGAAACACAGCGTCAAATAATCCCACAAATCAATGTCGGACTACGCCGAACGTTTATGTCAGGACAGTGCTAAAAAATTGTTTGTTAATGGGCTAAAGCCGCACACGACCGATGCGAGTGCCTTTGCTAAAAGCACGATATTGCTTGCAGCACCTCTCCTGAGTTCGTGACCACATCGGCTGGACCCTAGACGGTTAGAAAACCGTGGCCTAATCAGATGAGTCCAGATTTTGGTTGGTAAGAACTGATGGCAGGGTTCGAGTGTGGCGCAGACCTCACAATGCCATGGACGCAAACTGTTAACAAGGCACTGTCCTAGCTGGTGGTCACTCCATAGTGGTGTGGGCTGTGTTGACATGGAATGGAGTGGGAACTCTGGATATTCGGCTGTTGGAGACCATTTGCAGCCGCTCACAGACGTCATATCCCCAAAACAACGATGTAATTTTTATGGAAGACAATAAGCCATGTCACCGGGCCACAGTTGTTCGCGATTGGTTTGAAGAACATTCTGCACGAGTCGAGCGAATAATTTGGCCACCCAGATCGCCCGACATGAAACCCTTCGAAAATGTATGGGACATAATCGATAGGATAGTTCGTGCATTAAGTCCTGCGTCGGCAACACTTTAGCAATTATGGACTGGTGTAGAGGCAGCACGGCTCAGTATTTCTACAGGTGACTTCCAAGTACTTGTCGAGTTCATGCCGTGGAGAGTTGCTGGACTACGCCGGGAAAAAGAAGGCCTGACACGTTACTAAGACTTTTGTTACCTCAGTTCGTTAGTACCATTCCTGGATAGAAAGTGGCAACACTAATAACTTGTACAGCCCTGTGCGAGATGTTACGTCTATCATATTTAAGCTTTCTACGCGGTCTATGTCTACATGCATATTTCACACGCCACCTTTCGGTGTGTGTCCACTACCCTTTCCGCTCACCTGTTCCATTCGTGAATGGTGCGGGCAGGGAACATCCTCTACGTGAGCCCTCTCATTTTATCTACATAGTCTTTTCGCGAACTGTATGTAGGCGGAAGCAATATATTGGCTGAGTCTTCTAGGAATGTACCCTGTTGTAATTTCATATGTAAACGACATAGCGATACAGAGCGCTTCTCTTGTAGTGTCTGCTGCTGGAGTTCGATGTGCATTTCCGTGAGACTCCTGCTCTTACTAAAAGAACTCGTGACAGGGCACGCTGCTCTTCTTTGGGTTTTTGTATTTTCTCTACCCTTCCCATCCAGTATGGGTACCAGGCTCAGGAGCAACACTAAAGTAGCACTCGAATTAAGGACTTGTAAGCTACCTCCTCCGTGGATGGCTTCAAACAGTTAGCTTGGCATCTGCGTATTTTAACATTAGTGTTTGGTGGTAGATCCACTTTAAATCGCTTCGTATAGCCATACTCGCGGTCTGATAGCAATAACTTTACCGGTGGTTATTCGGCAGTTGTATAATCAAACAATAACGAACTTCATCGTGTACTCATGCACAAGAAGCTATATTTGTTTATTTTCCCTATCGTTGCTTCTTCTGTATGCAGGGTGAGCCAGGAGGAAAGGTACATATTTTAAGGAGTGATAAGATTAGCAATTTTGAACAAAAAAAGTCATATGAACATATATCATGTTCTTGATAGTTTCCGAGGAAACTAATGAAAACAGATGGGAACAGGTGAAATGCAGGTGGATAGTAAATAAAACCTCGTGGTCTAGAGTTTTGTTTAATTGTGTAAATTTCCTCACAAAAGATGTTCAGAAAGTCCACTGTCAGCTGCAGTGCATTTTGCAACTCTTGAAGACAGCTGCTGTGTTGGTGATCTGGACTCATTCGTACGGTGTTTTACTCGAGTACACGCGGGCCGCAAGTTCCTTTTTTGTGTACACACTGCTCTACAAACAGTAATCTAGTGTGGTAAGATCGTGTGACCTCGGTGGCCAAGAAATGTCTCCACGGCGATCGATTCAACGCCCAGAATGCGTTTCAGTGCCGTACTGTGTCACTTGTCGCACGGGATGGGCAGGAGTTCCGTCGTGCTGAAAGTATATACGACGTCGAGTTTGCCAAAGGAATATCCTCCAACTATTGTGGTAACAAGAAGGAAGTGAAGGCGCCCATGGTTTTCAAACAGTTGCATTTCGGATACGGTTAAGAAAAGAGCATATGTTTATTTGAAGTTTTTAGTCAGAATCACTAATACTCTCACCCTTCGCCGACCGCAGTGGCCGAGCGGTTCTAGGCGCTTCAGTCTGGAACCGTGCGACCGCTGCGGTCGCAGGTTCTGATCCTGCCTCGGGAATGGATGTTTGTGATGTCCTTAGGTTAGTTAGGTTTAAGTAGTTCTAAGTTCTAGGGGACTGATGACCTCAGATGTTAAGTCCCATAGTGCTCAGAGCCATTTGAACCATTTGAACTGTCACACTTCAAAGCATGTACCTTTGCTTCTGACTCACCCTGTAAAAAACAGCATCATTCACGAAAGGCCTCGTCGGCCGCGGTGACCGTGCGGTTCTGGCGCTGCAGTCCGGAACGGCGGGGCTGCTACGGTCGCAGGTTCGAATCCTGCCTCGGGCATGGGTGTGTGTGATGTCCTTAGGTTAGTTAGGTTTAAGTAGTTCTAAGTTCTAGGGGACTGATGACCTCAGATGTTAAGTCCCATAGTGCTCAGAGCCATTTGAACCATTTGAACTGTCACACTTCAAAGCATGTACCTTTGCTTCTGACTCACCCTGTAAAAAACAGCATCATTCACGAAAGGCCTCTCTGAGTTTCTGACGCTCCCCGCTAGGTTGTTTACACAAATATTGTGAACAGTACTCGCTTCCAGAACGCGCAAAACTATTTTTACGTCTGAAGATTACTCTCCACTGAGATTGACATGTTGTGTTCTGTTTGACAGGAACTCTTGAATCCTGTCATAAAGGTGGTCTGGTACTCCTTACATACGTGTTTCGTTCATTAAGCGACAGTTTGGAAAAGTATCGAACGCTTTGCGAAAATCATAAAACACGGCATCAACCCGGGCATTAGTATCTTTTGTCTTCTGGATCTCCTGGATGAACTAAGGGAAGCCGATTTCATGTGATCGTTGCTTGCGGAATCCGTGTTGCTTCCCACAGAGGAGATCTGACGGCTCCAGAAAGGAGAATAAAACAAGTTTCGAAATTCTAAAACAGAATGATGTCAGCGACCTAGCCATATAGTTTATTTACCCGACGATTCTTCTTGGAAACGAGAACGGCCTGCGCATTTTTCTAATCAGCAGGTACGCTTCATTCCCCTAGAGATCGAGGATAGACTTTTGTTGGAGTAGGAGCAAGTTCTTTCGTGTAGTTTACTAGGACTCGTATAGGTATCCCATGGGGTCTAGATGGTTTTCCTTTGATTTCTTATGGGTCGTTCCACAGTGTTGATAAATTCGTAGCAAGACTTTATTTCCACCAGGATTATTGGTTAAACGCGCTTTTACATGTTTGAGTAGCTCACTATTATTTTTTTGTTAAAATGGATAGAGAATTTGTTTATTTTGGGAAATTTAATCACCTTTTATTACCGCGTAATAGTTATCAAATTTTTAGTTAATATTCCTTTTTAGTGAGGAACACAACTAGCCACAAACTGTTCTCAAAAGGCTATCATATTCATCTTCAGATGGCAGACGTTTCCTATTATATTCAAGTTTTCGTCTGTACCATGTCGTTCATTCCTGCCCTGCTCAACTCAACATATAAAGTGGCGCTAAATATTCAAATATCCTTGTGGAGCGAAGGAGCAGAAGACATGTCGCTGATCAAAACTAATATAATCGGAAATGGAGGCCACCTGAAGATGGGCACGATAGCTCGAAACCGGATGTGGCACTGAACTAAAGCTTTTTTCAAAGTTTTTTCGGCTGGTTGCGTTTTTCACCATAAATCCTTAACGGCCGCAGAGCTCCGAAATCCAGCATGTGTATAATTAAACTTATTCTAGTCCTCTCGTGCTGAAGCAACGTCCTTTCTTAGCACACCTAGCAAGTTTGACATCGCTCGATTTTATTCTTATGAACAATAGACGAGTGAACCTATCCAGTTTACTAATTGAACAGTCTTACATACGTAACGACAACAGGGCGTTTTGTAATTATTTTTATTCATCAGCCGCAATAACATTGTGTAAGCACAATTACAGTTTCTACTATACACAAGTGTTCCTGCTCAATTTTTGTTGTTAACAAGACAATCGAACTCACCTAATTGGGTAATTTAATTTTCTGCATATATAATGAGGACACAATGTTTCATAATCTCCTTTTTTATATCCAACAGTAACGGAGGAAGAGGAGATTAGTGTTTAACGTCCCGTCGACAACGAGGTCATTACCGACGCTGCACAAGTTCAGATAACGGAATGATGGAGAAGGAATGCGTCTGTGCCCTTTCAAAGGAAAAATCCCGGCCTTTGTCTTAAGTGATTTAAGCAAGCCACGGAAAACTTAAATCAGGATCGCCAGACGCCGGTTTGAAGCATCGTCCTCTCGAATGCGAATCCAGTGTGCAAACTACTGCGCTTCCCCGTGCGGTCCATCAGTAACGTTCATACTACGTACTCACAGTTGCTTACTTCTTTATATGTGTAATACGATGCAACTGCCTGACAGCCCTGGTTATTGTTTCTCTTTTATTGTACGTAATTGCTCTGTTCTACTTTCTTACGAACACAGTTCTTCCAAACTGTTTGAATAATTGTGTGGTACATTTTACACTTACTGCCATCTCTCTAATTTTTTCATCTAAGAATTTCATTTGCGCATTCGTGGCGAAAGTAGTGTAAGTAGTAACTGTATTTTTCGTTTAAGCTCACCTTGTCTCTTTGAGTATTTATAAGGTCGTTCTATCGCACTCAAGGTTACTGCTGTTGTTTGAAACAGTTATGATATTCTACAGTCGGTATACCGCACTCGACAGACGCCACGCAGGATGTTTACATGCTTGTGGTGCTTGTGCCGTTGAGCGGCCCTGCCAAGCCAGTCCAGTACAGAACAGCGCTTGCGGCAGGCGGTAGGATGTAGTGATTGTTTCCGGCACATTTTGTATTTGTTACGAAAACTGTGTTTTGTTAAACTGCAGCTCAACTGAAGATGTTTATTTACAAGAAACCAGTTGTGGCGTAATAAACGTATACGTAATAACGGCTATTGTTGTTTTTAACATCCACGTTATTCAGTTCTGGAAGCACTACACGATCAAGATTAAAATAAGAATTTTATTTAGCGCCACTGCTCAGTTTAGAGTTCTACCGTATTTTTAAGGACAGAAATAACTGTTAATGTGGAAAGTCTCATACTATCACACAGTACTTATGAGTATTACTTGTTTCTATTACCACGCGAAGGAACCATGACGAAGAACATGGCATCGCATTCCGTTGAAACGATGTTGAACGTCAGGTCCCGTTAATCGCCATCTACATTCAGGTATCTCGTGGTTTCCCCGAATCGCTTAAGGCAAACTTAGGCCTCTGAAAAGGATGTGGCCAATTCCCTCCCATAATCCGCGCTGGTGTAACGTTTCTAACGACGTTCGCGGCGGCGGGCCGTGAAGCCCTAATGATCCTACCGCCCTTTGTTTGCGCTCTGAAGGCATCTTCTGGGAATTTCCCCAGCAGGCTTCCGCGGAATACATGCTTTCAACCGTCTTTTGCATCGCGGACCGCTGCGAGAAATGTAACGTTCCGGGAGACAGCGACGGGGCTGTGGAGCCACGTCGACTCCACTGCCGTGGGCAGCTGCTCCAGGTTTCTCGGTTGAAAACCAGTGGCGCGAACAGCCCGAACGAGGTGTTGCCACAGACTCTCGATTGGCCTTAAATCTGGGGAGTTAGATGGCCCGGGAAGTACGAAATGGATCAAATGGCTCTGAGCACTATGCGACTTAACTTCTGAGGTCATCAGTCCCCTAGACTTAGAACTACTTAAACCTAACTAACCTAAGGACATCACACACATCCATGCCCGAGGCAGGATTCGAACCTGCGACCGTAGCGGTCGCACGGTTCCAGACTGTAGCGCCCAGAACCGCTCGTCCACTCCGGCCGGCACGACCGGGAAGTACGGTAAGCTCATCCTGGTGCTCTTAGAAACACCCACGTACAATGTGAGCTGTCTGACACGCCGTATTGACCGGCTGGTAGATGCCATCCTGCCGAGGAAAAACAAACCACATGTAGGATTAGAGGCACTTACGCAGTTTAGGGGGTACATGCACTGATCACGAGAAAAGTGCCTATTTTTGAAGGAAACGCGTATTTATGAATACATAAGCATATATATGCACGGAATACCAAAAACTTTTTATTTCAAAAATTGTGTGTTACAGTCATATCTGATGCGCTCGTCACCAAAAAAGTACTTATTATCATATGGATGCAAAAAAAAGATCAATTAACTGTCTCAAAACTTTTTTTATCAAAAATGATGTATTGCATATGTATGCACGGAATTTCAGAACATTTTTTTGCAAAAAAGATGGAATTAATAACAAAATTTTCTCAAAAAATCATGTTTGTTTATTTTGCACAGATATACATTAAAGCTGGAATCACAGATTAGATAAAAACAGCTACCTCAAGTTAATTTGCAGCATTTGGATGGATTTTTCGAAGATGCTCAATGAAATTGTGGAATGGATTTTCCCCAAAGCGTTGACGCCAGAGAAATTCCGCCAGGTAGTTATTCAGCATAGCACGGTGAGTTCAGAGAAGGTAACTTGGGCCACACTCATCTGACTGTTAATCATTCGCTTTATTTTGTCCATCCCCTTACGCAACCATAAATCACGTGGAGTCAATCTGGCAAAAAGCTAAAGGAAAAAAGAAAAGGTCTGACTCGTGATCACCGCATGTACCCCCTAAACTGCATAAGTGCCGGATTAGACTTCAGAGCCCTGCAAGCACGTTACCTACCCGGGTGGCCCGCACGCGCCTGCAGTGTGTGAGTGAAAGCGCGAATACGCTTCGCAAACGTTGGCAGAAGTTACCGAAGATCATCGATGCTAATTACAGCCTCGCGTGCGGATGTACACCAGGACACGTGGCCGCCACAACTGCGTGAGGACATATTCGAATAATTATCCAGACAGAAATTTATTCGAACAATTCCCATCGTTTATCACCACTACACCGTACGCTTCCTTTCTCTTCGCGTTCAAATTATCATATGCAACGAGTCCTAATACTTCATTTGCTCAATTTACTTACGAGAGCCGAAGGTGTTAATTACAAGCACAATTGACAATTACAATCTCTTGTGACGTTCCTCAATCTTTTCAGTTTATTCTGTTCAGTGCAAGTGCAATTTTCGAAGCTGATTGAAAGCGAGCATTATTTGATCAGCTATTCTGTACGCAAACATAAAGCTCCACAGCTAAAACAATGACCTTCAGTAACATTCAATATTCGATTATCACTTCAATTTTCGTTATACTGTGTTCATACTTGGTGAATCTCAGGTATACAGCACGGACTTTATCCATAAATAACATGGATAATCGGCAGCTAAAAAGAAATTCCCTTTCTAAATGCATTCGTTCACTTGAAGAGCTCATTGGCACTTCTACGTTCAAACGAAGCTGTGTAGAATCAGTGTTTCCTTAACCACGTGGCAAAATCACGCGACTGTCGCCCACCTCTTGATGAGTGAGCGCCATGTGGTATCAAGTGAGTGAACTGCCAGCCGTTGCATCCACGTGCGTGTACATAGAGAGTGACATAGCCGAACGCTACTCACGCGGATTCGCCACGCGGCTGCAGTGCTCTAGTGGACATAGTACCCAAGAATAGATGCAGACTTGACATGATCCATTGTACCTTCCACACTGATGCGATCACCCAAGACCGCCACGAAAACATTCTCCTGATCATGACGTTCCATCCTCCGGCCTGTTTCCTTCCAACGACTCTTTCGTGGTGCTTACTTCCGACGTTTCCCGCCCTACACGCATAAACATGATTAAGGTGCAACGGCCACCTGTCACCACTCAGTGGCGAAAATGCAACAGGGAATGACAATATTAATGTGGTAATAGTAAACTGCGGCAGTGTCTATAGAAAGGACCCAGAAATGCTCTCATTAATAAATGGTCACAATGGCCACATAGTACTAGGGACGGAAAGTTGGCTGAAACCAGAGGTAAACAGTAATGAAATTCTAAACTCAGATTGGAATGTGTACCGCAGAGACAGGCTGGACAGTCAAGGGGGAGGCGTGTTTATAGCGATAAAAAGTGCAATAGTATCGAAGGAGCCGGCCTGTGTGGCCATGCGGTTCTAGGCGCTTCGGTCTGGAAACGCTACGGTCGCAGGTTCGAATCCTGCCTCGCGCATGGATGTGTGTGATGTCCTTAGGTTAGTTAGGTTTAAGTAGTTCTAAGTTCTAGAGGACTGATGACCACAGATGTTAAGTCCCATAGTGCTTAGAGCCATTTGAACCATTTTGAAGTATCGAAGGAAATTTACGGAGATCCGAAATGTGAAATAATTTGGGTGAAGATCACGGTTAAAGCGGGCTCAAACATGGTAATTGGATGTCTCTATAGCCCTCCTGGCTCAGCAGCTGTTGTGACAGAACACCTAAAGGAAAATTTGGAAAATATTTCGAGTAGATTTCCCGACCATGTTATAGTTTTGGGTGGAGGTTTTAATTTACCAGATATAGACTGGGAGGTTCAAACGTTTACAACGGGTGGCAGGGACAAAGAATCCAGTGAAATTTTTTTAAGTTCGTTATCTGAAAACTACTTTGAGCAATTAAACAGAGAACCGACTCGTGGCGATAACATATTTGACCTTCTGGTGACAAACAGACCCAAACTATTTGGAACATTTAACGCAGAAAAGGGAATCAGCGATCATAAAGCGGTTACAGCATCGGTGATTTCATCCATAAATGTTGTTGTTGTTGTGGTATTCAGTCCTGAGGCTGGTTTGATGCAGCTCTCCATGCTACTCTATCCTGTGCAAGCTTATTCATCTCCCAGTACCTACTGCAGCCTACATCCTTCTGAATCTGCTTAGTGTATTCATCTCTTGGTCTCCCTCTACGATGTTTACCCTCCTCGCTGCCCTCCAATACTAAATTGGTGATCCCTCGATGTCTTAGAACATGTCCTACCAACCGATCTTTTCTTCTAGTCAAGTTTTGCCACAGGCTCCTCTCCTCCCCAATTCTATTCAATACCTCCTCATTAGTTATGTGATCTACCCATCTAATCTTCAGCATTCTTCTGTAGCACCACATTTCGAAAGTTTCTATTCTCTTCTTGTCTAAACTATTTATCGTCCACGTTTCACTTCCATACACGGCTACACTCCATACAAATACTTCCAGAAACGACTTCCTGACATTTAAATCTATACTCGATGTTAACACATTTTTCTTCTTCAGAAACGCTTCCCTTCCCATTGCCAGTCTACATTTTACATCCTCTCTACTTCGACCATAGTCAGTTATTTTGCTCCCCAAATAGCAAAACTCCTTTACTACTTTAAGTGTCCCATTTCCTAATCTAATTCCCTTAGCATCTCCCGACTTAATTCGACTACATTCCATAGGAACAAAAAGATAGGAAGAGTTTTCTGTTTAGCAAAAGTGGCAAAAAAAATGGTTCAAATGGCTCTGAGCACTATGGGACTCAACTGCTGAGGTCATTAGTCCCCTAGAACTTAGAACTAGTTAAACCTAACTAACCTAAGGACATCACAAACATCCATGCCCGAGGCAGGATTCGAACCTGCGACCGTAGCGGTCTTGCGGTTCCAGACTGCAGCGCCTTTAACCGCACGGCCACTTCGGCCGGCTAAAAGTGGCAAAAAGCAGATTTAAGAGTACCTGACGCCTCAACACAAAAGTTTTATCTCAAGTACAGATAGTGTTGAGGGTCAGTGGATAAAGCACAAAACCATCGTACAATATGCATTAGATGAGTATGTGCCAAGCAAAAAGGTAAGAGATGGAAAAAAGCCACCGGGGTACAACAACCGAATTAGAAAATTGCTGCGGAAGCAAAGGAAACTTCACAGCAGACATAAATATAGCCAAATCCTTGCAGGCAAACAAAAATTACACGAAGCGAAATGTAGTGTGAGGACAGCTATGCGAGAGGGTTCAACGAATTCGAAAGTATAGTTCTATGTACTGACTTGGCAGAAAATCATAAGAAATTTTGGTCTTATTTCAAAGCAGTAGGTGGATCAAAACAAAATATCCAGACACTCTGCGACCAAAATGATACTGAAACAGAGGATGACAAACTAAAGGCCGAAATACTAAAAGTCTTTTTCCAAAGCTGTTTCACAGAGGAATACTGCACTGTAAATCCTTCTCTCGATTGTCGCACAGATGACAAAATGGTAGATATCGAAATAAATGACAGAGGGATAGAGAAACAAAATCGCTCAAAACAGGACAGGCCGCTGGACCTGATGGGATACCAGTTCGATTTTACACAGAGTACGCGAAGGAACTTGCCCCCTTCTTGCAGCGGCGTACCGTACGTCTCTAGAAGAGCGTAGCGTTCCAAAAGATTGGAAAAGGGCACAGGTCATCCCCGTTTCAAGAAGGGGCGTTGAACAGATGTGCAGAACTATAGACCTAGATCGCTAATGTCGATCAATTGTAGAATTTTGGAACACGTATTATGTTCGAGTATACTGACTTTTCTGGAGACTAGAAACCTACTCTGTAGGAATCAGCATGGGCTTCGAAAAAGACGATCATGTGAAACCCAACTCGCGCTATTCGTCCACGAGACTCAGAGGGCCATAGACACGGGTTCCCAGGTAGATGCCGTGTTTCTTGACTTCCGCAAGGCGTTTGATACAGTTCCCCACAGTCGTTTAAGAACAAAGTAAGAGCATATGGACTATCAGACCAATTGTGTGATTGGATTGAAGAGTTCCTAGATAACAGAACGTTGCATGTCATTCTCAATGGAGAGAAGTCTTCCGAAGTAACAGTGATTTCCGGTATGCCGCAGGGGAGTGTCGTAGGACCGTTGCTATCCACAATATATACAGGGTATTACAAAGAGGTACGGTCAAACATTCAGGAAACATTCCTCACACACAAATAAAGAAAAGATGTTATGTGGACATGTGTCCGGAAACGCTTAGTTTCCATGTTAGAGCTCATTTTAGTTTCGTCCACCTACGCTCAATGGAGCACGTTATCATGATTTCATACGGGATACTCTACCTGTGCTGCTAGAACATGTGCCTTTACAAGTACGACACAAAATGTGGTTCATGCGCGATGGAGCTCCTGCACATTTCAGTCGAAGCGTTCGTACGCTTCTCAACAACAGATTCGGTGACCGATGGATTGGTAGAGGCGGACCAATTCCATGGCCTCCATGCTCTCCTGACCTCAACCCTCTTGACTTTCATTTATGGGGGTATTTGAAAGCTCTTGTCTACGCAACCCCGGTACCAAATGTAGAGACTCTTCTTGCTCGTATTGTGGACGGCTGTGATACAATACGCCATTCTCCAGGGCTGCGTCAACGCATCAGGGATTCCATGCGACGGAGGGTGGATGCATGTATCCTCGCTAACGGAAGACATTTTGAACATTTCCTGTGACAAAGTGTTGAAGTCACGCTGGTAGGTACTGTTGCCGTGTGTTTCTATTCCATGTTTAATGTGATTTGAAGAGAAGTAATAAAACTAGCTCTAACGTGGAAAGTAAGCGTTTCCGAACACATGTCCACATAACATATTTTCTTTCTTTGTGTGTGAGGAATGTTTCCTGAAAGTTTTGCCGTACCTTTTTGTAACACCCTGTATAAATGGACTTGTGGATAACATCGGAAGTTCACTGAGGTTTTTTGCGGATGATGCTGTAGTATATCGAGAGGTTGTAACAATGGTAAATTGCAACGAATTGACGCATGGTGCAGGGAATGGCAATTGAATCTCAATGTAGACGAGTGTGATGTGCTGGGAATACATAGAAAGAAAGATTCGTTATCATTTAGCTACACTATAGCAGGTCAGCAACTGGAAGCAGTTAATTCCATAAATTATCTGGGAGTAGGCATTAGGAGTGATTTAAAATGGAATGACCATATAAAATTAATCGTCGGTAAAGCAGATGCCAGACTGAGATTCATTGGAGGAATCCTAAGGAAATGCAGTCCTAAAACAAAGGAAGTCGGTTACAGTACACTTGTTCGCCCACTGCTTGAATACTGCTCGCCGGCGTGGGATCCGTACCAGATAGGGTTGATAGAAGAGACAGAGAAGATCCAACGGAGAGCAGCGCGCTTCGTTAGAGGATCATTTAGTAATCGCGAAAGCGTTACGGAGATAATAGATAAACTCCAGTGGAAGATTCTGCAAGAGAGACGCTCAGTAGCTCGGTACGGGTTTCGAGAACGCACCTGCACCGAGGAGTCAAGCAGTGTATTGCTCCATCCTACGTATATCTCGCGAAGAGACCATGAGGATAAAATCAGAGAGATTAGAGCTCACACAGAGGCATACAGACAATCTGTTGTGGACTGACAAGAGCAGCCAGTCCACAATGAAGTAGCCGATAGGGCACGCGTCAAATCACGCCGTCTTGCGTTAAATCTGAAACAGGATATGTGGTAAAAGCTATAAGGATAAGAACGGAGCTTCTCATATACTTATCTTTAATTTCTTCTTGTACATCTCTATGGTGAACACAAGTGAGACTCTCTCCAGATATGGATAACTGCGCCTTGCTAGGTCGTCCGTACTACTGGGGGCCGAGTTCTAGTCAGTCTCTCGAGACCTGCCATGTGGTGGCGCTCGGTCTGCGATAACACAGTGGCGACACGCGGGTCCGACATGTACTAGAGGACCGCGGCCGATTTAAGCTACCACCTAGCAAGTGTGGTGTCTGGTGGTGACACCACACAATCTTTCTTCCCACGTACAATACGAGACTGGAATAGGAGAACCGATAGAGGTACTCAAGGTACCTTCCGCCACACACCGTCAGGTGGCTTGCGGAGTATGGATGTAGATGTAGTGGACGTCCAGTTGCGTGTAGTTTATTGTCTGTGAAATCACAATGTCTGCTAAAATTATATTACAAATCGGAGAAAATGTTCTTTGCTCTTAAGTGTTCACTAGTTGAGGCTTCTCAGAATCATTGGCGTGCTAATTCCAACCTTCGTCACCGATGAAAAGCAGTCAGCATGGATGCAGGAACCAGGCTCCTGCTGAGGAGTCCCATATACAGCCAAGTTCACTGAACAGTCGTTGAGGAGACACTGTTGGTAGGCCCGTGGTTTATCTGGGCGGTCAGTTGCTCAGCAGTTACTCGTCTGTTCGGCCGTACACATCTGTACAGCCGTCGTTCACCTGCATCTTTCACAACCCATGACGCACTACAGTTGCCTCGACGACGGTTTTGAATAGCGCCATTTTCCAGTGCACTGTATACTTTAGCTACGGCGGCACGCGAACAGTTTACAAACTTGCCATTTCTGAAATGTTAACACGCTTGGCCCGAAACACAAAAATCATGCTCCTTTGGATATCAAATCATGCCCTTTCGGAAATGGAGCAAAGCGCATTACGACAAGTACCCCACTGTTTTTCGCGTCCCTCCGTCTCGATTTATACATCGCCGACTGCCACTGCTGCTACTTGCTGCCTGTGAGTGGGTATCGTACTTTGATGTCGAACATAAGCGGTGGTCACATTAATATGACAGAATCACGTGGTTGTCTGACCTATAACTGAGTTACTTTGATCTTTCCATTCACTAAATCTAAGTTCTGTTATTCCCTGATATTTTGAACAGGAACTGACTCAATCCATTTACGACTCGTCAGTCCATTGGACAGTGGCTGTTCCATGTTTGAGTTTACTGAAATGGACATGGCACTTTTTTATGCATTCCAGATGAATACTTTTACAACAGGCTGCTGTTTTGACGGTATTTAACGAGAAGTTGGTACAAATTTTATTATATAACACTTTCTCACAGATAGTTCTATCACCTCCGAAAATTGTTTGTCACTAGTACTATCCACTAATTGATTAGTGCGTAACATGCACAGAAACATTCTTGTTAAAAGTCTTGTGTCTGTATATTAATGTACGTCACGGGTGGGGTGGAACCTATAAATAAGCTTTTAAACTAGTTGCCAACCCAGTTAGGCCCCCGTCGGAAAGTTGTTAGTCGTCGTTGATCTAGTACTGAATTAAATACTTTTTAGAAGCCAAGGAACAACGAATCTACTTTATTATCACAACACTTTATCGTGAGTGCTAGTTAGTTCTATATATCCGAATTTTCAGAATATGAACTGAATTCTAAGAAGATGCTAATTTCCTCCGTGCAGTTTATTGTCTGTGAAATCACAATGTATGCTAAAATCATATTACAAATCGGAGATAATGTTCTTTGCTTTTAAGTGTTCACTGGTTGAGGCTTCTCAGAATCACAGCCGGCTCTGGTGGTCGAGCGGTTCTAGGCGCTTCAGTCCGGAACCGCGATACTGCTACGGTCGCAGGTTCGAATCCTGCCTCGGGCATGGATGTGTGTGATGTCCTTAGGTTACTTAGGTTTAATTAGTTCTAAGTTCTAGGGGACTGATGACATCAGATGTTAAGTCCCATAGTGCTCAGAGCCATTTGAACCATCAGAGGCACAACATACGGTCTAGAACTGAAATCTCCCCATAATTAACCCAGAAATGGATTACACAACAGAGTCGCTACTGATATATCTGACTGCAGAACACTAACAACGAACTGTTTTTTTTATGTTTACATTAGAAATCTGTACAGTTTATCAGGATATGTGTTGCTGCCGACGACCCTAGGCTACTCTTATCTGGTCCTAAAAAAATTCTCTCATTCGGTAAGAATAATAAATATTAGTGATAAACTATAGAAACATTCACAAAATGGTGCCACAGTCTGAAGCACAATTCAGGAGATGTGAGAATAATAAATATTATTAGCGATAAACAGTAGAAGAATTCACAAAACAATGCCAAAATTTGAAGTGTAATTCAGAAACTGTAACGTTCAGCAAGCATTTAGTACCAAGTTTAGGCAAAAAACAAATTCATGGGAAGGATATCATCTTGACAAAAATGTGTGCAGAAAATAGTGCCTCAGTAGCACGGAGACTGTTGTAATCGCACCTATTGGCAGCCTCTAATTAATTCATTTACATCTTCATCAACACGACTACTCTGCCTAGCAGAGGGTTCATCGAACCACCTTCAAGCTAATTCTCTATCGTTCGACTCTCGGTGTGCGGGATAAACGAGTACTTAAATCTTTCTGTGTGAGCCCTGATGTCTTTTATTTTATAATGATGATCATTTCTCTCTATGTAGGTGAACGCCAACAAAATATTTTGGCAATCGAAGCAGAAAGTTAGTGACTGAAATTTCACGAGGAGATCCTGCCGCAACGAAAAACGCCTTTCTTTTAATGGTTTTCATCCCAATTTACGTATCATTTACTCCGCACTCTCCCCCTATTTCGGGCTAATTCAAGACGAGCTGGCCTTCTTTGAACTTTTACGATGTTCTCCGTCAGACACATCTGATGCGGATCCCAGAAGAGGGCGGACAACCGTAGTATAAGCGGTCTCTGTAGTAGACCTGTTCTGCCAATAAATCACAATCTTTGATTTGCATTCCCCAAAACATGAACGTTTCAATTTAAGTGATTCGTAATTATGATTCCTAAGTATTTAGTTAAATTCACAGCCTTCAGATTTGTATGATTTATCGGATTTATTTTGGTACTCCATGTGGATAACTTCACACACTATTGATTTAGAATCAACTGCCATTTTTCGCACCATATATATGTCTTGTGTAAATCATTTTGCAATTGTTTGTGATCATCGGACAAATTTACAAGACGGTGAATGACAGCATCATCTGTAAACAATCTAAGAAGACTGCTCACATTGGCTGCTATGTTGTTTATGTAGATGGCCTATCACTTTCTTTGGGAACACCATATTATACCTGTTTTTCTTGAAGGCTTTCCGTGGATTACTACCAACTGTGACCTTTCTGAAAGGAAGTCACGAATCCAGTCGCACAACCGAGACGATACTCCATAGACACGCAATTAGATTAGAAGTCGATAGTGGAGAACGGTGTCAAAAGCCTCCTGAAAAGCTAAAAACTATGGGATCAGTTTGACATGACTTGTCGATACTACTCCTTACTTCGTGAGAATAAAGAGCTAGTTGTGTGTCACAAGAACGATATTTTCTGAATCTGTGCTGAGTATCTGTCGATAAATCGTTTCCTTCGGAGTAATTCATTATGTTCGAAGCTAGTATATGTTCCAAAATCCTACTGCAAATCGATGGGTCTGTAATTCAGAGGATTACTCCTGTTTCGTTTGTTGGGCTTTGGTGGGACCTGTGTGCATTTCCAGTCTTTACGTACAGTTCTTTCGACGAGCAAGCAGTTGTGTGATTCAAATGGCTCTGAGCACTGTGGGACTTAATTTCTAAGGTCATCAGTCCCCTAGAACTATATAAACCTAACTAACCTAAGGACATCACACACATCCATGCCGAGGCAGGATTCGAACCTGCGACAGAAGCGGTCACGCGGTTCCAGACTGTAGCGCCTAGAACCGCTCGGCCACCCCGGCCGGCAAGCAGTTGTGTATGATGGTTAAGTATTGAGCTATTGTGTCAGCATACTCTGAAACGAACCTGACTGGTATACGATTAGGACCGGAGAATTCGCCTTTATTAAGTGATCTGAGATGCATCGCTACACCTAGGGTATGTACTTCTAAGTTATTCATGTTCTAGAATCAAATTCTGGAGCAATGAAGTCTACATGCGATGTATTGTGGGGATTATTAATTAACAAACATGCGCTTAGTTAGATCCTTCTACCACCCACCTACCCAATCTCCATGCTGCTTATGAAGACAATACATTTGTTACGTTGACAACTGAAAGATCTGTTCTCTTTGAGGTTGTTCACAAGGGGAATTCGATCACTGATTATTCTGCAGTTGTGCCCTGATACGAAGAACCACAGCAATAAACGCAAGTCTAGACGTTCCCCTAAGCAGAAATTGTGGATACTTGATTTGTCAGGAGCTAGAACCAGTTACTTCCGACAATGAACATGTAGATGGCTTATATTCAACCAGACAGTCCATCAAGTTTACAAGAAATAAGTAAGGAGCAGAATAATCAAAACCCCGACACAGGTACTGGTCTGAGTAGGTGTAGAGATGAGAACTGTAATGCGCATGGCTACCAGAGGGGCAATACGTGAAGCCATCAAAAATTACTGTGGGTAAGTACAGTCAGATCTGCCTCCACTTTAGGCTGTGCCCAATAAACATTCTTTCCGTGTAATTGTTAATTCTTTTTGGCATTCCTGAACTTGTAACTGTTACTCGACTCTGGATTATTTGTGACAACATTATCGCAGGACCTGTCCCAAAATTCCACAGACAATTTTTATAATACAGAGTGTTTCACAGTTCCTATTACAGGCATCTGGGGTTGTAGATGAGACTTTTTTAGAAATATATGTTTTCCATGTATAAAACGTTTGAAGATAGGGTCGATTTCAAATCTCCCGGTTTACCGTACGCACACAAAGTGAGAAAAGAGCGCCGTCGTCAGTCTCTGTTATAATTATGACATCACATTCCTTTTTCGTTCGACTACAGCAACGGTTGCGAGGAACTGGTACGTTGGAAACTTGGAGGCTTGGCTGTGGTGTTCCACGGACATGCCACAATCTCGAGTTTAAAGAGGACGTCTTTCGGTTCGTTGATGATGGTGTTTGGTTTGTGGGGCGCTCACCTGCGCGGTCATTAGCGCCCGCACATAGTCCCAATCTTTACACAGTCCATTCTATCCACTACCACGAATGATGAAGAAGAAGATGATGATGGGGGGAGGAGGAGGAGGACAACACAAACGTCCAGTCCCGGGGCAGCGAAAATCTACAACCCGGCCTGGAATCGAACCCGGGATTCAGAGCGAGCAACGCTAGCCACAAGGCCACGAGCTGAGGACCTTTCGGCTCGTGGAGGAGACCCGACGATGAGAACTCGAAACATTGCCCATGCTGTGGACTCCTCCAAAGCTCGCATGCCAGCCAGAGGTCATTGTCTCCAGTGAGTGTGTACCCTGAAGCGGGAGATTTGACAGCGATTCGATCTTTAAATTTGCTTGTTATCCAAGCGGTACATTTCTGGACATAGGTGCCTGATAAAAACTTTTTCTAGAAGTCCCCCATACAACCACTAGAAGCCTGTAAACAGGAATTTTGAAGCTCTGTATATTAAAGCTGTCTGTTAATTACAGAGTGGCATCCACATAGTTGTGGACGAGGCATGGATCGGAATAGATAGAAGCATAACGAAACCTCAAATATTTTCATAAACGAAACCTCACTCTTCAAATCTTCCTTCACAAAAGAAAATCAAAGAACGTTAGCACCAATCAATACCGTATCACTGCATAAGTAATCTATCACAGTGCCCACCCGGTTAGCTGTGCGGTCTACGCACGGCTTTCCGGATTGTGAAGGAGCGCATGGTCCCCGTGTGACCGCTCAACGTCATTCAATACGATCACGACGACACCCCTCGATCGACGTCAGCACTCGTGGTGTAACTTGCCTTCATACATGGCAGTGGACGACTGAAAATTCGTGACGCTAGCTCAATGGTCGTCAATTGATTTAAATGTTATTCCCGGCTGACTCTTAATTCAATTACTGCCACGGGGGTGAGGAGAAAGAACATATCCTGGTGATACCAGCGTTATGCGTATTTAGATGTTCGATTAATCTGAATGGTTTGCAATGTTCCAGCGATTCTATTCGAACTCTATGCTGATGTACCGACAAGGACCATTTTCGCAGATAAACATGCAAGTACGTAATGGATGTTCAGTTTCTCAATATAGTTCGTCGCACTCACACATTATACATCCGCTGTAACAACAATTTCATGCATTTTCATTTTTTGGTGTCCCACAATATTGGTTTGCTAAATACTATGACGATACGTTGTATACAACTTCCACAGATATTTCTTTATCATGTAGTCAAGACTACGTAATGAAGCCAAAATCGTGGATAAAATTGAAATGTAGTTTGTTTATTAACACATTTCTTTTCACTAACTAAATATGAAATATGAATCGGGATTGGGGGTGATGATCCTATCCTTCCTTTCAGTATTAAAATGGTCGATATCGTGTTCTGAATAACGCGTGTCATATAATGTCCAAATATCGACACGACCCAGTCTATCAATTCGGCACTTAAATGTCTATTCTTCGCTCTCGAAATGTTCGATGTGATTGTCTTTCACACGCAGGGTTCAATTTAACGGTGTATGCACTGTTTTTAGTATTGTAGGTCCCCGTTAATTAATATCTCGTACTTAATAAGGGAACTATTTTTATGTTGGCGCGTTGTTTGTATCAGTTACCCCCGCAACCGTCCAAGGATAAGATTCTCTTAATGTTCCGCGCACACGCGTTTCACAATTTTAAAAATGCAGAGTTACGTAAACTATAGCTTTATGTTGCGTACAATTTTAGTGGGTTCCACAACCATAATAGTTTCCCTAGAGTATTTTTCCCAGCTAACACAAAGTTCGAATTATGTTGTCGGAATCATTTTCCCTTCACCCGACAATAAACGTCTCTGATCACTTCGTCACACGTAATGTATTTTAAACGTGCTTGAAGAGTCTGTAAATAATCTCCTTAACGAATTTCGCAGTCGCGTACCACCTTTTCATCGACTAGCCCGATCGCGATAACTGAAGGTAGAGAGCTCAATAATGTGTTACATGTTCTTTTATATGAATTAAAAAACAAACGCGCCCCTATATCTGTCTGTCCCGCTTGGTCTTTGCTATTTTGCTTTTTATTACTTTTCATTATATTGCTTCTTAATAATACTGTGCAGTTATTAAAGTTTCGTATTACTTTCCCCTTTTAATTCTTCCAAAATAAAGTCTATTTGTCCCCGATTTTAATTAATATGATGCTAATTGACACGCCTGCTCGCAAGGTACCGTTATACCCGGCACGAATCCGCCCGGCGGACTTGTGTCGAGGTCCAGTGAGCCGGCCAGTCTGTGAATGGTTTTTAGGCGGTTTTCCATCTGCCTCGGCGAATGCGGGCTAGTTCCCCTTATTCCGCCTCAGCTACACTATGTCGGCAAATGCTGCTCAAACAAGTTCTCCATGTACGCGTACACCACCATTACTCTACCACGCAAAAATAGGGGTTACACTCGTCTGGTGTGAGACGTTCCACTGGGGGCCGAACCGTACAATAACCCTGAAAGAGTGAATCGGTGTGAGTCGGCGGAGGGGTGAAGTGGACTACGGTAGTCGTCTTGGGGTTGTTTCTAGCCCCCCCCCCCCCCCCGGTTAACATACAATACAATACATCACAGCGGTGTTGAGAAATGGTACCCTGGCCACTAACGGTAAAATGTATGCCTAATGCCAAGCCTAGTGCATTGTTGACAACCTAGGTCCATGGGTTCGTGGTGTCTGCACCACACTCGAACCATACTATCAGCTCGTACCAACTGAAATCGAGACTCATCTGATCAGGCCACGGTTTTCTAGTCGTCTAGGGTCAACTAATATTGTCACCAGCCCAGGAGAGGCGGTACAGGAGATGCTCCGTTAGCAAAGGCACTTGGCGTTGGTCGCCTGCTGCCACAGCCCATTAACGCCCAATTTTGCAGCAGTGTCCTAACGGATACGCTCGTCGTACGTCCCACATTGATTTCTGCACTTATTTCACACGGTGTTGTCTGTTAGTACTGACAATTCTGCGCAAACGCCACTGTTCTCGATCGTTAGCTAAAGGACAGCGGCCACTGCATAGTCCGCTGTGAGAGGTAATACCTGAAATTTGGCATTCTCGACACATTCTTCACACTGTGGATCTCAGAATATTGAATTTCCTAACAATTTCCGAAATGAAATGTCCCATGCGTCTAGCTCCAACTACCATTCCGCGTTCATAGTCTGTTAATTCCCATTGTGCCGCCATAATCACGTCGGAAATCTGTTCACAAGACTCACATGCGTACAAATGACAGCTCCACCCTTTTATACCTTGTGTACGCGGTACTACCGCCATCTGTATATGTGCACATCGCTATCCCATGATTCTGTCATCTCAGTGAAGGTTGCGAAGAAGAAATGTTAGAAGAAATGTTAGAAGTTGAATGCGGTTGTCAGAGAGGAACCCAAAGACGCAGGCAGCTGGATGCCAGTCTCGCAGTCCCTTCGCGATTTAAGATTATTTACGCATCACCAAATTCTCTCTTTATCTGCACAAAAATCCCGTCTGGCACATAGTCTTGACTTTTTAAAAATGTATACTGCGACGTGTTCTCTGCTAAACAGAAAAAAGAAACTCACCTCGGTAACAATTCTGAAGATCGATCTATGAGGTTAAGGCCGGTTTCATTCCCCGTTTTTGCCATTTTCGAGAGAGAAGTTCCTATTGAACTCGTTATGTCACCCTCTCATCTTCTTTCATTTTCCTTCACAGAGATATATCGAGAGAGAGCGTTTATATGGTTGGAAGGTGTGGAGAAAAATTAGTGACAAATTGTACTCGGAGAGGCGTGCCCGTACAGCGCAATGGCAGTGCGTGGGCCGTGACGGGTTCCGATTCCTGGCCGCAAGCTCAACTTGAACCTTTAACGTGCCAGGTGCGGTTTCACAGACCGCGAGCGTTTATGGTTACTCTGTTGCTAATGCTTAATGGTTGGGTAGGAGATACAGCGTTTTATAGTTGTTTAGCTATCGTTGTTTCCTTTGACAATAGCCACTTGAATATGATGTTGACAAATATTATTACTGCTTCTTTCGTGCTAGCGGTATCCGAGACCGCACCTGGGACTTTGCGTTATGGACTCAGTAGCCAAGTGTTCATCTGCTGTTCATGTTACGAATCCTGACTTTGAAAATATTGTTTTAAAATGCTTTGAGGACAGTTTAGGAAGTGATGTTGTATTAGATAGTGACAACGAAATTGAAATTGAACGTAATTCAGAGTAGGAACAGTGCGAAAGTGAAGACGAATTTGTTTTACCACCTGTGAAATCCTTTAATGCAATAAGTGATCAAAGTTACGAGTACAGAATTGTAGAGAGTGAATCTTTAGCTAAAGGTTCTGATAGAAATATATTTAGTTCAAATAAATATCGTTGATCGTTGAAGCCTCATCCAGAGGTGGCCAATGGCTTTATTTTTCAACATGTTAGACATAAGAGGGGTAAACGCGTTTGTACTTCATAACTCCTACAAAAATGTCTCTCAGGTGAGCTTGCAAACTCGTTGGTGACACTACAGGTAAAAAGCGAGGCAACAACTATCTCTCAGCCCGTGAAATTTTTGTATCCATTCACCGTGTTTTGTGTGTAGCAATACCAAGAGTAGAAGTCATTGTAGAACGATTGGGAAAAAAAAAGCTCCACCTGTGACAAAACAAAAGAAGTGAAAGACGTCTTATGTTTATCATTGTTCCAAGAAACCAGCCTAGCTTGATTTCTCTACAATTTCCAGCGAATGCAAAGAAAACCTCTGAGAAGAAATCTAAAAACCTGAAAATTACTACTGTAATTTGAATTTTTCGGTTGTTTTATAGGAGTTTTTTTTATGTTTATGTTGTTACATTTATAATAAACACTAAAAATATAGAAAAATGTAAAATTTAGATTGCAAAGTATTTGAGTTTTCATTTCATTAACGTTAGCACGTACTGTTGTGTTCATTCTGTGCAATTTTTTGGTTAAATGCACATTTTACGTAAAAATAAATTTCAAAATTTATGTGGATATATTTTTTCTGTGGTACTAATGTAACCTTTTACATAAAAAGCGTGACCGTTTCACTGAAACTGCTGAATGTAATTTTTATGACTGTTTAAACACCTGGGACAGAGTGTGACTAAAAAATGACCTGGGAAGCTAAGAGTTAACTTACAGTAAAGGTAAAGAATAAAATCACTTCCTCAATAAGTTCAGTCACAAGATATCAGCAAGTACTGACAGTACTGCGGAAGGTGATTATCCGGTATTTTGATACAACGTATTTGATACGAATGGCTTAGTTTTTTATTTCGAAATTCAGTTTATGACCTACAAACTGCTCTTCAATATCAAGTTTTTAGGAAATCTCATTTAATGCTGCCGAATAATTCCCGCGGATATCCAGACATGGTCGGAGAGGACTTCAGTAGCTTCCATATAGTGACTTCCTGGTGTAGTCTCAAAGTATCTGCAGCCTTTGTACAGAGCTATTTTACTAATTTTTCACTTAACTGAGGTTCGTTCGTACTCTGCTACCACTGTAGAAAAAGCATAACTTATTAATGGCATATTTCTTGCAAATTTTTCCACATCTCATTGCTATCAATAGTCTGATAGAACAGACCAGTAGCACTTGCGCTGAATTCATTAAAAAAGAGACCGTTATTTTCTTTACTGTGCACTAGTGCTGCATGACCGAGTAAGTGAAGCGAGCTCGAAATAGGAGATGTGATGAGTGCAGCCTGACTAGGCAGGCTACCACTAACAAACTAGTGACTGAATGTTCGGATCTAGGTAATGTTGGACGCAAAAGACGTCAAACGCGTCTTTATCCGTAAGCGACTACAGTCAGCATGGGTTTCTCATTCGTGTGTGATTCTGTAATCTTTCAACATGAAGAAGAGAGTGCAGAAGGAAGTAAGACCGAAAACAATGTGCACACATTAAAGAAACGGGAAGACCTAATAAATAACGTCTTCAATACATTTCTGTTTGTAAACGAAAGCAGCATGTCTTCTGGGTACACATCGTGCACAAAGTCTTCAGCACCCCTGTGTTTCTAGTCGGAAACGAGTCATTTACAGAAGCACGCTTGTAAGTAATCCCGCGCTGACACAGCTACTTCAGACATATCGGAAGTAATGAAAAAGAATAGTATTACAGCACAGTGTGTTGCAATGTGTGCTCAAGATACGAGATCCTTTAATGTTAGGTTGGTGAAGGTTTCAAAGAACTAGGGCAGAAATTAAAAAGTACAGGAGCACATTATGGAGAATGTGAAGTAATCTGGGTGAAGTTAAGCATCAAAGGATGTTCATAAATGGTAATCGGATGCTTTATAGACCGCCCGGATCAGGAGCTGTAGAGGCAGAGCGCTTCACAGAGAACTTGCAGAATATTGATAATAACTTTCCTGAGCATTGGAAGAGTCATGCTATTCAGAATGTCTTGTAACTTAGAGTAGATAATTGGAGAAACAAGTCGAGAAGATAACGTCTTAGATCTGCTAGCTATAAACAAACCTGCACTTACCGAATCCGTTAACGTAGAGTAAGGTATCAGTGATCATACTGAGTATTTTTGCTTACAAGAGTGAAAGGATACGAATTGCTGTCTGTCTGAATAGCCAACAACAAATATTCAGAGCGTGCCTTGGACATGTAGTCCCGAGCAGGGTCTTAAGGGATGGGAAAACTGCTGCGTATCAAAGAGAGCTTCATCACAGGTTCAACAGAAGTCAAAACCAAGCTGACAGACAAAAGCTGACCGAAGTGATAACAGACGTAGAGAGAGCATTGACCTTGAAAGTAAAATTTTGTAGAACTGAATTCGGTCATCCGAAATTGTTTCACAGCAGGTAATCGTAACACGGTTCCTTCTTTCACTCGTTTTACGAGACACTGGACTCGCATTCGAGAGGACGACGGTTCAATCCCGCGTCCGGCCATCCTGATTTAGGTTTTCCGTGATTTCCCTAAATCGCTCCAGGCCAATGCCGGGATGGTTCCTTTCAAAGGGCACGGCCGACTTCCTTCCCCGTCCTTCCCTATCCGATGAGACCGATGACCTCGCTGTCTGGTCTCCTTCCCCAAAACAACCAACCAACTCGTCTTACGGACATCGAAGTTTCAGATAGTGAGATAAACTATCGCGGACACACAAAAGCATCTACAATCACTTACAAGGGAACCTCCCCATCGCACCCCCCTCAGAATTAGTTATAAGTTGGCACAGTGGATAGGCCTTGAGAAACTGAACACACATCAATCGAGAAAACAGGAAGAAGTTGTATGGAACTATGAAAAAACAAGCAAAATATACAAACTGAGTAGTCCATGTGTAAGATAGGCAACATCCAGGTGGGTGTAAACACATGAGCTCCGCGGTCCCGTGGTTAACGTGTGCAGCTGCGGAGCGATAGGTCGTTGGTTCAAGTCTTCCCTCGGGAGAAAATTTTAATTTTTATTTTCAGACAATTATCAAAGTTCAGGCACTCACATATAATCATCTTCGCTCTCCAAAATTCCAGGACATGTTCAGATTTGCTTGGACATATGCAGGATTTGACGGTTTACACACGGAAAAATTTGAAAACGTTAAAAACATATGTTTTGACAGAGCACAGACAAAACTGTGCGACTGTGAAACTGTTGCATTCATTTGTTGCAGTTTATGTGACAAACTCTTATGTTTTCACACTTTTTTGGAAGTGATTATCACATCCACAAGAAAACCTAAATTGGGCAAGGTAGAAGAATCTTTTTACCCATTCACCAAGTGTACAAGTTAGGTGAGTCGACAACATATTCCTGCCATGTGACGCACATGCCGTCACCAGTGTCGTATAGAATATATCAGACGTGTTTTCCTGTGGAGGAATCGGTTGACCTATGACCTTGCAATCATATGTTTTCGGTTTCCATTGGACAGGCACGTCCTTTCGGCTACTAATCGCACGGGTTTGCGGTGTGGTCGCAAAACACAGACACTAAACTTATTACAGTGAACAGAGACGTCAATGAACGAACGGACAGATCATAACTTTGCGAAAATAAAGAAAGAAAAATTTTCACTCTTGGGAAGATTTGAACCAGGAACCTCTTGTTCCGCAGTTGCTCACGCTAACCACGGGACCACGGCGCTCCTGAACGCAGGTTGTCCTAGACGTTGCCTATCTTGCACATGGACTATATATATTTTGCTTATTTTTTTCATAGTTCCACACAACTTCTTCCTGTTTTCTCGACTGATCTGTGTTCAGTTTTTCAAGGCCTATCCACTGTGCCAAATTATAACTAAATCTGAGGGGGGTGCGATGGGGAGGTTCCCTTGTTAGTAGTGGAAACGCATCGTGACAAGATGATATAGCTCTAAGATTCTGCAAAAGAACTTGCTCCTCTTCTAACAGCAATTCATAGTAGTTCGCTGGAGCTACGAAGGGCACCTAACGACTGGCAAAAAGCGCAGGTCATTTCCGTTTTCAAAAAAGGTGCTAGTATAGGTGACGTAATTACAGATCTATATCATTGACGTCAATGTGTTGTAGAATAATAAAAAATTTTTATGATAAAGAATTATGACTTTTTGAGAACGAACATTTCCTCTTTAAAAATCAGCATGGATTCTCGAAACAGAGATCTTGTGAAACTCAGATCGCTCTGTTCCTGCATGAGGTACATAGAGTTGTAGACAACGGTGTTCAGATTGATGTCGTGTTCCTTGACTTCAGGAAGGTATTTGTCACTGTCCCGCACTACCTTCTAGCGAAAAAAAAAAACAAAAAAAAAACAGAAAACAAACGAGCTGACTGAGTATTGGACCAGAAATGCGACTGGACTGAAGATTTTCTTGCAGCTAGAACTCAATATATCGCTCTTGTCCGAACAAAATCTGCAGATGCAGGTAATTTCCCGAGTACGCGCAGGAAGTTGGTTCAAATGGCTCTGAGCACTATGGGACTCAGCTGCTGAGGTCATTAGTCCCCTAGAACTTAGAACTAGTTAAACCTAACTAACCTAAGGACATCACAAACATCCTTGCCCGAGGCAGGATTCGAACCTGCGACCGTAGCGGCCTTGCGGTTCCAGACTGCAGCGCCTTTAACCGCACGGCCACTTCGGCCGGCACGCGCAGGAAGTGTAATAGGACAATTAGCGTTTATAATGTACATATTTAGGAAGCGACGGATGTTCTTTAAGACTGTTCGCAAATGATGTAGTTGTCTATAAGAAAGCAGCAACGCCAGAAGACAGTTTAGATTTGCAAAATGATCTATAGAAGATGGATGATTGGTGCGGGGTCTGGCAGTTGACCCTGAACGTAAATAAATATAACATATTGAGCATACATAGGAAAAGAAATCCACTGCTGTACAACTACATTATTGATGACAAATTGTTTGAAGCGGCATACATCGTAAAATATCTAGAAATTACTATCCAGAGCGGTATTAAGTGGAATGGCCACATAAAACCAACAGTAGGGAAAGCAGATGCCAGAGTGAGATTCATAGGGAGAATCGTCAGGAAAAGTAACTCATCCACGAAAGAAATGGCTTACAAAGCGCTTGTTCAGCCGATTCTTGTTCATTAATGCGGGGCCCTTACCAAGTAGGACTGAAAGAAGTGGTAAGAAGATCGAACGAAGAGAGGCACGTTTCATCACGTGATCGTTTAATTGGCGCGAGAGCGTTACAGCGATGATCAACAGATTCTACAGAAATTATGCGAAAGACGCTACAAGAGAAGCGTTGTGCATCACAGAGAGGATAACTATTGAAACTTAGATAGAGCGCTTTCCGGGAAGAGTCGGTCAACATATTACATTCTCCCACATACACCTCGTGAAATGACCACGATGAAAAAATTCGAGAAATTACAGCTAATACAGAAGCTTACCGACAATCATTCTTCCCAGTCTCCATTCGCTAATGGAACGGGCAAGTGGAGATGAATTAGTGGTACCAGAAGTACCCGCGTCATACATCTTCGAGTGGTTCAAAATGGCTCTGAGCACTATGGGACTTAACATCTGTGGTCATCAGTCCCCTAGAACTTAGAACTACTTAACCCTAACTAACCTAAGGACATCACACACATCCATGCCCGAGGCAGGATTCGAACCTGCGACCTTAGCGGTCACGCGGTTCCAGACTGAAGCGCCTAGAACCGCACGGCCACTCTGGCCGGCCATCTTCGAGTGGCTTGCGGAATACTGATGCAGATGTAGATGCAGAAGTCAGCATTGCGGATGTAATGTCACATCACTCTGCCATTACTTGACATGTTAAGGTAGACCCCTACTGGTTGGTCTAATTCGAAACAGCATAATGCCTTTATTATTACAGAAGTTTTTACTAATAAGGCATGTACTGCAATAATTGATATATGGACAGAGTCGCACACTCAGGCGTGTTACTTGAGGCTTACAGCACATTACATAAACTTAGACTGAGCTCTTCTGAATAATGTTTTATTTATAGTCAATTTTAAAAAGACTATTGGGCATATTATGACAGAAACAGGAGCTAATGGCTGGCGGGAACATGACGCCACACAAGTTCCATAACTTTGTATTTATCTCCGACCAGATTGGCAGTATAATAACGGTTTGGAAAATCGCGAACGGCTTGCTTGATCTCATTATAGTATTAACGCAGCACTAAGTCACTCTTTGAATGGTATTAATTTCTAGTTAATTGATGTCCCGAACATCGCAGCAACAATAAATACTGCAAAATAAAGTATATGAGGAAAAGCAGACTCTGCTCGTCTTTGAATTCATCTTTCGAACAAGAGGGCAGCACTCGCTGCAATAGCTCGTAATCAACACTGAGTTGACCAAAGTCATGGGATAGCGATATGCACATATACAGATGACGGTTGTATCGCGTACAGTATGTATAAAAGGGCAGTGCATTGATGGAGCTGTCATTTGTAGTCAGGTGATTCATATGAAAAAGTTGCCGACGTGATTATGGCCTCAAGACAGGAATTAACATACTTGGAACGCGGAAAGGTAGTTAGAGCTAGATGCATGGGAAGTTCCATTTCGGAAATCGTTAAGGAATTCAATATTCCGAGATCCACAACGTAAATAGTGTGCCGAGAATATCAAATTTGGTCCAAATGGCTCTAAGCACTATTGGACTTAACATCTGAGGTCATCAGTCACCTAGACGTAAAACTACTTAAACCTAACTAACCTAAGGACATCACACACATCCATGCCCGAGTCAGGATTCGAACCTGCGACCGTAACAGCAGCGCGGTTCCGGACTGAAGCGGCTACAACCGCTCGGTCACAGCGTCCGGCTCGAGAAAAAAAATTTTAGGCATAACCTCTCACCACGGACAACGCAATGACCGACGTGCTTCACTTAACGACCGAGAGCAACGGTGTTTGCGTAGAGTTGCCAATGCTCACAGACAAGCAACACTGCGTCAAATAACCGCAGGTATCAATGTGGAACGTACGACGGATGTATCTGTTACGACTCTGCCGAAAACCCTTGGTGTTATTGACTTATGGCAGCAGACGACTGATGCTAGTGTCTTTGTTAACTGCTCGACATTTACTGCAGCGCCTCTCCCAGTTCGTGACCATATCAGTTGGACCCTAGGTGACCGAAAAACCGTGGCCTAATCAGATGAGTCCAGATTTTTGTTGGTAAGAACTGATGGCAGGGTTTCGAGGGTGGCGCAGCCTCACGACGCCATGGTCCCAAATTGTTGACAAGACACTGTGCAAGCTGTTGGCTCCGTAATAGTGTGGGCTGTGTTGCTATGGAATGGATTGCTTCCTCTGGATGTTCGGCTGCTTGGAGACTATTTGCGACCACTCATGGCGTCATGTTCCCAAACAACGATGAAATTTTTATGGAAGACAATAAGCCATGTCACCGATCCACAGTTGTTCGTGATTGGTTTGACGAACATTCTGGACAGTTCGAGCAAATGGTTTGGCCTACCACATCGCCCGACTAAAAACCCGTCGAAAATTTATGGGACATAATCGACAAGATAGTTCGTGCATCAAATCCTGCATCGGCAACACTTTCACAATTATGGACTGCTATAGAGACAGTATGGCTCAATAATTCTGCAGGAAATTCCCAACTACTTTTTGAGTCCAAGCCACGCCGAGTTGCTGGACTACGCCGGGCAAAAGGAGGTTGTCATCTCAGTGTATATTACGCGAGGATCCTGACGCACTCAGTGTCCGGAGCTACTGCTTTGCTGACGGAAACGAATTCTGCTTGCAAGTTGCGAGGATATGATCGTGAGTGTACAGAAAGAACTGTGGATTTCCTGAAACCATTTAAAGAGGCCACAGGTGTAATAAGAGTACAAAAAGAAGTTCAATCTTGTCAGCGCGTTTCTTTTTTCACAAACTTCAACAAACTGAGAGAACCACTGACAATCTCTGTTAGATGAGTTTGATTACTGCATTTATAAGTAATATTTGATGCGGATACTGCAAAAAGGTTGATTTGCAACTAACTAGCGTACTTGTATATATATTAATAGGAGGTATAAATGATTAAATATGGAGTTCTGTCTTTTCTACATAAGGAAGTTCCAATTACTTTCAAACATCAAATTAGATGTTTCTGTGGCCGTCTTTCGTTGATCTCAATTTCCTTGACATAACTGAAAAGCCTGATATTCTTAGCTGTTCTTGACAAATGTATGTAGGTCATGCAAGCACAACATGCAATCATTAATGTAATCGCTTTTGGCACTCATTCCTTTGTGAATTACAACAAAACAGAAGTATTATAATTCCTATAATATTTCATCAATGTAATTGCATCAGCTCGATTGGAGACAAGTCCGGATGTCGTGCTGGTCATGGAAGTTACAACACGTCATGCAGTGTACGGACGAGGAATTTTCCTGTTGGAACAACATATCACCTTCCTGTTGCAAGAATGCTAAAATAATGGATCAAACGACATCCTGCACATATCGAGTGCTGCTTAGCATTCCCTCCAGAAACACCAAAGGTGAACAAGCGTTGTAGCTTATCGCACCCCAGACCATAAGACCTGGGATCAGGACAGCGTGACTGGAACGAATGCACTCTACGAGACAGCAGTCACCTGGTTTACGACATATGCGCAAACGACCGTCACTTGCGTGCAGGCAGAATCTGCTTTCATCACTGAAGACCACAGCACACCATTCCATCTTCCAAGTGATTCTCTGGCGGTACCAGTCGAGCCCAGCAAGTCGATGCTGTGGCGTGAATGGAAGACAGCTAGAAATGTGCGTGCCAGCAGTCCCACGGCTAATGAGCAATTCACAACAATTCATGTTGACACATTTCGTTTCACAAGCCTCCTTATATGCGCTGTGGTAGCCTGTACATTCTGCCACTGCTGTCCTTACAATACGATGATCCTGGCGGGCGTCTGTGCTGCTTGGACGTCGAGAGCCTCGTCTACAGCTGTGAGAATGTTCACGTTACCACTGATGCCAACGCCATTGCACAACTGATCCAGCACGTCCAACTTCTGTGGCAGTTCTCCAGAAGCACAACCAGCCGCTGCAAAGGCCACAATTTGACCCCTTTCAATCTGTAGGAAGCACAAATGCATCTCCGTGGCATGATTGGCTGCTTGCTTCGCACGTCTGCACCACACTGACCCCTCTGGCTGTGAACATTCTCTTTTAAGGAGTAGACACACATGGTAGTCTGGTAGCTCGATCACTGCACAATCTGTTGGCGGACGACATTGAAACCATTATCAGTACATCCACTGTCCCTCAGGTGGCATGTGCCGTCATCAGATCAAAATCGACGTCGTTTAACCAGGTGTACTGATTTTTTTCCAGTAGTGTATTACAGCTGCATGCATAATATTTTTCATATGTTTCCCTTACAAAGTCGTCTCCTAGTTTTCTGGGATCGCATTTATTTAATGCGTACGTACTGACCTATCACTGAAAAGTAGAATAAATCTTCAGTTCTGAAATTATTGTTACCTTTCTTTCGGTGATAGTACTCGAACATCAAATTATTTTGGAAGTGCTTTATGTAGATAATTTTCTCACGAAAGCGGTCTCGGATGTTATATTTATTTCGAAAAAAGAGAGAGAGAGCGAGACAAAAGCGTTCTATGAAGCGTTACCATTCTTATCGAGAGAGAGAGAGAGAATGGGAGGCGCCTGAATAAGCACTGCGACGGGTCCGTCATCGGCGGAGACCGGCCACGCTGGATTATTCCCATGAGACATGGAGCAAGTTCGTCAGCGAGCAGAGGAGTTAGAGACAGGCCACTAGCGGCTCGGGTTCCCTCTTTAGTAGGTGAGACCTCGCCGGTTAAACAGTGTTCCAATACTCTACTGGGGACCTCTGTTTCTCAATGACCCCAATCGCTGCTGGGCAATAATCCACGCCGAGGGAAGAGATGTTTCATTATCCAATCAGTTTTATCGAAGAAGTAGCATACAGTGAAGCAGACGTGTGGCACGAGTTTAATGTCACGGTGCCTTAGCTTTCAAAATCATTGTTTATCTAAATAAAAGATGTATCTGATTACGTCCTCCAAGCAAATTATTAGCATAGCTGAAGAGCATTGTTCTACGAGTCTATTTATAGCAAACAATCTGGAAGTATACCGTAACATAGTTCTCACGAAAAACTTCAAGAAATGTCAAATATAACTACTTTATCATAGCAGTTTTTAAGAACTGAGACCGTTATGTGGTCATAACGCTACTAACCGCGTAATGAATACGTGCGAAGTGTGTATCTGATCATTTGATAGTACCGTCTGGTTATCATTAAAGCGCAGCTACTCACAGAAGTCCAGAATAGGCTGTAATTATCGTGTGTCAGCGAAACTTGGTAGATATGCTAATGCGCCCATGCATAAACGATTTACGCTGGAAAAAAATTAGTTCCAGTTTTGGCCACTGGGTGCAAATCTGGCTCTGCGAATACAAGAAAGACGTAAGAAAAGTTTCCATACGTAATGGATTAGGGACAGAACGTGAGCAGAAAAGGTAAAACAAGTAAGAATGGTATAATTTGATCTTATTGTTAACCCTCGCTTTCGCAAATTGTTCAGTATGAGCAGTGGAGACGTCGAAGAGGTGTTGCATTCCTAAAACGACGTGATCAACAGTTGCTTGCAGCAGTTCCAGTGGAATCTGAGCAACTTGTTTCACTATACTGGCCTTCAGATACATAGAGACCGAACGAATCCCTGGTAAACACGTTCATTTACATATCCCTAGAGCCAAAGGTCACATGGATTCAGATCAGGTAATCTCGCAGGCCAAACATTCGCAAAGCCTCTGGAGATAACACGTTCGTGGAAGGTTGCATTAAGCAGATCTTTTACTGGGCAAACGACGAGACGTATTGTCCCATCTTGCATGAAGACAGTAATCTCCACACAGTTAACGCTATTCCAAAGGAGGAATCACATGCTGTTCAAGGTGGTCTCGATATGTGCAGACGTCACGGAAGTCTGGCAAGTTTTCTGAGTTTCGTCTAAAATGTGCATCGTCACTCCATAGAACACTTGCCAGCCACATGTCATCAACTTCGATTCGTGCCTGAACCGAAGCGCAGGTTCAGAATACTGCTGCGGATTGAGAGTATTCTGTTGCTGCACCGTCTGGATATTGTACGGATACCAGTGTAATATAGACCTCAAAACTTTCCGTACTGTTGACCATGGGATGGACAATTGTCGTGACAGTGTGCTACCTGGGGCACGTGCTGCATTGTTAGTTAAAGCAACAGCAACCTCATCAGTAACTTCCACGACGTCAGGACGTCGCCTTCCTTCTCTAGGTGGAATTTCATTGCCTTCTTTAAACCGTTTAATGACACCAGGCCTATCCTCAGACCTTTTCAGTTAGCGACACTTTCTCAATGCAGCACTGTAATTGCTGCCGTTCACATGAAACTGTTTCACTAGTACAATACAATAGTGCAGTACCTGTGTTATTCCGCAATATTGTATTATCCACCAACTCCGGGCAAGAGACTTTCCAGTAAAATGTCTCCCCTGTACGGTAATATACATAATGGATGTATGAGTACAGGTTATAGATACATGATTGACGACATATGAAAGTTTGGGGCCGGCTGTGAGTCGTGCTCGGGTAGCCAAACGGTAAGGTGACCGCTCGCGATAAGCGGTAAATCTGGGTTCGAGTCCCGGTCTAGGACTAATTTCCTTTGTCGTCATTCCATTATACAGCTGATGGTAGTCCATATTCGCAAATGCAAATACATTTCATGAGTTCACTAGTAATGCTCGGTGTCTCTTCTCGATAGCCATAATGTTCACTCACAGTATAGCATGTAAAATGAGAGCGTGTATGTCTTACCGTCATACAAACGATGTACAGCGCCAGATTTGCAGCTGGTGGCTAAAACTAGAACTATTTTTTTCAGCGTAATACCGTTCTGCATTAAGGTGTTAGCATATCTATCAAGTATGGCTGCCATGCGGCAAGTACAGCCCGCACTGGACCTCATTAGTAGCTGCACTTTAATTATAACCATCCGATATTATGCTGTGAAAACTGATACTCTAGTGCGTTATCGCCTACTGGTGGATTAGGGGCTCGATTGTAGTGAAGGAGTTATCATTACAGGTAACAGTTAAAATTGTAAAACTAGTCTTAATACCGAATTGTAAATCTACTTTTGAATTCCGTGATATCAAATTAAGAGAGATTAACACATTCCGTATCCATACAATTTTGTAGGTTGAATCAGCATTATAAAATAAGACAATATTTTCAGAGATACAGGTATCGTTTACAGCTATACTTCAACAGTCTCATATTTACTACACATTGTCAAAAAGATTCAACAAATAGATTTCTTGCATCAGAAAGTGCTGCTTTTGTCTTCTACAAAACTATTTTTCTTCAGAATAATATTATCATAGAAATCACATATGCGTTACTGCGTTATCATCATCCTTACCATCTTGAGGATTATCATTTGTAACTTCTCTTTGTGAACCGCGCTATTGGTAACAGTCATTGTTCTCCCAAATTACTTTGTCATCTGTATAACGAAAAGGGAAATTTCTTGAGCTATCAATGAAACATTTTTTAATCAAAAATGCACTATTTTTATGTAGTTTTTTTCCAGATCTATGTGCTTTGTCTGCCTTTCGGCCAGTAAGTAGATTCCATTCCAGAAGTGCGATTTCGGAAGACAAGCCAAATACGCATTGCTGCTACAAACTTTTTTTCGGGTCTTTAAAGGCAATAACATTTCTCTCATGCTGGATAAAATGAAAGTCAAGAAGTTCCACATATGGTGAAGAGGGTGAATACTCAGTTATTCAATTTCAGAACGCTGTTTTTCGTTGTCAGTATTCTTTAGGAGCAGATACCCGAGAAAGATGAACTTCTCTTTTACTTTCACAGTCCAGGCTACCAATCATGAACTGCTCAATACACTTGGCCCGGAATTATTAGCTTCCATCAGTCGCTTTATCTTTTATAAAATATACAATACACCTCTATCAATAAACTTTCCGAGCGATAAAATTCCATTTTTCGTTTCAGAAGCACCTGCTCCCGCGACTGCTTCGATTGGTGTTTCGTATCCGTCGTGGACTAATCGACCTTAAGTTTCATTCAGACAGACTGGTGCACAAAAATCAGCTGTATTCTTTTCTTCTGGGAGCAACAATGGCTGTAATCGGAGTGAACATAAGAGTCGACCCGAGATTGGATGATAGATATGGATATGCCATTCCATGTTATTTTTTAAGAATATTTCTCGTGGAAAAAGCAGTCTGTCAAAAAGTACTTTAAAAACGAATACTGTGCAATTTTATGTTGCAGGCTAACAAGAGTATCTATTTTCTTCTGATGTTTATTCATAATTGTTTCCCATACGAAATTAATTTTCTCATCAGTATAGAGAATATCAAAGGTGACAGCTGCTTCCTAGTTACGGATATCATCCATAGAATGACTGCTCTTTTTTGAACAACTGGAATAACAAGAGATTTCGTTTGATTCTAACCGTAGCATATTTTGGAATAAAACGATTAGCTAAGCACTGTTTGTTAAATGTATTTTCATATTCAGTGTTATTATTTTAAACCTAATCCCTCTAAATTTCTTAAAAGCTACAAATACCTGACGAGGTACGGAATCAGTAATTTTTTAGAGCAGTTCTCGTGAAGAACAGCGGTCTAGCAAAAAGTTCTTTAAAAATGAACACGAACAAACTCGACCGCAACGTCGTAACCGGTTTCGACCAGTTTTTGACTATCTTCAGACCTCATCCATTGACGGTAGGTGGTGGAGATGAATGGAGCGTGTGTTATGACTCCACGGACGTCAACTTGATTTTGCTTGAATTCATCAATCGTAGCGTGTAGCGAGTAGTGGCGTGCAAGTGTCTCGGCTGCCCATGACCAAATATCGTCAATGTGTGAGAGATCTGGAGAACGTGCTAGCCAGGGCAACAGTCGATTACCGTCTGCATGGAGGTAAATTAGAACTTTGTCTTGCGATATCTTGTGGAAAGTAATTTCATATACGTAGATCTTAAAGTTAGGGCACAGCCACCACTATTGTCCAAATTGGCTGTTATGCGGATCAAAGATGATCAAGTCGTGGACTCAGTGCCATCACCCCATAACAACACGCGTACTAGGCCCGTAGAACGATGGCGAATGCAATCTGGCAACGTTCTTTCTCCCCGACTCCTCCACGCTTGGGAGTACAGCGTGGTGGTGTGCGCAGAACAGGCGGTTGACTGAAGATACAGCTTGCTGCCGCTCCGTGCTAGAGTAGTTATTGTGCTCACAAGGGGACTGTACAAACTTCCCCTCGCAGAGTTGAGTCTTGTTGGCACGATGTATTGGGCGCGTGTAGGACTTCAACATATGTAAAAAAGAAGACGCAGCTCTCAGTCGTTTTCGGGAAAATCGAGTTTAAAATTTTCAGGCGCGTTTATACGCTTTGAAAGGTCGGTATTATCTTAGGAATCCGTACACGAGCGAGTAAGCACTTGTCTCATAAGCGTGACGTCGCCAGATCAAATCTGCTTTAATATTCGGTGATGTGCTTCGATATGTATGGTACATCTCGAATTGTGTGACGACCGAGAACCATTTACGAATGTAAACGAAGCTTCCATGATGAGATTTTCACTCTGCAGCGGAGTGTGCGCTGATATGAAACTTCCTGGCAGATTAAAACTGTGTGCCCGACCGAGACTCGAACTCGGGACCTTAGGCAAAGGTCCCGAGTCGAGTCTCGGTCGGGCACACAGTTTTAATCTACCAGGAAGTTTTAAACGAAGCTTGTTTTTCAATAGATACACCGCAAAAAACCGTGCACGTGGGAAACTTTGGCATTCGTTACATATGCTGTGTGCAATAATAATTATTGTTTTCCAAGGTTCTACCATCAATATTATCCCGATTCGTGCAGTGCTTCTGGGATATATATTATGCTTGTCAACAAATGTAGATATAATAATATAAATAAAATGACCATAGTGATTTCACTGAAAATTCTCGTGTATACATTTTTTATTTCCATTCTCCCCCAGAAAAAATTTCTTCTCCTTTTTTCAGGTTAAAGATTAGAAAAATAATAAATGAATCATTAAATACTGATAATTTGCATAATAAATCCGCTGTAAGGATTACGCGAAAGTAAAAAAGTACCGTGTACTTGATTCGATCTGGAGACCTTGTAATGGAGCTCAGGGCTTATTCGCTCAGCTGCGGACTCCTTGAATACTAGCGATTCTACAAAGTATATGAACACATCTAGAATTTCCAAACTCGACTTCCTCGAAAACGGGTTTACACATGCCAAAGTCCTGGTCGTGCCCTACACATCCCGTCAGTATGAATCAAATCGATGAGAGGAAGTTAGTACGGAACCCTTGGCAGCTTTTCCTGCGCGCCTCTCTGCTGCATTAATCACACATCCACGCACAGAGATGTCAAGTGTATTATATACGAGGGTAATAGGGAAAATGCTAAGTGGAATAATTAATGCCTTCAGTGTTCCTACTATTGACAGTCTCAATGCAAACTCAAATTTTAACCCTCATAAGTTACAAGGTGGATTCTTGAACATAACACTTCCCACCAAAAATATGAGGTAGGATCAACAAACACGATGGATTTAAGTAAATAATGTCCATGCTCACTCTCCCTAGCACAACGGCAAGCAACCTGCTTAACTCTCTTCTTGTAAAGAAGTCTCGTAACCGTCGTCACGACTGGTTTCTTCTCCGCTGACCGCAGGTTCTAACGTGCATGTAGCGAACAGTGTGTAATAAAATGGCAAATGAAAAAGAATTTAATGCTATTAAAATTGAAATTAAGTGGGATACCACATGACTCAAAAACTCAAGGAAAAGATTCAGAGAGCCAGTGTACTATCAATTTTCAAGGCGACGTTTCCAGATACTATGAACTTCTAGAGCACTGCAGTAGTCACAATAAAAAGCTCCGCACGATCTTAGAATTCACAAAAGATTAGCACAAGCTCACACGACAATACCACCTGAAGAAGTTTTAATAAACTATTTCATCTTAACACGAGCTCACATTTTACACATGTATTCACGTGTTGCTTCTTCCGAAAAAAGGTCACAGACTAGTGCGGAGCTATCTTTGCAGTGTGGCACCTGCCTGCTCAGTGTGCGTAGTGATCACCAGCTACTATCAGTTTTAACGAAATTTGTATTTAGCTTTTAAGAGTGGATTGAAAGTTACAGAAATTATCATTTACAAACAACATTTCATTGTTCACACGCTCTGCGAACATCTGTCGCGTGACGTGACTTATACATTTCTCGACACCTTACAGCGACATGAATCTTCCTATACTCAGCGTCAAAACGTGGTAGTAAAAATGTAATGAAATGTAGGCGGAGATGCGGTACAAACTCCACACTGAGTGAACAACATATCTGTCCTCTCAGTGCTAGGTATGTGGCGCCACTGAGTCCTGTATAGCGTTGAGTACGGTCCTCTGAACACATTGATTACATATACATATGACAGTTCAGGCATCCCAACCACCAAGACCAGCTCTATCGCTGGATCCGTGATCCTGCCATTGTTAAATTCCGACATGTGCTAGCAGTCATTTCTCCTACTCGCACGACGCATGAAACGTTCTTGTCACTAACAACCAAAGTGGTCTTTCTCTATGAACAGAATATAGATAGCGTTATTTCTATCTACTTTTTGCTAATCCTTGGTGCTACGTCAGGTCACATTGCGCATCAGATGACACAACAGAGCTTGCGGGTAGCCGAAACACGAGCTCATAGGGGCCACAGCAGCGGGATCCAAAAAACGAGGGGCATTCAGCAAGTACTGCAACAAAATTTTTTTTCTCCGTCAGTCAAGGTTAAAAAAATGCGGAATTTTTTGTCGGACGTCGTGAGATATTTCCGCTTCAGTACCTATAGTTTCATGAAATTCCAACAGTTGGTTGCGCTATATGTAGCCTTCAAAATGGCATCTTTAACAGAGATGCGTTCCAAGCAGGTAATTCTCATTTAGCTTCTTTTGTCGGAGAACCAGATCATTGCAGATAGTCAGAGGCTCTCGCAGAATGTCTACGGAGACTTGACATTGAATAAACGCTCGGTGAGTTGTTGGGCAAGGCGTCTGTGATCACTACAACAAGATTGCACAAATCTGTCTGATCTCCCGTGTGCTGGCCGGTCGCACACATCTATGCCTCCTGCAATGTTGGAACGTGCTGACACTCTCATTTGAGGTGATCAACGGATCACAACCAAACGTAATCATTTTTTGTCGAATATTGCCAGAGGTGATGAAACATGCGTTCATCACTCCGAACGGGAAACAAATTGGCAATCTGTTGTTGTGGCGCCACACCTTCTCTTCTCCGAAGAAAATGTTCAAAGACGCAGCCGTTAAAGTCTTGGGAACCGTTTCCTGGGACAATGAAGGGGGTTATTCTGTTTGATGTCCACCCTCATGGTGCAAGGATCGACTCTGAAGTGTATCGTACAACCCTCAGGAAAATGATGAAACAAGTTCAGCTTGTTCGTCGCAACAAAAATGCAAACGAACGTTCTTCATAACAACGCAAGGCCTCACACAAGTATGCGCATCGCAGAGGAGCTCACGAAACTTCATTGGACTGTTCTTCCTCATCCACCCTACGGCACGGTTCTCGCACCTTCCGACTTCCATATTGTTGGCCCGACGAAGGATGCACTCCACGGGAAGCAGTAAGTCGATGATGGGGAGATTATTGATGCAGCAAGACGTTGGCTCCGATGGCGACCAGCAGAGCGGTACCATGCGGACATACAGGCCCTCCAAGGAAGCTAGTATAAGGTCGTCGCACTGAACAGAGATTATGATAAAAAATAGTTTTTTGTAGCCCAAAGAGTGAGGAATAATATGGTGTGTTGGAGCCCTGAATAAAACAAATCTGCTTTCTGGAAAAAAAGTGTTGCATCGCTTATTGAACGACTCCGTGTATGATAACAGATCCGGACGACAACAGGACCAACGGCGTGTTGTCAAGTGCAACTCTGGACGCCACCACTGTGACTACAGGTGCTGTTAGCTGACAGGTGACAGCTAGGCGCACTAGGAGGCGCAACCAGGGTGGATCTATTTGCTTCCTCCCTATCACATGTTAAGCAAATAGACTGCTACATGTCGTTCCGCCAGAATTTATGAAGCCGTACGGCCAATGTCTGGCAGTCGAAGCCAACGCACCATCCTAGTGACCGGCACCTTACAGAGCCAGTCTCGAGCTGCCAGCTATCCACCGCGCAGCTACACTGTCATTTAGGCCTCGCGGAGCTCCGGCGCCAGGACTTCGGCATTCACCAGCTTGTTATCACGTTACTGCTATTGGACAGCTGTCCATAGCAGACATAGATTTTTGCCCGGGTGACTACCACTGAACATTTTAAGTACAGATAACCAATACAAACTTTTCACAGGCTACTTACAAGTGAACAACAGACAGTTTATTGTGCCAATATGAATTATTGTGACTCTTCCTGATTGACTTATTTGCAACTAACAGAGCAGTTTGGAGCGATGTTTTATTGTCTTTACAATAATTGTTTTGTTGTTCCTTGCCTGCCGGAGAGTGAGTTGTTGCTTACCAAGCCCTACTCGGATAATTTAGTTAATGGCGGCGAGGATTTACGAAAATTTGAACTGAACTTTTGTACTGCTCCTCTGGCAGATGCTTATAAGATACCTTTTTTTATGTATTTGGTGTGGTACCTTACGATTCTTGTTGCAGCATTTCCACTCACATTCCAAGGGGACGGCCTAAGTGCTCTAACTCTTGTAAAGCGTGCATCGGGTGCAAGAACTGACGGAAACGGCGGCCGTTATCACCACATTGCCCGAGGTTTCCAACAAACGTCCCAAATTGTTTCCTGGTGAAAGGCTTCAGGGCGCCGCCATCACCGACTTGACAAGAAGGCGGAACTATGGGCACTTGCAGCAGTATTTCGTCGAACCGAGTATCTCAGGTGATATTCAGCAACGTCTCTTCCTGTTAACTGATTCGGGTGGTGACGTCTATCACCTGCTAACACTATTGAATTCACAGGCTGCACTGCATGACTTGTCCTATGATCAACCTAAGACTAAATTGATGGAATAGTTTGATTCTCAGATCCAAGTGGCCGCTGTCCAGAACTAATTTTTTTAGTTTCCATAAAAAGAAGAGGCAGCTCTATTTGAAATGGATCGTGCTGTTGCAGCGACCGAGAGAGGGAACCGTCAGACCCCTCTCAAGTATCTTTCTGTTTGTTCTTGTCTGTTCATTTGCTTTATCCGTCGCTACCTGTTTGCGGAGGTAGTAAAGCCTCTCGAATGGAAATGTGCCATTGTATTTTTTAGGTTTTCTTAATCAATAAATACTGTTATTGGCAATTCAGTCCGACAATGAATAACAAAGAGATAAACTAATAAACCGAACATTGGATGATGCTGGTGTATGTGTCATTACTGTAATTTTTTGTCCACAGCTCGTGGTCTCGAGGTAGCGTTCTCTCTTCCCAAGCACGGGGACCCGGATTCGATTCCCGGCGGGGTCAGGGATTTTACCTGCCTCGAGATGACTGGGTGTTGTTGTGTCGTCTTCATCATCATCATTCATCCCCATTGCGGTCGGAGGAAGGCAATGGCAAACCACCTCCACTAGGACTTTGCCTCGTACGGCGTTGCGGGTCTCCCGTATCGTTACCCTACGCTCTGTCGCGGAGTATAGGACTTCATCATCATCATCACTGTAATTTTAATGAAATGTCTCCTTGCTGTGATGAAACATCGTTTAAGATTAATTTGTGGCAGTTATTTCAATGTAAGCATATCCAGACATCAGTTACAGCAGAATAATTTGCTATCAGCCTAGTAGCTCACACCTCTTAATACCATCCAGATACATAATGAGATGTTTCTCTTAACATGGCAAGGAATAAGCAAGTCATATTTTATTGACGTAATTGTATTTTCTGTCTGGTGTAATGTTTACCTGATAGGGTTCTCAGCTGAGTCACTTGTCTTCCGTGAGACCAGACCGTTTGTTCCTCAGACAATGGAGATTCCTTCCGCTTAATATATACAGGCGGCAACGTGACACGGAGTGTCCCTTGCCAGTCTTCGATGCGAAGCTGGGGGCCAACATGATAAGTTTTGCTCTGGAGAAGTTAGCTTTCTGACTGATGAGAGGAACACTTAGAGCGACTCGGCAGCGTCAGCAACGGGAGTTGTCTGTGCACCATGTAATCGTGCGCCAGTTTTCGTGTATGTTTATCTAGTTAAGATACTTCAGAATTACTCAGAATAGAAGTATTTCCTCTTGTCCCATAGCCTAGAGCTCTGGTTGGCCGCTAATATTGTAATGTAAAAGGAACTGAGTGGTAAATTTCCTCTTCTCTGATAGTCCAACAAACAGAAGTGAGCATTGGTTGTTTGACACTGGTTTTTGGAGGACTTTTTTTGTGGAACGCCAGAATTTCGAACGATAAAAACTTCTTGAGCATTCGGGGTTCTGAGTCTAGTGCTGTGAAGAGTGATACGTGTTCTCACTTTGATCTTTGATTTTAACTGAGAGTGGCATCGTGTGAATTTTAGTCATAGTTACGATTCTTTTTTTTAGTTACTTCAATTCTTATTACAGTGAATCTTGAGTCACTATTGAATGTCTTAGCAGATGTCCTATCATCCTGTCCCTTCTCCTTATCAGTGTTTTCCACATATTCCTTTCCTCTCCGATTCTGCGTAGAACCTCCTCATTCCTTACCTTATCAGTCCACCTAATTTTCAACGTCTTGCTCGTTACCTTGCCAAGTGCACCACGAGCAAAGCAATTATTTCTACTATATCGTTTAAAGCTGATTTAGTCGCAGTCTATAGAGGAAACTCATCTTTCACTCTACATTTCACAGTGCTTTTAGGGCCAATCATGTATATAACTGAGACAGTTTTGAATGTAGATTTTTGCAATGTTTAGTTTGTTCTTGTGAAATATATGTACAGTAATTGAATTCCTGTTGCTATTATTTTGGTAGCTAGCTAACCTCTGTCACTATTGATTTGTGGATTAACCAGGAGTGTCAGACAGATTTCTTTTGACAATTCCATTGTACATACCTTTTCCAAACGGCAAATAGCTTTCAATTATCATAAAGACCATAGAATATAGTCCTTTATTTTATAAATCATTAATCCTCAGTCATTGATGACCCTTTATCGAATAGTTTGCAGAATAAGGACTAAACTAATCTTTTCCACAAATATAGTAAATCACAGAATAAGAATCTTCAGTTGGCTTATCCTGTCGAGATAGTATAAATATGATCTCCCCCACTAACTGGTAAGTTTCAGTTAACTGACTCTGCCAGGATAGTTTTCTCTTCGTACCACTCCCCAAGTAATAAATGCCATTTCAGCAGCCTCCCAGAACTGTCATTTTCAGCGCACCAATTCGAAGTGTAAACTATCTAATGCCGATTCATTAGTGAGGGACAGGATCTTAGTGCGCTCCCATGACGAACGACTCAGAAATAATCTTCTGAAACTTGACTCCTCATTGTCAACGTGTCTCCCGCTCATTCGAGCGTCTGAACATACAGTACGGTCCTCAGAGGTCCTTTTTTTTTTTTTGGTCATCAGTCTACTGACTGGTTTGATGCGGCCCGCCACGAATTCTTTTCCTGTGCCAACCTCTTCATCTCAGAGTAGCACTTGCAACCTACGTCCTCAATTATTTGCTTGACGTATTCCAATCTCTGTCTTCCTCTACAGTTTTTGCCCTCTACAGCTTCCTCTAGTACCATGGAAGTCATTCCCTCATGTCTTAGCAGATGTCCTATCATCCTGTCCCTTCTCCTTATCAGTGTTTTCCACATATTCCTTTCCTCTCCGATTCTGCGTAGAACCTCCTCATTCCTTACCTTATCAGTCCACCTAATTTTCAACATTCGTCTATAGCACCACATCTCAAATGCTTCGATTCTCTTCTGTTCCGGTTTTCTCACAGTCCATGTTTCACTACCATACAATGCTGTACTCCAGACGTACATCCTCAGAAATTTCTTCCTCAAATTAAGGCCGGTATTTGATATTAGTAGACTTCTCTTGGCCAGAAATGCCTTTTTTGCCATAGCGAGTCTGCTTTTGATGTCCTCCTTGCTCCGTCCGTCATTGGTTATTTTACTGCCTAGGTAGCAGAATTCCTGAAATTCATTGACTTCGTGACCATCAATCCTGATGTTAAGTTTCTCGCTGTTCTCATTTCTACTACTTCTCATTACCTTCGTCTTTCTTCGATTTACTCTCAAACCATACTGTGTACTCATTAGACTGTTCATTCCGTTCAGCAGATCATTTAATTCTTCTTCACTTTCACTCAGGACAGCAATGTCATCAGCGAATCGTATCATTGATATCCTTTCACCTTGTATTTTAATTCCACTCCTGAACCTTTCTTTTATTTCCATCATTGCTTCCTCGATGTACAGATTGAAGAGTAGGGGCGAAAGGCTACAGCCTTGTCTTACACCCTTCTTAATACGAGCACTTCGTTCTTGATCGTCCACTCTTATTATTCCCTCTTGGTTGTTGTACATATTGTATATGGCCCGTCTCTCCCTATAGCTTACCCCTACTTTTTTCAGAATCTCGAACAGTTTGCACCATTTCATATTGTCGAACGCTTTTTCCAGGTCGACAAATCCTATGAAAGTGTCTTGATTTTTCTTTAGCCTTGCTTCCATTATTAGCCGTAACGTCAGAATTGCCTCTCTCGTCCCTTTACTTTTCCTAAAGCCAAACTGATCGTCACCTAGCGCATTCTCGATTTTCTTTTCCATTCTTCTGTATATTATTCTTGTAAGCAGCTTCGATGCATGAGCTGTTAAGCTGATTGTGCGATAATTCTCGCACTTGTCAGCTCTTGCCGTCTTCGGAATTGTGTGGATGATGCTTTTCCGAAAGTCAGATGGTATGTCGCCAGACTCATATATTCTACACACCAACGTGAATAGTCGTTTTGTTGCCACTTCTCCCAATGATTTTAGAAATTCTGATGGAATGTTATCTATCCCTTCTGCCTTATTTGACCGTAAGTCCTCCAAAGGTCTTTTAAATTCCGATTCTAATACTGGATCCCCTATCTCTTCTAAATCGACTCCTGTTTCTTCTTCTATCACATCAGACAAATCTTCACCCTCATAGAGGCTTTCAATGTATTCTTTCCACCTATCTGCTCTCTCCTCTGCATTTAACAGTGGAATTCCCGTTGCACTCTTAATGTTAACATCGTTGCTTTTAATGTCGCCAAAGGTTGTTTTGACTTTCCTGTATGCTGAGTCTGTCCTTCCGACAATCATATCTTTTTCGATGTCTTCACATTTTTCCTGCAGCCATTTCATCTTAGCTTCCCTGCACTTCCTATTTATTTCATTCCTCAGCGACTTGTATTTCTGTATTCCTGATTTTCCCGGAACATGTTTGTACTTCCTCCTTTCATCAATCAACTGAAGTATTTCTTCTGTTACCCATAGTTTCTTCGCAGCTACCTTCTTTGTACCTATGTTTTCCTTCCCAACTTCTGTGATGGCCCTTTTTAGAGATGTCCATTCGTCTTCAACTGTACTGCCTACTGCGCTATTCCTTATTGCTGTATCTATAGCGTTAGAGAACTTCAAACGTATCTTCATTCCTCAGTACTTCCGTATCCCACTTCTTTGCGTATTGATTCTTCCTGACTAATGTCTTCAACTTCAGCATACTCTTCATCACTACTATATTGTGATCTGAGTCTATATCTGCTCCTGGGTACGCCTTACAATCCAGTATCTGATTTCGGAATCTCTGTCTGACCATGATGTAATCTAATTGAAATTTTCCCGTATCTCCCGGCCTTTTCCAAGTATACCTCCTCCTCTTGTGATTCTTGAACAGGGTATTCGCTATTACTAGCTGAAACTTGTTACAGAACTCAATTAGTCTTTCTCGTCTTTCATTCCTTGTCCCAAGCCCATATTCTCCTGTAACCTTTTCTTCTACTCCTTCCCCTACAACTGCATTCCAGTCGCCCATGACTATTAAATTTTCGTCCCCCTTTACATACTGCATTACCCTTTCAATATCCTCATACACTTTCTCTATCTGTTCATCTTCAGCTTGCGACGTCGGCATGTATACCTGAACTATCATTGTCGGTGTTGGTCTGCTGTCGATTCTGATTAGAACAACCCGATCACTGAACTGTTCACAGTAACACACCCTCTGCCCTACCTTCCTATTCATAACGAATCCTACACCTATTATACCATTTTCTGCTGCTGTTTATATTACCCGATACTCATCTGACCATAAATCCTTGTCTTCCTTCCACTTCACTTCACTTCACCATATCTAGATTGAGCCTTTGCATTTCCCTTTTCAGATTTTCTAGTTTCCCTACTACGTTCAAGCTTCTGACATTCCACGCCCCGACTCGTAGAACGTTATCCTTTCGTTGATTATTCAATCTTTTTCTCATGGTAAACTCCCCCTTGGCAGTCCCCTTTAGGAGATCCGAATGGGGGACTATTCCGGAATATTTTGCCAATGGAGAGATCATCATTATACTTCTTCAATTACAGGCCACATGTCCTGTGGATACACGTTACGTGTCTTTAATGCAGTGGTTTCCATTGCCTTCTGCATCCTCATGTCGTTGATCATTGCTGATTCTTCCGCCTTTAGGGGCAATTTCCCACCCCTAGGACAAGAGAGTGCCCTGAACCTCTATCCGCTCCTCCGCCCTCTTTGACAAGGCCGTTGGCAGAATGAGGCTGACTTATGCCGGAAGTCTTCGGCCGCCAATGCTAATTATTTATCAAAATTTAGGCAGTGGCGAGGATCGAACCCGGGACCGAAGACGTTTTGATTATGAATCAAAGATGCTACCCCCCTTTTTTTAATCTCATTTTGTTCGTTATTGTTTGTTTCAATTGTTCGTGGCGGACGTCTCCTGACGACCGTTTAAGTTCGTTATTGATCCATTTACTCAGTTTTTTTTATTATAGAGGGCAGCGAACCCTCTGACCAAACACGCTGAGCTACCGTGCCGGCACCCCTAGACCACGGGTCACTCAGAGGTCCTACAGAGCCATTCCCAGGTGTTCTCCGCTCGCCCTCACAGTAAAGCCCCGGCCAGTCCCTGCTGCTCTAGTTTCACAGCTCCACTAGAAAATACTCTGACTTCACAGGATGTTTTGGGGGACCAGCGTACGCAGCAACTGCAATCTTGAAGCGGCTGTTATATCACTCACCAAAGGTGACAATGATATTTTCGACCAGCAAAATATAAATTCTGTCGAAAACCAGGACTCGAGCCGGAAGTCTGTAAATCTGTGCTGAAGATAAACACGGACAGTGCCTGCCTTGGAAACTCAGACCCCGATTCAGAAGCTTATGAACTTCAGGCAGGACCAGTTGTCATCCCCGTCAAAGCTGTGTTACTTATTCCAGAATAATTATTAATATTAGAAGTGTTAGCCGGCCGGGGTGGCCGAGCGGTTCTAGGCGCTACAGTCTGGAACCGCGCGACCGCTACTGTCGCAGGTTCGAATCCTGCCTCGGGCATGGATGTGTGTGATGTCCTTAGGTTAGTTAGGTTTAAGTAGTTCTAAGTTCTAGGGGACTAATGACCTCAGAAGTTAAGTCCCATAGTGCTCAGAGCCATTTGAACCATTTTTATTAGAAGTGTTACTTAACAACGTTCCTGTGACGTTCCTAATGGATACCTGCTCCTTCATCACGATCGTTAATGTGGCAACTTACAAGCAGCATGCCTCATCATTACTTTATTGTTTTGGTAAACAACTGAAAAGTTGTAGTAACGACAACATTGAGGTGATGGGACAAGTTTGATCTGCGGTTAAATATTACAAGTCCTCCATGTCGACTTTCGTATTGGTCGTTGGCATACTGGGAGCTACAAACATTTTACGATTGAATTTTTTTAATGCACTCAGTTTGAAGGTGCATGATTCGACTCATCAGATACAGACTTTTTTGCCCCATACCCACCTTCAAGAAGTTTTGACAAAGTACACTTCAGTATTTTCCGAGTAGTGTCAGTAACTATGAAGCACACATTACTTTGAAGCCTTCTCTAACTCCTAACTTTTGAAGACACACATCGTGGCCGTTTGACTTTTCTTTTCTACCCTAATTGACCCACTAAAAAAATCTCTTCAAGGATTTGCGGACTTTTAAGTTAATAGTGAATGCACCAGTAAGTTGTGGACGTTTATCCCATTTCAAAAGTAGTAGAGAATATCATGTCAGAACTTGCTGGGAGACACTGTTCGCAAAGGTCTACCTCCGAGAGGCTTGCTTACAGCTACCGTTGGATGAGAAATCTCGGAGCATCGTAATGATTAACATCCTTTTGGGCCTGTTTCAATATCAATGTCTATCTTTCGGCATAGCCAGTATCCCAGCCATTTTTCGGTGGTACTTGGTGTGGTGTCACCGCCAGACATCACACTTGGAGCAACTAACTTGGGAGTCTTGGGTCACTACCTCGGTGACATTCTCGTAAACAGAAACGCCAAGAACCTCGCCAAAAAAACTCGAAGTCCTCTTCCGTGATTCACAAACACCTAGTTTGAAATCAAACAAGGCTAAGTGCATATTTTGTCCATCAAGTAGAATACTTAGGTCATATTTTCAATGCTTCCAGTATCTGCCCTACTTCATATCATGTGGAAGCATGCCACATGATGCCGATGCCACAGGACGCCAAACAATTAAGTCGGTCAACTGAATCTTCCGTCGGTTCTTGGTAGAACAGCATTATAACAGATGAAAAGCACTAGTTTGCTTGTGTTCTAGAGTATTACTTTTAGCGTATTAACCGGTTTTCGGCTTACAAGGCCATCTTCAGACATTTCAGTTTCTGGACGTCTCTGTTACTGCCATAGGTTCACCCATCATGTCGCTGTTATTACCTAACCCTTCCACCACCTGCTACGCTAAAACGACGTCAAAAGCAACTGGTCTCCCAACTGCAACACAGCCTTCCAAAACCTGAAGTTTACACTTCTCCTACCAATTTGTTTAATGCCACGTGACCCCGCACAAACTACTTGTTATAGCAACACATGCCTCAGACTATGAGCAGTGCTCTCACAAAAACTCTGAGACCAGCTCAGTACAATTACACGCAAATTTTAAAAAGAGGCCTTGACTGTTATCTTTGCTCTAAACTTGTTTCATGAGTACGTGTATGGTCGACAATTTCTAACGAATCACAAACTGCTACTGCCCTTGTTCAACTGTACGGCTGGCATCTCTATTAAAATGGTGATGTCACTTTAACGTGGGGCGATGTCTTATATGGATGTACTTACGATATACTGCATCGTTCAGTGATGCAGTATGCAAACGCCAACACACTTTGTCGCCTCTCAGTTGTGCAAAATCCAAAGTTCGATACGAAAGTGCGTTTCCGTACAGGCCTTGAGCAAGCCACTGTCGTCACACGATTTCTAATCGATGACAAAAGAATCGCAAAACTGTTACCGGAGGATCCCGTTCTCTGGGACATCATGCGGTTTTTGCGATGGAATGGCTGACAGATAAAAAAACTTCTGCTACGTCAAGAAGTGCAGGCTTACTGGCACAATCGTCACGAACTATCAAAGTTAAATGGAGTGCTCATACTCCACAGTGAAAACGGAAAAACCATGGTTATCAACACGAAAGTTCTGTGTTAATCTCGCTACATCAAGGCCATTGGGGGACAGTAATCATGGAAGCAGATGGCTCACGAGCAAATTATTTGGAAAGGCTCTGATACAGATTTTGAATTCACACCCGCAACTTGCTAGCTATGCCAGCGCAATGAAGCAGCTCAGTGCACAACTACTTCCCTCGTCCTCCTGCGATGACACCGTGATGCAAACTTCATCCTAATTTTGCTGGTCGTTTTCAGGGTTCAGCTTAGTTCGTACTGATTGACGCTGGGAACAAATTTCCTTATGTAGTAGGAATGTTCTCAGAACGACTGCCGAGGGTATTCAAGCGTTGTCTCTAATTTTCGCGATTTAAGGCCTACTTGAAACTACTGTTACAGGCAATGGACCTCAGTATACTTCTGCGGAATTCCGTCAGTTTTATCATGAAGAAAATGGTATCCAACTGTTTTAAGCAGCCATATTTTATCCAGTATCAAATGGCTAGGCAGAACGATTCGTCAGGACTTTCAAGATCCAAGTGACGAAATCCTAACACAACTACAGTACTAATAATGAGCTTACACTTTTTCTGGCCTCATATCGTTCTATTCCACAGGATTGGGCGAGCTCAGCAGAGATGTTGCTTTGCTGACTATAGCGCTACCAGCTTTCGATAGTGACAATCTTACACGAAAGACCCCTTCCCCAAAGACCTCACCATCAGTGAGCAGTAGCTCATTATTTAACTGTTTCTGGAAGTGCTATTTATTTTTGTTGCAAGAGTTAACATATTTTTCGATCGTTTGTGTTGATTAAGTTACTTTTTAGCATGTTGCGCAGCTGGTATACGTCATTTGTCTTACTGGTATCCTAACTACTTCTGAGTAGAAGTGAACACTAGCAGATTTTTTAGCCGTTTCTCTGTGTACATTGTTTGTATTGTTTTAAGACCTTATTCAGTTTTTTTTATACAGTACAAAATGGATAGGGACAATGCTTGTTGAGAGTGGACACGAGGGGAACTGGCTGTGCGTAAACAACTGGAATCTGCATAGGCCATGGTCGCTTCTGACTACTGCTCGAAACTGAGGCGACATCAAGGCGCTAGTAACTAGACCCGTGACGCCTCTGGTGGCGCCAATGACTAGGTTGTCGTTGTGTCTTCAGATACGCAACATCTGATCAGCCATACTTTATTCGATAATGAGTGGCATATAGTGATAGGTTCACGCGTTACGGGGGGGGAAGACGAAAAAGGGAACGGGCCGCACAACTGGCTCCTTACGCCTTTGCAACAGGCACAAGGTGCTATCCACCGGTGGTTTTGAAATTTTTTTATGGAATATTTTCTTGTTTCTTAAGTGTATTGATGCGTGTAAAAATTATCTCCCGTCTCTTGCTATTTTCAGTACGACGCCTGAAGATGGCCGTATAAGAGCCCGAAACCAGTCGTGTTCTAAATAAAAGAACCTTACAACTGCATCGGTATTTACAACCTCTGGTATAATACTCAGTTGCGGATGTTCCTTCGACAGGATTTTTTGTAGGAAAATGCCACGCAGGGCAACATATTACAAATTTCTGAATTTACGTAAGAGACTCTGTCTGACATCAGCCGCTATTAATTTTAATAAAACGTTTCTAGCATATAACGTGATCCCCAGTTTATCAGAAGACTGTTCAGTAGAATTACTGCTATCTCACCATATTACATTCAGCAGCTTAGGAAAATTGCTATTATTAAAGAAATTTGAGTTTATATTCAAAACGGATGATTTAATTAAGAAAGCATATGAAACGCACCTTAAAATTTCTGAGGAACTTACCTGCTTTAGTTTTGACGGCGCATATGCGCATATTATGTATCTCATTGGTTGTCTGAAGGATAATGTTAGTAGTTCTCATGTTAAGAAACTTGAAAGACAAGGTGTGAGGTTTGACTCTCTTTTAGAAGCAGCTCCTAAATGTAATTTTAATTTCTACCATACGGTTGAGAACCAAACTAACATCGTTCCTAATCGCGGTGAAATGTGCTTTTTAAATAAATGGCTAGCCCATAGTGCTGGCTCCCCATTTAATCAAAATACGGCCTCTTAGTTGGTGGCTCATACTATCGTTGCCCTGGAGCAGGCTAAATCAGATAACCCCACAAAAAATTCCATCTTTCAAAAACTGAATAAGGCCATTTCACTAAAATTTGGCACAGTAAATTATCAAAGTCAGAAACAGTGGAATCCCCACAAGAAGTATGTCCACGCGCGGGACCAATGCACTTTGCGCGACATTAACAGGAAGCTTTAGGAAAACCAAGCCATAATTGTGCGGGATGAAAGAAGTCGCACATCAATAGTTTTATATGAGGCCGACTACGCACAGAAAGCACAGAAATTCCTCTCCAGCCCTATTTTCAAAACATACTCATTTAACTCCACACCAAAGTTCGTTGCGGAAATTAAGAAGGCACTTAAAGAAACAGGTGGGTTATTCATTCCATTTCTTAAAAAACCTTTAATACTGACGAATCCGAGAGCGCCCACTTTCAGGGGTGTTGTGAAGCTCCATAAGCCGCAGGCTCCTTTAAGGCCAATTATCAACGCTATTAATACTCCAGATTACTTATTGGCTAACGAATTGCAAGGTTTCCTCAATAAGCATTATTTTTTCCATGACGATCCTGCCATCAAGAAGAGAGAACAGTTAATTACACATCTCAAACATCCAACTGTAACCAGTGGAAGGAGTCTAGGAAGTCTCGACATCGTAAGCATGTATACGAACACCCCCATTAAAGAGGTGATTCCTATTATTGAATCCAACTTATGGCAGTTCTCTCGTTTAGATTCACAAAAAATTAATGAATTCCTTCATTTGCCCAGAACTGTTCTGGACCATAATTACTTTGCCTTCAAAGACACCATGTATGGACAAACTGATGGGTTAGGCATGGGATTCCCCATTGCCAGTATTTATATCAATCATATCGAACATCAGTTTTTCTCAACCCAACCACACCACCTTCAAAGAGTAGTATGATACAAAAGATACTTCGATGACATCGTACTTTTGTATAACGGGGCCGACGCCCAGCTACAACTTTTCCAACACAACTTTAACAAAATGCAACCCAAGATTCAGTATACAATAGAATACCACCCTGGCAATGCGTTCCCATTTTTAGGCCTGGAAATTTCGTTACAGGACAGTAAAGTTCACTGTAACATATTTAAGAAACCAACTACGCCTAGTTCTATTGTTCATTGCTCTTCAGTTCATCCAAAGCAGCAAACAATGGCAGCTCTTCATGCAATGCTTTACCGAGCGGCTGGAGTCCCTAAAAAAAATGGTTTAAATGGCTCTGAGCACTATGGGACTTAACATCTGAGGTCATCAGTCCCCTAGAACTTAGAACTAGTTAAACCTAACTAACCTAAGGACGTTACACACATCCATGCCCGGGGCAGGATTCGAACCTGCGACCGTAGCGGTCGCGCGGTCCCGGACTGAAGCGCCTAGAACCGCTTGGCCACCGCGGCCGGCCTGGAGTCCCTCTCGCAAAACAAAACTACCAGCGTGAATTGAATGCCATTAAATTTATAGCACATGCTAGTGACTTTCAGCCAAACGATTTTGATGTTCTTCACCAGCAAAAGCCGTTTTCAACAGTCGGTGCCGGACTGTCCTGTCATCTACTAGTAATGATAACTCTAATAAATTATTATGCAGGATTCCATACGTCGGTGTTATCTGACAGGATTGGCAAATGGCTTGGAAAAGAGGGGGTTGTACCTGCCTAACCCAGAATAAGGTCGGGCACCTATTGAAGCACCACGAAACCAGCGAAGGCAATCGCTATACGCAATCGGGCGTCTATCGCGTCCAGTGTAGTGAGGTCCATCCGCGTATATAGGCCGAACTGACCGCTCCTTTAACACACGGTTCAGAGAGCATCAGGATCTTAGTAATTCCAAATCCGGTCTCACTAACCACCTGAAGGATCATAACCATTCCATTTTAAATATTGCACGTCATATATGTATATTTCTTAACTGGGTCAGTGTTTTTCAAATGGTTCAAATGGCTCTGAGCGCTATGGGACTTAACATCTGTGGTCATCAGTCCCCTAGAACTTAGAACTACTTAAACCTAACTAACCTAAGGACATCACACACATCCATGCCCGAGGCAGGATTCGAACCTGCGACCGTAGCGGTCCAGAATGAAACGCCTAGAACCGCACGGCCACACCGGCCGGCCCAGTGCTTTTCGCCATTGCTTTTGTGGCCCTTAGTTAGGCTTAACGAATGTACGGCATATGCCTGTTTCCTATAATGAGGTCTGCAAGGTCCACCCAGATCATTTTAAATAGCTGTAAAAGTCCTCTTTTAATAGAAGTTCGCACTTTTTTCATTTTTTACCCTATAACTACAGCGCATTATTGTGCTGCGTCATTATCTGTGGCCTCACTGATTTAAAATTTACCTGTCTTCCATGATGTAAAATTCGTCTCAGGTCTTATCTTACGTAAGCCTCGATTAGTTGTCGACTTTTAGTTAGCAGGTTTTAAACTGACCCAACTTTTAACGTGTCGTTTTAGTTCTGCTACTAGCTATTAATCGGCATAATAGTTAGTGACAATGTGGACTATAAGGTTTCGCTACTTTCCCTTTTGGTTAGTAGCGAGATGCTTGTAAATACGAGTGGCTCATGTGTACGTCCTTTTAACTAATGACTGTGGCGTGTTGTTCCACGTCGCCACATATATATCCCACTAAATAAAATACATAAATCTTATGTTGCCAGCTTCCATTCTGTTTTACCACAGTTCTGTACTGCCCTGTTCAAATGGTTCAAATGGCTCTGAGCACTATGGGACTCAACTGCTGTGGTCATTAGTCCCCTAGAACTTAGAACTACTTAAACCTAACTAACCTAAGGACATCACACACATCCATCCCGAGGCAGGATTCGAACCTGCGACCGTAGCAGTCGCACGGTTCCTGACTGCCCTGTTCAACATGTTCCTTTACCATGCATAATGCACTTTTGACGTTTTTCATGTAACTTCTTATATAATGCTTCCGTTTCTTTTTTCATTTTTCATTTTAAATGTAAATCACTAATTCAAATTGTGAACGATTGGGCTAGTGTCCCCGCGTTCTTCCCCCCGTCAACAGATGACAGTACTTTTGCCACTGGATTGCTTGTTTGCTTCCTCTTTCGTTACGCTACTCCGTGCTCTGCGCTAGCTGGTACCACACCCCGTCTTGTACTCGTCCACCGCGGCGCTCGCAGTCACAGCACCAAGTGTAAGTGTCCTGGTAATCGTTGGGTATTTCTTTACCCAGGCAGTCGTCTGTAGTACTGTCAGGTGTAACTTTGATATTGATTTAGGTTTTTACAGCACCTAGCCCGACCGGTGGTTTTTAAACTTTTTATGGAATCTTTTTTGTTTTTTAATGTCTATTTCTGCGTGTAAAAATTATCTCCCGTCTCTTGCTGTTTGCAGTACGACACCTAAAGATGGGCGTATAAGAGCCCGACACCGGTCGTGTTGTAAATAAAAGAATCTTACAACTGTAGTGGAATTTTCAACCTCTGGTATAATGCTCAGTTGTGGATGTTCCTCCGACAGGATTGTTTGTATTATCTCTTTGCTGAAGCTCTTATTTGAGAGCATGTATCAAAGAGAGATTTCTGGCCTGGAGCTGCTTATAACCTTGCCGATGCTTTCCAAACGTTCCTCAATTGCCCCTTCTTCTTGTCTGCTACAGGTGCAGCTAAATTAGTGAAAATGTAGTGAAAATTCGATGGTAGCCAGTCCACATCATCGATAACTCTTCCTTTTTTGCGTCATTTGTAATTCCATTTTTTATGACCGCTTCATTTGTCACCACAAAGAAATATGAACAAACGATCAGTTCTGGCTAACTTCAGTTCTGTTTATGAAATCTTCCGACCCTATAGATTAGTCAAAACGACAATATTAACAATTTGAAGAGAATAATAATGGGTTCTAATAAATGAATAGTACACAAAATATGCAAATTAGTAAGTCGAAAGGTGCACTAAAATGTTATAGGTAAATGTGACAACTTGCCAGTGAAGGCACTACAATGGCAGAAGAAGTATTATTACCAAGTATCTAGAACAAGGATGATTAGTGATAATTTTATTGGAGTAAAATGAAAATGAGACCTTTAAGCGTGAAATATAAGTAAACCAAGGCTTGAAACCAGTTAAAAATCACACTGTTGGTGTCTGGTAAGCTCTTCACAAAGTTAGTCATGTTGTCGATCATGAAACAAGTATTTGAGAAACAATACGTACAAAAGATAGGCTGCGAGTAAAAAAAAAAAAAAAAAAAACACGGATACTCCTATCCCAGATATTAGCTGCTTCTTATGATCAACAGAATCGAATCAATGAACACTGTCTTCCAGTTCTTCTGATTGCTATTGATGCCAAGGCCATTTTTTGAGGTTCACAAATGGAAAGCAAAGCCGTAACAATAACATTTCGCGCAGTAAGATTTCTTCTAATTCTGGCAGTCACATGCAGTATCAGATGAGATGATAAAGCAGACGTTCCAGTAGCGTGAGCGTGTACTGAAGTATTCGTAAAGGCAAGCTCGTGCAGAAGAAGGAAACGCCATTTTCATATGTGAAACTACCTTATCTGTAACGAAGCGGGATTTTCCTCTCCTTTTGGGTGAATCTGTAGATCACCAGACTGTAAAATTTAGCTACCGCAGGAGATCATTTTTCATTGATTGCAGAGTCAAGTTTTTAAGCCGTTCTTGAGTTTGTGAACTACATACATAGTTCTTTATCCTTTTTATGGCTGAAAAGCTTCTCTCAGCTGAAACACTGTATGCAGGAATAACTGAAGTGACCTCAGAATTATATTATTTCACAATATGTTGTTTGGCGTGATTGTTTTGCAGATTCAGGGAGACACAGTTTCTATTGATTAAAATTATGTATACTTATAAGTTCGAAAAATAAGAGTCAAAATTAATGTATCTATCTTGTAATTGCCCTTTTATTGCGACCAAAGTTTCGCTGCAAATCATTCTGAAACTTGTTTCCAATCTGACTGTTGCATCATACCTAAGACTGGTTCATTCAAATTTTGGCATGAATGACTCTTTTCTATATTCTTTCAAATCTCTCACGTTTGATTTCAACATTTCTTTTAATTCATTAAAGTAGTCAATGTCGTAAGCTCTGGCTTACAATCTACCAAATAATGTATCAGTAAGTGGGAAAATTTCTGCAAAAGTATGTTAAAGGATATATAATAATTAATTATTTCAATATCACTTAATAATTAAAGTGTTCCCATTATCCGTTTCGGCCGCTGAAAGCCATCTTCAGATGTGATTAATCCACCAACAACTTCGTCATATGTAAGAATTCCAGTTATGCACTCTGAACGTCATGCACTCGCATAAAATAAGTCAATACATGGATACATAAAATGTCAAATATGTCAACCTTATATCTTCTCAGGTTGAAATAGATGATGTATAATTCATTGAAATATTTTATGCGGCTCCATAACGTTCAGAGGGCATAATTGGAATTGTTTTATATCATGACGAAGTTGTTAGTGGCTTAAACAAGTCTGAAGGTGGCAATCAGTTGCCGAAACTGATAATATCGTTGCAAATATTAAGTGATTTTGACGTAATAAATTATTGTATAAACATTTAAAATGCCGCTACTTCCGTTGGGAAATACAGATATTGTAAAAAAATACGTATAAAAAACTGAAACTGACATATTGCACTGTGATAACCATCCTCATCTCACCTCTCATCGCAATTTAGTTTCTTCGTGAAAAGTGGCTCTAGTGTACCGTGATACTCATATACGGTTTCTACCAAGTTTCTATACGCCAAGAGCTAGAACCCTGACTCTTTTGATTGTCACGAAACGAAAAGCAGCAATGTGATACAAGTGAGCGAAGAAGTTCTGTAAGATCTTTGACATTACTTGCAGTAGTACTGAATTCAGTCCATGAGCGAAACAGTAGGACACGTATTTTTAGCTCTAGACTGTGATCCAAATTACCGGCCAGAACTTCTGCCCTGTCATTACTCTGAGCAATTAGTTTTTCATTGCACCCATCTCGCCATCAGTTGTACTACAAATGATAAAATAGTTAGGTTGTTCTCTCACAAGAAATGTTTACGAATTTTTGAAAATATTTCATGGACTTGATAAGCAGCTGTGACGTAGCGAACATCTATTGTTTCATTCAGAGTAATTGACACGAAATTCGATTCACTTGTGTCCACTCTTATTTTATTCATGAGAACATTGTAAAAAGAAGGAAGTCATTCCGTATTAGATTTGGCACCCTGTAAACACAGAAGAATGTTCTAATTTGTTTCAACTTTCCCTCTGGTTCACTGAGGAGCTGTAAGAGTTCAACATACTCGACTTTTTTCAGAGTCCAGTGTGATTCACGTCGTTCTCTGAACGCCATCTCTAGCGTTGAAAGAAAAAAAACTACGTCACTCTACACCAGTTAACCATTTAATTACGTCCCTATTCTTTTGTAAGAGACTGCCATGTTGTAGATTATGAACTGTCTTCTGCTCAGCCTACAGGTAATCAGTTTGTGTCATCCCAAACGTATTTTGGTTATAGAGTACAAATGGTTTTGAGACAGGCTTTGAATTTAATGGCTGTGGGAACGTCAGCCAAGTCATCTTGACCAGCTTTATTCCAAACACACAAATGACTCGATAAATAATACGGCTTTTGCATATTAGGGCATTCTGTCAGACACTCTTTGATGAAAAGTTGGGTATCCAGATGCCATATGCAAGATTTACAGTTAGTTGTGATACATAGTACAGAGGGGCTGGCCCGTTGCATCATATTCCTCTTCTCTTGGAAACTGAAGGCGACGAATTTATGCAGCAGAATCCCGCCAACTGCAGTCACACCGCCGCTGCCCTTCTTGGAGTTCTGCAGTTTCTCCTCTCAGCTACTGTACACCAAGAGCTCGCTGGCTTACCGTCCCACCAACTGCGGTATACCCACGCAGTGTTTATTTTAAAGTGTTAAGAGTGGTTATGACGTTGCGATAAAGTAAAACGACGTACCACAAATGTAATAAGTCATTAACTCAACCATGAGCTGGTTTTACGTAGCACCAGAACTTTTAGTCATTATGAGTGCACAGCAAGGCCCACAAACGACCGAATGTGGGCCTTGGTGACCGGGGATTGGAGGTATACGGACAAGCATTCCGGCATTCCAGCGATCGCTTGTAAAGCCCGTTCAGAAAACATCTGTCCTAACTTAAATCGTAACGCACAGCGAGTGCGAAGTTAGGTCTTCAACTACGTCTACATCAGTAGTCTGCAAACCACTGTGAAGTGCATAATAGAGGGTACGTCCCATTGTATCAGTTATTATGGTTTCTTCGCGTTCCATTCAAGTGTGGAGCGCGGGAAGAACGATTATTCAGATACCTCTGTGCGTGCTGCAATCCATCTAATCTTGTCCTCACGATCCCTTTGCCATTTCGAACCGTTACTCGTCGATATTATAATCACAGGAAACTACTTTTTTTTCATTTTGTGAAATGCGTAATTTTACATTTCTAAACGTTTAAAACAAGTTGTCAATCTTTGCACCACTTTGAAATCTTATCAAGATCGGTCTGAATACTTATAGATTCTTTCGGACATTACTTCATTATAGATAATTGCATCAACTATAAAATGTTTGAGGTTACTGTTAATATTGTCTACAAGGCCATTAATATACGACTGAATGGCAAGGTCACAGTACACAACCCTGCGTCACACCTCAAGTTTCTTCTGCTTCTGACAACGGCATTCCGTGTAAGATGACATGCTGCGATCCCACTACCAAAAAATCCTCTATCCAGTCACAAATTTCGCTTAATACGCCGTATGCTCGTACTTTTGATAATAAGCATAGGTGTGGTACTACTGAGTCAAATGCTCTTCGATAAACAAGAAATACTGCATCTACGCGATTGCCTTGATCCAAAGCCTTCATTATGCCAGGTAAGAAAAGTGTGAATTGGATTTCACATGATCGATATTTTCAGAATCCATGCTGGTTGGCATAGAGGACGTCATTCTGTTCGAGATATCTCAAATATCTGAGCTCAGAATGTGTTGTAAAGTTTGATGGCAAGGATATTGGACGGTAGTTTTGTGTATCACTTCTGTCACCCTTCTTGTAAAAGATTTCGGTTGTGGTCTCAACACCACTGACACTAACACTTATTTCAGTCATCTTTTCAGTGGTACGGGGATAAAATTGGGGCAAATTTTCTAGGTTCTTCTTTGTGAAGAAACATTTGAAAACGGAGTTAAGCACTTCGGCTTTTGCTTTGCTACCGTCAATTTCAGTTTCTGCTTCGTTCGCGTGTGAGTGGACAATAACTTTGGTGCCACCAACAGCCTTACCTACGACCAGAAATTATCTGGGTTTTGTCTGTTGAGAATAGTGAGCAATCGGCAGTTTTAGCCTAACAACCTCACATAATATCGCATTTGTCAAACCAAGCAATGAATGCTTTTAAACGTAAATATTTCCATTAGTTTCGCTGTTTCCGTATATGGTAAGTAAACAGTGTTTAGCTTGCGTCCATCGAATAACGCCACTGAATATTTCTGATGGGTAGAGCTCTAGTCTAATGTTAGAATCATTTGTTGTACGTTTCTCATTGTTTTTACGACTGTTTTAAATTAACTTGGTGTCTTTAGGAAGAAAATTGTTAAATCTTACAGTTACAATATTGTACATACCATAGAGAATGAATGACAGTCAGTTAACAAAACAGATCAAGAATCCCTGGAAAATAAATTAACAAGTTGTACCTGAAAAGTCAGAAAAAATTGGAAATAAAAACAAAAGAAGAAACAACAGAAAGAAGTTTTTTCGGAACGTTGGGTTAAAGTTTGTAGTATTTCAGAAGGGGTACGAGAATAGGTGTGCAATTTTCTGAGGAAAGAGGAAACAGAAATGACTGAAACGTGACTCTTGGAGGAAAAGGAAACAGGAACCGAGAAGAAGGTAAAAATATCCCATGATCTCTCGTTACCCATAACGAAAAAAAAGTACCTCGCTTTCTTCCTTTCACACGCACACTCATACAAATGCATGCACGCATAAATTCATTACGTGTTTTTTTGTCAGACATATTTATTCTTATTACTATAATGCTTAAACAATTCAGTTTCCATTTGAAACCCCTAACGCAGCATTTTTATGCAATACAACTGTGTCAAAATCTTTGCAGTTTAACATCTTCCTGAGGGGTCTTCATCCGTACCTCCCATACCTGAAAATGAAGATAACCATATTAAAAATCCAGATTTTTTAACGGTTGTTTTGTAGTAAATACAATATCAGTCTGTTAAATTTAGCACTAGTGTAGATAAAAATAATTCAAGTTACGGAGAAAAAGCTGCTACCCGTGTATACCAATCAAATCTCCATCCTCCAGTTCGGGTACATTCCCACTTCTATTTTTTCCTCGCATTTCCTCTTTTTGTTTATTACCCATCTTATCATCAGTAGGTAGATGGACACATTATTTTTGAATGCCTACACTTCCTGTATGTATTGCCAGTACAAGGGATGACAAAATTTATTTTCCATTCTAAAAGTAGGAAGATATGATTGACAATAATTGAGGGAAAAGAGGTTTGTAGTTAACTTTGTTGTTCACGCTCTTGACAATATGCAATTCCAGAAATACCGGTAGACACTAAAATATCGTTTCACTTTCCAGTATCATCTAGTAATTAACACTATTAGTCACACAATATGAATGAAGCCGCCCATATAGCTGTGCGCGTTGGCGGGCTGCTTTCGAAATTCTGGGAGGCTCGCCGACTTCCGGAGGAAATCCGCCCGGCGGGATAATGAGGGTCGATCTGACGGCTGGTGTCCACGTCCCGCCTCAGTTACGCGATTTGTAAAGATTTAGAAAACGTTCGCACACTACCTAGGATAACGCAGATGGGGTACACAAATTCCGTCCTGGAGAGGGAAGGTGGCAGAGGAGGGGGCAACAGAAATGACGTTCAGCTACCCCACATCACGAACGTTGATAAATCCAACAATTAACACGCTGACCACATGAAGATACGGGATAAACTATAAAGGCCAGAAAAGAGAGCAAAAAGGAGTCATACAACACGAATGAATTAATATGCTGATGTACACACAACCATACTCTTTATACAGAGGGGTTCAAAAAAATGTATCCACTGTTTAAAAGTCCATAACTGGCAAACTAATTGACAGAGTTGTCTCATCTTTCGTAATGTAATAGTTTGTAGTACCGGCAATCACCATACAAGCGTTGTATTGTGTTGTTTTGTTTTGTCAGATTATAGTCGCCAGATAGTCAGTGTTTTGTTCTTAGTTGCACCTAGTTACTCGAGTAAACATGGCTGGCGCAAAGCTTACATTCGATGAAAGGAAGTCACTTTTGAAGTGGTATTTTAAGTACGAAAACATTAATGAGGTTCAACGGCAATGGCGAAATGAGTATCAAATAGAGCCACCGACACGTTTAACGATTCGTCACATTCGAGACAAATTTGAAGCCGAAGGCTGTGTTAAAGAAGTACACAAACAACGATCTGGATGACCTGTAACAGTAACAAGTCCAGCTAACTCCCGTCGTGTGTTACAATTCCCTCGCTCACCACAGAAGTCTGTGAGACAGTGTGCCCCTGAAACTGGAGTGAGTCGCTCAAGTGTTCGGCGAATTTTGAAGACAGCAAAGTGGAAGTGCTACATCCCACGATTGCTACACGCAATGAACGAGGACGACACATATCGTAGAATGGAGTACTGCGAGTGGTTTACTAACATGGTGCGCAACGATGAAGAATTTACAGAGATGATTGTGTGGTCTGATGAGGCACAGTTCAAACTCAATGGTACAGTAAATCGCCACAATTGCATCTACTGGGCCGCCGAAAATCCGAACGTCCATGTAGACAAAGTCGTGAATTTGCCAGGAGTAAATGTGTGGTGTGGGTTTTCTTACCGGGGCTTGACTGGGCCATTCCTCTTTGACGGCACGGTTACCAGTGAGGTGTACCTTCAGAAGCTTCAGATATCCATTTTACCGCCACCCAGAACTTGTATGGAGACGGAAGAGTTTACTTTCAACAAGATGGTGCCGCAGCCCATTACAGTACCAAAATCGTATTAGGGCGTATCTCGATGAAAATCTACCAGGAAGATGGATAGGCCGTAGAGGTGCTGTGGAGTATCCACCACTTTCCCCAGACCTAACTCCTCTAGACTTTTACCTGTGGGGAACACTAAAGGACGTCGTTTATCGACAAAAGCCACGCACATTGGATGAACTTCGAGAACCCATCGTACATTCATGTGCAAATATCCAATTGAACACGTTGTAGTCAGTAGTTCGTGCTGCAGTTCGACGGCATCGTTTCTGTGTGGATGTTAATGGTGACCATTTCGAACACTTACAGTGATATCTTTAAGTTGGACTTTAAGCTACTCTTTGACCAAAAATGAGTAACTCCGTCAATTAGTTTGCAAGTTATGGACTTTTAAACAGTGCATACGTTTTTTTGGGTCCCTCTGTATAATATGTAAAAAAAATCCTTTTAATAACAAGTTTATGTATAAAACGTGAATATAGTTTTACAAGCATCGGTAATGGCTAAATATTCCGTTCAATAGTTTTGAAATAAGCAAATGTAGTCATTAAGTTCTCAAAGAACATGTGGAACAGTGGACAAAGCAAATGTAAATGTGTGAAAAATAGGCACCGGAATAAGCTACAACAATTATTTCTAAAGGGAGACATTGTTCATCAGAAATTCTACATTGTTCATGGCTGGCGTAGCGAATAAATCACCTCGAGTTTTGGTTGTGTAATACTTTTGTTGTATTTCATCGTAGATTACTGGAGCAACGAAGGTTACCTAGCAGTTGCAAAATAGTGCTGATTACTCCTATTTTTCGGAAAAAGGTGCACATATGACAGACTTACATCGCTGACATTATTCTGTTGTACAATTACGAAACATGTTCATCCTCCCGTATTATTATGTTCAAAATGGATTCCGCGAGCAGATTACTTTGGAAAGTCAGTTCGCTCCGTGCATTTGATCTAAAAGATTCAGAACACCGTCCGTAATGGATGACACCATGTTCATTGCACATGGATACAGTTTCACACTATGAACAGAATATCAGCTTGCCGAATATCCAACCATATCTGTGATTGGATTCAGGATTTCCTTGCAGACAGAACTTAACACGTTGATGTAAAGGTCATTCCACGCAAGGAACTATTATAAGGCGTTATTGTGCACAGTACTTACGTACGATCTAGCGGATATCGCTGTAGGTTCCACAAGATCATTCTCATATAACACTGCCGTCTGTTGAAGATTGCAACGAGAATAGACAGCAGCAAATAGCCTAAAACCAGCAGAGGATCGACAATTGGTGGAGAGACTGTCAGTCGAACGTGTATGTAAATAAATGTAACATATTACACTACCGTTCGGTTACACTGTTGGCGACAAATCACTGGAAATAGTAACGGCCGTAAAATACAATGGCTGAAAAAAAGTTACAACACCAAGGAGGAGTTGTGCGATATAAACGAAAGATGGTAGGTGTTTTTCTACAGTATATGTGGATGATGTCTATTCAGATTTCAAACCAGTCGCATAAGGGTAGCAGGATTAGCGCCACCATGAGGATGCAAAGCTGGTTTGCTTTAATTATGTGCTGTAATGGTCGTAAGCGTTAGTTACCTCTGAGACCGGACGTTATGAGTTGATATTAATCAAGAATGCCTTCACGGCGACAAAGACGCTACTATCAACACATCACTAAGTTTGAACAAGGGCATCTAATAGTGCTACAAGAAGCTGGATGTTCCTCCTGTGATACTGCAGAAAGACTTTGCAGGGATGTAGCCAATCTATAGTACACAATCGGTGGCAGCGGTGGTCACGGGAATGCCCGGTCGAAAGAAGACCGGGCTCCGGATGGTCTCTTGGTACTACCAAGAGGAAAGACCATCGTAGCAGTTGGCACCACAGTGACACAAATTGGTTACTTAAAGGACAGCTCCAAGCCAGATGCTCTGTAGAATGCATTCCACTAATACGATGTAGATGTGAACAAAAACCCACAGTCATTTGTGATCATTTGCGACTTTAGTGGTGCCAAGCGAAAGCTCATTAGATGGCATGGTGGAGGTCTGTCGTTTTCTGATGAAAGCTGGTTCTGCCTCAGTGCCAGTGACTGCCACGTGTTAATTAGAAGAAAGCGAGTTAAAGGCTTGCAATCAACCTGTCTGTGTGCTGGACACACTGTTCTTACACCTGCTACACCTGGAGTTGTTGTCTGGGACCTGGAGTTGTGGTCTGGGGTTCAAAATCAACCTGTCTGTGTGCTGGACACACTGTTCTTACACCTGCTACACCTGGAGTTGTTGTCTGGGATCTGGAGTTGTGGTCTGGGGTTCAAAATAGTTCAAATGGCTCTGAGCACTATAGGACTCAACTTCTGAGGTCATCAGTCCCCTAGAACTTAGAACTACTTAAACCTAACTAACCTAAGGACATCACACACATCCATGCCCGAGGCAGGATTCGAACCTGCGACCGTGGCGGTCTCGCGGTTCCAGACTGTGGCGCCTAGAACCACACCGCCACTCCGGCCGGCTGTGGTCTGGAGTGTGACTTCGTATGAGAGCAGAAGCATTCTCGTGGTTACCCCACACAACCTGACTGCAAAACTGTACGCCTGTCTGGTGATTCGACCTGTTGTGCTGCCATTCGTGAACAGCATTCCAGAGTGTGTTTTCCGACAGTATAATGCTCGCCCACATAGCACTCTACAGAATGTCGACTTTGCCTTGGCCTGCTCGATCACCATTATCTTTCCCCAATCGCGCGCATATGGAACATCATCGGGAGACAACCATACCGTCATCCACAAACAGCATTAACCGTCCCTGTCTTCACCGACCAAGTGCAACAGGCATGGAACTCCATCCCACAAACTGACGTGCTGCACCCCCTGTACAACACGATGCATTCACATTTATATGCTTGTATTCAGTATTCTGGCTATTAATGTACAGTTTTTTACATTTGCCGTGACTGATCTTGCACTTACATTAACGTGTGATCCTGCAATAGTAATCACTTAAATACGAGGTATGTCCACAAAGTAATTTCGGTTTGGTTATATAAAAAAACATGTACAGATATAGAAAAAATATTTATTGCACAAGAATCTACAACTGTTAAACTACTTTTCTACACGGCTTCCGAAATTTTGTGGGCACTTGTCATAGTGTGGCACAAGTTTTTGTATGCTTTCGTCATAGAAGGTTGCCATCTGTGTATTCAACCATGTGGTAACATGTTTTTTCAGCTCGTCATCATCGTTGAAGTGCTGACCACCAAGGACAGATTTTAAGTGTAAGAAGGGATGAAAGTCACTAGGAGCGAGGTCTGCGCTGTACGGAGGATGATCGAAAGCGTCCCAGTGCTTTGGTCACATTCGCCGTATGAGGTCAGGCATGATTGTGGAAATAAACAACACCTTTTGACAGTTATCCTCAGCGCTTGTTTGTACTGCGCAGCGCAGTTTCTTGATGGACTCGCAGTAACCATGTGCATTGATTGTTTGGTGTCATGGTAAGAAATGAATGAGCAAAATGCCTTTTCTGTCCCAAAAAACGGTGCACGTGACTTTTCGAGGTGTCAAGATTTGCTTAGGCTTAGCCTTCGTTGGGAATGAAGTGTACCTCGATTCCATTGATTGCCGTTTTGTTTCAGGGGTGTCGTACGATACCCAAGTTTTATCCTTTGTGACTATCCGAGAAAGAAAACCGTCGCCTTCTTCATTGTAGTGTGTCAAAAACTGAAGTGCACTGCCCATCTGTTGTTTTTTTGTATTGTTCAGTAAGAATATTGGTTACCAAATGTGAGCAAAGTTTTCGAAATTTCAGTTTTTCAGTAGCAATTTCATGAATTAGTGATCGTGAGATTTGCAGAACTTCCATAGCAAAGGCACTAAATGTAAACTTACGGTTGTGCTTAATCTTCTCTTCAATTGTGTGAAATAGTTCATCAGTAACGAACAGATGGGCGTCCACTTCGTTCTTCATTGTGCACTTGATCACGTCCTTCATTGAGCAGTCTGACCCATCTTCTAACCATTGAATCACTCATAGCATTTTAGTCCATAAACCTCGCAGATTAGCTGATGAATTTCCTTTGGTTTAACTTTCTTGGCATTTAAAAAACGAATCACAGATCTGATTTCACACGTGGTGGCATTTTCAATTACGGCTGACATTATAAAGAAGCACTACAAAGCACACGTCGGCAGCAGTGATCTGAAAATGGCGTACATCTCTTCTCCTTGAATCAGAGTAACTGCCGTGCATGCTCGGAACTGCGATCGCAGCGCTGCCGCGGATGGAAACAGAAGCGGAACTTACTTTGTGGAGGAGCCTCATATGTTACTTAAACAATTGTATTTCTTAAATTTCATTACTCTGTATTAATTATTTTTGGGTGGTGCCATTTTTTCCGTCAGTATACCTGGGAGTAGCTGTCTGGTTCAGCCTGAAGTGAAATGACTGCATACAACGAAAGGTAGGAAAAGCACACGCCATGCTAAGATTCAGTAGGGAATAATTCGTCCATAAGCGAAATGGATTACAAAATACTTATAACCCGTTTCTCAAGTATTGTTCATCAGTCTAGAAAACTTACCAAATTGAAGCTAATAGAAGACATAGAGAAAATCCAGCAAAGGGTGGTGACTTTTGTCACGCGATCGGTAAGTTGGCAACGCGAGCTTTACGAAATCCAGTGGCACACGCTTCAAGAGAAGGCGATGTGCATCACAGAGAGACTGACTCTTCATATTCCGAGAGCGTACGTCTCAATCCGTCTCCCGAAATTTACACAAGAAAATAAGAAAAAATAAGAGCTCATATACAGATAGATATACCGACTATCATTTTTCCGTCATGCCATTCGGAAATGGAATTGGGAAGGAAGAAAGGTAGTCGTACCAGACGTTCCCTCGGCCACAAACGTAGGTGGCTTACAACTTACGTAGTATAGACATAGATGCAGGTTCTCTAGGGTACCTCGTACAATGAGAACGACCTTTCAAAGCGTAGCGACACAGGTATTGATGAAAAACAGTTCAGGTTTTATTCAATGGGTCCTGATCTGCTACCTATCTACTTCACCATAGCAAACTCTTTTGCAGAAATGTCTAACGATATTTAACTTATAGAATGCTTACATAAGAACTACCTTCGAAAAACACGTTACAAGCATGCCCGATGGCAATTCGTGCCAGTATAAGCCATTTTCTGTCCTGTTCCATTCGACTACAGCGCAAGAGAAAAATGTGTGTACAACATTGTGATCACATAACTAATGAGGAGGTATTGAATAGAATTGGGGAGAAGAGAAGTTTGTGGCACAACTTGACTAGAAGAAGGGATCAGTTGGTAGGACATGTTTTTAGGCATCAAGGGATCACCAATTTAGTATTGGATGGCAGTGTGGAAGGTAAAAATCGTAGAGGGAGACCAAGAGATGAATACATAAAGCAGATTCAGAAGGCTGTAGGTTGCAGTAGGTACTGGGAGATGAAGAAGCTTGCACAGGATAGAGTAGCATGGAGAGCTGCATCAAACCAGTTTCTGGACTGAAGACCACAACAACAACAACAACAAACATAAAAGTTTTCTGAACATTGTAAACACAATATAATGTAAAAACTGTACTGGAGAAACGAACGTTTCGAGCACGATTACAGTGGTCTACTTCTGGGTCTTCTGGTGACCCATTTACATTATAACGCGGTATGATACACAGAACAATTTTATGTCAGTTGACTCTGGCCGCGGAAGCCTAAGCGATTATAAGATATATGTTTGTATGCCTCTGTACGCACTCTATCCTCTTTTTATTCCTTCATGATTCCTATGCGAGATATGACAGCAGCAGCAAAATGTTCTCATCGTCTTTCTCGAATACAGGTTTGCTGCAGTTGCCCAACTGTACCTTTCTTCCAAGTATTCCTATTTAAATTCCCAGAACATCTCTGTTGCTCTATCATATGGGCTGTACACCATTCTCTCCTATGCCAACCTTTTCATCTCAGAGTAACAAATGGCTCTGAGCACTATGGGACTTTTCTGAGGTCATCAGTCCCCTAGAACTTAGAACTACTTAAACCTAACTAAACTAAGGACATCACACACATCCATGCCCGAGGCAGGATTCGAACCTGCGACCGTAGCGGTCGCGCGGTTCCAGACTGTAGCGCCTAGAACCGCTTGGTCACTCCGGCCGGCTCAGAGTAACAGCTGCAACCAAAGTTTTCGATTATATGTGGGAATTGCACTTTAATTGAAAGGCAATAATTACACTGTAATCACCGCGGTTTGTGATGTTCCTCTGGACATTACAAAAGGTGGGACACGATTCTTAACAGTATGACGGCAGTGCACGCTCTTCAGTGTTTTTCCACCCTGGCCATAAGACTGGTAAGCAGCTGTAGTGGTGCAGCACCCATTCCATTCCTCCTCCAGAGCAGATGTCAACTGCTGGATGGTAATCGGTGCATGTGGACGCCCTGCAATATCTCTCCCCAGCGTATCCCACATCTGCTCAGTGGGATTTAAGTTCGGGGAACGGACAGATTAGTCCATTCGCGAATATTCTCTCGTTCCAAGATCTCCTCAGACTGCGCAGTTCGATACGGTCGCCATTGCCATTAATGAAAATGAAACAGAGACGAACGCACCTCAGAAATTCGCAGTGGGGATGGAGTACTGTGTCACAATAACGTTGAGTGGTGATTGCACCGTGCTCAAAGAACATGCAACATGATGCCTCCCCACGCAATGACAGCTAGACCACCCTAACTGACATATTATGCGAAGGTTACTTTCGTCCTTAAGTTTTAAATGTTCCTGAATGCTTTACATGTTTCCATCTCTCGGCATACGAGAGTTGTTGTTATTGTGGTCTTCAGTCCTGAAACTGGTTTGATGCAGCTCTCCATGCTACTCTGTCCTGTGCAAGCCTCTTCATCTCCCAGTACATACTGCAACCTACATCCTTCTGAATCTGCTTAGTGTATTCATCTCTTGGTCTCCCTCTACAGTTTTTACCCTCCACGCTGCCCTCCAATGCTAAATTCCTGATCCCTTGATGCCTCAGAACATGTCCTACCAACCGGTCCCTTCTTCTTGTCAAGTTGTCCCACAAACTCCTCTTCTCCCCAATTCTATTCAACACCTTCTCATTAGTTATGTGATCTACCCATCTAATTTTCAGCATTCTTCTGTAGCACCACATTTCGAAAACTTCTATTCTCTTCTTGTCCAAACTATTTATCGTCCACGTTTCACTTCCATACATGGCTACACTCCATACAAATACTTTCAGAAACGACTTCCTGACGCTTAAATCTATACTCGATGTTAACAAATTTCTCTTCTTCAGAAAGGTTTTCATTGTCATTGCCAGTCTACATTTTATATCCTCTCTACTTCGACCATCATCAGTTACTTTGCTCCCCGAACACCAAAACTCCTCAATTGCTCTTCCAATTCCTTTGCTGTCTCTGACAGAATTACAATGCCATCGGCGTACCTCAAAGTTTTTATTTCTTCTCCATGGATTTTAATACCCACTCCGAATTTTTCTTTTGTTTCCTTTACTGCTTGCTCAATACACAGATTGAATAACAACGGGGATAGGCTACAACCATGTCTCACTCCCTTCCCAACCACTGCTTCCCTTTCATGTCCCTCGAGTCTTATAACTGACATCTGGTTTCTGTACAAACTGTAAACAGCCTTTCGCTCCCTGTATTTTACCCCTGCCACCTTTAGAATTTGGAAGAGAGTATCCCAGTCAACATTGTCAAAAGCTTTCTCTAAACGTCCAGCATTTTGGAAAACATCGTTTTGGGTGTCCAGGTGTAGTGGGCTGCAGAGGCATAATGTTGCTTGGGCGTAATGACCTATAAATTTCTGAACACTCACTGGTCCACATTATTGTGACACTGTAGTTTTTCTTCATGTGCATGGTGTGCGATCGCATCGAGCAATGCGGCTAGAAGACCTCTTGGAACGAGAGGATAGGCGAATGGACTGGTCTGCCCATTTCCCCGACTTAAATACCATCGAGCACGTGTGGGATGCATTGGGAACACGTACTGCAACATATCCGAACCACTATCCAGCAGTGATCACGCTCTGCCACAGGAACTCCTTATCAATCTCGTGACCATTATGGGAACAGGTTACACAGCATGGACTGCCGTCCGTGATGATTACGCACTTTATTAAGAACCATGTGTTGCCTTTTATAATGTCCAGGGGACCATCATAAATTGCAGTAGCTCAGTGTAATTACCGTTTTTAAATAAAAGTCTCATTTTTGTTCGTCTCGTCGCGCATTTCTTCTATGCTAGGCTATATTGTAGCAGTTTTTTTTCTTTGTATGGTGCAAGTTTCATCGAGCTATGTTACTTGGAACTGACATATTATGCGAAGGTTATTTTCGACCTTAAGTTTTGAATGCCATTCTGTTTTCAAATATCTGTCTACGCCTACAGTTTTTATCGTCTAGAATTCCCTCAAGTACTATGGAAGTCATAATATCCCTTATTGTTGTCAATGTTCTCCTCATGAAACTTCCTGACAGATTAAAACTGTGTGCCGCACCGAGAATGGGACCTTTGCCTTTCGCGGGCAAGTGCTCTACCATCTGAGCTACCCAAGCACGACTCACGCCCCGTCCTCATAGCTTTGCTTCTCCCAGTGCCTCGTCTCCTACCTCCCAAACTTTACAGAAGCTCTCCTGCGAAACTTGCACAACTAGCACTCCTGAAAGAAAGGATATTGCGGAGACATGGCTTAGCCACAGCCTGGGGGATGTTTCCAGAATGAGATTTTCACTCTGCAGCGGAGTGTGCGCTGATATGAAACTTCCTGACAGATTAAAATTGTGTGCCGGACCGAGACTCTAACTCAGGACCTTTGCCTTTCGCGGGCAAGTGCTCTCCTCATGTTCCTCTCCTCGCCTGTTCTGTGGAAAAACTCTCATTTCTAATTTCATCAGTCCACCTGGTTTTCAACATCCTTCTATAACACTTCATCTCAGTCCTCGTGTTCTAGTTTAGTGATTTCAGACGTTTCTCAATATCGCTGATACTAATGCCTTTCTCACTCATTCTGCAATCGCGCGAGACTTAAACTGAGGTTGTACTCATTGTTCTGCCTTTGTAAGGAAACATTTGAAAACAGAGTCCGGCACTTAATGCTTTGCGACTCTCAATTTCAGTCAGTTCCTGTGTCATCGATGAGTGTATGGACAATAACTTTCGTGGCAATCAGAGCCTTTACGTATGACCAGAATTTGTACTCATTCGACTACACGCTCCTGTGGTTGTCGTTAAAGGCTTTACGTAATACTGCACTTCTGACACCCAATCCCAAGTGTATTTCATTTAACATCTGTCTATAGTCCATACTTTGTAGTACAGCTATTGTACTGTATTTGCTATTTATTTACGGAGACGGTACATTTCCTCTACATGATCAAGCCCATGGCTAAAGGTTTCGAGTCCGACCTTCACATACGACACCGTAGGCGTCGGCAAGGAGCAAGAAAGACGGGGCAGGGTGGGGGAAGGGGGGGGGGAGCAAGAGACGGGGCACTTGCCCCGTCCCCCCCCCCCTCCCCCTCCGTGGATTATAGAGTACACACCTTTTATTAATTCGGGAATTCTCGTACTTCTAGAAATGAGTTGATAGGCATCTGTTTTATAAGACAGGGGTAGTCAGCTTTCTTAAGGTAGGCAAGTAATGTTACTTTAGAAAATCCGTTAAACAGAGTTACAGCAAATTAAAGTATATAATAATTACTTACCAAATACTTTAAGTAAATTTAAATCCGTTAATCAGAGTTACAGCAAATTAAAGTATATAATTACTTACCAAATACTTAAGTAAATTTTTAATGAAAACCTATTTTTTTTATCACTACCGCCTACCACCACCACGAAAGTTGGAAAACCCACTTGTGGGCGGTAGGGATCATGTTGACTACCACTGCTCTAGGATATAGAAGTTTTTTGTGTCACCAGTGACGTTTAGTTCTTGTGGCATGACACATCTCGAAACCAAACAGATCATTTATATCAAAATAGCAATTACCCATAGTCAAATTTCTGCGAACGCCCATGTATGACACTACTGTCGCTTCATCTAGCCTTTTTTCCTTGTTTTTCAGTATTTTTTCTTGGTCTTGACCATAATTCTTGTTCGCCTATAATTGTTCTCCATATATCAATCTTCTGTTCATTGCAGTTTTATTTACCAACCAGCGACCTGAACAGTACGTTTAATGACCAAATCTTGCTGCAAAATTAGGTGTAAAACAGATAGCTAATTGGTCTGATAGCCGATATTCGCCCATCCCATAAGCCAGATATCCGGTGGCCAGATATTCAACTGAAGAGCGAGTACCCGGTGGTCCGGTGCGGGGGATCGAGATGGTTCGGGTAAAATCGGGCATCGTCCCTCGTAAGCGAAGCGAGGTTAATACTTGCCGATTGATTGGCTCGATTGTTTGATTTTTGTAAACTTTCATCACACTCATTGTTATTTGAGGTTGCTAATGCAAATAATTTGTGAGTTGCAAGATAAATTACAAAAAAATGGCATTTGGAAGTATATTGATGTAAACAGTGGCAATAATAAGTTTGCCGTTTCTTTGTTATGCTCACGTCACAGCCACATTCACTTGTCTTATTTGAGAGTATTACGTACGGAAAGTAATTTGTTGATTTCAGATAAATTGCAAAAAAAAGGGTATTTGGGAATATTGTGATGGAAACAGTGGCAATAATAAATTCGCCATTTGTCGGACGGGTCCAAATTTCTCGTAGTTGAAAAGGGAAAAAGGCAGGTGTGTAACTTACCACACCACAGTTTTAGCTTGTCTGTTGTTTTTTGTTTTGCGTTGCTTTATTACACTAGATACTGATAATCAACAAGGTGTTTCTTCATAGGCGTGATGATCAATATCGTTAAGTGGGTATCTATTTATCTAACACAACACGGTTTGATTAAACCTGTTTGGGTGGGATGCGTGTGTGCTTTTGTGAAACGTAGTTATAAAAATACCATTTAAACTAATAAGAAATACCTAATCTACCTTAAACCCAAAGAAGTATTTCGTCTAACAGGTACTTCAGCAGTTCAGCTCTGAAAAGACATTTTGAAACAAAATACGAAGGTAAATTCAAGCAATTAACAAAGGTACATCATCTGCTGTGCCTATAAGTCCGCCGTCTTTTGCGATTCCCGTACACGTTCTCGTTAGACATGGAGATAAAAGCAACTGACTACTTTATAGCAACTTGAAAGGAAATTGCTTATTATTTAGTAGCAGAAATGACTGCACTATACAACGGGCCATTATATACCGTAGAAAGGACCGAATATACAAGACCCCTAGGAAAAGCTGCACTTGCCATTAAATGCCATTCCGGGCATATATTTCTCAAAAAAACTGGTTGACATTTACGGCAGAACTTATGAAATAATCAGAAGTAGTATTTCAGGTTCCCTCAGGGTTGCTGTAACTTCCGACATGTGGACCTGCTTGCATAACTTCAGGACTTTCACAGCTACTTGGTTGTCTGCTGAATTCCAGCTGAGATCCGCAGTTCATGCTGTGAAGCCTTGTCTAGGTTCTCACACTGGAGAAAATACAGCAAGTGAGCTTGTAGTATCGGCACTGCGGACAGTAAATACTGACGTTATGGTTAATTGGTAACATACATAAACTAGTATGTTACGCGTCCCCCAATAGATTAGGCATAGTAAGGGAATCTTAAGTTAGCCCCCAAAAGTCGGCACCTTTCGGAATACTTGGTGCCGGTGCTGTGTGTTTAATATTTCCGCCGCTCTCAGCAGTCCGAAAGTTGCATGGGCGATTATGAGTAAGAGTCGATTAATTGTCATTCTCGATTATTTAAGTGCATGGGTTAATCGTATCGCTTGTTTGATAATAATTGATTATTCGATTAATTGTTATGTTGCGTCTTTGTTTTTAGTTCTGTTAACCATTTTCCCGCAAAACATAAGGTTTATTCTACAAAAATTAAGGCGATGTTGTCACATTTACAGTTCTCTTTTTGTTACCAACTATGCTTGTTCAATTTTATGAAACACATAATTACCAATAGCTGTTTATTTGTGGCATGTTTTGATTCCTGTAATAATTATCTTATTTCCAGTAAAACATAATCGACAAAGTAATTAACATTTCTGTTAACTGTGGCATTTTGAACTTCACACCTTTGCCTAATGGGAAATAGGCTCCTGAAGTACTTACTTTATCATCGTTTAGAAATGCATGGATTATTTCTAAGAGATTCATCAGATTTTTTCTATTTCTCTTACGTTTCATGGTCTAGAAACAGCTTACATTTACATAAACCTTTGTCACCTTTCCCTAAATCTTTGCTTACTACACTCGTATTCTTTGGTGCCGTGGTTTTAACTTAGCATCTATTACACATAAAAACTTGGATATGGCAATAAGGCTTGGTTGTGGATGGAATACTGACTGGCTCGTAGATGGTTAGAGGGCAGTGGAACATTATTTATTTCTGAATAGACGCACACAAGACAACAACACATCATCTCGCCACTTCAGCGCAACTACTGTTAGATCGCAAATGTAAATGGAAAACAGTTGCCACGAAAAGTTCTGATATGATTGCTAGGGAACAATAACATTTCTTTCTGTAACCAAGCTACAGACGGTAACTCAATACTCAACAGGCTTTAAAACAAAAAAGTAAAAATCAAAGTAATTAACGGTAAGGATAATTATGTAAACATAATTGACGCGAAAGAAATATTGAGCCACCGTTAATCGATTACCAGAATAATTGATTAGTCGATTAATTGTAATTAATTGCTGAAAATTCTGACACAGTAACGGCCTGAAGAAGTGTTGTTGTGCTGTTTTTTTTGAGCGGAGAGTTAACTAATTAATAACGATAATTTTACTTATATTTAAACGTATTATGCAATAAGAGACACGATCACAAACGCTTACTAAATGTTTTGAATCTCATTTGTCTTCTACTCGTTGCATTGTACCTAGCGTTGGCATCCATCCCGATATATTGTGACCGTCAGCGTTATGGACCTTCTTGTCCCGATATATTGACAATACCCAGTTTTGTCCTGATATTGCAAAGTACTGTTACAAACTCAGCTCAGCACAGAAGTAACGCCATCTGTTAGCGCAACGTTTAAATACAGCCTCAATTATTTTTTTGTCAGTTGGTTTATGTTGACAAGGTCATCTCACACATGACGTTGCATGTTGCGCACCCTGTATCGACAATGCAAGTGCGTTGTAGATCTAGCGCCATCATCCGAGAAAATATCAGGCATCTCCAGTAGTACAAGACTGGAACTATGTAAGCAGCGCCACGCGGAAGAATCGAGCAGGTCCCATTTCAATATTGATATGTCAAGACGATTCTTTTTAAACGTGATGCGAACAACGAGTGCAAGTTTGTAAGAAGTGTATACTGCCGGTATACAGGCCGTGAAGTGTATAGTGATGTGTACCTAGATGACTGAAGTGTTATTGTCGACTACCGTCTAATAAACGTATCATAGCTTACGAAAATACCCAAGGATGGAAAGAGAAAGAGTCACTTTTGGATGATTACATAAAAGAGTGGTCTTCTGTTAAGAAAGGACGTACGGATCAGAAAGCGAGATATGTAGCCGTAACTCATGGGTGTAAGGCAGATGTCAGTCAACACATTCCTACGAAGAATTGTACAGATACACATTAGCACCGATATCCAGATCAAAGCCTATTTTTTGATTCATGATTAAAGAAGGTGCCCAGAAAGAACTGTTGGTTGCTGCTGCAGAACTAACAACAGCTTATAAAGTTGTCAAGCACCATCAATCATTTATTTTTCTTGACCGTACCATAAAACTGAATGCTGCAAAGCAGTCTACAGCTGTGAGCTGTGAACAAAGCTACAGCGATTGTTAAAAATATTCTTGCACCACATTCCATGCCTGAATGTATAAAAGAATTGCAAGAAAATTTCGTTTCATGGTATAGGCACTGAAGCATTGAACCACATGGCTGAAAAGATGTTTCCTTTAGTCGTTCTATACTTTATTGAAACTGACTGTGGCGACTATCGACTCTACGAGTGATATATCTTTGCCATAGCAGGCTCTCTGACCCATGCGGACCTGTTGTGCGCCGCCATATTGCTTTTCATTCTGTTTTGTGCTGCCGGCTGTGTATGACTTTGTAAATATTCACGCATAATAAAGTTGTCTTCATGTATTTTGGTGTGTTATTTAATGATCACCAGGAATAGCCACACTGGTGACCCCGAAGTGATTTGAACATGCAACCTTATCCCGCCCTCGCCGTCGCAAAGTTTCACACAACCGCTTATCACCCCCAGGCCAATGGACTTGTGGAGCACTGGCACTGCACACTTAAAGCTGCACTTATGTGCCACGGTGGCCAGTGGTCTGGTGCTCTCCCCTGGGTTTAGCTATGCCTCCGCACCACATACAAAGAGGACTTGCAAGCCTCCCTCGCCGAGATCCTTTACAGGGAGCCTTCGTTTTCCCAGCCAAATTTGTCGAGGATACACCGCTATCAAGCTCTTCCGAGCTCCCAGCACTCGTCAAGAGCGTCTGAGGGCACATCTCGCTCATCAAACCTCCACTGCCCTCTGCCCACTGTAGGCCTCGTGTGTTCATGCATAAGGAACTGGCCACATGCGAATTTATCATGTTACGTGACGACACAGTAGGGACGACACTGCAGTCTCCCTACACTGGTCCGTTTAAAGTCTTGTCCCAAGGCCCTTCCACATTGTTGATACTTAACAACGGCAAACCAGTAACTGTTTCACTCCACCGGGTGAAATCTGCGTGGACCTTGCAGGAGCACTCAGCAAGTGACCCCAACATACACAACACCTGCTCTCCTTCCCAGGAATCCTATCATGATTTGAATGGGCCCACCATCCCTCCCCCCTCCCTTTCTCCCTCCCTGCATTCTACATCACAGGCCAGACAACTGGTGGTTCCACCCCGTTGGCACACTGCACTCCAAGAAAGGGGGGGGGGGTGGCTCTGTGGCGACTATCGACTCTATGAGTGATATATCTTTGCCATATCAGGCTTTCTGACGCATGCGGACCTGTTGTGCACCGCCATATTGCTTTTCATTCTGTTTTGTGCTGCCGACTGTGATTGACTTAGTAAATATTTACGCATAATAAAGTTGTCTTCATGTATTTTGGTGTGTTATTTAATGATCGCCGCCGCTCCACATATCAGGAATAACCACATGACCAAATCCAGCAGAAGAGGTTAAATTTCATTAGCTGAATAACGAAACATCGGAGACAATTGCAAAGTTTTATCTAGCCATTTTAAGAAAACTGCAAATTCCATTACATAAATTAATCACTTTTTTTGAGATAGTATCAACACCAACTTCAGAGGGCTTCATCGACAGGGTCAGCAGAATGTGTTTCACCAAATGAAAGCAGATTAGGAAAAAATGCTGGCGTTGGATGCTCTGCCCATATTCTCCACAATATTATATCATGTGCTGCAGGAGCCTCAACTGTTGACACTGAAATAGTCGCTATCGCTATTAAAATATTTAATTGTTTTTCAATATACATGGTAAGGACAGGGAAGCAGATACTGCTCATACCATTGACGTCAGTCTCAATCAAAAACAAGATAGCTGTCGTTAATGCCTGCAGCTAAGGAAATTCTTCAGCTTTGGATTCCATTAAAACAATTTTTTGACGCCGAAGACAGGACACCTAAAATAATTTCAGATTTTTTCAGTAGCCCGATCAGTGAAATTTACTTCAGGGTTATATAGTCAGACTTGGCTCTGTCTGACAAAAACATAAAAAGCGTGGAGTAGAATAAAGGCTTGATAACTGAAATAAGAAATATGCTAATCGACACTCAAAGATGTCTGAATGAAAGAAGAAAGACTGCCAGTTTTATTGGCATGCAAATGAAGATGAATTTGAAAAAATTAAAGAATGAGAATGCTAACCAAGAAATATTTAATCTGATTTTGAAATTTGAGGAAGAGATCATGGCTTTCCATACCATAGCACTTGATTAATTAGAAAAATGGGCTGTTTCTTTAAGTAAATAACAAGTATGTGTTTGGATGACGCCATCTGAGACCAGAGAATGGGTGATGACTGAAAACGCTATTATATACCTGACTAAAAATGGTGTGAAGATTTTAGGCGACAATTGTTTACAAGAATAGGCCTTTATGTATCTGAACAGCTTTTTAGAAACTAAGCGTGACTCAGAAGAATTGAACTTTAAACACTCCATGGAAGAAAGGTGGATTTACTTTCTTAAGGAGCGCAAAAATCCTGAACGCAAATACCAAGTGCTAAAATTATGCGAGTAATTGTTCCTGCACACAACACCACTGCGGAAAGAATATTTTCGCTGATGTTGGCCAAGTGGACTGATAAGAAAAATCTACTGCTATCAGGGACTGTGGAATCAATTAATAGTGCCAATCTAAATACAAACTGATTTGCATGGGATTTTACACACATGAAGAAAAGTTTTGCATCACCACTGTTCACAGAATTCCTGGAGATAGACATTGACTGTGGATATTGTGACACAGACACAGTCGCTTTGACTGTTCAGAGATGTCACTAAATCCGCCCAAAGATGTAAAAACCATGTATGAGCAGTCCCTATTAAACGGAGGGGGTACGACAGCCGATCAGTTCCACCAGGAAGCAGGTACATGGCTCATGTTGTCTGTACTTCAACCGGGCCTAGATAGTCAGGACCGCGCTTCGATCACATCAGCATTGTTACGTTGTGCCAGGAAGGGCTCTCAACAAGGGCATCTCGGAGTGAACCAAAGCGATGTTTTTCGGACTTGTAGGAGATACAGAGAGATAGGAACTGTCAATGATATGCCTCGCTCAGGCCGCCCAACTGCAGTGGATGACCAATACCAACGGATTTTGGTTCAGAGAAACGCTGAAAGCAGCGTCACCATGTTGAGTAATGCTTTTTGTAAAGCCACAGGACATCGTGTTATGACTCAAACTGTGTGCAAGAGGTTGCACGATGTATAACTTCACTCCTGACATATGTGGCGAGGTCCATCTTTGTAACCATGACACCATGCAGCGCGACACAGATGGGACCAACAACATGCCAAATGAACCACTCAGTATTTGCATCACATTCTCTTCACCAATGAGTGTCACATATGCCTTCAACCAGACAATCATCGGAGATGTGTTTGGAGGCAACGTCGTCAGGCTGAACGCTTTAAATACGCTGTCCAGCAATTCCAGCAAGGTGGAGGTTCCCTGCTGTTTTGGGATGGCATTATGTGGCGGCTACTACACCACTGGTGGCCATGTAAGGCGCCATAACAGCTGTAAGATATGTGAATGCCATCCTCCGATCGATAGTGCAACCAAATTGGCAGCGTAATGGTGAGGCATTCGTCTTCCTGGACGACAATTCGCGTCCCCATCGTGCACATCTTGTGAATGACTTCCTTCAGGATAATGACGTCGCTCAGCTAGAGTGGCCAGCACGTTCATCAGACATGAATCCTATCGAACATGCCTGGGATAGATTGAAAAGGGCTGTTTATGGATGACGTGACCCACCAACCACTCTGAGGGATCTACACTGAATCACCGTTGATGAGTGGGATAATCTGGACCAAGTACTTTGATGAACTTGTGGATAGTATTCCACAACGAATACAGGTATGCATCAATGCAAGAGGATGTGCCACTGGGTATTAGAGGTACCGGTGTGTACAGAAATCTGAACCACCACCTCTGAAGGTCTCGCTTATGGTGGTACAACATGCAATGTGTGGTTTTCATGAGCAATAAAAAGGGCGGAAATGATGTTTATGTTGAACTCTATTCCAATTTTCTGTACAGGTAACGGAACTCTCGGAACTGAGGTGAGGCAAAATTTTGTTTGATGTGTGTATAAATATGTGAAAGGGAAAAAAGACTTGCTGAAAAAGGTGAAATCTTCCAAAAAATGTGGTGTCCCATCTACGTCTGCTGATATGAGTTCCATCTAATTGTGTTCTAAAAAAAAGTAACTATATTAAATGAAATTATTACTTCATTTCAAACCCCCATCTCAGATCATCCTGATGAGGTCCCACCTAGATATGGCAACTGTAACTGTACTACAACTGCCCTAATTTAATTTAATGTTCCATTGCTACAAATATGATACACATTTGAAAACAACTGTATGTATAAGGTGCATTCACAAATCCATGCTACTTCCATTTGAAATTTAAACCATAGCAGCTGATCAGTACAATTCACATGCCCATGAGTTGTCAGTACTGGAAGACAACCAATGAAACATTGTCCTCTCACACCCTCTAGCCTCGAAGTAACCAAACACTCACCTCTCTGCCCGAGCAGGAAAATTATACTTTTAATAAGCTTTTAACGTTAGTTGCTAGAAGCATATTATTACGAAATACGGCAGAGAACTATGAGCCACATTAATATTTGACTTGGGACACATGTGGCCAGCGGACTGCTGTTTGACAGTCACTGTGTTGAGAGCACCTCTTGGAACAAAACTGGACCACGTCATTATGTAGCTGATCATGATACGGGTACCAGTACTTGTCCTCTGCTTTGAGATTGACTGTGGCTGTTGCTCCAGAGCTGATATACTTCTACAGCCTGGGACGATTATCCTTGTCACATACACAAAGCTCCTGAAAGTACTTCCACATGCAAAGTTAATGTGATCATCATCCCACCTCAAAGACATTCCTTGTATATTAAGATCACTCTGCTCATGCAAAATATATAAAAAATCAGCACAAATGTCATGTTTCCCTAAATATGAAATCATTATGTCATTTATAGTTCATGAACATGATTCATTGGCATGGTAAATGTAGGGTTACACATCACTCTTTTGGGACTGATATGTAACATAGCATATTCCACTCATAGACAGCGTCTTAATCTGTTAAATATTCAGTGCTGTAAACAAATGTGTGTAAAGCAAGCCATCCCAGGCTTAAATTTCAACAAATAATGCCAGGCCGCACACGGCAAGAGTTTCTTCTGCTTGTCTTAAGTGATTGGAACCCATCTTTCCACCAGTGCCTACTTAAATTCCAAACTGATTCATACTTAGCCCTTACTTGCTTTTAACCAACACATTGCTATTAAATATTGCTCACAATAGCTGCTGCCTCTGTTTTAAATCTTAGGACACTCAGAGTAATTCTCTTGGAAACCAGCACCAAACTCTAACAAAATGATTTGCACTACCTGAGGAAGATTGGTGGTCAAATACCTGCAGAATGGTGTCCCTCTCTCCCTCTCTTGCAAGCAGCATTCATAACACTGTCCAAAGAAAACTCCCTTCCTAGCTAACAAACCCAACCTGACATACATACTGAATCTCCTAATCTCTGCATTTCATTAACTGAAGCACAACCAATGGTGTCAATAAACTTCTATGCCTCACAGTCCCAGCCACCATTAAATCCTAACTCTCTCATCTAAATATCTATCTTATACTGAGACATTCATTCTTTTGAAATGGCTAAACTTCAGTCCCACAACTGAATTCAATCTACACACAGATATAATCACATTTCTCCACTCAAAGATAACACATTCACCCTTAACTCAACTGGTAATAGCACTACACCATCCAGTTTCAAACCATAACCATCAAAGTAAGCTTCAAGCTCTGACTAGCACATTTCCAACCCAAACTTCCGAGGTGCCTACCTTCTCCTGCCCCTCTTCTTCTTCCTCTTCCCTCCCCTTCCCAAAACCATCCTCTCCAGATATTCAAGGAATTCTTTCTGATATTGCAGTATAATTGTTGCTGAAGAAATCAGTGAAACCCCAAAACTCCACTCAAGCCTAGCTCTAAACAATCTGTGACTTAAAGCAACCTTACTGTCATTCCTGTAGACAAAGACTCCATGGCTCTGGTAGCACGTGGAGTATGTGGCTGCGGGCTCTGTCAGCTCTTGGACACCTCAACATGCAAAATTTTTCATAATTATCTTATTCCTTCAACTGACTTAGCTGCAGAAAATTCTTACAACTGCCTCCACAGAATTCTAACTTTTCCCACCCTTGCACTCCTACCTTCTACTGACTTCCCAAAACACACAAAAATGACTAATGTGGCCATTCTATTGCAGCAGTTTTCACCAAATGCTCCTCAGCTCTGGCAGACCAACACCTCCAACCCATGTACAGAGCCTTCCACCCTACCTCTTCCTGCAATGAATTCCATCCACACCCCTCACCCGTCTGGTACCCTTCTTTTCAATGTTGATGCAATCTCATTCTATGCAAACATTTCACATTTCAATGACATGAGAATCCAGTAAGACTGCATGTCACAATGCCCACATGAAATGCTCCCTATACCCTAGCCAACTGCACCCTTAATGATAAATGGTTCACAGGCAGGAGCTAGGCTTACAGGCAAATCAGGTACTGCTGTGGGAACCAGGACAACCCCATTCTGTGCCAATGTTTTCGTGGGTCAAATGAAACAGGCGTTCCTAACACACAAAATTTGTGTTTTATGGCTCGATACAGATATAACAATGACATCTTCGTGGTCTTGAATCACAGCAAAGGAGAACTCCACTTTCTGCAACTGTTTTCCCACCATGATTTAACATGGTCCATTTCCATATTCACAGTTATCTTCTTTGATGTTGACCTTCATCTTACTGAAACTCTAGAACAAATTCAGTCAATGTAAAATGAAACAATAAGCAATAATACCTCCACTTTGGCAGCAACCAATCCTTCCATACCCGTTCCCCACAAACAAATTTTCCAGCCAGAATCTCATGTAGCCCCCCCCCCCCCCCCCCAAACAAAAAGCTTGTTCAAAATGTTGTGGCAGTAAGACTACAAAATAATGCATGCATTGATGTTAACCTTAATCATGTGTACATATTCTATAAACTGACCTCTTACATATCTTTTTGATAAAGGAATTATTCAAATGAGCTATGGAGTATGTAGCTAACTAACCAAAACCTCTGGCAAAAATAGCTCTCACTCGCAAAATCCTCAGAAGCAACCCCCATGTCATCCATGACCAGCCAGACCTAGAATGCCTTAATAATTACTCTGCCAAAGCTACAACCTTCTCAGCTCAGTCTTTTAAATGAGATATTCTTTCCCTGATACCCTTCCCACATAGCTATCACCATCTTGTATCACTCACTTAAATTCTGTAACACACTTGTCAAACCATATAATATTAATAGACCATTAGCCCCAAGCAAAAGATTCATATTCATGCAATCCTTTCTGTTCCCACTAGTACTTACTTCAGGCCCGAAAAACATGCAAATCTCACATGTTGCTTATCAACTTACATGTGTTCCTGCATGGTTTTTATTAGTTACTTTTTACTTTTTTATCTGTTAATCTATCTTTACTTCTTATTCCATCTGTTGTGATGTCCATACCAGAAAAGGCTGTCAATCTCTTCACAGTGTGACCAAATTTGTGAGTACCAGAGAGCTCTGTTGATTTTATTGTCCCTTTCAAGTATGTCCCAAAATACACATTTTGGCAGTTCTGTCTAATGCACACCATTGTGAAAACCATCAAAATGCAGTAAAAGAAACAAGAAAGAAACTTGTCATGATAGAAACAAAAAAGAAACTTGTCACTAATACTCTTAATCAAGCAAACAATGTTAGCAGGTGAAGAAATTTTCCAACAACTTAAGAAATGGCACATATTTTATGCCCTTATTTTTCATCCAGTCATTGGCCAAGCTCCTACCACATGTTACACCTACGCTGCCGTATTATAGTACAACCTAGTAAGACAATTACAAATTTATGTTAGCTTATTAGGCAGAGTTGCCGGTGCCAAAAACAAGAGTACCTTTAAAGCCATCAAAACATGAATGTTAAATGCTGATTAATCACACTTCAAAGCACAGCAGACAGATAAAGAGGTAGGAATTCAACAGTGAAGGTTGAGCCACACTTATTATAACTTCCTGTAACTCCCTTAGGTTCGGCTTTTTGAGCCCTCTAGCAGCCTGTAAGAGCTGTACACCGTAGGAGACACACCTCCAAATCTCTACTAGATGGAGTTTCAATGTGCAATAGGGCAACCAAAAACATTTGCCATTCCACATGGAAAATATTCAAAATGCTCTCTGATAATTCCAAATCTTTTATACATGATCAAAAAATGTATTTTAATCTATCTTTCAAGGCAGCTACCCTCAGAGGCTTTAACTATAAGCTTCATCTGACCTTGCCCTGCTCCCTATCTGATGTATCACACTTCATCTTTGTCTCCCCTCATTCCCAGAACTGGTGAGTCGCTTGCAGCCTGAGGTCAGAGGTATTTGCCTCTCCTTTCTGAACTTCCCTCATCTGTTCCCTTTCCTTCCTAAAGGTGGATTTAATTTTCCTAAAGCCAGGATATTATTTATATTTGTCCAATTACTGTACTTTGAATTTCACCTCATGAAAGTAAGTACTGTTCAACCATTCTGTCTCCTTCTAATTTTATACTTTTCTCAAGAGAATTTTAATTTTGACTGAAATTAATAGGTTATTCATCCTAGAACATCACACAGAAATCTCTTTAAATGCTTAATATCTTGATAGTTGTTTAATGCTATGTGTATACATAAAAGTTTTACAAAGACCTCAGCGGATCAATGTTACCACAGAGAGGAGTGTTACTTTTTTTTTTTTTTTTTTAGTCAAAATGTTATGCTCTTCACAAATTGTCTTCTATGCTTTATATGCCAATTAAGACCATATAAGCATAGTCTTTTCCAGATTTACTTCTGACCTAAAGGCTATTCTGGCAGTGGAGACCAAAGTTTTTGTTAATCATACCTTTTACATTCTTGTGGAGATATTTCTACAGCAACTTTCATCCCCTATCAAATATTTCATAATACCTAACTGAGAAGTGAAATACCAATTTTCATAAATTTAGCTTCAAAAACGCTTTCACAATGAAATATTTTCATAAATATTATCGTCCTCTATTGCATTCCCTTAGGGCTGAAACAATTTTTTTATTACTAACCACTAAGTCAAATACCAAGTGTCATAAATAGCCATAAAAATGCTTTAGTAGTTCTTTAGCAATTATTTAGTTTCAAAAAAAATCTTTCACCAGCTATTTTACCCCTTTAGTGATTGAATTTACAAAAATAATGTTGAAAGATGTATTTTTTTTATTATTTTCTGGCTGAGAAACCCATTAGCAGTTTTCATAGATCTAGCTTAAAAATTCCCTTAATAGCAATGTACTTTGAAAAAGCCTTTCATCCCCTATTTCACCTTCTTAGGAGTGGAGTTTTGGGCAATCCCTTCTTAAATGATGCCTAGAGTATAAGAACCACACCCTCTCCAAATTTCAAGCTTCTATCTTTAGTGCTTTGGGCTGGGCAATGATGAGTCAGTCAAACAGTCTGACCCTGTTTCACCTCATAGGCACTGAATTTCTAAAAACAGCGAAACTGGTATTCTTTCATCCCCAACTGAGAAACCAAACACCAATTTTGAAAGATTTAGCTGTAAAAATGTTTTGGCAATGAAATATTTTTGTAAAACATTTCATGCCCTATGTCATCCCCTGAGTTGTTGAATTTCAAAAACAGTGAAACACATAGCTTTTTTATTTTTAACTGAGATGCCAAATTTAAATTTTCATAGATTTAGCTTTACAATGCTTTCATAATAAAAATTTTTCATAAAAAAATCTCATCTCCTATTTCATCCCCTTAGAGGTTCAATTTCCCAAAATACTGAAACGAAGTCAAATATCAATGTTAATAGATGTAGCTTTAAAATACTTTTTGCAGTTCTTTAATAATGAGGTATTTTCAAAGAAAGCTTTCAACCACTATTTAACCCCCATGGGGTTAACTTTGCAAAAATACTGAAACATGCCCTTCTTTGTTTCTGACCAAGAAGCCAAATACCAATTTTCTTAGGTATACCTCAAAATTACCTTAACAGCACTATTTAAAACCAAACCTTTCATCCCCTATGTCACCCCTTAAATGTTGGAATTTCGAAAAATCCCTTCTTAAATGATGCCTACAAGATCAATACCTTCTCCAACTTTCAAGTATACATTCTGTGGTTTGGGCTGGACAACAATGAGTCAGTCATTCAGTCAGTAAGTCAGTCAGTTGCAACATTTATTTATTTATTTGTATATAGATTATAAAATACACATCCTGTAATGTTTTACTCATTACATTGTATATATATATATATATATATATATATATATATATATATATATATATATATATATATATATATATATATATATATATAATGTTATTCTAAATTTACATCTGTGTTCATTCCTTTTTCCTTTCACATTTATTATTCTTTATGTAGCATCACATACAATATTTAAATGTACTGTAAATGACAAGTCAGCACCATTATTTCATTTACATAAATACAATAGTCTGAAATTTCATGTATGCAGATTCCTATTTCATTGAAACAATACTTTTTAATCCTGATTGATGATGTTTAGCTCAAGTAGCACAGTTTTGCAAAATTAATGAATATAAAAGTCTAGAAAAACACTTAGTCTGATTATTGAAGTTTTAAACATGTGTGTAACTAATGATCTCTCACTTGGTTCATGAAATAATTAGATATTGATACTGTATATAATGTGATTGCAACATTGAAGCTTATATATATCTACATCTACACTCTATGGTTCAAATGGCTCTGAGCACTATGGGACTCAACTGCTGAGGTCATTAGTCCCCTAGAACTTAGAACTAGTTAAACCTAACTAACCTAAGGACATCACAAACATCCATGCCCGAGGCAGGATTCGAACCTGCAACCGTAGTGCATCTACACTCTGCAAGACCCTGTGAATTGCATGGTAGAGGGTACATCCCACAGCACCAGTTATTAGGGTTTTCGCCTTGTTCTATTCACATATAGAACATAGGAATAATGATTGTCTAAATGCCATAATGCATGCTCTAATCAATCTAATCTTGTTCCCATTTCCTAAAGGAGCAATATGCAGTTGGTTGTAGTATATTCCTAGTCATCACTTAAAACCAGTTTTTGAAATTTTGCAAGTAGTTTTTCTCAGGATTGTTTATGTCTGTCTTCAGGCGTATGCCAATTCAGTTTCTTCAGCATCTCTATGACACTCTGTCATGGATCAAACAAATCTGTGACCATGCATGCTGCCCTTCTCTTTATATGTTCCATACCCCCTGTTAGTCCTGTCTGGTATGAGTCATACACACTTGAGAGCATTCTAGTAGGAGTCACATAAGAGATCTGTAAGCAATCTCTTTTGTAGATTGATCCCATTTCCCCAGTGTTTTACTAAAAAAGGAAAGTCTACTACATGCTTTATTCATATGGAGCCTGTGAGATCCTTGCATTTCATAGTCCTACAAGCGTTACATCCAGGTATTTGTATGAGCACCCAGATCCCAACTATGACTCACTGATACTATAGTCATAGGATACAAAGTGCACAATTTTACATTTCTGAGCATTTAAAGCAAGCTGCCAATCATTGCAGCACTTTGAAATCTTATCAAGATTGAATGAATATTTATGCACCTTCTTAATATTAGATTAAATTAGTTTGTTTTCATTCCATAGACCCAAAAAATGAGATGAGTCTTCTGGGTGTGGAACATGTCAGAAAGTATGACATAAAAACATAAAACATTTGAATATAATACTTACTACCCTGATAATTTGTCAGGAGATAGTTGAAAATAAGTTAATAGAATGCAGTAAACTGGGACAGCTAATATTTACAGAATTAACTTTCAGACAGTACTTAATTTTAGACTACTGCATCATCTGCAAAATGTCTGAGGTTACTACATTACTATTAGGCTACTATGTAAATGATAGTAATTAAAATAATTAACCATCTTAGAACCAATTCTTGTAGTAATTGATAAAGAGATTGTTTTATGAAAATTAGATAGAGGAACTTTGAAATTGACAAACCTATTATACCCTGACCATGATGTCTCATGTGAAATTATTTAAATTAATTGTCTTTCTTTGTTGCTAACTCGTAACATGTATCCCAATAACACTTGAAAGTTGTTTACATTGCCATGATGTTATTTAAGTGTCCAAGGCCTCATCTGCACAAGTCAGTAGACTAGTTTGGGTCAGATCAGTTTCAGTTTCCAGAATGTCCAGTCAAGATTTTGCTCAGTTCGTCACAGTCATGTATTAACATTTATTACTGAAAAGTTAGGGAGTCAAAAATAAATCACTGAAGTTGAGAAAGAATAATGGCCATAGGAAAATCATTTACTAAGTCATAAGCATGGAACACAGCTACAAGAGATTCATCATGTAATCTCGTCAGTGAAGGCATACAATATGTTTAATTTATAATCAATAATAATGAACATTTCTCACTGAGCAAGTTAAGAACTAATGTTTTGATAAAATTTTTGCCTCTTCTTGAAGGCTATATCTGATTACTTGTGAGCACTAATATTCAGTACAAAGCAGGGCCAGCGATGGTGTGCCAAACATCACGTGGGTCAAGTGTGTGACACATCTAAGTTGGGACAACCCTATTCAGTTCTGCAGAATCATGGTGTCAGCCCTGTTTAGCCATTGCTGTTTGTTTCCCTTGTGAAGGATTTCCACAGGTCCAGTAGCCGTTCATATGAAAAGAGGCAGTCTACAAATCTAACATCACAGATCTTCAAATGAATGGGAATGACAGAAGACGAGGATCGGAATTCTCAGTATACAGGGTGTCCTATTTATCTTGACTACCCTAAATAACAGTTTGTCCAGATGCAAATTAAAAAATGTTTCAAGCAAATGTTATTTAGCCATCAGAGGGATCAATCAGCATGAATGCCTTTGTTGTAGCTTTGTTTTTTACAAAGATATGAACAGTGGTGTGACTTCTTTAAATGGCACCCTGTATTTTTTAGTACCATGTATTTTTTATTCAGTAATTCATTTCCTCTCCTAAAGACCTATTCAAAAATGTACCACAGTGTACCATTCACTGAAACACAACATTATTAATTACATAACACAACATTGATGCTCATAGGACTTAGTGCACATGGGTTTTTTTTATGCTAGGCAGTAGTGCGAGGCGTCCTGATGAACACTCACCAGTCGACGTGGACGCAGGGAAATCAGGATGTGCTCAGTGTAAAGACACTTCAGCTATCAAGATATTAGCAGTAAATTTTCTGAGTGTTCGGAATAAAGTTCCTGAATTTACTGCCCTCCAGGAAGCGTGTGGCGCGCAAATTATTCTCGGGACTGAGACCTGGCTGAACCCTGAAATAGGAAGTTCTGAAATATTTAGTGAGGGTTATAACGTGTATTGGAAAGACAGATTAGACACCATAGGAGGTGGTGTCTTCATTGCAGTTGACAAAAATATTGTGTCTACCGAGGTGGAAGTAGACTGTGATTGTGAAGTTATCTGGACATGTTTAACAGGGCTAGGAGAAATTAAGTTAATTGTTGGGTGTTATTACTGGCCACCAGGTTCCACCATGACAGTTCTAGAATCATTCAAAGGAAGTCTACACTCTGTATCGCAGAAGTACCCAGATCATGCTATATTAGTCGGAGGCGACTTCAACCTACCTACAAGGGAACCTCCCCACGCATCCCCCTCAGATTTAGTTATAAGTTGGCACAGTCGATAGGCCTTGATAAACTGAACACAGATCAATTGAGAAAACAGGAAGAAGTTGTGTGGAACTGTGAAAAAATAAGCAAAATATACGAACTGAATAGTCCATGGGCCACATAGGCAACATCATGGACGATCTGAGCCCAGGCGCGCCGTGGTCCCGTGGTAGCGTAAGCAGCTACGAAACGGGAGGTCCTTGGTTCAAGTCTTCCCTTGAGTGCAAAGTTTACTTTCTTTTTTTTTTCTTTTTTTTTTTTTGCATAGTTATTATCTGTACATTCGTTCATTGACGTCTCTGTTCACTGTAATTAGTTTAGTGTCTGTGTTTTGCGACCGCATCGCAAAACCGTGCGATTAGTAGACGAAAGGATGTGCGTCTCCAATGGGAACCGAAAACATTTGATCGCAAGGTCATAGGTCAACCGATTCCTCCACAGGAAAACACATATGATATATTTTATACGACACTGGTGATGGCATGTGCGACAGGAATATGTTGTCGACCCACCTAACTTGTACACTTGGCGAATGGGTAAAAACATTATTCTACCTTGCCCGATTTAGGTTTTCTTGTGGATGTGATAATCACTCCCAAAAAAGTGATGAAAACATAAGAGTTGGTCACATAAACTGAAAATAAAAAATTAAACTTTTCACTCGATGGAAGATTAGAACCAACGACCTTTCGTTCCGCAGCTGCTCACGTTACCACGAGACCACAGCGCTCCTATGTTCCCAGTGTCCTTGATGTTGCATATTTTCCCAAGAACTAATCAGTTTGTATGTTTTGCTTATTTTTTCACAGTTCCACACAACTTCTTCCTGTTTTCTCAATTGATCTGTGTTCAGTTTTTCAAGGCCTATCCACTGTGCCAACTTATAACTAAATCTGAGGGGGGTGCGATGGGGAGGTTCCCTTGCTAGTATAGACTGGGATGTCTATGGATTCATTACAGGTGGTAAATACAAGCTGTCGTGTGAATTACTTTTGAACACATTATCCAAAAATTGTCTTGAGCAGCTAAATTGATAGCCAATGCATAAAGGAAATATTTTAGATCTGGTAGCCACGAACAGACCAGACATCAACGATGTCAGTGTTGAAACAGGGATGAGTGATCATGATGTCATTACGACTATGGTTACAAAAGTTAAAAAGTCGGTCAAGAAGGCTAGGAGAGTGTTCTTACTAGTAAGAGCAGATAAGCAGTTGTTAGCATCCCACTTAGTAAATGAATCGACTTCATTTACTTCCGGTATGATGGACATGGAAGAATTATGGACAAATTTTAAACACATTGTAAATGTGTTGGAGAAATATGTGCTGAAAAAGTGGGTTATGGACAGAAGAGATCCACCGTGGTTTAACAGCGCAATTTGGAGAATGCTCAGGAAGCAAAGAATGTTGCACTTATGGTACAAGAAAGATCGGGAGCATGAGGACAGGCAAAAGTTAGTAGAGATTCATGCTGCTGTAAAAAGAGCGATGTGTGAAGCATACAACCATTACCACCGTCATACCTTAGCAAAAGATCTTGCTGAAAAGCCAAGGAAATTCTGGTCTTATGTAAAATCGGTAAGCGGGTCGAAGGCTTCCATCCAGTCACTCACTGATCAGTTTGGCCTGGCAATGGAAGACAGCAAAACAAAAGCTGAAATTTTAAATTTAGCATGTGAGAAATCTTTCACACAGGAGGATCATACAAACATACCGCCATTTGAGTCTCGTACAGATTCCCGTATGGCGGACATAGAGATAGACATCCCTGAGGTTGTGAAGCAGCTGAATGGATTGAAAATAAATAAATCACCAGGTCCTGATGGGATTCCAATTCGGTTCCACAGAGAGTACTCTACTGCATTGGCTCCTTACTTAGCTTGCATTTATCACGAATCTCTTGTCCAACATAAAGTACCGAGTGACTGGAAAAAAGCGCAGGTGACACCTGTACATAGGAAGGGTACAAGGACGGATCCTCAAAATTACAGACCAATATCCTTAACATCGTTTTGTTGCAGGATTCTCAAACATATTCTCAGTTTGAATGTAATGAATTTCCTTGAGACAGAGAAGTTGCTGTCCATTCATCAGCACGGCTTTAGAAAGCATTGCTCCTGTGAAATGCAACTCGCCCTTTTTTCACATGATATCTTGTGAACCATGGATGAAGAGTATTAGACGGATGCCATATTCCTTGACTTCCGGAAAGCGTTTGACTCGGTGCCCCATTGCAGACTCCTAACTAAGGTATGAGCATATGGGATTGGTTCCTAAATATGTGAGTGGCTTGAAGACTTCTTAAGTAATAGAACCCAGTATGTTGTCCTTGATGGTGAATGTTCATCGGAGGTGAGCGTATCATCTGGAGTGCCCCAGGGAAGTGTCGTAGGTCTGCTGTTGTTTTCTAACTACATAAATGATCTTTTGGATAGGGTGGATAGCAATGTGTGGCTGTTTGCTGATGATGCTGTGGTGTATGGGAAAGTGTCATCGTTGAGTGACTGTAGGAGGATACAAGATGACTTGGATTTGTGATTGGTGTAAGGAATGGCAGCTAACTCTAAATATAGATAAATGTAAATTAATGCAGATGAATAGGAAAAAGAATCCCATAATGTTTGAATACTCCATTAGTAGTGTAGCGCTTGACACAGTCATGTCAATTAAATATTTGGGTGTAACATTGCAGAGTGATATGTAGTGGGACAGGGATGTAATGGCAGTTGTGGGGAAGGTGGATAGTCGTCTTCGGTTCATTGGTAGAATTTTGGGAAGATGTGGTTCATCTGTAAAGGAGACCACTTATAAAACACTAATACGACCTATTCTTGAGTACTGCTTGAGCGTTTGGGATCCCATCAGGTCAGATTGAGGGAGGACATAGAAGGAATTCAGAGGCGGGCTGCTAGATTTGTTACTGACAGGTTTGATCATCATGCGAGTGTTATGGAAATGCTTCAGGAACTTGGGTGGGAGTCTCTGGAGGAGAGGAGGCATTCTTTTCGTGAATCGCTACTGAGGAAATTTAGAGAACCAGCATTTGAGGCTGACCGCAGTACAATTTTACTGCCGCCAACTTATATTCCGCAGAAAGACCACAAAGATAAGAGAGATTAGGGCTTGTACAGAGGCATATAGGCAGTCATTTTCCCCTCGTTGTGTTTGGGAGTGGAACAGGGAGAGAAGATGCTAGTTGTGGTATGAGGTACCCTCCGCCACGCACTGTATGGTGGGTTGCAGAGTATGTATGTAGATGTAGATGTAGGTACTTGGGGTAATGGAACACATCCACGTGTTGACATTGACAGAGGATAAATGTAAACATAAGTAGAATGCACACCCATCATTCTGTCAACCATCAACAGTTGAAGAGTTGTGTGAGTAGGATGTACACCAAGGAACAGAAGGTAGAAATGCTACTCATCTATGGGGAATGTAAGTTAGCAGAACAGTAATTGCAATACTGTTTTCTTATGTACAGATACATTTAGTACAGTAGTTTAGTCCTTTTAAATACTGTTGTGTGGAGTAGGCATACAGTAAAGGCTGTCCACTGCATCGACATGTTTCTTTTATTGTTGTTGTTGAAGGTAGGTGAAATGCTATGCAGGCAGCAGAACTGCACAGAGAGCAATATTCTGACAAGAACACATCTTCCCAAAGGATGTTTTCTCATCTTGTTGTGACATTTCAGGAAACGCACTTGCACAGATGAAGCTGCCAAAGTTATTGTTATCGCTTCTGTTGCTATGAATCCACATGGGAGTGCATGGCAGCTTTAACACAGATTGGAATTCCTAAAACCAGTGTACATCGTATTCTTACATGTCACCAGTTGCATCCTTACCATGTACACCTACATCAAGAATTGCATGGGAATGATTTCCAGAATCGTATACAGTTCTGTCAGTGGGCACAGCATCAAATACTCACCAACCTGAACTTCTTCTCCAATGTTCTATTTACCGATGAATGTTCCTTCTAAAACAAAGGACAGGTAAATACAAGGAACATGCATTATTGGTCGAGCGACAACCCACGATGGCTTAGACAGGTGGATCATCAGTGTCAATGGAGAGTTAATGTCTGGTACAACAATTATTGGTCCTTATTTCAAAAATGGTTCAAATGGCTCTGAGCACTATGGGACTCAACTGCTGAGGTCATTAGTCCCCTAGAACTTAGAACTAGTTAAACCTAACTAACCTAAGGACATCACAAACATCCATGCCCGAGGCAGGATTCGAACCTGCGACCGTAGCGGTCTTGCGGTTCCAGACTGCAGCGCCTTTAACCGCACGGCCACTTCGGCCGGCGGCCCTTATTTCATCAATGGTAGTCTAAACGGTACAGTGTTTACCAGCTTCTTCAGACGAATTCTTCCTCCTCTTGTGGATGAAGTGCCGCTAAGAACCAGAATGCTTATGTGGTATCAACACGATAGATGTCCAGCGCATGATGCCTTGTGTGCATGTTCTGAACTGAAGGTATCCTACCAGATGATTTGGTCAAGGAGGAACTGTTACTTGGCCTGCTAGGTCTCCTCATTTAAATCCTCTGGACTTTTTTCTTTGGGGATGCATTAAAGATGTTTTCTATCGCGATATTCCAACAACTCCAGAGGACATGCAGGCATGTATCATGCTTGCTTATATTTCTCTTCAGCAGGCAAAACTGGAAGTATTAAATAATTCTTTCATTCAATGAGTGCACAAGTGTGTCAGTGTCACCACTCTGAGCACCTTTTAATGTTCTACTCCTGGGCTATGGTACGGGAGATGGCAAATGGCTCTGAGCACTATGGAACTTAACTTCTGAGGTCATCAGTCCCCTAGAACTTAGAACTACTTAAACCTAACTAACCTAAGGACATCACACACATCCATGCCTGAGGCAGGATTCAAACCTGTGACCGTAGCAGTTGTTGGTTGTGCGGTTCCAGACTGTAGCGCCTAGAACCACTCGGCCACCCCGGCCCGCAGGTACGGGAGAGTCAAGTCAATTTTGTGTTATGTTTTTACTTGGTTTTCATTTGTTTTCTGACAACTCCAGCAAGTGGACAAGTTTGTGATCCTGGACTCATAGTCAATGCTGTGTTATATAATTAATAATGCTGTGTTTCAGTGAATAGTACACTTTGATACATTTTTTGATAGGTCTTTAGGAAATGAATTACCAAATAAAAAGTACAGGGTGCCATTTAAAAAAGTCATACCGCTGTTCATATCTTTGTAAAAATCAAAGCTACAATGAAGGCAATTATGCTGATTATTATGCTGGTTGATGTCCCTGTGGTGGCTAAAGGACATTTACTTGAAACATTTTGTAATTTGTATCTGGACAAACAGTTATTTAGAGTGGTCAAGATAAATTGGACACCCTGTATATTATGCAGTTGCATAAGCAATGGGTACTGCAGATTTATGAAATGATATTACAATGCTACACAAAAAGAATTTAAAGACTTCATTGACAATGAAAAAACAAAAAAATATAATAACTGGCAGACACAATTCACTGTTCTGTACACCAAGAAGCACTTTATGCTAAAGTTGCAGGTATGCAGCATGTGAAGAAACTGGTGGTCTGAATTGTAAAATTTCTGAAGTCTGAAGTGTAACACATCATTTTTCATATGATTTCAATGCTAATTTGAATCACTTTATTAAATGTTATGTTGTTAGGTATTGTTGTTGTTGTTGTTGTGCTCTTTGGTCCAAAGACTAGTTTGATGCAGCTCTCCATGCTACTCTATCCTGTGCAAGCCTCCTCATCTCTGAGAAAGTGCTGCAACCTACATCCTTCTGAATCTGCTTACTGTATTCATCTCTTGGTCTCCCTCTACAATTTTTACCCCCACACTTTCCTCCAGCACTAAATTGGTGATCCCCTGATGCCTCAGAATGGGTCAGAATCAGAATCAGAATTGTCTCACAACATACAAGTTAAATCATTGATTTTATGTACAGGAGACCCATTAGCTTATTAATGTGATAAATTATATATGGAATACAATATTTTTATATAATCACAGTAAAATCTGAGTATTATTTATTATTATTGTTTTTATCCTGCTCAGATGGTCATTTCATTAAAAAATTCATCAACAGAGTAATAACATTTCTGCACCAGGGTGCTATACAATTCTCTTTCTACTGCCTTAGTTTGGACCTTTCTAAAATTTGTGTCTTTCAGTTTATTGTAAACTTTCATTCCCATATAATGTGGAGTCTGCGCAAAAAGATTAAGCCTGTGTGTAGGCAGCATGAAGCTTTCTTTGTTTCTAGTTTTGTAACTATGCTGGAAATTATTTGACAAGAAGAGTTTAGGGTTATTACTTGTGAAAAGAATTATTTCATACAGATACAATGAGGGAACACTTAGTTCTTAAGATCTCTTAATAAACGCTAACAAGATTCTCTTGGCTTTATACTGCATATGTTTCTGATAATTTTTTTCTGCAAAGTTAATATTTTTGTCATGTTGCTAGCATTCCCCCAGAAGACAATACTGTATCTCACTACTGACTCAAAGTAACTACGGTATAATACTTTCTTTGTGTCTATGCTAGTGATGTTGGCTAAGAGTGTCATAGCAAACCCCAGGCGGTTTAGTTTATTTTTTAGATAATCTATGTGTGAGGCCCATGATAGGTTTCTGTCCAATCGCATTCCTAAGAATTTAAAATGCTCTGCATCATTTAGCTCCTGCCTTCTGTGCATAATGTGAATATCATTTATTCATGACTGCTTTGACTTAAATTCCATCAGCTGTGTTTTTGAAATATTTAGCTTTAAGCCATTGAGATAGAACCAAACATCTAGGTTTTCTAGGGTTTGTAAGACATTTTTAGGAATTTCTTCTGTGTTTTTATTTTCTACCAGTACTGATGTGTCATCAGCAAATAAAACTGAACGATAATTTATATTTATGGGCAAGTCATTTACATAAAAAAGAAAGAGGATGGGGCCCAGAATTGACCGACCAATTGATCCCTTCTTCTAGTCAGGTTGTACCACTAATTTCTCTTCACCCCAATTCCATTCAATACCTCTTCTTAGTTATATGATCTAGCCATCTAATTTTCAATATTCTTCTGGGGCACCATACTTCGAAAGCTTCTATTCTTTTAATCTCTTCTTGTCTAAACTGCTTTTGTCCATGTTTCAGTTCCATATATGGCAACACTCTATACAGATACTTTCAGAAACAATTTCCTGACACTTAAATCTATACCCAGTGTTAACAAATTTCTCTTTTTCAGAAATGCTTTTCTTCCCATTGACAGTCTACATTTTATATCATCCCCACTTTGACCATCATCAGGTATTTTGCTTCCCAAATAGCAAAACACATCTACTAGTTTAAGTGTTTCATTTCCTAAGTTAATTTCCTCAACATCACCTGACTTTATTTGACTACATTCAATTATCCTCATTTTGCTTTCATTGATGTTCATCTTATATCCTCTTTTCAAGACACTGTCAATCTTGTTCAACTGTTCTTCCAAGTCCTTTGCTGCCTCTGACAGCATAACAGTGTCATTGGAAAACCTCAAAGTTTTCATTTGTTCTCCCTGGACTTTTAATTCCTGCTCCAAATACCTATATATGTATCATCATCTTTTGAGTTCTGATTTCAATACCTTCATATTGAAGTATTCACTAATAGTATGTCCATTGACTGGTAGGAACATGTACTGATGATTTGTTTAGTTGCAGTTGTCACTATTCATTTAGAAAAAACTGGATGACAAAAAAGCATCAAATATACTCTATTTTATACTGTTAGAACTTTGTCTGTCATACTGTCAACTTGGTATACTATTGAGCTGTCAACCAGATTACAACTGTGAGCTGGACTGAGACTCAACCTCAGGACCTTTTTCCTTTTGCGGGCAAGTGCTCTTCTGACGGCCTACACAAACACAACTTGAGACCTGTCATCACAGTTTTACTTCTGCCAGTTCTGTGAGGGCGGACCAAGACTCAAACTCAGGAGCAGTGTCTTTCACAGAAAAGTGCTCTATTGACAGAGCTACTCAAGCATAAGTCATGGCCATCCTCACAATTTTACATTAGCCACCATTGTGGGGATGGGTTGTTAGCCATACTTGGATAGCTCAGTTAGCAAAGCAGTTGCCTGAAAAAGACACAGCTTCTGAGTTTGAGTCTCGTTATGGCACACAGTTTTAATGTGCCATGCAGTTTCATATCAGGAAACACTTCACTGCAGAGTGAAAACTTCATTCGGCAATACTACTGTTTAACATAACATCTAGTTGCTTCATAATTACTGTAATTCACAATATAAAACTAAAATCAGAATGTAAACAAAATGTTTATGGTACTGGATTAGGTATTGAAATTCTGTCTACATTAAAAAATTATGTATTCATATTTGAAGCAGGAAACATGAAAGCAATACTTAGGATGAAGTAGTTACATTGCAGTTAACAAACATGTAATCAGTAAAGTTTATTTGTATCATTTCACTTACTTTTCCATGAATATGACAGATATGTATCCTATTTCATGTATGTCAATTGTAACCACCAAATGATAACATTTTCTCTAATTCTGAACAACTTCTGTGATTGTAATCAGGAAAATTACTATATGTAACAATGTTCTGATTGTCAGCAAATGTATATAAGACCTGTGAGAAATCACCTGAGATGAGCCAGTACAATGTGAGAATTTGAGTGGCACTGTGTTATGTAACTTCAAGTCAAGAAATTAAAAAAAAGTTTAGAGTTCTAAATTTGAATACACCTAAATCACTTTTTGATCTCTCACATTATTGGAGAACCATGGTGTTTTCTGGCATAATTTAACTTAAGAAATTTACAGAAAGAATCAACTGCAACAGGGCAATGAAGAGAAGTCAAGTTCACACTAACTTTTTTTAACAATGTGAGTTATACCTATCCAACTTCAGGAACTTTTATATCAACTACCTTCTTCACAATTGATATTCATAAAGGCTTTTACTTTGGTTCATTCATTTTTTGACAATTATTATCCCCAGCAAGGCAGTTATACCACAACTCACGAGCATTATTCTAATGTCAACTGCAACAGTTTTTGAGAGAAATGAATGAAAAGTATGGAGCCTTTACATATTACTGTGAAGTACGTTGGTTAAGTCAAGGAGCATATCTGGTATCATTTCTTGATTTAAAACTCACTACTGTTGAATTTGTGAAGGAAAAAAGGCTGCAGGAATCAAAATTAGAAAGCCTAGAATGGATTGTAGACCTTGCATTTTAAGTGGATTTAACTGCACACTTCCCACATTAAGACATTGCAAGGTGAGAAACAACTTCTTTTCCTAATATGGGGATGCATTTAAAAAGAAAATCACATTATAGGAAGAACACATTCTGCCAAACACAGTCCTGTTCCCTAATCTCACTGCTGTTAATGAAAACATGAGGTCTGAAGAATTCATTGTGGCCTTGAAAGAATTACAGTGATAGTTTCCCAAACATTTTGAGGACACTGCCAGTCTTACAATTGTTTCTGAACTGTTTGCCATTTTAGTTGAAAGTAGCCTGTGATGAGCACATGTAACTGACTGATGTGCAAGGTAATTCATGTTTTTAAATTAAAACTGCCAAGGACATCCGCACTGCTTTCCTCATATGTATCCATAATGAGACTGCAAAAATCTACATCATTCCAATAAACATATTTGTGTGAAAGACTTTTTTTTTAATAATTAAACTAAATAAGTTATGATTACATGGGACACTGAGTACACAAATCTGTGAAATCGTTTGTATTTGTCTGTGTGCTGGCAGTTTGTCCCAGATAAACATTATGTCTTCAGCATCACAAAAATAGTTAAATAATACTGAAAATTTGTTTTGTCTCTGATCTATGTTGTTGAGGAATGTGAAATAAAAAACAAAACCAAGTCATGTGGAGTGCAACTGCACTCCCATTTAAGTTTTGCACATTTTCCCCTCTTCCCCCTCCTCATGCTCAGGCAGCATGGCATGATGGTGGGGAAGTGTGCACCGAGGCTGGATACTATGGCACTCATGCCAGAGCATGATTCATGAGCTGATTTCTTTGTCCACTTGTGATGTAGAGTGTAATGCTAAAGACAAAATCTGAATTGTTACTAACTGAGAATAGGTTTACATTTCATGTGGTAGGTGTCCATGAAGGATTTGATGCCAGGGGTGTTCAGAGACAGTATTCAAAGATTGTGTTTATATTGCTGTATGGTGAATATTGTTTTAGAGATGTTGCTGGAAATGTCATCTGCTTACATTAAAACACAACTAGCATCTGCATGCTAATGACTGTCTAATAAATTCAAACCAACCAGGTATTTTAAAAAAATGGGAATAAATGTTGTCTAAATGTTTTCTGACATCAACAATAAAGAGTGGTGGGCTACTGACATGCTAAAACCTTAATCACTGTCAGACTGCTAATAGGACAACCTCCAACTTTACCAGTTGCACTTCATGGAGAAATACATGGTAATCTCCTACACCAGGTAGAAGATATAGCCCAATCAGATGGTCATGAATAAACCAGCTCACACATTTATGGTTAATCTATGTTGATGATGGAACACATGAGTTGCCTTGGAACACATGAGTTGCCTTAGAATTTTCCACCTCCCAGGCATTCCTACTGTGAGTGTTGAATATTCTTTCCCTTGTGAAGGCAGTTTCGTAACTAAACAAAACACATGTTTGGATGTTAGAGGTGTCTACAATTTGGTGTAGATACCATTTGAAGGATTCCATACACTGCAGAAAGTCATCAGCAGATAGGTATTGTACCCTTGAATGGATGCATGCCTGTCTTGTGCAGGATATTCCACACATTGGCATTCTTGGTATTTAGTTCCCGGGCTATGGTTATGTGCTGGAGCTGAAATTTTCTTCAGTTCACTGTAAAACAGCTTCCTGAAACTGAACAGTTTATGCACCAATTTCCATAGGTCTAGTCTAAGGAATCCTGTTTTACAAAGACTGTCATAAATTCTCTGAAATGTGACATGATTTGGTAACCTCCTCCCTGGAAATCTTTCTTCTCACAGATACCTTGCTGCTTGACTGTGGCATCATGCTTCCCCATAAATGAGACACTATCAGCCAATCAGCCAACTTGGACATTGTAATCATCCTTCAAGAACCTGTAAAAATCAATAGATCCTTTCGTATGAAACCAACATATCATAAATAACAATAATGTAATCAGACCATGCATGACAGTGCATGGTACCAATACGTTTGAAAATGACAGACAGTCATGTCTCATATTCTGTTGACCTGGAGATAAGGGTCACTTCCTCTAGCCCACGCAAATTGAGCAAATTGGTTGCTTCCTTAGCATTATGAGTGGTCTATGGTGTGTGCCTTTGGTAACTTATAAACACACCATTTGTTCATATGTGTTTCCTGAGAAAACCTGCCAAAACATGATTTTTGGGTACCAAAAGAACAAATTGTGCAGATGGCCACTTCTATAATTTCTATTTTTGGAAAATTGTCAAAAGTATTACCATGCGTTGTTAAAACAATGATCTTGGGAAGGAAGGAAGGGAGGTTGGGTTTAATGTCACTCTGACATTGAGGGCATTAGAGATGGAGCACAAGCTCAAATTATGTCAAGGATGGGGATGGAAATCAGCTATGTCCCTTGAAAGCATTTGCGTGGAGTGATTTAGGGAAATCAGGGAAAACCTAAATCTGGGTGGCCAGATGCAGGTTTGAACTGCCACCCATCTGAATGTGAGTCCAGTGTACTAACCACTGTGCCATCTCAACTGGTGATGCTTCTCAGGAACCCTGAATTTTTTTCAGTATCATTATCTGTTACCATACTTATGCAAATAAAATACACATGTGATGTCCAGTCTGAGGCAAAGATGTAGTTTTAACAGACTTAGTGAATCATGTCAAGTTTTTAGGATCATTGCAAGGTTTCTGAGATCACCAAACTATGTTTCTAGTCAGCATTTTTTCACAAATAAAACTCTATGATACGCTGTCTCAGTATAATGGTCACTTCATGCCTATACAAATATGCTCAAAGTGGTACTGCAGTGACAAAAAGTTGGCTAAAAAGGGTCTTAATGTACCTGAAAATAACTTAAAATGTTTTCCAAAAATTATGTGAAACTGGAAAGGCAGAATATTCAGTAAAATATTTCAAGTAAAATTTTTACCCTTTTAAGATACAAATCATAAGCTAGGTGTTTTCAATGAATTGCAATCAATGAGAAAAGTTTCCAGAAGAAATATTCAGTCTATGGATCTGCAATGTATCCAGACAAAATATGAAACAAACAATTTTCTGTTAACCTTATATTATGCGTAAAATATTTGTTGTTTATACATGTCAAAATATATAAATATGTCAAAGGACATAAATGAACTGTCAAAACTTTATACCTATAGAATTTGATTTACAGCACACCCTGCTATAGTAAAGAAAAGAAGGGAACCAGGGAACCAGCAGAAATAATCTCCAGCTGGAGCACAAACAAAGGTGCATATATTCTTCTTTAAAAAGATTCTGACAGAAAAGTGTGGAACCAGTTGCTTCAGTCCCCACTCTGCTTTCCTCACCAAAAATGTTGGCATGTAAACATATTCACACTACTTGTGCTGAAAGTGAGTAGCAGAGATATGGTGACAGTAGATGTGAGATGAGACAGTGCCAGTGGGAGAGAAAGAGAGAGCAGGTGGTGATACTAGTCAAGAGAAAATGTCAGTGAAAGAGAAAGAGGCAGAGACAGAACCAGTGGGAGCCAAAGAGAGAGGAGACATTGATGGTCAATGAGAGACAGTGGTAACAAGATAGAAAGAAAAATGAATGGATGTTTGCCGTGGGAGCAAAAGAGAGAGGATGCAGTGGAAATGAAAAACATAGATAACTGAAGACAATATAGAGGCTTGAAATGTCTAAGCTCTCCCATACCCCTGAACTTTAACATGTAGACATAGGGGAGGGCACATTTTGGCGTTTTGGATTGACATTTTGAACACAGGGGATATAAGGGCAAAAGTATGTTGGAACCCCCCCCCCCCCCCCGCTTCAGAATTTTTGAGCTGCTGAGGTATAGTGCAGACAGTGGTATTGGGAAAGAAAGACAAAAGGAGAAAGTGTAAGTGAGAAAAGACACAGTAGCAATGGGATGTACTGCAATCAATTGGAGAAAAACAATACAGTGGGAGAGAGACATAAATAGACAATGGCAGTGAGAGGCTGATGCTGAGAAGAAAGGATTAACTACAAAGAGTGACAGGGTAAAAGTATTTAGGATGTTCTGTGTTAAAAAATAATGAATATGTTTGTGTACCAACATTTTTTGTGAGGGAGGCAGAATGAGGATTGAGGTAACTGTTTCATCACTTAAATGTCACAATCTTTTAAAAAGGAACATATTCACCTTTTTATGCTCTGATAGGAGCATTTTTGGCTGGTTGTTTATCCAAGGATATGGACGCTGCAATTAGTAATTAAAACTTAAACTTGCTAGCAATAAGATGTAATTGTGTTCCTTGTCAGATTATGTCAGCGTGTTGCATCCAAATTTGTTGAAACAACTGAGAACTTAGGCCCAAGGAAAGTTCAGCATCAAACCTTTCAAGGACTGTTTGCAGAGAAGTGATGCACCTGTGACTTGTGTGTTACATAGCAAAAGTATTTTGTCTTACCTCCTCTAATATCTCTACAAATTTGTACACCTTGTTTCTTTATCCTAGTTAATGGATACCTCAGAGTATATAAAATGTCCTGGATGAAATACAGTGCTGCATTAAATGTGAATTTAAGATCAGCTTGTTGGATAACTCACATTCTACTGAATATCATTGTAAGGACTCTTAAATCTGATATATTTGTTGTAATAACATAAACAGTATTAGCAATTTAAGATCCTAATATTTCATATCTTTAAGCACATCTAGTGTGTTACATTTCTTTTAAAGGTTCACTTCCATGGACTATATTGATTAGGACTCATGTAGTATGAATGAGCCACTATCGGTGTCCTGTAAATGAATCAGTAAAATGTTTGAAAATGATGTTTCAGCTTGTATGCTCAGTATTTTTCCAATGTCTATAGATGTGACTATGCCATTGATGTTAAACTATACTGTTAAAATTTACATGAGAACATTTGAGACAAGAAAAGAAAATATTCATTGTGTTACTGACAGCTGCTAAATAAAGTGGTGAGATTTCGCACTCATTCAGTAATATAAGTGGTTATATTCAGCAGTACTCATAGTAGTAATCAGGAAAAGCTGACAGTTATAATACAAAGCCACTCCATGAATTTCATTACTCACTTAATTGTAGACTCTTCCTTTCTTTCTCTTAGGTAACTCAGTCTTGCTCTCAAAAATAAAGCGTGAATCTGCAAGTTCAACACACTCTTGTAATTTAGGCACACACTCTGCTAAATCTCCATAAACATCTGAACAACGATAGGCTCGCTTGATGTGGAGAGATTCATAGCAATCCATTAATGTGTCTCCATCAGATAAGCAGTTTCCTCCAGGTTTCTGACATTTTTGCAGTTTCATGGCCCCATTTATGATGTCTCCATCACACTGATTCTGTGTTGTACTATCATTAGTAGGCCGTCCGACTACTGTTTGCACATTCATGTTACCCATGCTTGCATAAATGTGAATACTTGCTTCTACTGATTGTAGCATGGTTCCATCAGTAATGCGTATTAATTCTGCTATGTACACAGGACAGCGGTCTTCACTGGCAAGACATTCATATTCTTTGCCAAATAATTCTACACAGCGCTGTGCCTCAGCTCCTTTCAGAGAAGCAGAACAAAGTGCAACTACCTGTAAAAAGTTGGCACCTATGGCTCCTTCAATTACCCCATCTGGAACATTAATATTATTGTTTTCATACTTGTTATTTTTAAATATACTTTCACATACACATAAAATCGTACATACCAACCCACTTACAAAAAAATTCATGAATGAAGAGAGAGAGATGAAAGAAGAACAGAAGTAATACTAAAGAAAATGTAATAGAAGAAAGGGGAGAGGGAAGGCAAGAGTAAAGTAGCAAAAACCGAAAAGCTACATTCTATACACAGAACAAAAAAAAAAAGAAAGCAAAACTGATCTCAAGTACTATTAAACAAGAAATAAACAAAATAAATCAATTGTGATACAAATTCAGTTCTTGGACAATTGTCTACTCTCAGTTATAACAAATTGAAAATATTGGTCATGAAGTTCACTCATTACTTTCTAACAGTCACAGTCAACAAATAACTCATAGAAATGGATCAAATGTAACTTCATTAGATGTTCTCCTTCAGATACTCTATATGTCACCATGCAACATGCAACCATTAAAAGACTACAGTTTTTAAAATTTTTTTGAATGCTACACTGATTGCCTCCACCATTACAACATTAGGAATGATAATAAATAATGAAACTGTAATTACTGTGTGTGTATAGTATAATAGGATAAAAACATTATTAAATTTGCAAGTGATTTAGAGATACACATGTTGCAAAATTTAGTACACGGAACTGCCATATCTAATAGCAGCAACAGTTCTAAGCCAGCTGAGCATCAACTCAGACTTGGATGACAGACATAGGTAACTCACATATAATGATGCTTCAAATCTAGCATAGAGTTCATCAGTCATAGTGGCTGGTGTGTGGTTGTGTACCAGTCACTTGGCAACCCATGATCAAATGTTTTCAATTGGTGAGGGGTATGAAGCAAGTGCTAGCAAAGGCACAGTTGAACACCCTCTGCAGCATGGAAAACATGTAGTGCTGTGTTGTCTTTTTGAAAGACAACATAAATGTGACCTCAAGGACAGGGCACAGTCACTGCCTTAAACATAGCAGAAATGAAACACCTGTTGTCCAACTTACTGGCTATGCAAAACGGTGGTGATCATGTTGTGTACCCACAGGCAACCCACACTAGTATTCTAGTGATTGCTGATAATGAATGCCACCTGATAACATTTGCTCTCCTCATACCATAACACACATGAAAATGTGCACTAGAAAGCTGTATGTAGAACTGGAATGCATTTTAAATGTGTTACTCCTGTGTTCAGTGTTTTGGGTGCACCACTGCCGTGCACCTCTCACTGGTGCTTTATCAAGAGAAAATGTAATGGTGGTCCATTGTGCACAATAAGTCATCAGCACTGTCTGTGTGGGTACTTGTTTTCCTGCAAACAAGCCCATTTCCTGACTGAAAGTAAGTGATGTAGCTTTGTAATAGTGCCCAGCCGAATAACAATATGTTTGCTGTACTAGTTGCAGCAAACTAGCCTGCAGTGACAGCCAAAAAATGTTTGTAAGGACTTTGTATGAAACTCAACATAGTTTTGTGTGCTTCCTGGTTCAATTAATTTACATTATTGCATTCTATGGTTCCTGGTGTTATAATCCATTAATAACTTCTGAATGGCAAAATCTCAACATGTATAACCCAAACAGCCTAATACATGACCATGAAACAAGATCTTGTCACCACCTCCATCTAGATAGAAAGAACAAGGCAAAGACGCAAAAAAGTATATTTTATAATGGGGTAAAAGTGTATAACAAATTACCACAAGAAATTAAAGAAATAAATGAGCCCATCACTTTCAGACAAAAGCTTAAAACCTTCTTAGTAAGTAAAAGTTGTTATACTGTAAAAGAATATTTAACATAGATGTAGATTATTAGCAACATATGACATTATCACCTTTGGTGATGTAATTATAAATGTGTGTATGACTAGTTATAAAAACTACACAAAATATGAGAAATCTGTTTCATTGTAAATGTAAATGTGTGCTCATGTATTATAAACTGACAAAATCCATAAAATATATATTGTTCCATGTATGAAATAAAAAATAAATAAAAAAACATGTACCAGTTCTTTGTGCACATTTTTTTTACTTTAAAATATTAACCAAGAAAATGTTTGCTATTTATTACAATTCACAGTTTTAAGCAGTTCCCCTTAGAATATTAAAACATTCAAAATTAAACTGGTTATAATGTTCTTTTTTAATTTTCATTCTCTTAATTTTGGAAACTAAAGTGGGATCCTGATGACCCCCATTATACCAGAAATGCAAAAAAAAACTTTAATATACTAGTTACAAGTTGTCTCTGTGGATCTCTTCCTGAGAAATGACTCTGATGTATGTCTTAAGATTTCCTGGTGAATCAACTGTTTGTATTGCTCTCATGTGTCCATCCGGGTGCAGTATAGTGTAACATACCACTTTCTTAAAGTGGTGTATTGTACAATGAACTTATGGCTGAAGAATGATGATCTTTGACTATGGAATAAAATTTATTTAATGTAGTTCAGAAGGTGGGCCACACTTTTTGAGCATGGGTTCCTCTGTATGTTCATTTTAACTGAACTGCGGTGGAGAAAGCATTACTGCTGCATGGGGTAATGCTGTCAGTGGCTTTCTTTTGGTCACACTTGCCGTTCTTAATGTTTTCTTTGTGCAGTGGACCCCTGCCTTAGATTGTCACTGGCCTCCATGGAAGAAGAAGGCCATGGCAATGTGGCAATGCATGAAAATGTCACAGAATGGAAGAATTTCAAGTTAGTAGGATCAGCTATGTATCGTGACTCTGATTTTTGATAATGTATTTGAAATACACTTCTCAAGCAGACAGCACTCTTATTTTTTGAAACTGTTTCCTGACTGTAAACAGTTGTTATAAATCTGATTTACAAAAGAAGAAAGTTCTATCATTTAGTAGTGTGGATAGTAATAGTCCATTGTTGAGTTCTAAGCACTCAGCAGCGTGCCAAGAGAAAGAGACAAGTCAGTGATATGAGGCATGCATGATATAGCTGGACACCAATTTGAAGAGAAAGAGAGAGACAGAGAGAGAGATATGTTTTAAAGTCAAGACACAGATAATGAGAACTAGGTGTTTTGACCTTAGAATTCTACCCTCCAGCTGATGTATTGCATTATTCAGCAAATTGTCATGGAGAGCTCAATAAACATATCAGCAGTCATTATGTAACATGATATTTTGATTGTGTACCTTGCCAACATCCTCAGCTGATACCTGTACAATGAGTGTCTTTGCTACATCATGCCTCCTTTATCCTCTTACCACTCCCTACCACTTGCCTCATCACACAGCTGCATTCTACATTTGGTGGAGTGCTGAGAGGATGTGATCGATGAATGCTGGGCCCAACTTCCCATCCCTCAGTGCTTCTGCTACTCCTGTCAGGCACAAAACTCACTCTTGTCTGACACTGTGACTCTGTTGGCTCAGCACTGGGTTAAGCCACTGTCTTTATTGATCAGGCCAATGGTCAATTTTATTTCAACAGCCTCTTTTACAATTAAGTCTAAAAAATCATGTTTGCCTTAGCATTTCCATTTTTTCATATATCATTGAGTCCCTGTTGCTATGCAATGTTCTGCAACTGCAGCTGAAGATTTTGTTGGTTGCTTGAGTTCAGTGTGTCTTCTGCATTTCTGGAACCTTTCTTTGCCTCTCTATATAGTCTGGTCAGTGTATGCCTTAGTGTATTTGTGTGGAATACAGTGGACACTCGGTTTATGGAGCCCAGAGTCATCATTCTCTGTCCATATTAGAGCATGCATTTTTAAAGTTGGATGAAAGTGAGGATAGAGGTGTTGAGTGGCAACACTCCCTGTCAGAGATTACAGTCCTTGAATTAATAACACTCTTGTTCTTTGGTGAATTGCATTATCTTTTCTCTTTGTCTTTTGATGTGTTATCTAGTGACTTCCATGTTTGCTACACATTGGTAATTTGAGTGTATTGAAGTGTATCAATGAACAGAGTACCACACCATTATTCAGAGTGCTTCCTGAGTGGAGTCCCTATAGTGGTTATCTCAGAAACTGCAACAGATTTAGACTTCACCTTCGTAGTGTGCTCTAGGTCTCCGGTGCCTACAACTACTATTGAAATTCTACAAGAATACTCTTCACTCAAATACTTCAGAGAAAGCCCTTCCAGTGTCAATGAACAAACATCTTCAGTTCACCTGAACAACACATGGTAGAAGTGAAACATAAAAGTGTTGAGCTGAAGCATTAATTCATTGACAATGCTTGGACAGAGACTAGTCAAAGTCACACCCGAAGAACCTAGTGTTACATGTCACCAGCATTCAGCTCAGATAACAAGTGCAGGACAATGCACTGAAGACACATGGATAATTTCCCATTCTTCCATACTGAGTCCATTCCAATCAAACCCGCAATACACAATCAAGCCAGCTGGGCCTCAAGAGGTGTGTTCAAACTTTGCTTCTGCACCACAAATGTATCATGAGCTTGGACTATGCACGTCATCACAGTGCAATATGGACATCGATGCAGTTCCATTATGACCCAATGCCCTACCTAAATTACTGGAATTTCAACCAGAACACACTGGATTGTGGTTTCAAATGCCTGAACTTATTTTACAAAGCCACAGAATTGTGAAAGACACACCAAAATTTGTGGCCTTACTGAGTAACACTGCAAACTGTGCTCATGTAATCAGCACTATCATCCATACTCTGCCAACCAATGGAAAATTTAAAATTTCAAAATTGGCGCCACTTCAACAACCTGCCAATACACCTCAGCAACAGCTGTGTCAGGTTATTTATGAAGAAAGAGTGGCTAGTAAAACACTTTTGCAATTATGGCAGCACCCATGAGAGGCTGTCTCTCCAGGCATCATGTTGGACAACACTCTTTGCTCATTCTGGTTACTAAAACTACCTCCACAAATTCAATGCACATTGATTTCAAGGGAACATAATTTGTCCTAGGACATTAATTTGTGTTTAGCTGATAGAATTGTGCAATTCCATAACAATGATGGGGCACATAAAATGGTGATATAAGACACTTTGCAGAAATTTGATGGCCACACAAGGTTTTCAATGGATAGTGAGAGACTCTGAGCCCTAAGCGTTCTCACAAATACTTCAGACAGCTCTTAACTTATGTACACTGACCTGCAGCTAGCTGGGGAGATGATGCCCACAGTGGATAATGATACTCCATATGTCAAGCAAGACAATGTCGCAACAGTGGTGTTGGTTCCATGGCCATTTTGGTGAGGAAGCACACAACTGGTCACAACCCTGTGACTTTACAGAACTTTAGAAGTGACCACAGTAGGAATTGAATCAATTAAGTATTGGAAGCAGCAGTCAGACTATTTTCATTCAGCTTACAATAGTAGATACAAGGCTTTATGTAAGGCACTACACCTCTAAAAGACTCTTCCTAACTGCCACTGTCTCTACAGTGAGCACATTACCTGCTTGTTTATTTAAATCAATGTGTGAAATGTCAGGTACTCTCCTACATGCCATCAATGGCATCCCCATCAAGCATTTCAGAACAATGGAACAGACAGTGGACACAGGCCTACATGAGAAATGTTCTTGGCAGTTTGTTATAGCTGACATGTGTGACCCCCAATACTGGGGGCAGATTTCCTATAGAATTTCCACCTTTACCCCAACTTGACTGTAGGGTTCCTTCATCAGACCATTGGTAAAGAATCTGTGCCAGGCGTATTGGCTCGACCTCTGACAGGCAAAACAATTACTACCCATCATGACACACAATGAACTCTGGAGCAAGACTTCTGTATATGATCAAGAAATAAGACGAAACAAAAAGAGAAACAGCTTCTATGCTCACAGAAAGTCTGTCTCAATAGAAAAATGACATCTGTTAGGAACTGACCTGAACAACAAACAAGCTCATCTCACTCACTTACAACAACATCAGAAGTTACATCATCGTCAGCAGCAGCAGCAACAGCAACATCCACATCAGCAGAATCACTCAGATTTTCAGTAGTCCTCAGGGACCTCTATACATTTTCTATACATGCATCACTGGATGTCAGTGTGACGTACAATACTGCCAGTCTGCAAGCTACCCCTGCAAGTGGTACCCCTGCCACCCCCATATGGTGTATGCATACTGAGCAACGAGAAGTAAATCACAACACTATTCACTGAATCATTACCATTCCAGAGTCATCAAGTTCATTACAAAGCATGGCACATGATGCCTGACAGACTACACACTGCTAAAAATGTAGCAGACAAAATGATAAGGGCCGAGATTGTCAGACTGTCAGGAAGTTCATGGGCATCACTGATCCATTAGGTGCCAAAGAAATAAACTTCTTATAGACTGTGCGGTCACTGCTGGTCACTGAACACAAGTACGATACCCAATCAGTACCCCATGCCTAACACATAAAACTTTTCACATGCCTGATTGTGTTACCACCTTTAGCATCATACACTGCCAAAAAGTGTATATACAGATTTCCATGGCAAATTAAGACATACGCAAAACTGCCATAATTCCATTGTTTGGATTATATGAATTTCTATTCATGCTATACAACTTGACAAAGTACTGTTACAATCCCTTTTCTGTTTCTCATAATCTATCAATTCTGGCTTTCTCGTATCACCACTAGAGCACAATAAACATCTTAGCTGTAACTCTGGCATCTAGAAAAGCAGGGTGTTGTGATTAGTAGTGACAAATGCCAGATCTGACAGAGAGAAGTTACATTCCTTGGTAACTCAGTCAGTGACATGAGAATTCATCCTACAGCAGAAAGGATTGAAATATTATGCTCACGCCCAAATCCCAGCAGCTATCACGAATTAAGGAGACTTCTTGGTGCTATTAACTTTTATAGAAGACATTTTCCCCAAGATGTGGTGATACACACTAGTTGAAAAAACAAGCATGGCAACAAAGCTTGTACATAAACAACAGAGATTCACAGAACATTTGACAGTATCAAACTGTGCCTGCAACAGGCTGTCATCTTGGTTCAACTTATTAATAATGCCCCTTGGTCAATCACAGCTGATGCAAGCAAAGCAGCAGGGGAGAGAGGAGAGGGGGGGGGGGGGGGTTGAGCCTGCAACAACTAGTAAATTGGCAGCAGCAGCCTATACTTTTTTTCCCACAAAAACTTAACCCCTGCTCGACAAAAAAATGGTCTGCTTTGAACTAGAGCTCTTTGTCATTTATGAAGCTGCACAGTACTTCAAAGTGGAACTGGAAGGCAGGTAATTTACACTTTATGAGGACCCTCGTCCATTCACAGAAGCTCTAAGAAACCAAAATAATGAGTACCCTCCTAAACATTTTCACCACCTTGGCTATGTCAGCCAGTTCTCCACTGATGTTCTTCACATTAAATGTGCTGATAACTCAGTGGCTGAAGGTCCATCATGCATTAACATTCTGTCTACAAACATTATTTATGATTACCTTGCATTAGCTCAGAAACAAGACCTGCAAATCTGTGTGCTACGCCAGGACCAACTGACTGGCTTGATATTTGAATATTGCTCTCTAACTGGATCTGATAAACAAATCCGGCGCGATGTATCACAAGTTGAGTGGCATCATATCTTCCACCGTCTCCAACATTTGTCACACACTAAAATTTGACCTCCTGCCCAATTTGTCAGAGACCATTTTGTCTGGTCACATGTGAAACATGACTTCAGATTGTGTGTGTAGGCTTGCAGAGACTGCCAGCAATGCAAAACAAGGTGCCACACAAAGCAGGCACTTGGAGAATATATTTCAACAGAAATACTGCAACATGTACACCTACACCTAGTCAGCCCACTTCTGCAGTCCAGAGATTACAGATACATACTTAAGACAACTAACCATGTTCTACAAAGGGTAGACACAGTGCCCATATAAGATATTATGGCAGAGACAACAGCAAAGGCCTTCATGCAACTTTGGATTTCACACTTCTGATCTCCAGACACAATAACCATGGACCAGAGCTGCCAATTTCAGTCAGCCCTTTTCTCATAAATGTGCAAACTATATGGAGTGAAGCACTACTGCACCACTGCCTACCACCCGCAGTGCACTGGGTCAGTGAAGCTGTAGCACAACTCTTCAAAGGAGACATGGAGTTGAGTAGATGGAATCACTACATTGGATACTGTTTCACTCAGCTTTCAAGGAGGATCTGCAAGCATCTTTGGCAGAGATTTTCTACAGAGAGCCTCTGAACCAACCATTGGAGTTTCTCAAGCCTACAGAACTTCTGAAAACCAGTCAGTTGCCAACCCTCATCAACTGACTGGGTAAAACAACACATCCTGTGCATGGACTGCCACCTTGTTAACCAAACAGAACTTCCAAGATTTTCATTCACAAGCCTTTCACAACTTGCAGTTTTGTAATGCTGTGTGATGAAACTGTTTGGACAGCCCTCCAACAACCATACTCCACCCCCCCCCCCCCCTCCCCCCAATATTTCTGTGAGAGGTATAAACACCTTTGATGTGGTCCTCCATGAAAAACCTAAAACTGTCTCAGTACATTGTCTCAAACGTGCCTGAATCCTACACAACACTGCTGACCTCCATGACCTGCTCATCACTCTTATATCTGTGGATACACACCAACATTTCAACACACCACATCATCAGGTGACACAATTACGGCTGCCACTGCCTGCTTCTACTATCCCTCCACTGGCTGTGCCACCCCCCCCCCCCCCCCCCCCAAAAGACAATTCCTCACAATCCTGTTACAGGCACATTCACCAACTACCCTCACCTCAATGGCAAATGCAGATTCCCATGCCTCCATCCCAGTGCTGTACATTACATGGAGGAAAGGGGGGGGGGGGGGGGGGGGGATGGTTGTGTGGGAACTCTTCTCATCAGAAATTACAGTTCTTAACACACTTGTTCTTTGGTGAAGTGTATTATCTTTCATCTTTGTCTTTTGTTCTGTTGTCTACCAGCTTCCATGTTAGCTATGTCAATGTAATTTTAGTGTAATTAGAGTGTACTAAAATGATCAGAAAAGAAGTGTATCAATGAACAAAGTACTGCAACAATATTCAGAGTTTTTCCTAATTGGAGTCCCTAAACTTCTATCAATGCTTGATCTACATGCAGAAGAGCTACTGGTGAAGTTATCAAGGGGCCAGTTCTGTTCTAAGATAGATTTAATAGATACTTACTTGCAATTACTATTAGCTTTAGAAGAAAAGTGTTCGTAGCAAACTAACAAACTTTTCAGGCTATATCAATATAACAGATTACCATCTGGTGTCCAAATATGTCTGCTGTATTTGAAAAATAATTAGGAAAGCTACACGAAACTACAAGCAGCAAATTATCTACATGATGTTATAATCAGTGGTTTATCTGACAGGAATACTTCCACAATTTAAAACAGATATTTAATAGACTTATAATTTGTGAGTTTACTTGTGAGTTTAGCTGTAAATTAATGAAGTGTAGTTTTTTCCATTTGAGCATTTAATAAGTTGGTCATATACTGAGTGCAGATGGTGTCAGGCCCATGTAAGACCATGTTGAAGAAACTCATAATCTCCCTGTGCCAGAAGATCTCAAGAAGCTACATTTTTTCTTGGGCTATTAATTCACTATGGCAGATTTATACCGAATGCTTAAAGGGAGTTAAGTTCCAGTAGTCTGCTACCTACCAGGCAGTGTTATTGAAACTAAAAATGTATCTGAAGTATCCTCCATTGCGAGCCACATTTGTACAGACCAACATTTAGTCCTGGTAAGAGATGCTGCATAATTTTGGATAGGCATAGTACTGCTACATAAATCCACTGCCAGCACAGAACAGTTGATTTAATATGCATCTAAATCTCTAACAGGTGCAAACCCATATAGAAAAGGAGGCACTGACTATTATTTAAGGTGTAAAGAAATTCCACCTAAATGTGAAATGCAAACAACTAATTTTGTTCCTTGCTAGTAGGTAAGACAGTGTTGGGGTACATGGGCAGTGAGATCTTAATAAACTCAGTCCCAGACCCTAAGCCTTGCTTAAACTGAAACATTAGTGCTGGTTATTAAGTTTTCAAGTAGATTCCTTAATTAGGCTGCCCCATAAACTTCACACCTGCACCCTGATAATGGTCTCATCATATTTCATATCTTGCTTGTATCTCAAACAATGGTAGGCAACAACTGAAATGGTTGTATGTGTCACTGATGTTCCTTGAATCTCTCCTCAACTGTTAAACAGTTTGCCCCACATAACATATGACACAATCTGGCTAATGTACAGGTAGCAGCTATGCAGAACAACCCTGCATGTGTCACCTGAAGAAGATAATTAGGTTGGTCATCAAAATAGGTTGCTCATCAAAATATCATGCAGGACATTGAAATCAACTTGTCTGAACATCCAAAAGCATACCAAGAACACCTGAGAAACCACAATATTCTTCTAATAGAGTCACACAAATATTGCTTTTAGGATGACACAAGATTTCAGTTTTCCTCTGCCTTCTGTCTGTTTCTTCCAAATTTAATAGAATCTGTCATAGCCTCAAAGTGATGTCACAGTGAGAAAAAAGTACTTGCTCAATCTGTTCTTTGGGAAATAAATGAGAATAAAGTAATAGTGAACCATAGTTTCTGATGACTTTAAGCAAGTTTAGTGGTTTAACTGGAAGATTACTTACAATTAAAGGCAAGCAGCTGGAGTTGAAGCTGGTTCTAGCAAGTTGCAAATGACTACTATATCCTTTGTTAATACATAGAGAGATATTTTCATATTATAGCCATTATTTTGAAGCAGATTTGATTCTTTTGAAGCTCTGTAATATACTCTGAAGTGTTTCTTACACAGAACACAAATGAAATCACCTAGCGAGGTGGCATAGAACTTAGGACACTGAACTTGCATTTGGAAGTAGGATGGGCCAAATCTGTGATTGACCATTCTGACTGATGTTTTCTGTGATTTTCCTCAATTGCTCCAGGCAAGTGTCAGGATGGTTCTTTTGAAATGGTATAACTGATTTCCTTCCCCTTTCTTCAAACAATCCGAGCTTGCACTGCATATCTAATGATGTCAGTGTTGATCAGCCGTTAAACTGAAACCTTCCCTTTTTTTCATAATTTAAATGTACCTCTAGGAAGTGAGAAATGTTAAAAACTCTGAAACTTATTTTCATTTAAGAGGTAATATGAAACTTGTCATAAATATGTAAATGTATGTACATTAAGGTGTGTCAAATAATTCTTAGGCAATTTTAACCAAGCAGATCAAACAGAAAGTGCTTACTTGCCTTCATAATACTGCTAAACTTAAGATGTACAGAAGTCATATTTACATAACACACTTGTTATTTGTAAAATAAGCAAAAGGCAACCACTATAGCACACTGATGTGTGGAGCACAGATGCCCATAACACACTAGCTTCAAAGCTCTTCCTCTTTTTCTAGCTAAAGTACACACACACACACACACACACACAGAGAGAGAGAGAGAGAGAGAGAGAAAGAGACAGAGAGAGAAATACTCTAATGTGAACTCATGTGGCAGTGGTGGGATTGATTATTGATAATCAATTACTGAAAGTAGCTTCCTAGGCTGATGGAAGTGGGGGGAGGCTTGGGAAGAAAGCATGAGGCAAGGAGGCGGTAGTGGGATGGAGTGAGGCAGGTCCTTTAACAGATGATCCAGTGGCTGCAGAACAGATGAAAGGAGTTCAGAGATTAGAGTATATAAGAGATATAGAGGAGGGGGGAAGGGGGAGGGGGGAAGGAAAGGGAGAGGAAGGTGGAGTTGAAGGAGGACACATCGAGGGTATAGAGAAAGGAGGAGAAGGGTGGAGAATGGACAGAGAGGGGTAGAGGAGGGAGAGTGGTGAGAGAAGGCAGTAACTGATCTGGATGGAGTAGTAGTGTGGGTCAAGAGAGATGGGGAAAGGTAATGTGAGGCAGTGGGATAAAGATTAGCCCTTTGCACTCCATAAGGCAGACACAGGGCGGCTCCACACACTCTTATTTAAATCGCCACCGCCTGGGCGGCAGTGCACCGCAGAGATTTGCGTGGATTTCTTTGTGGAAACAATGTGGCCACTGGCCAACAATTGGGGTGTACATTAAAACAAAATATGTGCTTTCATTCATATATTTACTTAAGCTTTTACAGTACAAAACTTTCCATTGTGTGGTATTTTTTGAAGCACTCTCAGGGTGGAGAGCTGGGTTTCGTGAGCATGTTTCGCAGTAACACACAGTTTCACGCCTGCCACGTTTCTTTTTACTGTCTGAGCACACTGCACAATCCTTATGCTTGTTCCCAGGAAGCTTGTTGATAATGTGCAACTTTCCATTCAAGCGTTCCTCATCATCAGAAGTTGAACGACATCCTCGTTTCTGTCCTTGAGTTCATTCTTGGGCAACTAATCCTCTTATAACACTTTTACGGAATGCTTTGTGAGACGGTATTGTCAAGTTGTTTTTCTCACAGTGGTTCTTGTATAGTAAATAGCTGTTTACAAGTCATACCTCCAACAGCCAGAAGTATAGTTTTCGCCACCACTTGAAACTTTTCATTAGAAAACCGTAATTGGAAATAAAATGGTCAGATCGATCAACTCCACCCATCTTTGAAGTATAATCAATAATCACATTTGGTTTCTTTATTTCTTCCCTTTCCTTTCTGTTTCTCCTTTCTATAAGTGACACTGAGTTATTGGCTTTTGTAGAAAGCATGAGAACTGTTCATTTATCTTGCCATGCCAGAACCATCATTTTGTTGTTGTGGAGGCATTTTATTTCATGCTTCCTTAGACGCAGAGCTCCTTTCTTGATTGCAGCTGGAAGGTTTTTGTGATTGGCCTGAATCGTTCCTGTGAGATGCATGTTGTTTCAACAGCTCATCAGCTAATGCAACACTTGTATAAAAATGGCCAGTGTACAAATGATACCCTGATTGCCCTGTAGCATTTCTGATATTAGCTAGCAGGTGAAGAACTATTCTCTCAGAAAAATTCAAGTGTGGACAAATCAATGATTCAGTTATTACAGCGCCAAAATAGGGTATCAAACTGCAGATATAACCATTTGATGAATCTAAAATTAGATAAACTCTGAGTCCCCATTTTATTGGTTTTTGAGGATTGTACATTTTGAATAATACACGACCATTGAATGATACTGTAGATTCATCAGCAGCTAAATACTGATATGGTCGATAAATTTCGAGAAACATGCCAGACAAGTAATTCAGTACATTTGTCACTTTACTCAGACGTGACTGAACCTGACTGTTGACATGTGTAGCACTTGTCGGATTAGAAACATGAAGTGCCAAGAAAATTTGCATAAATCGTTGGTGACTAAAACAGTCTGGAAAGAAGCTGGATGATTGTAACCATTCTCTTGAAAAAAAGTCCTGCAAGTTCTTACACTTTTATAATGCCATATTCAGTAGCACACCATGGAAGCATTTCATTTCTTCCATGGTAACATTTCTACAGTCCCACCATGCAGAATGTTGTGGAAGTGGTGTCACTTTACGTATTTTTGATGTAGCATACCTATTCATTTCATCTGTTATTTGTTGAAATAGGTTATCTGTAAAAATTAATTGAAAGAATCTGATGGGCAATGATGGAACAGAATTACTTTCTGTTATAAAACCACACTTTGATTCATCAAAAGGAAAATCTGTGAAGTCAGTGTCAGTGTCGCTCCACATTCACCACGAATCCTCTGCTGAATCACTAGAAACATGCACATTGTCACTGTTTTCTTCGTTATTGTCACTCGAATTGTTTTGAAATGAATCACTATCATAATCAAAATCACTTTCACTCTCGTTTTCACTTAGAGATTGCTCTAAAAGATCTAAAATCTCTTCCTCAGAAAGGACTGTACGTGAAGAACTAGCCATTTCGAGCGCGTGGACTTGAACGTAATAATTACAAACTTTGACTTAACACAGCTGCTACTGTTCGACACCGAGTTAACACTAGTTCTCCTAGATGGCAGCACACCGCAGCAATAATGCCTAGTAGACTCAAAATACGTCTGAGAGCTTCGAAAAGTCGTGTCGAATGAGGCTCGACATCGGAGCGGAAAACAAATTTCGCGATGTCGAGTGGCACTCGACATTGGAGTGGAAAGGGTTAGCAGAATGGGTGTAGGTAGTATTGGTGTGATCTTTTCCACATTGAGAGCTGTCAGCTGTTCCATGTCAAAAAGTTGCTTCCTTAGAGACTCATCATCCATGATGACTCTGCCATGGAAAGCAGGAGTTGTGAAAATATGCTGATAACCTTACCAGAGCCTTAATTGACATAAAGTATCCTGCCTAGCCCATCCATAAATAGACGGGTGCCTTCTCCTTCTCTGATACTACTAAAACTGTGAACCCCAGCCAACAACTGTCACTCCTCTAACCACCTGGTATTACCCTGGACTTGAAACCCTCACCCACATCCTTCATCAGGCCTCCTGTTACCTCTCATCATGCTCTGATATGAGGGATATCTTACAGAAAATCCTACCCACATCATCAGAAGCAGTGTTCTGCTACCAACCAAACCTACAAAATATCCCTGTCCTTTCCTGCACCACCCCTGCTCCCATTCCTGCACACCATGGGTCATTTCCTTGTGGCCAGGCCTGTCCCATACACCTACCCAACACCTCTTACCACAGTCACCAACTGAAGTAGCTCAATGGTTAGCACACAGTACTCAGATTGTGGAGGACCATGGTTCAAATCCCCATTCAGATGTAGGTTTCCTGTGATTTCCATAAATTACTCCAGGAAAATGCTGAGATGGTTCCTTTGGAGAGGGTATGGCCAATTTCATTCCTCAGCTTTCTTTTTTGTAATCTGAGCTTGGGCTCCATTTGCAATGATCACAGTGTCAATAGGATGATAAAATCTAGCCTTCATTCCTTCCTTTCCTACCACAGTCCAATCATAGGCATTTTCTACTCAGTAAGTCTGCCTCCACAGCATAGCGGTACCGTTACCACCTACCAAGCAGGGGCCTGGATTTGATTCAAAGCAGGGGACTGGGTGTTGTGTGTCCTTCATCATCATTGACTCGCAAGTCGTTGATGTGGTGTCACCTAAAAAGGACTTGCAATACAATGGCCAAACTCCCCCGAATGTGGCCTCCCAGCCAACAATGCCAAATGATCATCATCATCATCATCTACTCAGCAAAACCTAGGGCCACATGTGAAAGCAGCAATGTTATATATCAGCTATGCTGTATTTACTCCTTTCCATTCAATGTGGGTATGACAAGCAAGCAACTGTCTACCTGCATGAATGGCCATCAACAAACTGGAGACTTGACCATCTAGCTGCCAAACATGCTGTGACACCACATCACAAAGGACTTCAATGGCTGCTTCGCTATGTGGGCCATTTGGATCTCCCTTCCAGCATAAATTTCTCTGAATGTTATAGGTGGAAATTCCCTCTCCAACATATACTGCACCCTCACATTCCCCTGACCTAAATCTCCCCCCTATTTCTCTCTCTCTCTCTCTCTCTGCCTCCTGCCTCCTCCAGCCTCCTGCCTCCTCCAGCCTCCTACCTCCTCCTGCCTCCTCCTGCACCCTGCCTCCTATGTCCTGACTCCTGCCTCCTTTCCCTTTCACTCTTTGTCTCCCAATTCATCTCCAACTTCCCCTTCTTTTTCCCTCCCTCCCTTTTACTCCATCTCCATCACTATATACCTCTTGTATGTTCTACTCTGTGAACTCCTTTTGTCTTGTCAAGCAGCCACTGATTCACCTGTCAAAGGAACTCTCTCACTCTATGCATCCCACTACCCCCTCTTTGTCCTGTGCATCGCATCCTTCTCTACTCTTCCCATCTCCATGAGCTCAGACAACTGCACTCAATAATCGATAATCAGTCCTGCCAAATGGCCATGGGAGTGTGCATTTGGGTGTCTGTATTGTTGTGGTTGTGAATGTGTGTACCTTTACTACAAAAACAGCAAGAAATCAAAAGCTAGTCCAAATACTGTTTCCTGTTATGTGTTTCTATACTCCACACATCAGTACATTACAGATGACTGGTTGCCTTTCCATTATTTTACATGCTGCTCTATCCAGGAATTTCTATTGTTATATTATTAGTAGTATGAATATAATAGAGGGAAACATTCCACATGGGAAAAATGTATCTAAAAACAAAGATGATCTAACTTACCAAACGAAACCGTTGGTATGTTGATAGACACACAAACAGACACAAACAGACACAAACAGACACACAAAATTCAAGCTTTCGAAACCCACGGTTGCTTCATCAGGAAAGAGGGAAGGAGAGGGAAAGACAAAAGGATGTGGGTTTTAAGGGAGAGGGTAAGGAGTCATTCCAATCCCGGGAGTGGAAAGACTTACCTTAGGGGAAAAAAAGGACAGGTATACACTCGCACACACACACATATCCATCCGCACATATCTGTACAGATGCAGCAGCTGCTGCAGATGGAGACAGAACCTTTGCCTCCTTCGCCTCCTCTCATCCTACCCATGGAGCTGGACCTGCCTGCACTGCAGCAGTTGCTGCCATGTTCATCTGGTTCATGGCAGCAGGAGGTGGACATGTACCCTTCTGATCATTTTCTGGGGGATGTTTTCACTAGAGCGCAGGCCAGATGGCGGGGTATGGCTGGAAGCTGGTCGTCCCCTGAAGCCACAGCTTCCTGCCCCTCAGAGAGTCCATCCTCCTGCAGCCCCCACTGTTGTCACATGCCATACATGATGACAGTCTGTCACTTTGGCAGAAGGGGGGGGGGGGGGGCATGTTCTGGCATAACCACAAATGCTGGATGCCAGGCACACCCCCTACAACACCTGCATAAGAACACAGCTCCTGCTAGCCTTGGCTGCACATGATCAGCACAAGTCTCGAATGTGTTTAGTGCAATGCTGTCAGTATCAAGTGTTTCCTTGGACTCTGTGCATAGCAAGAACTGTTCTGTTTTCACATGGCCTCTCTTAGTGACATTTGCTGTAAAGAATGTTAAGTACTGTCAGTTTGCTTTCTGGAAATAAAACTACTAATGTTATTTATTTGAAATTATTGTATAGCTTTCTCAGAATGTTGCATCCCGGAGGCACCCTATTAGCGATGAGTGGGCAAGACCCACATCATCTTTCTTGTGTGACACGTATTCAGTTGTGATTTAATACAGTGTGTGCCTTTAAGGTCACTCTTGTTTTATTATGGATGAAGTGGTGAGCTCCAAGATGGTCATGAACAATCAAGAATGCATTAAACACGAGGATACACAGCTGGATACTTGGTGCAATTTGGAGGAAGTGACTTCCATTCCTCCAATAGCAACAAATGCTGGACAAGTACTCCACATAATGGAGATGTTGTGTCACAGGCAGGCACAACAACAAGACTACTAAATAAGTAAGTGTTTGGCCAAAGGGCCTTCTTCTGAATTAGACAACATACACAGACATATATTCATGCAAACACAACTCATACAACTAACAAGACAACTGTCTCTGGCTTCCAAGGCCAGACTGCACATAACAGAGCAGGCAGGGATGGGGGACAGTGATGTGCTACTTCTGGGAGCATACGGGGATGAGATGGGGAAAGGGTAAGGCAGCTAGGTGCAGTAGGGAGGTTAGATGGAGGGTGAGGGCGGGAGCAGAAAATGGAGAGAAGTAGAAAGACTGTGGGTGCATTAGTGGAGTAGAAGGCCGTGTAGTGCTGGAGTGGGAACAGGGAAAGAAGTAGGTGTGTGAAGGACAGTGACTACCTAAGGTTGAGGTCAGGGGCTTACATGAACACTGGATATATTGTAAGGAGAGTTCCCATCTGCTCAGTTCAAAATAGCTAGTGTTGTAGGGAAAGATCCAGATGGCACAGGCTGTGAAGCAGCCATTGAAATGAAGAACACTACATTGGGCAGTGTGCTCAGCAACTGAGTGGTCCAGCTGTTTCTTGGTTACAGTTTGTCTGTGGACATTCATGCGAAAACTCTGCTTGTTGTTTGTCACACCAATGTAGAATGCAGCACAGTGGTTGCAGCTTAGTTCGTAGGCCACATGACTAATTTCACACATAGCCCTGCTTTCGATGGGATAAGTGATACTTGTGACCGAACTGGAATAGGTGGTGGTGGGAGGATGTTTGAGAGATGTATGAGACAGATCTTGCATCTCTGTCTATTACAGGGATATGAGCCATGAAGCAAGGGGCTGGAAGTAGGGGTTGAGAAGGGATGGACAAGGATATTGAGTAGGTTCACTGGGTGGCAGAATACCACTGTGTCGGAAGGGGTGGGAAGGATAGTGGGTAGGACATTCCTCATTTTATGGCACATCAAGACATAGTGGAAACTCTGCCAGAGAATGTAATTCACTTGTTCCAGTTGTGGGTCATACTGAGTCATGAGAGGAGTGTTCCTCTGTGTCCAGACGGTGGGACTTTGGGAGAAGGTGGGTGTCTGGAGAGATAATGCATGGGAGATATCTTTCTGTACAAATTTGGGAGGGTAATTACAGTCTGCGAAGGCCTCAGCAAGACCCTTGATGTATTTTGAGAGGGACTGCTCATTGCTACAGATGTGACTGCTGTAGGTGGCTAGGCTGTATGAAAGGGGCTTCGTGGTATGAAATAGGCAGCAGCTGTTGAAGTGGAGGTATTGCTGGTAGTTGGTAGGTTGGATGTGGATGAAAGTATTGATGTAACCATCTTTGAGGTGAAGGTCAACATTGAGGAAGGTGGCTTGATGGGTTGAGCAGGAACCAGGTGAAGTGATTGGGTAAAAGGTATTGAGGGTCTGGAGAAATGTGGATAGTGTGTCCTCAATCTTGTTCCAGCCTACAAAGATGTCGTCAATGAATTTGAGCCAGGTGAGGGTATGGGATTCTGGGTGGTTAGGAAGGATTCCTCTAGCTGGTCCATGAATGGTTGGCATACTATGGTGCCATGTGGTTGCCCATTGCCATATCCTGGATTAATTTGTAGGAGAAGTAATTGTGGGTGAGGATGTAGATTGTCATGGTGATCAGGAAAGAAATTATAGGGTTGGAATCTATAAAGCATTGGGAAAGGTAATGTTCAATAGCATCAAGGGCAGGGGCAGTGTAAATGGAGGTGGAATCTGTAGTGATGAGTAGGACAACATGTGGTAAAGATACAGGACATGGAGGAAATGGTTGGTGTCTTTTATGCAGAAAGGTAGGATGTGGGTAACAAGCTTAAGATGCTAATCTACAAGAGCAGAGATTCTCTCAGTGGGGGCACAGTAACTGGTTAGAATGGGACATCCTGGGTGGTTGGGTTTATAGACTTTAGTAAACATGTAGAAAATAGGAGAGCAGGGAGTGGTAGGGGTGAGGAGAGAGACAGACTGCAGGCAGAGGTTACGGAATGAGTCCAAGGATTTGAGGAGCGATTGGATATCTGCTGGATTTCTGGAATGGGATCACTGTGGTTGAGTTTGTAGGCAGACAAATTTGACAGCTGGCAAGAGTCTTACCACCAGGTAATCCTTGTGGTTCAGAATAACAATGGTGGAGGCTTAGTCAGCATGTAGGATTATGAAGTCAGGATCAGTTTTTACGTGGTGGATCATAGTTCTTTCTGTCGATGTAAGGATAGCTTGCATATTGAGGGATTTGGGAAATGAAGCATGTTTTGAGGTTAAGAAATTCTGTTAAGTTAACAGAGGGTGATTTGGGAGCAGTGTGGGTGGATCATGGTTAGGTGGAGGGGAGAAGTCAAGCAGGGTTCAATATTGGTTGTGGCCTAAGTATTTTTGGCCAGGTTTGTGGTGAAAAAGTCCTTCTGAAACAAAGATCAGGAGAAGGAGGCTTTAATAAGTCAAGCATGATTTAATTTGGGAATGGTGCAAAATGTAAGGCCTTTGGAAAAGACTGATACTTCTGTGGCACTAAGGCTTCTGGAAGAAAGGTTCTCAACTGACTGTTTTTTGGGTCTGCTTTGGTTCTGAATTCTGTATTTTGGTGAGGGAGTTTTTGAGGGTGGGGTAAATGAAGTAGGTCTGTGAGGCATGGTTTGTTGGCTGTCCGGGGCTTTGGGGAAGGTTTGGAGGTTGTTGTAGAGGTGGTGGATAGTGGTAGTCCAAGGTGGGAGTAGGAGGAGAACGAATTGGAGAGTTTTAGTTCTTTGAGAGAGAGAGAGAGAGAGAGTCTTTCTTTTTCACTAGTCCCTAGAGGGCAAGAGTTTCAAAGTGTGAGTTGGGATCTAGGAATTTGAGACTGCAAAGCAGGAGAATTTTACAGATGGGTAGGAGGTATTATTATGAGGTATGGGCCTGATTGATGTGCTTTTGCAGGACTATGTTGGTGATGGTTAAGGGCTGGACGAATATGAACAGATGGAGGTCATTGTGGAATGAGGGTTAACTTGATGGTAAGGCCATTTTGGGGGGATTCCATGAGCCAAGCAACAATGCAGGAACAGTATGTAGGACTGGTTGTGTCTAGGGATAAAGGAAAGTTTATCCTTATCCCTACCCAACCCCTGCTCCCAACCCCTTGGCTCATGGCACATATCCCCATATAGGCCTAGATTCAATACCTGTCTCATACATCCTCCCACCACCACCTTCTCCACTCTGGTCACAAGCCCCATCTATCCCATCAAAGGCAGTCATGTGGTAAACAAGCTAATCTGGAAACACTGTGCTGCATTTTGTGTGGGATGACAACCAAAAACTGACCACATGAATGGCCACCACAAACTGTGGCCAAGAAACAACTGCGCATGCTACCCAACGCAACATTCTTCATGTTGATGACTGCTTTACAGTCTGTGCCATCTCAGTCTTTCCTACCAACACCAGCTTTTCTGAACTATACAGATGGGAACTGCAATATATCCTATGTTCCTGTAACCCTCTTGGCTGCAACATTTGTTAGTCACTGTCCTTCACCAACCTATCACCTTTCTGGTCCGACTCCAGCACTATTCAGTCTTCTGTTCCACCAATGCACCCACAGTATTTTTACTTCTCTCCTCTTCTGCTGCCCCCCCCCCCCCCCCTCCCAAATTCTGTCTAGCCCCTTGACTTCACCTAGTTGCCTTATCCTTTCCCCACCTTATCCCTGTATGCTCCCACAAGCCACACTTTACTGGCCCCCACCCCTACCCTGCCACCCCACCCCTCCCTTCCCCAGCGTCCTCCTTTCTCCAACCACCCAGATCGCTTCTTTTATGCTCTGTTGCTCACAGTCTGGTCTCTGTAACCATAGACAGTGATCATGTGTGTAGGATTTCTGTTTGGAATGAATGTGTGTGTGTGTGTGTGTGTGTGTGTGTGAGTGAGTGTGTGTGTGTGTGCGTGCGTGTTTGTAAGTTGACTAATTTAGGAGAAGGCCTTTTGACTGAAAGCTTACTTCTCTAGCAGTCTTTTGTTATGCCCATCTGTGATTCAACATCTCCATTATATGATGAGAAGCAATCAATCTTTTTTGATAAACTTATTTAATTGGATAGATAAAAAATCTGATAGCCAAGCAGTGGCAGAATACACACATAAAGACAGTTGTAATTGGCAAGCTTTCAGAGCCGGTGGCTCCTTTTTCAGACAGAAGGGTTGAAGAGGAAGGGAGAAGGATGAAGGAAAAGGACCATAGAGAGCTAGGAAAAGGGGTAGATTTTGGGAAACTCTCCCAGAACTGTGGGTCAAGGGAGACTTACCGTATGGGATGAGAAAGAAAGACTGATTGCTGGGGACTGCATCAGACAAGATTTGAAAACCTGAGAACTTAAAGGTGGAAGACAGGGTAATATGCAGACAGAGATTACTGCTTAAATATCATGCATGAGTTAATAAGAGTTAAATGCTAAGTGCATTGTACATAACAGAGGTGGGTGGGGGGTGGTGAAAAATAGATGGGAATGTGATGTAGAAGGTCAAACAGCGTTTATATAATGGCATTTCCATATTTGAAATTGTGAATTATTTCTAGTTACTTATCTGTGTTGTCAGACATAAAAAATAATTATATATGAAAATAAATTAGTGCATTATAATTTTGATGTCAATGTCACAATTAATTGGAAACATTATTTGTTATAGTGATTAAATTTTTTAAAAATAATGTATAAATTGTACAATTTGATCACCACTATCTACATTTGTGGAAGTGTCAACACTGTCAAGGCATATAGATAGTGAGAGATAGTAATCAGTTGGAACTGTTCTTTAGTAAGAGCAGAATGACTGGTGTGGTACTTGGATCCACAGCTACATGACACGTCGTTTTACACGCGGCTTCCTTTAGTATATGTTTTGCCAGTTACAGGGCTATTATAGGTAGTGGTAGAAGGGTGCACATGGCAAGCCTTGCTATGGGGATGTTCACAGGTGTAGGAGCCACAGGATATGTGTGATGAAGCAAGCTGGGATAATTTTTGCTTCCCCACTTCTTTTGCCATCTGCTGCTTTAAAATTAGTTTTTCCATTTTTAACTAATTACCATTAACATAGGTGAATATAATATGTATTTTTGTAAAAGAGAAAGATTGGCATTTAGTTTTAAGGAATATAACACCAGATCTAATTTTGTACTTAATTTTATGTATGTAATTGATTTTCAAATTTATTTCAACTATTCCTAGTTAGTTTCTTTTGTTATAGGGTGAAATCAGTTATTGTTTCTTAACTTAAATTCTATTCTTGATGTATAAACAAATATAAATTCTATAATAATTATAAACATTTGGAAGACGAAACACTAGCATTCTTTAAGTATTTATCTGGCTCTATTCACAAACATGTTAGCAAAGCCAGCCCTTAATTAATTCCAAAGTAATTAACAGTTTTGTCAAAAGTACTGTTTGTGTAACTATATTTGTTAATTTCATGATTTAAACAAATAAATCAGCCAAACTCTTGTAGAGGAAGAAACTGTTAAAAGGAACCAATATTTTGAGGTATTCGGTTAATTTAATGAAATAAGTTTTAATTGTAATTTGTATAAATTTCACTTTGAACAATGTGTAGTTTCAGTGCCTATTATTGTGAGGATATATAAGGGCCTGATTTTTGGTCACAAGACAGTAAGTCCACAGTTGAGTTTCATACGAGGAACTTGTGTTGGTTAGAATGACAACAACGCATCAACTTAACAGTGAAATAAGTGTTAGACTAATAGGCCTTGTGTTAAAGCAATGGCAGTGTCTGTTCCATACATACCTGATTATTTTGAGAGAACTGTGAATTATATGGTTATGTTTTTATTGCTCGTTGATGTTCAACAGGAAACTCATGTAGCAGTATGTGGATATTTGCCTGTAAACTATTAATGAGGCTTATGGGAAGTTAGAACAATAGTGCACTGGCTATATTAAATGTGTATATGGGGGGTTGTGAGAGGTGAAAGCAAACTGCTGTGAAATGCAACTGTGCCTCTTTTGGCTACATCATTTAAAGTAGTCCATGTTTGACCTCCACAACCCATTTTTCAACTAGTATAGCAACGCAGTACATCAACACTAAGGACAACAAATGAAGAAACAAAGTAGGAAAACCGTTACATAGGAAGATGGGTGCGGGAAGGAGCATAGCGTCTGACAAGAATATTGCAGAGATATGGAGGGTGACAGAAAGCTATTCTAGACACAATGGATCTCATTTCAGGCCATGATTTTAGGAATTCATGGCCCTGTCGAAGTAGCTGATTAACACATTCCATACCAGGATAATACTGAGTGACCAATGATCTGCTCTGAAGCTATATTTTGGAGGGATCAGCAGTATCAGGATTTGATGTGATGGCCCAGGAAATCTGCTTTTTAACTAGGCTGCTGGGGTAATTATGTAAAGACTGAGGTGAGAATTGTGGTGTATCACTGTGAAGAGTCTGCATCCGAACAAATATATTTGCCTCAGTTGCCAAGGCTGTGTGGGAGGGACTGTTTGACATGGGAAGCATGGCAACTGTCAAAATGTAAGTATTGTTATTTGCTGTCAGGTTTAATGTGGACAGAAGCATGCAGCTGGCCTTCAGTGAGGATGAGATCAATATCAAGGAAAGTGGCTGGGATTTGGAATAGGATCATATGAAATTTAATTGGGAGAAGGTACTCAGAAATTCCAGGAATTTTAGCAGGCCAGACTCACCATGAGTCCACATGGTAAAGATGTCATCAATGTATCTAAACAAAACTTGGGGCTGAAGACTTATACATCCCAGGAACCCCTCTCCCAAGCGACCCTTGAAAAGGTTGGTATAGGAAGGAGCCATCCTGGTTCCCATGATCTAACCCCTGATCTGTTTGTATGTCTGCCCCTCAAAGGTGAAGTAGTTCTTGGTAAGTATAAAGTTGATTAAAGTGAGTAGAAAGGATGTCATAGGTTTGGAATCAGTAGCCATTGATTGAGAAAATGTTCAGCAGCAGACAGACCATGTACATGGAGGATGCTGGTATAGAGGGAGGTGGCATCAATATTGACATGCAAGCTGTGTGGTGGGAGTGGGATGGGCATGGATTTCAGATGATCCAGGAAATGGTTGGTATCTTTGATGTGGGAGGGGAGTTTTTGTGCTGTGGGTTGCAAGTGTTTGTCAACTAAGGCAGATATATGTTTGGTAGATGCCTTGAAACCAGCAACTACAGGACAACCAGGATGACTGGGTTTGTGAATCTTAGGAAGAAGGTAAAACGTGAGGGTGTGTGGTTTGGGTGGGGTTAGAAGTTCTATGGACTGCGGTGTTAGTCTTTCTGGTCAAGTACTACAGTGGTAGATTCTTTGTCTGCTGGGAGGATAATGATGGAGTCATCAGCTTTTAGGGAGTGTAGACCCTTGAGTTCTGCAGAGGACAGGTTAGGATCTTGTTGTAGAGACCTGAGGAAACGTTTTGAAGCAATGCTGGATGTGAGGAATTCTTGAGAGGCTTGGAAAGGATGATTTTGAGATGGTGGTGGTGGATCAAGTCAGGATTGTAGTATGAACTGTTCAAGGCAGGGTTCAATGTTAGGTTTGCTGTTGGAAAGGTTTTGGGATTGGGCAGCAAAGTGATATTGCCAATGGATATTACCTGTGAAGGAAAGTAGGTCCTGGAGAAGGTAGGATAGCTTTTTGAGGTGAAGTCAGGCATGTTGCTGCAGTTTGAAGCTGGCTTCAAGGAAACATGAGTGGCAGATAACTGCTCGATTTTGTAGAAGGAGAGAAGTCTGACAGAGTGGAAATTTGCTGACAAGGCATATAGCTCAGAGATTAGCCGAGTAAGAGCAAGAGATTGCTGTTGCAGTTTCAAATACAGCAATCTCTTGCTCTTACCTGGCTAATCTATCCTACCAATAAGCTGAAGTCTGCCATCACTTTACCTACAACTGAGCCAATGTGATCATTTTATTTTATATACCTACAACATTCCAGGTAATTTCATGATTTGACAGATTCCACTTTTGAGTCACTAGATTTCAATGTTTTATGAAGTGGACAGTTCTGCATTTCTAAATGTTTAAGACAAGTTGCTCAACTTTGCGCCATTTTAATTTAATTACAAAAACAAATTGTTGCCACCAGTGTCTATGTGTTAAAGAGTTCCACTCATTCTTCACAATGAAAACATACAAATTACAGATCATTAGCCATGGATGTAGGCAGTTTTCTGCGTGAATGAAACTTTCTACTTATTGGCTGATAATGAAACTGTTAATGATTGATATTTGTGTACGTATTATTTCAGCTTATCACTGCATGCACAGCTATCACAGCATTTTACGCATGATTTGGGCATCTGACAGCCAAATTCTTAGCTGTCTGAGAACAATGACTTGTGCAGAATATAATATAAAGATTTTAGTTTCTGGTATCCAAGCCTTGAGAGCTTTTTCAGGACAAATATCCAGACCTTACTGGTTGTTATCTCAGTATACTGACTGTTCACTGCCAATAGTTCATACTTTCCTTCCTTATTCTCCTGTCTTTAAACTTTTCACACTAATTATGAGTCATATCTAAGAAATGTTACACACACACACACACACACACACACACACACACACACACACACACACACACACTCTGGTCATACCGGACTCTTAGAGTCCATTACCGCAGCAACGTATTTTCGCTATCTGTCCCTGTCTTGGGCTATTTCCTTCCATTCACCTTCAATACCTAGACTCCTCAAACCAGCCTTCACATTGTTCTCCCATCTATGCCTCGGTCTCCCCACAGGACATTTTCCCTCTAAGTGCCCTACCAGTACTCTGCGCACTACCCTGCCCTCATCCATTCGAGCTACGTGACCCACCCATTGCAGCCTACATGATTTAATAATACTGATTAAGTCAGGGCTTGAATAGAGTTCGTGAACCTCTTCGTTATGCAGTTTTTGCCACTCTCCGCTAATGTCATCCCTTTTTGCTCCAAAAATTTTCCTCAAAATTTTGTTTTCAAATACTCGAAATGGCTTTTCATTTTGCACAGTGAGAAACCAAGTCTCACACTCATACAGCATAACTGGCAGAATAATAGTTTTGTATATTCTAATCTTTAAATTCCTAGACAATATCCGTGATGAAAGTAATCTATTCAGTGAGAAGTAGCTCACATTTCCCACAACATACTTCTTTGGTATTCCAAGTTCCAAAAGAATTCTGTACGATTTTGATTGCAATACTGAATCATATGCTTTTGTAAAATCTATGAAAAGATTATGAGCTGGTTTACTGTATTCCCATTTCTTTTCCAAAATTTGATGCAGGGTGAATATTTGGTCAACAGTTGATCTGTTCCTCCAAAAGCCAGCTTGGTAATCCCCCACAATTTCATATGCATATGGAGTAAGCCTGCTTAGCAGAATATTCGAGAAAATTTTGGAACATACTGGTAACAGCGATATCCCTTTATAATTACTGCAATCCATTTCGTCCCCCTTCTTAAAAATTGGGATCAGAATCGACTCCTGCCACTCTTCAGGTACATTCTCTGAGTTCCATACCTTAGTTATCACTTTGTGAACTACTTCCACCAATTTCTGTCCCCCATTTTTAACTAATTCTGCAGTTATGCAATCTGATACTGGTGCTTTATGGTTTTATAATTTGTTGATTGCATCTCTTACTTCCTTTAACATTGGCTCAGGTATCTATGGTTCTGCTGTATGTATTTCGTATGCCTGCTCATTTCCTGCTTCCTGGTGTACATTTAATAGATGCTCAAAATACGCCCTCCATTTACTTAATATAGCACTGGGGTCTGTCAGTATTCTCCCGGCATTCCCTCGAAGTGCATTTGTCCTAGCCTTGAACCCCTTCCTATACCCATTTATGTCTAGGTAAAGTTCCCTAACGTTTTTTGTTTTACCCTTTGTTTCCATTTTTTAAAATTTGATTGTTCAAATAATCTCTTTTCTTTGCCTGTAGCCTACGACCAACTTCCCTTCTCAAGTTCAAGAACTCCTCTCATTTTCTGTCTTCCATTCTATCCCAATCTAATCACACTTTTCTCCTTTCCTCTACCAATTTCTTGCATTCCTTATCAAACCACAGTTTCCTCCTGTTCTTCTTAATTGTACCTATTGTGACCTTCGCTGCCTCTTTGATATTATTTGTCACAGTGATCCATTGTTTATTTACATCCTTGTCTTGATCTTCATGTGTCCTGAGAGCATCAAACATATTTGAAATTTCTATCATGTACCTTCTTCTAAAGTTTTCATCATTCAGCTTGTCAGTGTCGAACCTAACAAGTTCTGCATTGTGACACTTTGATGTTGCTGTAGACAGCCATTGGTGAACTTTGGCAACTACAAGAAAATGATCAGAATCGCAGTCTGCTCCACTGAAAGTCCTAACATTTTCTATACTAGTGTGCCATCTTCGATCTATAAGAACATGATCAATTTGGTTTCGGGTGTGTCCATCTGGAGAGACCCAAGTCGCTTTATGAATGTCCTTCCTTTTGAAATATGTGCTCTCAACAATCATGTCTTTTGAAACAGCAAAGTTAACCACCCTTGTGCCATTATCATTCGAAATGTTATGCAAACTTTCTTTCCTAGTTGTACGCCGGAATGCTTCCTCCTTCCCTATCTTCACATTAAAATCACCTGTGATTAATTTTGTATCGTACAAGGAGAACTCATCCCACAGTTGATCTAGTTCTTCACAAAAGTCGTCTTTAACAACCTCTTCAGTGCCCTCAGTTGGTGCATGTACATTAATTACTACTAGTCTATTCCACCTGCTGGACAACACTATAACTGATAGTCGGTCACTAATGAACCTTATATCTCTGACTGTGTGAAGCACTTTTCTCTGTACTGCCTTGTTGGCTGATGGCTTACTTTCTGACAGTCTTTTGTTGTGCCTGACTGTGGTTCAGCATCTCCACTATATGGTGAGTTTCAAATATCCTTTTCATAACTTTGTTATAAAACAGTTTTCCCGACTACTGAACATGGAGAGAAGAAGGAAAGTTCTGAAATGGTCTGTTTAGCTCTTAAAGTATCATCCTCCTTCCAGACAAGCCTTTGTACTAGAGTCAAGAATTTTTATCCTTTGTTTACCCTGATCCAAACATCAAAATTGGTACTCCCATCACTTGCCACAACACTACAAAGATATATAAAATTTTTCACATTCTTAATTTTCTTCCCTTCCAAATATAGGTTACAAGTGAGTATTCAGTTCATTTGTACTGCCACTGTCTTGTTCTTACCAACAGTTAACCCAAACCCTTTGATCCAATTTTTCTGTACTGTCATGTTGGTTTTATCCCAAATGGCAATATCATTCACAAACAAGAAAATTTATGTCTTCTTTTCCACTTTTTATGTTCTTTTTTATGGTATACATGAGTGAGAGAAGAGTAATGGTGAAAGGGGACTGCACTGTTGCCCATTTCTCTTTGTTCTAAGCCATTTTGACTTTATATGTACTATTTGTACAATTCTCTCATAACTAACATACAACGTAAGAATTTTTGTAATTAGATACTTGAGAACTTTCCATGTTCCCAAGCAGTCTCATATTTTATACCTTGACAAGCTGTGTATGCCTTCTCTAAATCTATAAACACTATTATCAGGTCTTCTCATCTCTTCCAATATTTTTTCATTTTTTTGTCAGAGTGCAAAAATATAGTCAAATATTCCTCTTTTAGTTCTAAATCTACTCTGTTCTTCTAAGATAATTCTCAACAACAGCTCAAAAATCTATTCAAGATCTTTAGGCTGTGTGGCAATAAGGTGATTCCTCTATAGTTGGTACATCTATTCCCGTTACCTTCTTAAATTTTGGTGTTATAATTCCAATATTTCAGTCACTGGGTACCTCATTTTCTTTCCATATTACTCCCAGAATTCCATGCAACTAAGGTGTTTCATTGATCCCCAAATCTCTTATCACATCTACAGTTAACTGATCATCTCCAGGAGACTTAGAGCAATTTCTGTTTCTGTGCAGGTATTTGGTGATTTATCTTCCTTAAGTATATCAGTGACTTGGGGTTCATTGTCATTACTCATCCGTTAAACAATTTTTCAAGTAAATCTTCATCTCTGTTGTTGTTTCTTTCATGATTCTGATCACTGTTTTCTCTTTCTATTACCCTTATCTCTTCTCTTTCTGATTTCATACTTTTCAGTAAGCCATAAGGTATTTTTTTATTTCTCCCATTGTCTACTTTGTTTCTGAGTGAAAGCATCCCGTCCTTCTCTTTTTCTTCACTCATGCCCCTTTTAACATGGAGTTTCTTATCTCTGAATCCCTTCTTAAGTCTCAATATTTGTATTTCATCCTGTGTCACAAAGCCATTTATTTGACTTTGTTTGTCTATATCTTCTTTTTCTCTTTGCCATAATTTGGTTCTTACAACATTTTTACTAATTTGTTCAACCAATTTGTTTCTTTTTCATTAATTTCCCTTTTGTTTGGCCACATAATGTGCTAGCACATCTGAATATTGACGCTTTTAATAAATTCCATTCTTCTTCGAAATTTTGTCTCATTTTATGTCACTTTTTGCCCCATGAAATTCTAGAAGCTCTTCAATTTTCATCATCTTTCAACCACCACTCCTTTCTTATGGGCCTTATCCTTGTTAAAGTAGTATATTTCACCACACAATTTACATGTGGTATTAGAAGCCCGAGGTCAGTGTCCAAACATTCCCTTGAAGAATGTATTCTTTATGAAAAAGCAAACAATGGAAACTCCAGGTTCAAATTGAAAAATGTATGGCAAAGATACATTGCTACTTACTGTGAAGTCGACACACTAAGTTGGAGATAGGCACAACATTTCACACAAGCAAGCATGCCACATGACTTCAACCTCCAGCAGCTTGGTCCAGAATGCATTCTGGTATGAGCTGCCGGAGATGGCAGTGATGTGTGCTTGAGGTGTGCTTGCCTACGTAAATGCATGGATATGTGTTTCTCTTTCTTTTCCTGGTGAAGGCTGTGGCCAAAACCTAATGTGTAAGTGTTTTAGTTGTGCCTGTCTGCAACTTAATGTGTCATCTTTACAGTAAGTAGCAATCAGTCTTTCCTTACATTGTTGATTGCCTTATGAAAAGTTTATTTCTCAGGCAAAAATGATATAACATGCCCTAAGCATATTTAGGTACTTTACCAGCAAGAGCAGAATTAATGGTAATTAATTTGACTTGGTTTGCTATAATTAACTACAATTCTACACACTTACAATACTTCGGCAACTACTTTTAATTATGTCAGCAAAAATTATCTATTGCTGCATTATTACTGTTATACAATCTTGTGTTATTTGGCAAGTAATTCAACTTGTTTAGCTGTAATAAATTAACTATAGTTCTACACAATTATGCTAATCATGACAATGCATTTTACTTAAATTAGCAAAAACTATCTATGGCTACATTATTAGTGTTCTATGCACTTGCGTTATTTTGCTCAGTGGTGTTTGTGGTGCTTCTTTTGCACATTCCCTCTTCCTCATCACAGTAACTGTGTGCAGCATCCTAAGAAAAGTGTAAACATTGGCTTTTTAATACAACATTTAAAAATCCTGTTTTCAAGATTAACAATATAAAAGTAAAAGTTAAGTCTGAGGCACAAGACCATGACCAGGCATTGGTATGATTATAGGCAGAGTACAGACTTTTGTTGCTGCGACTCTATGGAGGGGGAAGTGGTGATCCCATCGCTCAGCCACTTTTTACCCTAAGGAGGTCCCTAGTACCCATTTGACAAAAGGCTGTGTGGACTTGGGACTTTCCTAGAAGGATTTAAGTGAAGCAATATCACCAACCCTATCTAGGATTGAACCCAAGACTTTCAAGTCAGGAGTCTAGTGCTCTACCTACTAGGCCATCATGGCCAAAAAGATTAACTATACACTATACTTAAATATATGTGTCATGACACTGCAACAAAATAATTGGAAACCTTTTAATGATTCATTAACATATTTCAGTATAAATTCTTTCACTAATATTATCTCTGATGGATACAAATATTTTTCCAGTATGTTTTGCCTGTGTACTGAAACAAAATTTTCAATTCTTGATTGATGAATTATGCCTTTTAAAACAGTTTTACTGTCAATAAATGTTCTGCTAACCTACAGATCAATAGATCCTGAGTGTCTCAGGAAGAATGGTCAGTATTCAGAGATATAACAGGAATGCCCATCTGAAGCAAAAACCTTCACTGGACAATAGCCTATTCTGAATGATTCCAGAGATAGAACACATTTAATGTACATTTGTTTCTAGGCAAGTGGTGCACACTTTGTGTCATACCCACATAAACCTTGATATTTTACTCTAGACCAATATACCTCACTGCCTTCAACTTCTTTGTTTACAATGGCTTTCTGTCATTAAACTCACCCTTTGAATATGTACTTGTCTGTGGTGTGTTGTGAGTGGTGTAATGTGTGGGATTTGGAGTGTATCAGCAAGAAATGTCAGTTAACTGTGTTTATACAAGCACTGGTTGAAATGTCACCACCTACACTAATAAATATGTGCAAATATCATGTAGGTGTACAGTTCCAGTGATGTTGATGCACCTACTACTGTTGAATTCCTGTTCGTAGAGTACTCATCTAAGTTTTCAGCTCATTGCATGAACCAGGTATTCATCCAAGTTCCTGTTCTTCCTCTGAACATGTAGTACAATAGCTTGTGGGGAACAGCAACACATTGTTTATATGGAGCAAAGTCCAACTACCAGTACATGGTGACTTTCAGAATTTATTAATGTCCAATAAACATGTATATTTTGAACATTGTATGCAAAAACTTGTACCCATTTCATGTATAGTTTATCCACAATCTTCATATCGGTGACAATGCCACATGACTTCAATTTTGTCACTGGTTCAATGACTGTTACCATTTGCTTCTGTTAACACTATTCACTGATGAAGCCCCTTTTACATAGCATGCAATTGACAACACATATAATAATCATTTTTTAATCAATGTTTGGTCCACCATGTTGGTAACATATTGATAGTCCCAGTCATTTTAGAAGAGCAAATAACAGGATAGATTTACTACCATTTTTTTGGAAAATTTGTTTGTTGAATACCTTGTTGAACACCTTTGGCCACATGAACTGCAACGTAATTCCAACATGACAGAGCCCCTGCAGATTTACCTGACGTGTGAGGAAACATCTCAACTGCTCTTAGCCTAATCTCTTGATTGGTTATAGTAGTACAATTAAATAGCCACCAAGATCTCCACACCTCACACTATTAGCCTATTATTGATAGTCTGAGTTGCACAGACAAAAGCTGATATGCAAGATGAACTGCTTGGACACATCATAGATGCTGTCGCCCTTGTTAGAGAATGTGCAGAAGCGCTCAGACAAGCAACACAACATGTTCTCCCAAGAGTGCACAAATGCACTTGAGTTAACAGTGAGATATTCAAACATTTATTGTGAACTGCACAACAGCTGTAATATGATATGTATGATAATGCTTAGAAATGAGTATGTTAAAAATGTATTTCTCAGTTCATTCTTTGTAAAATGCATGTTATAACATTTACTAACTACTGCCCATGTGTAAATCTGACAATGTGTTGAATAACACAGAACATAAAATAACAATGTACATTAAATGTGTACTAACTCAGCAAGCATTCAGAATATGAAATATGTCCATATGAAGTTTTAGCTTCAAAATATTTCACAAATAAAAAGTTAAAGTACAGAAAGTTAACAATGGTATAATAAAAATACGGAAAGGTTAGATTTCTCTCACCAAATAGAGGGTGCAGTGAGTCACAGACAGGCACAATGAAAAAGACTGCTGAAATATTAAAGCTTTCAGACTACCCAGTCCTTCTTCTGCAGTAAAAAAATAAAAATACACATTCACACATGCACAATTCACACACACACACACACACACACACACACACACACACACACACACACACACTGCTGTCATAGAGTGCTACAGCCTGACTGTCTGTGATGGAACAGCAACCAATTAAGGGTAGCGCATGTAAGGAGATGACATGAGGCAGCCAGGGGGGGGAGGGATAGCAGGGTACAAATGGGGAATATGTTAGTGCTACCTGGCGGAGTGTTCACAGACTTGGTGTTGGCAGGATAAGGCTGTTAGCAGCAATGTTAGAAGGCTGTGCTAGGGAGGAGGCAGGGAGGGAGAGGACAGAAGTTGAGAAAGTGAAAAGATTGAAGCTGTGTCAGCAGCAGATACAACATGTGTAGTACTGGAGTGCAAACATGGAAGAGGAGAGATAGGTGGGAAACATGAACTAGCAAAAGTTTACATCAGGGGTGGGGGGGTTACAGGAATGGAGGACATGGAAAACCTATCCTGCCAAAGTATTTACAAGTCCTTTCCCCTCCTCTCCTCTCCCTCCAACATATCCTTTGTTCCCACGACCTCCATGGCCTAAACCTTCACTAGTTCCTGTTCCTGTCTCCCACCTACCTATCCCCTTCCTGGCTCCCATTGAGATACTTCACATGTGATCTATCCTGCCAATGCTGCCACAATTGTTTCCCTCTTTTTACTTCTCTCTCTCTCTCCTTCTCCCTCCCTCCCCAGCACAGCCTTCTGACACTACTCCTCAGTGCTCATAACAGCCTTATCCTGTCCCTCCACCAAGTCCATGCATGCTCCACCAGGCAGCATAAGCATCTTCCCCCATGCACCCATTCGTACCCTGTTATCCCTCCCCTTCCCCAACCTCATGGTTCCTCCTTACCCCACCACTCATCCTGCTGGATTGCTGATCTGTTAGACACAGTCAGGCTCTAGCATCCTGAGGTAGTGGCCACATGTGTGTGAGTTGTGTAAATGTGTGTGTATTTTCTACTGCAGAAGAAGGTCCCTGTCTGAAAGCTTTAATATCTTACCAGTTTTTTTTTTTTTTTTTTTTTTTTTTTTTTTTTATGCCTGTCTGAGAGTCAATGACAACAATAAGTTGAGTAGTAATTTATCCATTCTTTATTCTTGTTACAAACAAAAGTTTGGTAGCTTCACTCATTTTTCTTGTAAAACTGGAAGATGGAGGCCTTTAGTGTCATAACAAGGTAATTAAAATACTGAAATATGGTGTACATTGTTAAAGAAACCTCAACTTTATTATAAAGAAATTTCACATAAAAAAATGATAATTACATGTGATGGTGGGAAAATGATTAGTTTTATTGTTTCTAAATTATTTGCAAACTTATGGTACAATTTATCATACAAATCTGAAAACTTAAATATGTCAGCATTTCCATATATGAAATTGTGAATTATTTCAAGTTACTTGTCTGAGTTGTCAGACATAATCAAAATGATTATATATGAAAATAAATTAGTGCACTATAAACTTGATGTCAATGTTACAATTAATTGGAAACATTATTTGCTATAAGCTTGAAGTCTTATGATAAGTAGATATATTTTTTTTTTTAAATCGTGTATAAATTGTACAATTTGGTCACCACTATCTAAATTTCTGGAAGTATCAACACTGTCAAGGCACATACATAGTGAGAGATTGTAATCAGTTCATACTGTCCTGTGGTAAGAGCAGAATGACTGGTGCGGTAATTGGATCCTTCTGTCAAACATCACACTCACCTTCTGACGTAACCAAAAAATTAAGAAATAGAGAGAGAGAGAGAGAGAGAGAGAGAGAGATACCAAGTAGAACAATTCATAATGGGAAGGACCCTCCATGTTACACAGTCACTCTAAAGCAACTTCTGAAGAAACAGAGACTACTGCATAATAGGTGTAAAACAAAGCATATGGCTATATATAGAGAGATTCTGAATGAAATGCTGTCCAGAGCATAATGCATGAAACCTTCAATAACTACTATAGCAGAGTGTTGTCAAATAATATTTTACAGAACCTAAAGAAATTCTTGTCATATTAAAGGCTGTTAATGGCACCAAAGTTAGTGTCCACTCACTTGTGGATCAGACAGGAACTGAAATTGATGGTAGCAAAGCAAAAGCTGAAGTACTAAACTCCAGTTTCAAACATTCCTCTATAAAGGAAAAACCAGAAGAATTGCTCCAATTTGATCCTTGTACCACTGAAAACATAAGTGAAATAAGTGTTAGTGACATTGGTGTTGAGAAACAGCTGAAATCATTAAAATTTAGCAGATCTTCAAGGGCTGATGGAATCCATAACACCTTCTATACTGAATTTGTGGCTGGGTTAGATCCATTCCAACTGCAACTTATCATAGATCACTTGAACAAAGAACTGTGTGGTAGTTGGAAGAAAGCAGAGGACACATCCATTTACAAGGAGAGTAGTAGAAGTGATCCACAAAAATACCATCCAATATCCCTGACATTAACTTGTTTTAGAGTCTTAGCACATACTTTCATCAAAAATTTAATTAGATACCTTTACAAAATGACCTCCTCCATGCCAGCCGCCATGGATTCTGAAAACATCAATCATATGAAACACAACTCACATTTTTTTCACATGACATATTGAAAGCTTTGAATCAAGACATGCGGGTAGATACAGTATTTCTTGATGCCCGAAAAGCGTTTGACTCAGTACTGCAATTACACTTACTATCAAAAGTACAATCATATGGGGTATCAACTGAAAATTGTGACTGGATTTCAGAATTTTTGGGAGGGAGTACTCAGCATATTATCTTGGATAGACAGTCATAAACAGATGTAGAAGTAACTTTGGGTGTGCCCTGAGGAACTGTGTTGGATCCCATACTGTTCGGGTTTTACTCTTCTATTAATGAGATTGCAGACAATATTAACAGTAACCTCAAACATTTTTGCAGATGATGCAGTTATCTGTAATAAAGTCCTGTCTCAAAGAAGCTTCTTAAATATTCAGTCAGTTCCTTATAAGATCTCAAAGTAGTGCAAAGACTGGCAGCTTGCTTTAAATGTTCAGAAAAATAAAACAGTGCACTTCACAATACAAGCATAGAATCCTATGCTTAATACCAATGAGTCACACAACTGGAAATGTTTAACTGGTGGAAACACCTGGATGTAACGCTTTGTGGGGATATAAAATGAAATGATCACATAGGCTCAGTTGTGGGTAAAGCACGTGGTAAACTTCAGTTAAATGGTAGAATAGTGGGGAAATACAATCAGCACACACAGGAGACTGTCAACAAATCCCATCTCAGAATATTGCTCAAGGGTGTGGGACCCATACCAAATAGAACTAATAGCAGGTATTGAATGTATACAATGAATGGCAGCACCAATGGTCATAAGTTTGTTTGATCTGTGAGAGAGTGACACAGAGATGCTGAAGAAACTGAACTGGCAGACTCTTGAAGATGTAGATGGATGTAAGCTATCCTGAGAAAGCCTGATCACAAGAACCAGCTTTAGATTATGATTCTAGGAATACACTACAACTCTGTACGTATTGCTCCAGCAGGGATCGTGGGGACAAGATACGATTAATTATAGCACACATGGAAGCATTTAAACAATCGTTCTTCCTGTGTTTCATATGTGAATGGAATGGAGAAAAACCCAATAACTGGTACAGTTGGACTTCTGCCATACACTTCAGAGTGTTTTGCTGAATATGGATGCCGATTTAGCAAGTAACCACGATGTAGTCTTTTACAGTTCAGTCTGTGAATAAAATATTCTTTGACCTTTGAAGCCAGTAAAAACCTTTTTATTTCACTACTAATTGATGCTTGTAACAACTAGACATTCAACAAAAAGAAGAAGCAACTGAGTGAGCTTTGACAATACCACTGTTACTTTTGAAACTCAGTCACAACTGTAATAAAATTTTACTTCTCAGCTGGCCGCGGTGGCTGTGCAGTTCTGGCGCTGCAGTCCGGAACCGCGGGACTGCTACGGTCGCAGGTTCGAATCCTATATTTGACATACATGTTTCTGATTCTGAGCTGCATTACTTTTGAAAATTCAATTCTATTCAGACTTTGCCATATCTCTTTGCTTCTAACAGTGTTGTAAGCCTTTTGTATGTTTATCAGTGCAATTATGTCTTTCACATATTCCCATTTCTTTTCAGCTACCTGTCTAGCTGTAAATATGGTATCTGCTGTTGGTCTTCCAGGCCAGAATCCTCCTTTTCTTCATTTGTGATTCTATCTTGTCCCTGTTTTTCTGCAAAATACTCTTTTTGTGAGTCTTCATGCAGTGGTACAGTAATGCTGTTCCTCTGTAGTTCTCACATAGCACCTTGTTACCCTTATACTATCCGAAAATTACCTCGAGCAATTAAACAGAGAACCGACTCGTGGAGATAACATCTTGGACCTACTGATAACAAACAGACCTGAACTTTTCGACTCTGTAAGCGCAGAACAGGGAATCAGTGATCATAAGGCCGTTGCGGCATCCCTGAATATGGAAGTTAATAGGAATATAAAAAAAGGAGGAAGGTTTATCTGTTTAGCAAGAGTAATAGAAGGCAGATTTCAGACTACCTAACAGATCAAAATGAAAATTTCTGTTCCAACACTGATAATGTTGAGTATTTATGGAAAAAGTTCAAGGCAATTGTAAAATGCGTTTTAGACAGGTACGTGCCGAGTAAAACTGTGAGGCACGGGAAAAACCCACCGTGGTTCAACAACAAAGTTAGGAAACTACTGCGAAAGCAAAGAGAGCTTCACTGCAAACTTAAATGCAGCCAAAACTTCTCAGACAAACAGAAGCTAAACGATGTCAAAGTTAGCGTAAGGAGGGCTATGAGTGAAGCATTCAGTGAATTTGAAAGTAAAATTCTATATACCGACTTACGTCTTACATTAAATCAGTAAGTGGCTCGAAACAGCATATCCAGACACTCCGGGATGATGATGGCATTGAAACAGAGGATGACACGCATAAAGCTGAAATACTAAACACCTTTTTCTAAAGCTGTTTCACAGAGGAAGACCGCACTGCAGTTCCTTCTCTAAATCCTCGCACAAACAAAAAAATGGCTGACATCGAAATGGAATAGAAAAGCAACTGGAATCACTCAACAGAGGAAAGTCGACAGGACCTGATGGCATACCAATTCGATTCTACACAGAGTACGTGAAAGAACTTGCCCCCCTTCTAACAGCCGTGTACCACAAGTCTCTAGAGGAATGGAAGGCTCCAAATGATTGGAAAAGAGCACAGGTAGTCCCAGACTTCAAGAAGGGTCGTCGAGCAGATACGTAAAACTATAGACCTATATCTCTGACGTCGATCTGTTGTAGAATTTTAGAATGTGTTTTTTGCTCGCGTATCATGTTGTTTCTGGAAATCCAGAATCTACTCTGTAGGAATCAACATGGATTTCGGAAACAGCGATTGTGTGAGACCCAACTCGCTTTATTTGTTCATGAGACCCAGAAAATATTAGATACAGGCTCCCAGGTAGATGCTATTTTCCTTGACTTCCGGAAGGCATTCGATACAGTTTGCCTGATGAACAAAGTAAGAGCCTATGGAATATCAGACCAGCTGTGTGGCTGGATTGAAGAGTTTTTAGCAAACAGAACACAGCATGTTGTTCTCAATGGAGAGACATCTACAGACGTTAAAGTAACCTCTGGCATGACACAGGGGAGTGTTATGGGACCATTGCTTTCACAATATATATAAATGACCTAGTAGATAGTGTCGGAAGTTCCATGCGGCTTTTCATGGATGATGCTGTAGTATACAGAGAAGTTGCAGCATTAGAAAATTGTAGCGAAATGCAGGATGATCTGCAGCGGATAGGCACTTGGTGCAGGGAGTGGCAACTGACCCTTAACATAGACAAATGTAATGTATTGCGAATACATAGAAAGAAGGATCCATTATTGTATGATTATATGATAGCGGAACAAACACTGGAAGCAGTTACTTCTGTAAAATATCTGGGAGTATGCGTGCGGAATGATTTGAAGTGGAATGATCATATAAAATTAATTGTTGGTAAGGCGGGTGCCAGGTTGAGATTCATTGGGAGAGTCCTTAGAAAATGTAGTCCATCAACAAAGGAGGTGGCTTACAAAACACTCGTTCGACCTATACTTGAGTATTGCTCATCAGTGTGGGATCCGTACCAGATCGGGTTGACGGAGGAGATAGAGAAGATCCAAATAAGAGCGGCGCGTTTCATCACAGGGTTATTTGGTAACCGTGACAGCGTTACGGAGATGTTTAGCAAACTCAAGTGGCAGATTCTGCAAGAGAGGCGCTCTGCATCGTGGTGTAGCTTGCTCACCAGGTTTCGAGAGGGTGTGTTTCTGGATGAGGTATCGAATATATTGCTTACCCCTACTTATACCTCCCGAGGAGATCACAAATGTAAAATTAGAGAGATTCGAGCACGCACGGAGGCTTTCCAACAGTCATTCTTCCCGCGAACCATACACAACTGGAACAGAAAATGGAGGTAATGATAGTGGCACGTAAAGTGCCCTCCACCACACACCGCTGGAGTATAAATGTAAATGTAGATGTAGATGTAGATACATACAGGGGGCTTGTATGTGAATACCTGTCCAAAAATGAATTTTTTAATTTCTGTCTTAAAAAATTCTCTCTAGTTTTCTGAACAAGAAAAAGTTTACTTCCAGAAAAATGAATGACAGAAAGTACCAAAATCAGAGGAATTTAAAAGTGGCTGTATGCACCACAATGTCCCCATGGCACACAGTCAGCTCTGTTAAAAATAAAGTTTTGCTCTCATTAGTTTTGTTTTAGTCTCTTTGGTTGGCTATCCTGCAAAAGCTTACAGTTGCTTATCTTTCTTTTATACAGAGAGTTTAGTCATTGTTTGCTGCTGTTTTTACTTAAATATTTTGTTTACAGCAAAGTAACTGTATGTGCATGAGTTTCTTATTGTGTGCATGAACTTCTTATTGCACTTGAAAGCAATCGGAAGAATTAAGAAGTTTGGTGTTAAACAACGGAAATTTTATGGATATTGGTTCACCGAACGGATTAACTCTACTAATATGAAATACAACGTGATACAACACTTGAATAAGCTTCAACTACTCCAAGTGATTCGAAGCAAAAATTGCAATATTTGGACAATGGGCATGACAGTATTAAACACACACGGTTAGCCGTGCAGTCTAGAGCACTGCTTTCTGGGCGGGAAGGCGTGTTGTCCCCGGCATGAATCCACCCAGTGGATTAGTGTCAAGGTCCAGTGTGCCGGCCAGTCTGTGGATGGATTTAAGACAGTTTTCCCTTTACCTTGGCAAATGCGGGCTGGTTTCCCTTAATCTGCCTCACACTATGTCTGCAATTGCTGCGCAAACACTTTCTCCACATATGCATACATCATAACTACTCTACTGCGCAAACATTAGGGTTACACTTGTCAGGTGTGAGATATTCCCAGGGGGTTCCACTGGGGGCTGAACTGCACATAACCTTGGGTTCAGCGTGTGTGGCAGCAGTGTGGTGAGTGGACTGCCATAGCCTGTTGTGGGGTTGTGAACCACTGAGGTCTATGATGGGGATGAGGCCTCTCCGTTGTTTCTAGGTCCCCAGTTCCATACAATACAATACAACGGCAATATTAATGCTGATAATATAGAGATGCCAACTATTGATTCAGGTTGTGTTATTGTTGAACTCTCTGCTCTGTCTGAACTAATAAATTAAGCTTTGCAGTGTAAGGAATTTGGCAATAGTGGTGTGAAGGTAGTTGAGGAGGTAAGTGCTAGAAGAGGTTGTGCATCAAAATTAAGAATTGTTTTTAATTTTTGTGATTTAAGCGAATGTGGTTATCCTTGTGGTGTAACTAAACAAGGAGTGTATAGCGCAAATGATAAACTTGCTTATGCTATGACATGTGTAGGCAAAGGGTACAGAAGTGCACAAATTTCCTGTGCCCTTATGGACTTACCTCCCCCTACTAGGTTTGACAGGTGCAATAAAAATTATTCTACAGACTTTAGAAGAAGTAGCAAATGATAGTATGAAAAATGCTGTTCAGGAAAGTGCAGACATGAATGACAGCACTACATGTCTGTCTGCACCCCTGGATGCACCCTGGCAGTGAAGAGGCCATAGTTCCGTAAATGGTGTAGTGACGGCTCTCTCCTTGGACAATGGTAAAGTCATTGATGTGGAGTGTGTTACCAAGTACTGTCATGGCTGTACTAGTGGAACTGAAACTCACAAATTTTTTATTCATTTTACTGGTTATAGTGGAGGAATGGAATCTGAAGGTGTTGTGAAGAATTTCACAGGTCAGTGGAGAAATATGGTGTGATGTATACATCTTACCTAGGAGATGGGAGACTCAAAAGGGTACCAAAAAGTTTGTGAATCCAAACCTTATGCTGACACAATAATTGAAAAATGAAATGTGTTGAACATGTCCAGAACACAGGATTGAGGGACTTGAAGAGGAATTTGAAGGGAAAGAAATCGGCTATTGGTAAGTGCATTAGTGGACATGGTTGGCTTAAGGACGAAGGAATAGACAGGTTTCAGTATTATTATGGTCAAGCTAAAGAAAAAAGAAAAATGACCTTGAGGGAATGAAAAAGGCAGTATGGGCTACCTTCTTTGATAAATCCTCCGCAGATGACAACCCATGTCATGCACTGTGTCGACCTGGCAGTGATTCATAGTTTGGCTACCAGAGGGCTGTTACCCAAGGTGAGACCTACAACCATAAACATTCCTTGCCATTTGCTGTAATGAAAGTTATAAAACCTACATATAGGGATCTTAGTGGCAAAAGGTTATTAGAGAAATGTTTACATGTTATGACTCAAAATCCAAATGAAATTTTTAGCAATTGTATATAAGAATGGATACCAAAAACTGTTCTAGTTGGACTAAATACTTCAAAAATAGATTCACACTTAAAATGTTTTGTACCACAATTTATAACACCACCATCTTTTCAATAGTCTGCTTTAAAGATATTAGTGTAAAGAACTTACAGGAAAAAATTAACCTTCAAGTTGGTTTTTAAGTAATGTGTACCTATGATGTACATAAATAATTTGCAAGGTTTATTTCACTTGCAACAAAAAAATACAATTAAAACAAGTGTGAGAACTAAACAGCTTTAGTTCATGCATAAAAATATTCCCAAAAGATGTCTTAAAAGATGGTAAGCATTATATGGGCTTACAAATCTTATTCCTTGAGTTACACTGTTTAGAATACTGACAATTTTTTCAAGATTTCCCCTGGTATTCATGGACCAGTCCCCTTAAGATCTCTCACCCTCTGTCGCATAAATGACAAATCCACAAGAGAAGACAGCATACCTAGGTAATATATATGTCATTTTCAACCAAGGAAAACAATTTGACATGGTTAGATAGTGCATTTCTGATCTCAAGGGACCAGTGGCTCAGACAAACTCTTATCAGTAAAATAATTCAAACATGTATGGAATATAAAATTATAAGCTAATTAATGACTCAAATGTAAAAAAAAAGTCAATAATGCAGTGTAACTGAACTGGAGGGAGATATGGAAGTGTTCAGCTCATCACAGGAAGGGAAAGCAACAAAGTTAAGGACAACAGTTAGAATAACTTATAAGAATTTTCAGTCCATAAACAGTGAAGCAGATGAATTAGAGGCAGTACCACATGATTATAAGCAGATGGAGGTTTAAATTTGAAGCAACATGTAAATGTAATCAGTTTTTCCAGAAAAATGCATAAAGGTGGCAGGGCTTTGATTTTCTCTAACTATGAATCAACTGAAGCAATCCAATACGTTATAAAAATGGTTGATATGCAAGACATGAAGCTACAGCAGTGAAAATAATAATTGCATGGAAGAGGTGTTCTGTATTAGGCTGTACCAGTCAGAAAATGATGAAATAAAAAATTATTTGGACAGTTAGAAGTTACGATCCAAGATCTTTCAAATCTGTTTATTTAACAATTAGTGTTGTTTCGAAGATACACACAACAAAAAAAGGCAGCATTATGACACTACTTGACTTGCTGGATATTTTACAGCCTAATGCTAAAAGCTGATAATCCTAGCACAGTAACAGAGCATAGTGAAACTTCTCTTGACTGCATAATAGCATAATAACAAATATACCTTTATGCTATTGCAACATCTGGTTACTACACTTAACATTACTAGAAAATTTTGCTGTCATGATAGACATTCATATAACTTAGCAGAAGATATGGGAACAGAAAAGGTACATTAAGTCACAAAATACAATTCTGTTGAAAAATATGTTAATGGCAGAAATGTGAGATGTAGTGTACACAAATAGTAATGTAAATACCAAATGGTACCAGTCTTTACTTTATTTAATTGTTATTATAATGTTACATGTTCTGTCAACAATATGTTAATACACAAGTTCTAAAAGTACTAGGTGATTGGAGAGGTAAGCCTCCCAAGAAATGAATTTAAAATGTATGATGTCCTTTCTAAGTTAAAAGAGATTGTGGTGTATAATACTTTGTACAAAATAAAAAGAAAGAGCATTGCATTTACAGCAGAGAAACAAAGCCTTTATTGCTTAAGAAGTTATAGACAAAGAAGTGAATTTCTCAAAAAACTTATTTATGATTCTTCATAAATCTAGAGAAAAAAAAGTGAAAGAATGGACAGAGGACATCTGCCTGCTGAAAGATGGTGAAAGTGATACCAATCCTGTAGTAGCAGCGAACACATTGTACAGACATTTTGTAACTGTATCATATGAATTGATAAGTCAAAATAAAACAGATGAAATACTAGACAATGCCAAAACTACCACGTACAAACCATACCATTGCACACAGGAGTTGCACACCTAATAATGCAATCAACACTCAAAGAAATGCAGAAAGTTTATTAAAATCCTTACACATCTGTTGGATGCTGCAACAGACAATTGTATTTTCCAGATGCACTAAGCCAAATGAAGGAAAATCAGTATTTAAGAAACAGAACAGAGATGAATTAGAAACATACAGTCTAATGCCACTGATTTCAACTTTTCCAAAAAATGATGAGATGATAATATAGAACAGAATTATAAGTTTTATAACAAAATTTAAAAGACTACACTTGTCACAACATTGTTTCAGAAATTTGAAGTCAATAATAATGCCATCAACAGATGTAGCTGAACGTGTTCTGAACTCACTTGACAGGAAATGGAAAAGACATGTGGGCCTTTGTGGACCTGTCTAAGGTATCTAACTCCATCAAGAAGTTAATGGAGAACTTTTTCTATCCTACTCTGTATAGGCAGAAACACAGTTTATGACAGTTTGCACTGATGGTAACATTGAGACCAGTGGAACAAAACAGACAGTTTTGGAGACGAATGACAGCAGAAATGATGAGGCAAACTACAACCAACACAGGTCCAGAGTGCAGCCACATCATCTAAAGCATATACACCCATCCAGGGAAAAAACCCAATCACAGATGTGTGTCAGGAAAGAGCAAGACTCCACTATTCAGTGACACATACCTAAAGCTTCAGTGACTAGTGAGAGACTAGGTGCAATCACCAGGCTGCCCTATATTAGTACACACTCACCACTTCACATGCTTACCATGGCAGCCACAGGCTGTGACTGTCATCTGGAGCCTGAGTACCTCTTACATGTTCTCTCTATTGATACTTGGGTTAGATGGGGAATCCAAATCACCCTTGGATACTAAATAAATTGTAATTTGAGGGAAATGGTATGACATAATATAAAGCTTATTATCACTAGGAAACAGTACACAGAAATAAGTTATACTAATGGCAAAAATATAATCAATTATGGATCTGAACTATAAACTGTCTAACACAGTGCACCACAGGTTTCTATACTCAGGCCAATACTGTTTACTTTCTATGTAAATGATTTCCCAGACAATATAAATCAGAAACTTACAATGCATGATAATGACATGGCTCATGTTTCCACAACACATTTATTGAGTTCATATTTTGAGGAGGTGGGGGATACAAAATTGCCATTTTTGATCAGTTTCAAGACTTTGGGAAGTATACTAGCTGGCATCTTAAAAAGAAAATTTGAAACTCAGAAAAAATGCTGTGATGTATATAGCACAAATATCACACAGACATTCCTGTGGACAAGTTTTTATACAACATAATATTTTGAAAGTGAACTCATTGTATACATATCACAATATTGTGGCAGTGAGAGTGACAAATCACCTTCTTAATTAAGATATACTTGGCCGTGTAGCAAGAGGAAAGGAATATTATTGCGCAAGACAGCAAAATTTCAAACTGACAATGAGTGCTCCAAGTGAAGTAGATGAAAGGTTTTTCAATGAGCTGTCTAACACAATTAAAGAAACAAAATAAATTAAAATATTTAAAAATAGCTTAAAAATGTATCTCACAGAGAAAATATATATACTAAGAGTCATTATGTAGAATGAAACTAAATTCCAGATGTTAATTTGAAAAGAAAATAACCTTTTACATGCCTGTAAAATTTTACTGTTTCTTTAATTGTACATTAATTTTCTATTCATTGCACCTAAGGGTAAATGTACTGTAAATGGGGTGAATAGGGACAGAATTTCAGGTTTTTAAATAATAAATCCAGAAATACAATCTGAATATGAGTTTTTAATCATTAAAGTGGAAGATGGTATAGTCATTCAACCTCAAAACTAGGTATATTTGGTATTGCCTAATATTATTTGTAGTAATTAGCAATTATAAAGTGTCCTTATTTACCCCTTGGTAGGGGTCAATAGGGACAGTGATAAATATAACTCACAGAACCCTATTGCAAGAGGCAAGGGGGTCTAAAGGGACACAAAAATTGCTTTTAAAAAATACAAATCAACCTTTAATACTTTGGAATATTAAAACATCATTTAAACTTATGTCTGCATTGTCTTATTAATGGTTCTTTCATGACTTGAATCACTTGAATAGAATCAAATTCAGTTACATCTTCTACAACTGGGAAAACATAAACACTATTGTCTTTGGAGTTCTGTCTCAAAAATAATGCCACATATGTTTTTCCTTCAAGCACAACTTCGGTAATTCTACCAACAAAATATTTTGGAGCCCCCTTTACGCTCTCAAATTTCACTTTCACCCAATCCCTAACATGTAACACCCTGTCAGTAGACAGTTCTTCTTGTTTCTGAGTAGATGTGGAGTCTTCTCTCTCTTCATAACTGTGATCATTGTTGTCACCATCACTATCTTCTTCTGATTCAATCACTGACTTTGACAAGTCATGTGCATGAACACTCCTGCCAGGTGGTACATTCAGTTTCCTTTTTATACCTGGTTTTGGCAAATAATCATGAGGCCACCTTTTATGCTTTAAGAATTCAATCAGACTGTCGTTAACAGTACCAGTACTGCCTTCTCCACTTTCTTCAGATGGCAACATTCCAAGAATTTGGTCTTCATTGAAAGGATAAATGCCATCTTCTTGAAACATGAACAAATGTTTCTTTCCATGGTTGGTGATAACACATCAAGGGTTTCTTTCAAAATTCGAGGAAACTACTTCTTATCAATTCCTGAACACTTGTTGTTAGTTCTGCTTTTCCAATTCTCCAGAACCTTTCGCCAAGACTGTTTCAATGGCCTAAATATTGCGACATCTAGAGGTTGTGTAAGATGAGTTGAGTTTGGTGGTAAGAAAACACACTCAGTGTCATGTTTTTTGCACGAATCAGTGACTGCTTGAGACAGATGAGAGCTCAAGTTGTCACCAATAATGACTTTTCTTCCCCCAAAACAACAAAAATAAGGTATCACTATAGACTTAAACCAATCTAAGAAACGGCTGCCATCCATCCAGCCTGATTTACATCTGTTAAACCTTGCCCCAGCAGGACCACCTTCACTCCACAGATCGTATAGGTGTTTAGCTTTATATATCACATAAGGTGGCAATAGTGTGCCATTGCCTGAAGCAGCGAACATCATGCTTACATTGGATTTTGTTCGATTCATAACACCATCAGGATATTTGCAGCCCCTTTTGTACAGAAGTTTTTCCTTCCAGGGTTGTCTGCTAGGTTTGCCTCATCATAATTTAATATTTGCCCTGGGGGAACACCATTAAGAGTTATTTTCAATGCTTCAAAATAACAAACAATATCCTTTGAGGTAACTTTAGCCCTGAATTGGGATATATTTTGACATATTCTAGCAGAAATAACTTTGTGTCTCTCGATAAAAGATTGTGGCCAATCTGGACCAAGAAGATTGTATTTAAATTGCTTTATTATTCTTCCTTCTCTGTCCCAATAGTACTTCACAAAACATCGTATGTCAAACGTGCTTAGTGGATATCCCCATCTTCCACAAGTAACAACACTTTCCACAATCTTCACTTCAGTTGGCACACCAAGAGCTGTTTGTCCTCCCTTCTTATTTCTGTTTTCAATTTCCTGCTTAGATATTTTGCTGTATCTTTGCAATGCAGATTTCACAATTTTAAAATTTTCTGAAGGTTTTCGGAGTGACATCCCTTTCTTAATGGCTTCTATAGCTCTTTCCAGGTCCTCTTGTGTAACATGTTTGTGGTGATGACTTGTAAGATCACGCTGATATTTCCTAAACATGCTGTCCCTATTCACCCCTGAAAGTTAAAAAAAGTTACAGCATAAGAGAAAATATATTACAGTTTCTACAAAAACATGATTGTATCATAAATCTCTGAGCATGTCTCTTGTGTATAGTGATAATATTTACATGGAAACTTTTTAAAAGCTTTCTCAAAAGTATGTAGTATATACAGCTGAAGTTTTACTGGGGGGGGGGGGGGGGGGGAAAGCAAGAAAGAAAACAGATGACGGGTTTGAACAAGGCTGCCAACTTCTGAAATAAGTCAAATACGAGGGCTATCCACAAAGTACATTACGTTTTCGTTTGTGTCCATTAGGAGTGGGGCTAGTACGGCCATCTTGGTGTCATGGCATTCCACTGCTCAGTCGGCATCCTGCTGTGCTAGTGAGAGGTTCGTGCTGTACTCCGTTGAGTTACTGTGACAGTTTGAAATGTCAGTGTTAATTGAAAATGCCGCAAAGTGTGAAGTGCATGCTGTAATAAGGTTTCTGACTGCAAAAAACTGTACACCGATAGAAATCTATCGGCAGCTTTGTGAAGTGTATAGGCACAGCATAATCACTGAAGGTGGAGTGCGCCAATGGGTCATAAAATTTAAAAATGGCCGAACTAACTTTCACGATGAAGAGCAAAGTGGAAGACCCCGGATAGTGACTGCCAAACTTGTCGAAAAAGTCGATGCCGTGGTCCGTGAAAACTATAATTTCACAATAACGGAACTCTCTATGAGTTTTCCACAAATTTCACGAAGTTTGTTGCATGAAATCATTACTGAAAAGCTTGGTTACCACAAGTTTTGTGCAAGATGGATACCAAAAATCTTGACAGAGATTCACAAAAATCAGCGAATGGCTGCAGTGTTAACGTTTTTGGATGCTTACGAGAAAGATGGCGACTCATTACTCGATCGCATCGTTACTGGTGACGAAACATGGGTTAAGCATGTGAAATGCGAGACAAAATTGCAGTCAATGCAGTGGGGGCACACAAATTCCCTCCAAAAACCCAAGAAATGCATGCAGACAATGTCGGCAAGGAAGGTGATGGCGACTGTCTTTTGGGACATAAAAGGTGTGATTTTTGTGTATTTCCTGGAAAGAGGTACTACAATAAACTCTCAAAGGTATTGCCAAACTCTGCACAACCTCAGAAGAGCAATACAAAACAAGCGCAGGGGAAAGTTGGGCTCAAAGATCTTGCTGATTCACGACAACGCCCAGGCCCACATGGCAAATGCCACTCGTGAAGTTCTCGAATCTTTTAAGTGGGAGCTGTTTCCTCATCCACCGTACAGTCCCGACCTGGCACCAAGCAACTTCCACTTATTCCCAGCAATGAAGAAGTGGTTGGCTATGCAGTGTTTTGATGACAACACACAGCTTCAAGAAGAGGTAACCATATGGTTGAAGGTGCAGGCGGATGAATTTTACGACGAAGGAATTTCCAAGCTCATCCATCGCTAAGATAAATGCCTTAATTTAAATGGCAACTATGTAGAAAAGTAGTATTTAAGTGTGGCATCCATCTGTATATAATAAAAAAATTTCCAATACTTTATTTATTTTTAATTCCAAAATGTAATGTACTTTGTTGATAGTCCTCATACGATAGTATTTCAGAGAAACAAACTCTTAAGGTGTTTCGGACATCAGATCTCACTACAGACAAATAATATTTCATTGCATTAGTAACACATAAAACTTTTTCCTGAACTGCTGTCCCTATTCATACCTGAATCCCTATTAACCCCAGTTTACGGTACTGTAAAATATTAAATACATTTAGACTACAGATGTTACATCTATCTTAGCCTGTCTGCACTTAAAATTATATGATACAGCTAATAATCTCAGATAGATGTTATCATTTAGTGTCCACAAGCAAAGAATAAATAAATAAATGTAATCCCAGTCATGATATGTACTGCCAAAAATAATTGATGGTTTTGTGCTTATTGTTGACTTTTTAACACCATTTTGCATATTTCAGATGCATTCACTCTTTGATACTGTTTTTAGACCCACAGTGTCAATATTTATAACCTTTTCCCACATCTACAATGTCACTTAGGATTGTAAAGAATATTATGTAACTCTAACATAGCTTGGTTTTGAAAAGTAACCTGCCTCAACTAAGAATGTTCTGTTACAGGGCCACTTTACAGAGGCACTTAGCCTCTCCAAGTCCTTCTGTTTGTAGAATATAATGAAGTCTAACATGAGCCTTATTATCTATGAGTTACAAGGAAAATGCTTCAATGCATGTGAGGTATCCTGATGCATTTATTTATTTCAGTGCTAACATATGCATTCTCAGAATATTTAAAAACATGAACTCTTCTGTTTTATAAGTGATAATATCAGCCACTAGTCCAGACAACTATTTGGAGTATATTGTTATATTCGCTAGGCTCCATTTATAATACACACAAACATAAGGAAACAGAAATTGAATCAGATGATTAAAGAGTGTTTAAAACAGTTGAGGTATAGAAGGTGTCAATAGATACTATGTATATTCAGGGACTGTGAATAATAAATTTGGGAACCAAATGCTAAAGTATAAAGGCTGATACCAAAACATGCTTGAAAATCTAGACTGTTTACAGAGAGTAGAAAAATAATAATAAGGAGAGATCAAAAAGGTTCCATTTGAGGGGGTTGCTGCAGTGTATATGTAATGAAGCATGTTTCTGATGTGGATATACAAGCGATGTAATCAAGAGATTAGTGTGGCATTTGTACCTTTCTGACACACACATGGTACTTACGGGAACGTGAAATATGCCAATGTTATTACCAAATGCATCCAAACAAGAACAACATGCTGTTATTATTTTCTTGGCTGCCAAAGGACAAACAGTGGTAAACATTCATTGGAGAATGAAGAATGTGTATGAAGCAGCATGTCTGTCATGAACTACCATTGTGGAGTGGTGCATCAGGTTCCATGCTGGTTGCTATTCAGCACAAGACAATCTGTTGATCTGGGAGGCCAGCCTCATCCATCACATACAAAACCACTTGAGTGGTGTCTGTTGGGCAAGAATGTGCAGCAGGTAGTTACGGGTGTCTTCACATGACAGAATACAGTGTTCGATGAAACGGATATCTTCAATCTGGTGCAGTGGTGAGATGATTGCCTCAGTGCTCACGGCAGTTTTAGCTGATTAGCATGCTGATTATGGGTTGTATTTCATACAAATGGAAACCTTTTAATCACCCCTCATATTTTCTATGCTACCTAGGAACTGCTAGACATCTCATTATTAAATTAATATTATTAATTATCTTTTATCTTTCAGAACTTTGTAATGGTAGCACTAGGATTTAGAGAGTAGCATCTAGAGCCTTATAAATGAGTATGTTATCTATTTTTTACAAATCTATTTTGGGAGTGTTTGGTCTGCATCAAGTGGTTAGAATTACATATGGTCTCCCAAATTAGATATTACTACATTCTGATCAGCACAGTGCAGTATTCTGTATAAAAATACAGTGAATTCTATTGACTGACTGCCCCATATCGTTTACTTGAAGGAAACAAAAATTTATGAATAATAAAGTAAGCTGTATCAATCCTAAATTTCAAACAAGTGATCACCTTATTTTTTCAGTGACTGTAAATGTTCACTAGCAAAATAAACAGAGAATTTATGCAAATGTGCTTCTGTAGCTGAGGCCATCAGATAACAACAGTGCAGTACACTAGCCAGAGGTATCCAGTAGGAAATGTAAATTTGAAAGAAACTTTCACTGTCAATAATTCACTGGCAATGGGAAGAAAATATGTGTCATCCAACACCAGACAGTTCCATGAGGACACTGTTGATATTGGCATGCCTCTGTAAAATTTGGAAATTAAGCTTAATTCCTGGTGCTGGTTAGGACAAGTAGATTAAATGCCAAAATATCCATCCTTATGTATAACAAAATAAATATTATGCCACACTTTACTAGCAACCACTATGGTCAACTATGAACTCTGTGAAAAAAGCTGCACAGCTGACATATTGTTCATAAGTCAAACACTGCCAATGAATCCCACATCCAGTAAGACAAAGTCATGACAAAAATCTTGGATCATATATTCAATCCATGTTCAGTAATGAGTACAAAGACTGAATCAGTCAGTCAATTTAGTCAAAAAGTTTGCTCTGTTTCTCTCAATTAAATGGGATTTATTGTGGCATTTCCACTTAGAATACTGGAGTGTAGCATCATGCCAGTAAAATATATTAAGATAAAGATATAATCACTTACCTTTTCCTTACAGTTCACATATCCCAGAACTTTTTTAGAGAAAGGATGGCAGATAGTCAACCTTTCCTCATCTGTGCAGAATGGGGCCTTGGCTCCTCTACAAGATTCTGATTCGTTTGGCAGTGTAAGAGACCATGCCTTAGCAAGTTTCTGATTTACACCATGTCCTTTCTCCAGTGCACATTCCTGTATACATAACAGTTTTACAGTCAGATACTTAAAATGAAATGCACATTTTGGAAATACTGAAAAGTTTGATACTGACCATCAGCTTTGACACATGACATCATCAAGATGGCAGACACAGCCGTGTTACCTTTATCCAAGAATATGATCATGGCATCACATATTCAATAAAGTCAAGCAGATGAAAACAATACCACAACACAAAGTTTGATCAAAATAATGTGAATAAGGGGATGTGACTAATGTGATATGCATGGGAATTTCAGAGTTTGGGGAGGGTAGGAACAAAACTGACATTCCTACTCTAACACACAAACACCCAGCAAAAAACTTCACAAAGATAAATTGTGCCATCATTACATAAAGCCCACTAAAACCCCACAAATTTGATCTCATCACCTCCAATTAACCTAAATAGGAGGCAGGACCAAAAAATAATAATATTGTTTTACAAAAAATTGTGTGATTACAATAACTGGTATGAAAACCATTTATCAATCACAGATTTTGGACTGTTTGCCCATTATAAAATCAGCCTGAGGGATAAAATGTGGGAGATGTTACAGTATCTAGCAATAAGGTTTACAAAATTACATTACAGTGGCAACACATGCTCTACAGCACTAATACTGATCCAACATAGATGATATATAATAAATATGTCTTGCATTAAGCCAATAATAGAAGTGGATCATTGGCCATAAGATCAGTATATGTGATAGTTGATAACATGGCCTCAGCATGTGCTCATTGCCATATTTCAGACTGAAAACTGTCTCAACAAGAGGCCTAGGGAGTCCATGTGACCTAAGAAGTCATTAGTGGTAGCATGGATCCAAGAATTGGGACATTTTATTAGAACACAAAAAAGGTTTACAAAATCATGCACGAAATAGATTCCTGACAAGCTGTTCATGGAATAAATGAATAAACATATAAAACATGAAGAAGATACAGTATCAGGTACAGTGATGCCACATGTAACATATTTTGAAACATCAGGCAGTAGCACTGTGTGATTGGATTTGTAAATAGTAAATAATAAAATTATTTAAGTGCTGTTAAAAGGTACAGGACTAAACTTTGTAAATATAATATAAAATGTAAGTGCATCCATTACCAGTGGCACCACATGTGGCATCTTCTAAAATCATTGGGTAGTAACATTATGTCATAAGCTTAAGGTATTTTATTGAAAGTAATTTGCAAATAATCAATAAGATGCAGTCATTGAAAATAATTTACAGTTTTTATGGCCAATAATCCACTTCTATGACTGGTGTAACAACACACTTACACTTATGGTGGGTCATCTATTTTTGAACAGTATTTTATTGCTATATACTGAAATATCTCCTGCTTTGTACCTCTCAGGCTATTTTGATTATGGACAAGCAGTCTAAAGCCAGTATTAATAAATAAATGTTCTTCCTTTGCAACTTAAAATGGTTTTCATAACAGTTATTGTAACCACAAAAAAAATGTGAGCCTACTCCAGCCCCAACATGCTGGAGATACAGAAGAAAACTGTGTATTTGACGGGACACTTTCAAAACCTAAACACCTTCAAAAAATAACACATCTGTTCAAACATCTTTCTCAACATTATTAACAGCTTTTAAACACACCTGAAGTTATGCTGTTTAGTGTCTCCAGCAATTCTTTTTCCACTCTTGTACAACTTGATAGTGTTTCCTTTTCAAGTGTCTTTTCCATACTTGGGAATAAAAAAAGTCACAGGAGGCCAGTTCAAGTGAGTAGTTTGGTTGAGAAATCATCGTCATTTGGTTTCTGTCCAAAAACTGACAAACACTCAATGCTATCTTCACAAGGGTGTTGTTGTGGTTCAAAACCCGGCCTCCTCATTGCCACAATGTGGTTCTTTATTCTCACTGCTTCTTATAATCATTTTAGCTCTTCATGGTAGTAATGTTGGTTAACTGTGGTTAACAAATTCAGGGTAGACAATCACCTTGATGTTGAAAGAAACAAACCAACATCATCTTGACATGGGATCTCACCTGTCTTGCTATCTTTGATCTTGGTGATGAAGGTTACTTCCACTGACTGGATTATTGCTTGGTTTCTGAGTCATATAAATAACACCACAATTTGTCACCCAAGATGACTTTTGTATCAAAATCTGGGTCAGTTTGTGACTGTTCTTTCAATTCTCTGCATATGCACGAATGACTGTATCTATCATTCTCAGAAGAAAAATTTGGAGAAAATTTGGCAGCAACAAGTTCCACATTTACATTTTCAGTCAGAATTCTTTGGCATGAACTTATAATGCAACAGCTTCCCCCAAGATCATTACAAACTGTCCGATACTACCTTTTTCTATATGCATCCGTGTATTTATTGTATGATTCTGTGCTTCCTAGGGCCTTTAATGTGTATTTTTACAGGTATCGTTCAGTTCAGTTTGCCCAAAAACCTATTCTTCTTTGTAAATACATATAGAATTTTCTGGAATGACGTACATCCTCATGATTGTTAACAGATTGTTGTCATTAACAAAAATATGTACATATGCCAAATTAAATATTGGATCATTAAATTGAGGTAATAAATGTTTAACAACAAATATTAAGAGGCTGTGGAAATGTTAGAATAAATAACTAACACCTCTAATTGCCACAGTTGCAATTGGTAAATTTGCTAACACAAAAAACCTCATTATGATTCAAATGAAAATAATGATCATTATCCAGTGATGTAATTTCATTCATTATTCATTTTATGTAATTCATTGTAATTAATGGCGCTTGTAAATTTCACAGATATTTACCTTTTGTCAGTTACAACACGCAAATTTATGAAATTCCAGTATTTAAGAAAACATGTGTGTCTATGTTATTTGACATTATATTTTATAACCTGTAAAAATGTAACAGCAGTTAGTTTAGATGAAATTGTTTTTAATTGTAAGCTACATTTTGCAATAAATTAGCAATGGTAGCAATTGTTAAAATTGTATTCAAAGCAACGCAGTGATGCTGTGTGAGTAGTAGTCAGTCAAGTTTTGTTTTACTTCAGGAGAGTGCAGTTTCATCAGTTGTTTTGCACCTATGTCAGTTCTGTTGATCAGCTGATGTCAGTAAATAATTTGTCTGGATTGAAATTTTCATGATGTTCTCATTATTCACAGCATCCACAACATCAATGAACCACAGGCCAATGAAAGTTAAGTAGTAACGTTTCAAAGATTATTAAAAACTTCAGGATATTTCAGCCACTTCCACTAATTCACCGGTTGTTCAACGACAATGAAACATGACCATAACAGGGATTTTCAAAATGATAAAAATGCTTGTAAACCATTGGCTGCCTTGAAGCTTCCTCCTCTAACCTGCCCAAAGCAATACAAGTTTCTGATGTTGATTTCACTAATATGAAACAGAACCTGAGGTTTGAACATTGATATTTAATGTCTCCATTGAAAAATTACCAAACACATAAAATAGTTCTTTAAAAAAAAAAAAAAAAAAAAAAAAAAAAAAAGCCAGTCACACTGCGCATAACAATGTTTCCACATCAATGCTGCTGGTTCAACTGCTACAAAATGCTACAATTTACATAGAAGCACTGTGAGGCAAAGCAGCCATTGGTGCACTTATCATTTAAGACATCTCAGTCACAATTTTATTATTCCAGTATGCCTTACACATAATGACATTAAGTCATTATCAAAGGCTACAAAAATATAGAGACATATTAGTATCAGTAGAAATACAAGACATGTTATATTTTCTCCCCTTAAGTGATCCCATAATACAGAAATAACAGATATTGTCTGAAGCTTACCAAATGCCTGTTGTCATTACCAATGACTCAGTAGAAACTTGTACAAATGTGTATACAGTATCTAGTCAACATTCCTTCACAACAGGCGAGTGCAAAGTGACTTCAATGATCCAGGTTGATACAAAGTGAAATAATCTGATAGGTGGTGTTAAGGCCATGATGTAATGAAAGAACTGTTTGTTAACAAGAATAATGATTAACCAATTGTATCTTATAAATAACTGTGTCAAAAAAGCAAAAATAAAATTGAAACTTCCTGGCAGATTAAAACTGTGTGCCCAACCGAGACTTGAACTCGGGACCTTTGCCTTCCGCGGGCAAGTGCGTCTGTAAAGTTTGGAAGGTAGGAGACGAGGTACTGGCAGAAGTAAAGCAGTGAGTACTGGGTGTGAGTCGTGCTTTGGTAGCTCAGTCAGTAGAGCACTTGCCCGCGAAAGGCAAAGGTCCCGAGTTCAAGTCTCAGCCGGGCACACAGTTTTAATCTGCCAGGAAGTTTCATATCAGCGCACACTGTGCTGCAGATTGAAAATCTCATTCTAAAAATAAAATTTACAATATAGTTTATACACTGAATCACCAAAGAAATTGGTATAGGCACATGTATTCAAATACAGAGATAAGTGAAGAGACAGAATATGGCACTGGGATCAGCTACACTTATATAAGACAAAAAATGTCTGGCACAGGTCTTAGACTGACTACTGCTGTTACAATGGCAGGTTATCAAGATTTAAGCAAGTTTGAACACAGTGTTATAGATAATGTAAGAGCAGAAGAGCAGTGGGACACAGTATCTCAAAGGTAGCGATGAAGCAGGGATTTTCCCATACAACCATTTCACGAGTGTACCATGAATATGAGGAATCCAGTAAAACATCAGATTTCCAACATTGCTGTAGCCGGAAAAAGACACTGCAAGACGGTAACAACAATGACTAAAGAGAATTGTTCAGCATGACAGAAGTGCACCCCTACTGCAAATTGCTCCATATTTCAATGCTGGGCCATCAACAAATGTCAGTGTGTGAACATTCAACAAAACATCATCAATATGGGCTTTCGGAGCCGAAGGCCCACTCGTGTAGCCTTGATGACTGCACAACACAAAGCTGTATGCCTTGCCTAGGACCATCAACACTGACATTGCACTGTTGATGACTGGAAACATGTTGCCTGGTCAAACAAGTCCCATTTCAAATTGTATTGAGCAGGTGGACGTGTACGAGTATGGAGACGACCTCATGAATCCATGGACCCTGCATCTTAGTAGGGGACTGTTCAAGTTGGTGGAGGCTCTGTATTGGTGTGGATCATGTGCAGTTGGAGTGATATGGGCACCTGCTATGTCTCGATATGACTTTGGCAGGTGACACATACTAAGCATCCTGTCTGATCACTTGATCATTGTGCATTCCGATGACCTTGGGCAATTCCAGCAGGGCAATGCGACACTCCAAATGTCCAGAATTGCTACAGAGTGGCTCCAGAAACCGTCTTCTGAGTTTAAATACTACTACTGACCATAAAACTCCCCAGATGGGAACACTGTTTAGCGTATCTGGGATGCCTTGCAATGTGCTGATCAAAAGAGATCTCCACCTCCTCGTACTCTTATGGATTTATAAGAGCCATGCTGGATTCATGGAGTAAATTCACTCCAGCACTACTTCAGATGTTAGTCGAGTCCATGCCACATTGTTTTGCAGCACTTATGCATGCTCGTGGGGGCCCTTCACAATATTAGGCAGGTGTACCAGTTTTTTTTTTTTTTTTTTGGCTCTTCAGTATAAAACGTATTTTTAAAATAAATATTGTGAAATGCAGTAATTATATTGAAGAACAGATGGTAGGTGTTCATGTTTTGCTATGACTGCTACTAAAAGTATAATTTCATAACAGAAAACAAATGAGTAAGCATTATACAGCAAAGGAATGTCTCAAACCAAAATCGTTCCCCAAGATACCGACTTTAAAAATGCCATACATCAGTTACCAACAGTAAAATAGCAACCATCGAGATAACCTTATACGAAACTAGTGTCAAATTAACAAACTACAGTAATGGTCCAGTGACATTTGTGTAACCTATAATAAACTCAGTTTACATTTCCATGTTATGTACTTTGAAATTCGTGGAATGTGATCTAATTCTTAAAGATTAAAAACAAATGTATAATGAAACTTCTGTTTGAATTATATGTATCATATGATGAGTTATTGAGCAACGTAATAAAAGGAGTGGGGAGAGTGGTTGCACATGACGGTGGGCAGAGGGGAGAAGAAGAAGTGTAAAGGAAAATGTAGGAACAGGATTAAAATAATTGACATATATTTAAAATAACATTTTTAAATTGCCTGTAATTCTTTGTCTACAAAACTGTTTATTTGCATTATGAAAACAACACTGCTTATCATGATTACAATCTAGTATCTTGAAAGTGTTGTGAAGTGTGTATAACAATAATATTAAGAGGAGCTTGTGGGAGTTTGGGACCTTATCAATAGATGTTATGGTACGTCAGTGTTTCCACAGAGCCACCGCCCCCCTCCCCCCCCCCCCCCCCTGCACTGCAGAGCACGAGGCTCTGGCTGTTGCTGTTGGGGTGGGAGGGTGCAAGTGTCACGCCGTCTTCATCCGGAGGGGGAACTGGGCGGGGCGGGGCTGGGGTTCGAGCCCTTTTGGATGGAAAAATGTAACCACGATGCCACACCGGTGGGAGTATGTGGTGACCGGCTAGTGAGGTGACAAGAGGGGGTGGGGGAAATAGACGGAGACATGGGGTACAACACGTACAGTGTCCCCGTGGCGCCAATGAAAGATTGAATGAGGGAAGGATCTGGGGAATTGGGGGTCAGTGAGGAGTGGAGAACAGAAAGTTGGATGGTGTCATTGTCGGTGGAGTGGAGGGGAGGGGGTGGGGGGGCGCGTGGATGACTAAGAGAGAATCATTTGTGTATACAGATGTCAGATGGTGAAAAGTGTGAGACGTCGATGGAGATGGTAGTGGGTTGTAGAATATTGGGTGAGAAGTGTGTGACAGGCATAGCAGGAGAGGGTAAGGTGAAGGGCGTGGACCCCGGACTCTGCCCAGTGAGGGTTCCCAGCATTGGGGAAGAGGGCGTGGCTGGCGTGTCATCCCTTGAGGAGGCAGCGGTGTGGAGGTCGTCGTCCATCGTGGTCTGTGGTATCGGGTCGCTGGAATGTTGTTGTCTGCCTTGACGCATGCCGGCTTGAGTCGAGACACTGACACTGTTGAGGGTTTGCTTTGATAAAGATGTCGAATGTATTCGACGAGTGCCTAAGTACCCTGTAAGGGCCTGTGTATGGGGGTTGCAGGGTGGCGCGCACTGTATCGTCCCTAAGCATCACAGCTTCACATGTGTCTAACTACTGGTGCACAAATGTTTTAGGTGGAGTGTGTGCTTTCAGAGCGGGTGCTCTCAGTGCCTGTATTGTCTGTCTTATGTTCTCGATTAGCATGGGGTATTCGACGGTATCTTGGAGTGGTGAAGGCTCGACAAACTCGGCTGGTAGGGTCAACGGCTCGGCGTAGAGCAGTTCGGCCACCGAGCACTGCAGGTCATCTTTATATACATAACAGAGGCCTAGCAGTACCCATGGGAGGGCGTGTAACCACTGTTCCTCAAGGCACATTAGCACTGTCTTTAATGAGCGGTGCCATCGTTCCACTAAGCCGTTTGATTGGGGGTGGTAGGCTGTCATGCGAATGTGGCAGGTTTAGGTAACTTAGTCAGTTTGGAATCCACGACCACTGGGTGTGTAAGAGCCACAGGTGTGGGAGCAGTCAATATGGCATCTGCCTTGGTGGAGGGGGGGGGGGGTTTAGGCCTGGGAGCCCGTAAACTGTTACACCCCTTGGATCAGTCGTTATTACTGTCTGATGTCTAGCAAAAGTGGGCGAGGTACAAGGAGAGGTCACATTCACTATACACTGTTCAGTTTGATCAGAAAATTGAGGATGTGCGTAGCCAGGTGCAGAACTGATTCAAGGCACGGTTGATGTAGCAGCCGTGTAGTGGCACTGCTCCAAAAGCTGGTGCTAAGTTCTGAGGGGGTTACGCACCCGTGAGCATGCGACATAAGTGGTAGAATGTCCGGATCTCTTTTCACACTTCGTCCTGTATGTTCTTCAAAAGAACGAGCTTGAGGCAAGATGTCGGGCGGTATGTATGCATTGTCTGTGAGTGTTGTGGTACTGCAATCCACTTGCAGGTTGGAGGGCCTCGAAACGTTCGATGTATAGAGTCCATGCATAGTGCAGGTGGGTGGCATGGTCGGATTCTGACCATAGAAATCGTACAGCGGTACACCTCATTGTGTAGGCCACATGATGATACAGGCGGTTCACTCGTACACACACGATTGTTATTGTTATGGAACTCGGGTAGAGCACGGGAAGACCGTCACAAACTGTCCTTGGGGTCACCAATGTGGGAGTTTGGGTTCTTATCGTTATAAATAACAACCACTTGATCCAATTGTTAAAACAATGAGCACATTTATTGTCACACTTCAGATATACGTCATTACACATTGAAAGTATCACATAGACAAAATATAATGGCCGCTTTGGCCACAAGCTTTTAGTTTATGCCATATAGCATCAAGTGTTAGGTAGTAGCTTACAAAGATTTATAGGTCAGAGATCAAGATGAGTGTGTGGCTCAATACATATTTACCCCATATAAAAACCAAACCACAGGGAAAAGCTACAAAAAGAAGCATAACATTTAAGATAAAATATGAAATGGTGTGATGTTAAACATATGTGAGTGCTGTGTACTGACAAAGTGTATTGAGTTGCTATCTATCTAGAAATCTAGAAATGTAAACTATAAAACTAAGTTTTAAAAAAATTACTTTGTTCATTAATGTACATTTTTAAAGTCTTTCATGAAATGCAGTAATTACATGTCCCAGTTGCATGAATATGACCACTGCCTATGTTAGACACCAATCTAGCACAGATGTCAGGTGGCAGCATCAGCAGTGGAGGGTAAACACAGTGTGTTGGGGAGTTGTGGAAAATGATGGAGCCATTATCACAATGCAGAAACAGAGCTATTTATCAAATGTCCAAAGGGCATCATCATTACATTTTGGACCAAGGGCAAAAGCATTTGTGAAAGGGCTAAGTTTGTAAACTGATTGTACACCACCTTGGTTAAAGTATAACGTGTGTGGCAAAATGCAATATCCAAAACTGGCACTGAGCCAACTGTGGTGAATTACAGGCCATGTATGACATCAAGAACGATGGCTGCAGAGATGTGTGTGTGGGCAAATAGATATGTGACTGCTGAACAACTGTCCACCCCAATGAACCAAGGGGCTACCAAAATGTCTTCCCAATGACCATTCAGCAAACATGTTGCGTTATGGGACTCTGCAGCAGGCACCTGGTTCATGCAAGCATCCTGAGTGCTGTTCATCACCAATGAAGATGGGAATTTGCATGTTACACTGCAACTGGATGTCCACTGAGTAGCAACAGGTGGTCTTTGCAGATAAACAAAGGTGGCCATTGGCAATTCTGGTGTGAAACATCTGAAAGCAAACACCCCACAGCAACCATCAAAAGGGTCCAAGCTGAAGGAGGGAGTGTTATAGTCTGGGTAGTGTTTTTGTGCCATTCCCTGGGTGATCTCATCATTCTGGAAGGCACAGTGAATCAACACAAGTATGGATCTATACTTTGGTCTCACGTCCACTGCTAAATGCAGCTTGTTTTTCCTCGGCACAATAGTATCTATCAGCAGGGCAATGCAACATGTCACACAGCGGCATGTCACACAGCACATATGTGGTTCTAAGAGTGCCAGGATGAAATTCCCATACTCCTCTAGCCATCAAACTCCCCAGATTTAAACACATTTTAGAATCTGTGAAACCATTTGATCAGACTGTTCACTGCATGGATGCTCATTTGACATGTATGGCATTTTCAAAGCCTGTGTTTTGGGAAGTAATTTTGATTTAAGAAATTCCTTATCAGTATAACACTTATTCATTGTTCCCTGATTAAATTTACTCTTAAAAACAGGCATAACAATATATAAGGCCACCTGTTTTCCAGTATAATTACTGCATTGCATGACACAAATTTTAAAACTATATGTTCATGAAGAAAATGATGTTTTTAAAATTGATTTTTTAGTTTATTCACAGTGTGCTTGTAAATATATTTCTACTGCTAGCCTGAGTCCTGATAGCTAAGTGACTCACAACACTTCACAAGCACACAACATTCACTTACACACTTTAGCTAACGAGAGTGTTTCACAATCTCCAATTCCTTCAGCAAATTCTTATTCACTAACTTTCTATTGCTAGCCTGAGTCCTGATAGCTAAGTGACTCACAACACTTCACAAGCACACAACATTCACTTACACACTTTAGCTAACGAGAGTGTTTCACAATCTCCAATTCCTTCAGCAAATTCTTATTCACTAACTTTCAAACATATAAATATCACCTAGTGGAACATCCATCCACTTTGTCAGCAGCATCTTGCCTGCCAGTCTCACACAGTGTGCCCACATGTGCTCCTGTTTTCATGGCCACTACTATTTGTATGGTGCCCCATTCATGGTTCTGCTACCAATTTTCAATTTGGATCTTCATTGCAAGTCTAAGACAACATTTTTTTCAAAAATCTTTTACTTTTGTGTCTTAAAAGCACTCCATCTTCAGGCCACAAGTGGCCCATCAGGACCATCCGACCGCCGTGTCATCCTTAGCTGAGGATGCGTATAGAAGAGCACGTGGTCAGCACATCGCTCTCCCAGCTGTTATGATGGTTTTCTTTGACAGGAGCCGCTACTATTTGGTCGAGTAGCTCCTCAGTTGGCATCACAAGGCTGAGTGCACCCCAAAAAATGGTAATAGTGCATGGCGGCCTGGATGGTCACCCATCGAAGTGCCAGCCACACCTGACAGCGCGGAACTTCGGTGATCTGGCGGGAACCAGTGTATCGACTGCGGCAAGGTCATTGTCCTTTGCGTCTTAGGTCCACACCAAAATTTCGACCATGACTAATGTGTTATTCACAGTTTCTATATGTAAGTCCCTCTTTACAGCGATGTTTTCATAGTACTTAAAAGAAGGATTACAGACAGTTTAAAAATGTTATTTTAAATAATGCCAATTTTAATCCTGTACCTACATTTTCCCTTATCCTTGTTTGTTTGTTAATTTCACGTTAATATTACTGTTGTTTGTTAATTTCACATTAGGTAATCTAACCTGGGTCATTAAAGTCAGTTTGCAGTTGCCTGTTGTGGAAGCATGTTATGGAGGAATGTTGACTAGATGCCAAATGTACATTTTCACAAGTTTCTATGGAATCATAGTAATGACAATAAGCATTTGGTAATGTTGAAACACATAAGGCATATTTGAACAATAAAACTGTAGTCTAAACATTTCAAAATACATACAAAATGGTGTCTGGTGAAGGCGCTTGGAACAAAATTTTGAAACTAGTGTACCACCGTCTGGCAGACAAAATTCTCATTACTTATGGGTCTTCCTGCATGGATAAACTGAGCCCTGTAATAGCAATGAACAAATAAATCTACATAATCTTATATTAAATAAATAAATTGTACCAAGAAACCAAATTTTGATGCAAAACCAGGTATGAAAGACATCACTTGAACTACATCATAAGAATGACGTCCATGACAGCCACCAAACATAATTAAATACCATTAACTAACAAAAGCAACCCACAAATTCATGTACTGTTTCAATGAAACTGTTTTATATGTACAACTAAATTTTATTTATTCATCATTTGGAATAAACATATGGACATACATGGTTTGGTACATTGGGCATTGAAAACAATAAAAATTAGCTACAAAAAGAGCCAGTAAAAATGAGCATGATGTAAACAGTGAGATGAGCAACTGAATCAGCATTAAAACTGGTAGTAAAAAGAACCTTTAAATGAAGAATAAAATAAGTAATAACAAAACAATAAAATGAGCAAAACATTTACACTAAAATGTGACAGTGGATTAAGGAAGCTGGGCAGCAAGAATAATCCATAAATATTAATATCTAAGCCACCCAGCTAGAAAATTGCAGCATTCTTTAGTTCATATAGATCTGTTTGGTCATCTGTGTACTCTGATTCTGCACTCACTCACAGTATGATCCATTGTCTGACATAGAGCATTAGAGACACACTGAGGGGCTGAGGTTTTGCACCATGTATACAGGAGGTCCTGGCAAGTTCCATGTAATATGTTAATCCTGTAAGAGCTTTTCATTGTTAGACATGAAATTCAGATCATAAAGGCATGGGGTCAGAGGTGGACCAGTGAATCGTCAGATTTTTTGTATTCCACTCTGTCTGCCACTGTGCATTGCTGTTGGAGTCTGGGTTTAGTTGTTGCTTCCCTAAGGCTTGTGGGGGTTGCCTGCTCCTCAGTCTTCTCAATGATTACAAGGGAGGTCCTTATACACTGGCAATTCTAAGTCATTCTAAATTCTCTTAAATTGGCAAACCAAGAGGCCTTCTCTGCAGGGCAGGAAAGGGAAGAAAGGAAGATTAATGTTTAACTTCCCCTCAACAACTAGATCAGATTAAGAAAGGATGGGGTAGGAAATCAGTCATGCACTTTCAAAGGAACCATCCCCGCATTAGCCTTAAGCAGTTTAGGGATATCATAGAAACATTACTCAGGATGGCCAGATGTACATTTGAACTGTCATCCTCCCAAATGTGAGTCCAATATGCTACCTTGCTTGGTGCAGAGTGGAGGTGGGGCAATGTGGCCCAGCACTGATAACCTTTGCAGACATGTGATTTTGATGTCGTGTAGTTTGTTATCTAGTTTCCTTACAAGGCTACTATTCAACCACACAGAGTAGCAGTATTCTATACCACAGAAGACAAGTCCTAGGAAAGAAACTCTAATTGCGGAAGCATATGCTCCCCACTTGCTCCCTCATATTTTGTACAGGGTATTGACATTTGTGTTGACTTCAGTTGCTGTTGTTTCTAGATGATTCCAGATTGACAAGATGCAATCCAGTGTGATGCCAAGGTACTTAGTAAACTGACTGTGGGAAATAAATTTATTGCTGAATTATACTTTGGGACATTTTGTGGCCTTCCCTATTATTAATGTGCCTACCACACATACAACACTTTATGAATTCAGCTTCCAGTCAATATAGCGGTTTAAAGGTGCTGTTCATATCACTGCCTGCAGTGTCATTCAACAAATGACTGTTGAATTTCTTGGTCATAGCTCTAACAACTACTGAAATTCCAAACCTCAAAACACTTACTACTATGTACCTTCAAGAACAGCTGCATTTTTTCCCCATAAATGTGCTGATTTTTACTCAAAATGGTCCTAACAGCCTTTTTTGTAAAATAAGGGAAAGGTAAGTCAACTACAGTAGGTCAATGTGTAGAGCACAGCAACTCATAACAAAAAACACCATTCACTCTAGCTTTTGAGCAGTTGCTCTTTTACAGCAATAGTACACACATTCACACACAACCACACAGACACCCAAATTCATGCCCCCATGACTGCAGCAAGACTAATTGCCGATACGTGATTATTGAAAACAGTTAGAGGGGGAAGGGGAGGGTGAGAGGACACCAGAGAGGGAGGGTGAAGGGGAATGGAGGGGGGAGGGGAGGGGAACATGAAGAGAGAGAATGCCCACTTGGGAAAGGGGAGAGGAAGAGTGATGGGAGGGGACAGTGCATGATATGCACAGAGAAGGTGTGAAATGGACAGAAGAGAGAAGGGCAAAAGGTGAGGTTGAGGCAGTGGGAACAGGTTAGTTGAGGTTTAGGTCAGGGGAACTGTCAGAGTGCAGGATGTGTTGGAGAGGCAATATATATAAAAAAACAATATATATATAAAAAACAAAGATGATGTGACTTACCGAACGAAAGCGCTGGCAGGTCGATAGACACACAAACAAACACAAACACACACACAAAATTCAAGCTTTCGCAGCAAACCGTTGCCTCATCAGGAAAGAGGGAAGGAGAGGGAAAGACGAAAGGATGTGGGTTTTAAGGGAGAGGGTAAGGAGTCATTCCAATCCTGGGAGCGGAAAGACTTACCTTAGGGGGTGTGGATGGATATGTGTGTGTGTGCGAGTGTATACCCGTCCTTTTTTCCCCCTAAGGTAAGTCTTTCCGCTCCCGGGATTGGAATGACTCCTTACCCTCTCCCTTAAAACCCACATCCTCTCGTCTTTCCCTCTCCTTCCCTCTTTCCTGATGAGGCAACAGTTTATTGTGAAAGCTTGAATTTTGTGTGTGTGTTTGTGTTTGTTTGTGTGTCTATCGACCAGCCAGCACTTTCGTTCGGTAAGTCACATCATCTTTGTTTTGCCTGGAACAGTTCCGTCCTCCGTCACAGCGGGACCCACCTCCTCTTCCTCAAAATCACCCTCTCCAAACCTTCCAGGAATTTCTGACTTCCAGCCTTGCCTCTCAATCCTTCTTAAAAAACCTTAATCCTACTCCCAACATCACCACTGCTGAAGCCCAGGCTATCCGTGATCTGAAGGCTGACCGGTCCATCGTCATTCTTCCGGCGGACAAGGGTTCCACGACCGTGGTACTTGATCGTCGGGAGTATGTGGCTGAGGGACTGCGTCAGCTTTCAGACAACACCACATACAAAGTTTGCCAAGGTAATCCCATTCCTGATGTCCAGGCGGAGCTTCAAGGAATCCTCAGAACCTTAGGCCCCCTACAAAACCTTTCACCTGACTCCATCAACCTCCTGACCCCACCAACACCCCGCACCCCTACCTTCTACCTTCTTCCTAAAATTCACAAACCGAATCATCCCAGCCGCCCCATTGTAGCTGGTTACCAAGCCCCCACAGAACGTATCTCTGCCTACATAGATCAACACCTTCATCCCATTACAGGCAGTCTCCCATACTTCATCAAAGACACCAACCACTTTCTCGAATGCTTGGAATCCTTACCCAATCCGTTACCCCCAGAAACCATCCTTGTAACCATTGATGCCACTTCCTTATACACAAATATCCCGCACGTCCAGGGCCTCACTGCGATGGAACACTTCCTTTCACGCCGATCACCTGCCACCCTACCTAAAACCTCTTTCCTCATTACCTTAGCCAGCTTCATCCTGACCCACAACTTCTTCACTTTTGAAGACCAGACATACCAACAATTAAAGGGAACAGCCATGGGTACCAGGATGGCCCCTTCATACGCCAACCTATTCATGGGTCACTTAGAGGAAGCCTTCTTGGTTACCCAGGCCTGCCAACCCAAAGTTTGGTACAGATTTATTGATGACATCTTCATGATCTGGACTCACAGTGAAGAAGAACTCCAGAATTTCCTCTCCAACCTCAACTCCTTTGGTTCCATCAGATTCACCTGGTCCTACTCCAAATCCCATGTCACTTTCCTTGATGTTGACCTCCACATGTCCAATGGCCAGCTTCACACATCCGTCCACATCAAACCCACCAACAAGCAACAGTACCTCCATTACGACAGCTGCCACCCATTCCACATCAAACGGTCCCTTCCCTACAGCCTAGGTCTTCGTGGCAAACGAATCTGCTCCAGTCCGGAATTCCTGAAGCATTACACCAACAACCTGACAACAGCTTTCGCATCCCGCAACTACCCTCCCGACCTGGTACAGAAGCAAATAACCAGAGCCACTTCCTCATCCTCTCAAACCCAGAACCTCCCACAGAAGAACCACAAAAGTGCCCCACTTGTGACAGGATACTTTCCGGGACTGGATCAGATTCTGAATGTGGCTCTCCAGCAGGGATACGATTTCCTCAAATCTTGCCCTGAAATGAGATCCATCCTTCATGAAATCCTCCCCACTCCACCAAGAGTGTCTTTCCGCCGTCCACCTAACCTTCGTAACCTCTTAGTTCATCCCTATGAAATCCCCAAACCACCTTCCCTACCCTCTGGCTCCTACCCTTGTAACCGCCCCCGGTGTAAAACCTGTCCCATGACCCTCCCACCACCACCTACTCCAGTCCTGTAACCCGGAAGGTGTGCACGATCAAAGGCAGACCCACGTGTGAAAGCACCCACGTGATCTACCAACTGACCTGCCTACACTGTGACACATTCTATGTGGGAATGACCAGCAACAAACTGTCCATTCGCATGAATGGACACAGGCAGACAGTGTTTGTTGGTAATGAGGATCACCCTGTGGCTAAACATGCCTTGGTGCACGGCCAGCACATCTTGGCACAGTGTTACACCGTCTGGGTTATCTGGATACTTCCCACTAACACCAACCTATCCGAACTCCGGAGAAGGGAACTTGCTCTTCAATATATCCTCTCTTCCCGTTATCCACCAGGCCTCAATCTCCGAAATTTCAAGTTGCCACCACTCATACCTCACCTGTCATTCAACATCTTTGCCTCTGCACTTCCGCCTCGACTGACATCTCTGCCCAAACTCTTTGTCTTTAAATATGTCTGCTTGTGTCTGTATATGTGTGGATGGATATGTGTGTGTGTGCGAGTGTATACCCGTCCTTTTTTCCCCCTAAGGTAAGTGTTTCCGCTCCCGGGATTGGAATGACTCCTTACCCTCTCCCTTAAAACCCACATCCTTTCGTCTTTCCCTCTCCTTCCCTCTTTCCTGATGAGGCAACAGTTTGTTGCGAAAGCTTGAATTCTGTGTGTATGTTTGTGTTTGTGTGTCTGTCGACCTGCCAGCACTTTCATTTGGTAAGTCACATCATCTTTGTTTTATATATATATATATATGAGCACCTTATTTTGTATTATTGCAAAAGAGAGGAGAGAGCATCACAGATGTGATGCATGAGTTGGGGTGGCAATCATTGAAACAAAGGTGTTCTTCATTGCACTGAGATCTTTTCACAAAATTTCAGTTTACAACTTTCTCCACCAAATGCAAAAATATTTTTCTGACACCTACCCACACAAGGGGAAGTGATAACTGCTTTTAAAAAAAGAGAATTCAGAGCTCATATAGAAAGATTTAAGTGTTCATTTTACCCATGCCCTATTTGAGAGTGGAAAATGGCGTGAAAGTTGTTTGATGAGCCCTCTGCCAGGTACTTAATTATGGTTTGTAGAGCAGTCATGCAGATGTAAATATAGCAAGTTTATGTTGGCTAATGTTATAAGGCTAGATTAGTCAATCATCTAGATTACTCTTCAGCTATTGAGAAGTTGCTAAACAATAGGTAATCCTGAGTTCTCCACAGATACCACTCTGCAATGGTTACATCTTCAGTGTAGCTTTCTGTATCACTGAGTCAGGCAAGCCGTCCCAACTCAACAACATCCATATAAAAGAAAGACGCATATAATACCTGTAGTCCTGTCTCTATTTTTTAATTCTAAATGTAGTATTTTTATGTACATGAATGAAGTTTTTTAATATTTCTATTTAAAGAAAGGAGAGAAATTCATGTATGTAATGAACCCACAATGCCTACCAAACACAAGTTTCTATACACCAATAAATCATCTCAAAACCATGTCAAGTGATACTTACTTGTTTGAAGTCATAACATGTCATCATAAAGTGGTTGAAATTCAAACCATATGGGCAAGAAAGTAGGTACTCCTTAAATTGAGAGCCTTGTGTTTTAGATTTTAGGCAAAGAATTAAGAGACGACAATGATCAGATCGTGGGAAAAGACCTTCCTCAGTGCATAATGAGACTTCTCTGTAACACAAATTAAGATATGTGAACGTAAGTCACAAAACAGGGAGTAGTTTGATGGGAAGTAAGATAACAGAGCTTAGTATTTGAATATATTATAAACATTTTAATTTTTATAGGTTGATTAACAGATTAGCTATCATTATTGTCATGCCCCATAATCATGTCCACAATATCTTACAGTATATTAAATATTATCTTGATTTGTCTAGATCACCACTGTATAAAATGTTATGACTGATTTCAGTTGTGCTAGCAATCATCTTTAAGTCTATAACAAACTGAAGAAATAATGTTCATAACATTTTATGAACAATATTTCTCCTGCCCATTTCAGATCTGAAGATCATTACTTGAACAATCAAAAATAATAATATCATTTAATAAACTGTATTTCTTCATTCTATTTAGGTCTGAAGATGATGGCTAGTTCAATCAAAACTGGTTGTATAGTTTTATAAACCCCTGATTTAAACAAATATGGGTTATACTGAAAATTACGATCCACGTTCAAGCTTTATAAAAATATTTTAAAAGGCTTACAGAGGACCATCCATAGTTGCTTCACAAATAAAAATAACACACTGTGTATCATAACTTATAATATAAAGAAATTTTGTTTTTCCTGTGAATGTGTATTAACAGGATCGTGTATCAGTGTTGGTAATTCTTTCTTGATAAGAGCCATTATTGTCAATTTTAAAGTTCTGACATGTATACCATTGTGGGCTTCACTAATATAGTAATGTAATTTTTTATATTTTGACTGTATATGCCACTGGGCATAAGTTTCTCAGCATAAGCGACACATGCCTTTTTTGATGTATAACTACATTATTTGTACCAATGCTCCCATACTGTTATAACGGGAGTGTTAATTTCCTTCCTTTTTACTGTTACTCTACCTAAAGATATTATTAATACTGATAATTTACACGTTGCCTTTGTATGCCAATTGGCACGTTTCTCAGAACGAGCGCCACCTGCCCTGCATTCAGAGTAACTACGCTCGCTGATTATACTCAGTCATTTGTGAGCTCTGCAAGATCCTTGAGCTATTTTATATTAATGTGACAAACCCTAATTCTAGGGCTATATTTTATTTTTGACCCATGGATCTGTGCCGACAATTGAAAAAACGGTGATGGTACATTAGTCCTTACTAATGTAAAATTGTAAGTATCAGTCATCGTTATCATACTTCTGTAATGCAAGAGTTCTCTAATTTGTCTTAAAATTTATTCTTGGCTTATAAGTTTCATACTTTTCTAATGTAAGCTATGATGTTCATTGTCCTTAGGTTACCTTCTGAAGAAGACAAATTTATATTTGTCGAAACCTAGGTAAAGAATATCTTTATCCATTGCAACTGATCAGCTGTTTATAATTTTATTATATAAAGAAAGGTTAAAAAACAAAATACAGACAACAGATATAAATCTCTAAAGATCACTTCTAACTGAATATGTGTAACAAAGAAAACAATAAAAGCAAATGGCATACACTACTAGGGAAAAAAATTTGGGCACTTGAAAAGACGAAGTCATTTTTGATCTGCTGATAGCATATGCCACCTATTGGATAACAGATGTACTGATAATGATTTCACCATTGTCCACCAGCAGATAGAGTAGTGGCATAGCTACCAGAGCATCATCTCTGTCTACTCTTTAATAGGGAATACTCACAGCCAGAAGGCTCAGTGTGGTGCAAATGTGTGAAACAAGTAGGCAACAATGCCACAGAGACAAACTCATGTGTCCTACAGCCAACTGAGCAAATCTGAAAGGGGTCAAGTTCTGGCCTTCTGAGTGGCGGGATGGTCCATCTGAGAACTGCAACCCAAGCTGGATGTGGTGCATCAGATGTGTAGTGATGCCAGTATCAGTGGTCATGTGAACATTCCATAGATCTGAAGATGATTGCTAGCACAAGGTGAGATTAGGGGTGACTACGCAGCATGGAGACTCGCTAGGATCATCTATCGTAAGGGCAGCAGTGGCGGGTATACAGCAACCACAGCACAGATAAGAGAGCTTGTGAGCCCAGACATGTCGACATGAACTGTTGTGAGCTGGTTATTAGCATGTGACTATGGGCACACGCACCTCTAGCCTGTCTTTCACTGCTGCCGCAGCATTGACGTGCATGGGTTGATACCTGGTACCTCTGAAACACTTGTACTATTGATCTGTAATGCTAATCATTTCATGTACTCCATTTGCACTGTTGCAACAATAAATCTTGAATGAATTGGAAACTCTAAAAGGTTGCACTTTTTTCCTGGCAGTATGTTTCTGTCTCTTAATCATGTCAAGCACAATAATATGTCAAAAGATTACAAGCTTAAGTATAGAAACACTGATCATCATCAACTACAAAGCAATGATTCTATTAATGAAGGTGAGAACCAACTTGATTAGTATTTGCATTCACAGTTTCAAAGTGTTTACCTCGTATGGTATGTGAGCAATGTATGAGGTCAAATGAACAGCAACCAAAACAGTTCCACAGGTCCTAAATGGCAATATTCTTTGGAAGACGTGCTGGTCACTATATACTTTGTAGCTTTGACACCTGCTGGCAGTGGATGACTAAACATGATCCCTACAGATTATCCTTATAGCTCTGGTAAATTATTTCAACTTTTTGGTCTTTTATAAAATATAGACAAACATCATGTAATAAAATGTTTGATAAGATTATATGCCATTATATGTTTTTCCCATACCACAAATTAACACAAATGTGTTTGTAGTTATGAGTACATTAATGAAAATGTGGAAATATTTGTGAATAGGTCACAGTCTGTCATATTTGTCTGTCATATTAGTTCACACCAAAAGATTGTCTTCTCTGTTATTGTGTCAGTGGTATACCTGTCTCGTGGTATGAATTTGTAGTGACACTGACCTGATTTTCATAGTTTCTTCCTTTGGCAGCACCACTCTTAGTTACCTCAAAGATGGAAATTAGTGTGGGATGGTCTCTGCTCAAAGATTTATATGACACCATAATATAGACTGCACTAACATACACATTTATTCTTCACTGAGCTTAGTTATAAAGAAAGGAGACCAGTTTGTCAACTATGAAAATGTATTAGCATACTATACCACTTCAGAACCCACAGTTTTTAACAGTCACAGTGCAATGGTGAAGTGAATTATTCAGTTGTAAAAACACAGCTCACATATTCACAATAACATTGGTGCACATATTTCTGCACAAGAAATGTGCATAACTGTGATGTGAACCAACACTGAGAGTGCACCTGAGGGGCTTTTGATCTGCGAATTTTGGGTGATCTCTGACTACTTGTAAGTGACCATAAGAATAAACTTCTAATTTGTAAACTTCATTATGCTTTTAAAATTGCTGAGACTGGATTTTACTGTTTTGGATGAAATACATCCCCCTGTTTACATGCATGAGTGCTGCATTGCAAATTATTGTAAATTACATGAAATTATTAAATAGTGAATTAGTTAATCAATGTTGTATGTCATCTTGTACAGAAAAAGTAGCATCCATAGGCAGTCCAAAGTCAGACTCTAACAGTGGTTAGTGCAAAGTGAGTGATGAAAACCCTTAGGGGCTCTGAAATTTAATTACTTCAGAAGATAATTAGTTCCACGTAATTTAAAATATGTTATTGGAAGGCCAGAATGCTTAGTTTTCTCTTGATCTGGATAACTTTTCTCAAGGAAATTGATTAACTTTTAAGTTTTTGCATGTTATGGTCTGTAGCACTAAAATCAATTAATTGTATCTTAAAATTATCAGTGCCCTAATGAACACTAATTACTTCAATGTAAACAGAACAACTAAAATCATAGCCTGAATAATAAATTCAAGTGATATTACACCTAAATAAGATTTTGAAATTGTCATGTAAGTGTTACACACCAATGAATAAATATACTGAAAATAAGATAAAATCAGCAAAAATAAGTAAATAAATAGAAATCTGATTTTTTATGGGAGTAGAAAAATCACACAGTGGGGCAAATAGACAGACACTGCTAAACAGTTGCCTATATAATCCAATGTACAGGCACTTATCTACAAACAGCTTAAAATAAATCACATATAAAAGAATGTAAAATGCTCATACTCTATGAATTCACAGAATAACAAATGTAAATGAAACATATTCTAAAAATGGTCACTGATAAATTATAAAAATACACACTTTTTACACATTATTTTAATGCAAGTATGTACACTAAATTCTTCAGGCAAGAAACAAAATTTTACAATCCTTTGCAAAAATGTGCAACAATATTCTTTTCAAACTTCTGGCTCTGTTGTTTTCTTAAGAAAATGGTTGAATTACAGTCACACTTTTCTGTTCATAGCCTTCTACTGTGCACACAGTGAATTCATTTTCAATGTCCATGTTCATTGAAGTCGCATAGAAAAAATATGTACAAAATAGCCTGCATCAGAAAAAAGAGTATGTTTTGTTTTAACTAAAGTTACTGAAAACAAAATCAGAGTTGCGGTTCTTTTTATCTGTCAGAATGTCCAAGTTTACCCATGCACATAAACATGTGCCATTCAACAATTTATCTCTGCTCCCCCTTTTCAATAAAAGCAGAGCATGTAAGATGCTTCAAGAGCAGTAACTGTAAGAAATGAATAAACTTAAGAAATTAAGTAATAATCCTATTTGGGGATAAAACCTAGTTACTGAAGAGATGTAACCAAAACTGGGATAGGGAACACTTAGAGCACAGTTGGACAAAATCTGTGACAGAAAAGGGGTAGATAAGAGGGTACCAGAAATGAAATATGGAAACACCCAGCTACAGTAAAGCACCACTCACCATGGAGTGTGCTCACCAAAGAGCAGTGGACCTTCTACCTAATTACCTTATTCATGTCCTAAAATGTTTTTCATCCCGTCAGCAAAATTTATATTTCCCAAATTTAGAAATAAGTCAGACTGGTGTGGATACTCTTTAAACATCTTACAGACTGTACATAATGTTTCAAATCAATTATATTTTTTAATCCAAATGCTCTGTTAAACTTTGTGTTAGGTAATTCATAAGCACAATGATATTCATCTCCAATAATTTTGAGCAAAGAATGGTATACATGCAAGAAATCCTTCATTTCTTCATTTGTCCTAGCAGATGTCTTTTTCTTTTCACTAAGACTAAATGTCTTGTCCTGAAGCTCGTCGGTTTTACATTTCGCTCATGTCTCTATTTATAAAGCCTTCTTTTTCATCATCTCTTTTGCTGTTCTAATCTCCTCATCCTGAGCCATCTCAGTACCAGTTGGAAATTCCATCTCTTTCCCACTGACGTTATAGAATCTTTCCCAAAAAACATTAATTCACAAAGTGTAAATGCTGTGGTTTAATTCCATAAATTATTAATTGTGATCTGAAAATTCTGTATGTGGCTGGCCCATGCAGAATGATTGTTACAATACATTCTACACAACCTATTGATTTCCTTCATGACTCAGGTTCCCTTACAGAAAATATTTCCAGATTTTTATTTGGTTAATTTCTTGCATTCGCATGCATTACCTAAATCTTTCTGAATTAAACTGTGGCCTATTGTCTGATGAGTGCTTTTGGCATACTGACACTGTAAAAGTAATTAGTTTATAATTTCTCAATTATGGTTTTGGTGTTGGAAGATGGCCTAGTAAATACATGGAAATTAGCTCTCTTGGCTCATTATGAAGAACTAAATGCATCAAGCCTTGAGCTGATACACCAGTGGGTTTCATTCTTTGACATTTATCACATCCATCCAATATCTGTTTCATCCTTCGTCACAAGTTGTTAAAAGTTAGTGGTTCCCGAATCTTGGTTACATTTTTCTTAGTGGCAAAGGGCCATAACTTTCATGAGGACAGTAAATTAACTAGTTAACATGTTCTGGAAAGCACAACTTCCACTTCTGTTTGTCTGAAGTTTCTGTTCTAAAGAATAATGCTGAATGTACTGTGTACTATTGTTTTACTTTTGAGTCTTATACTTGTATCCTCATTCTGTCTGCTTCTCATCTGTCTGCAATTTTGCCTTATAAATTACTCAAATTTTATACCCTACAAATAAAATAAAGTAATCTGAGCCCCACTGCCATCTTCACAGGTATCATCGCTTCTTCCTGCTGGCATCCTGGAAAGCGTCATCATCTACTATATTATGTTTTCCCTTAACATAAGGAAGCTGTATGTCAAAATGCTGGAGATACAAAGCTCATCTGTTTGGTCGAGTTGCTTCAACCAGTCCTGCTGTAAAATCCTTACTGCTTTATTGTTTAGAGATGCTGGAAAATCTGCAATAGCTCTTAATTATTCTGCATCTGGATGCCTTTTTTGTCACTTTAATGATGCAAAAATTAAATTTCCCTTTTTATAAATCCAGACTTACTTAATATTAATGTCATCCCTTCCTCTGTAAATAGCTTTTAGTGCCTCATTGATAATTCTGCAATTCTTTAACTATTCAGAACTAGTAACCAAAATATCTTCAGCTTAAACAGTTCCTTTATTAATCAACTTATCACCAAAAGCTTTACCAAGAGCGCTAATGAAACTACAAACAGATAAATTTAAACCAACAGGCACCACACAGTACTGATAACACTTACGTTTATGTTGAAAAGTTGAAGATCTAGACCTCTTTGCCAAGCTAATATTCCAATGAGGACAAATAAAATCAAAAGAAAAAAAAATCTAGATCCATGGAATTTATCTAAAATTGCATCAATATTGACTGGCCAATCACATTCTCTCAAAACCATTACATTTAATTGTCTAGCACCTGGAATAATTCTGATACCTCCATTCTTGTTTTTAACAGTTACCAACAGATTATTATATCTGCTGCCAGATCATTTAATTGTTCCCCATTGAAGAATCTTCTCTGCTTCTTTTGAAGTAGCTTCTTTCTTGGAATATGGAATAAGAAAAAGATTCAAGACAAATGTTTCATGCTCTTTAAACTATAGTCTGCACTCAACATCATTTATCAGTGCAGGTTTGTTTCTGCATCAACAGTTCATTTAAGCCATTCTTTAAGTCAAACATTATGCCTTCAATATTTTTTGCTCTCTCATTTATCTGTATCTGTACTTTTCCTTCTTCAGTCTTACCTGTGTAGGTTCTAGAGACTACGTATCTCAATAGTAAGTCTAACTATATCATGAAAAGGGTATTTGCTACTCACCATGTGGAGGAGATGCTGAACCTATCGACAATTCAGCATCTCCACTATATGGTGAGTAGCATGCAACTATCCTTTTTAATACTGTTAATTCCATCCTGGATTTTCCATTTTCCAATAGTAAGTCTTATTTGATGTGTCTCAGAAACCAGTGTTTCAAATATACCACATTTTGCACACTAAGCTAAATGTTCCATTGGTAAAATCTATGTTGACATTCCACTTACAGAAGAACTCTGTATCCATGATCATGTCTATACAGAGATCAGGTGCCACTAAAAATTTACACTCCAGTAACTGATCCCCCCAATTTTACAATTAATAGTTCTTCCCGTCTGATGCTCTTAAAAACTTTTCCATTGGCATCTGCAGTTCTTGTCCCTGACAGCTGCGTATCAGTCCCATCACTACCCTTAATATATTCAAAAACACTTCTGATATTCCATTTAATTCACTTCCACTCTCCAGCAGACTCCCCATATTTCTACCACTGGATTTCTCTTATCAGTTCCATTCCCATTTGGACCATTTTCCATGCAGTTATTCCTACAATCTGCTGTATTCCTTTCAAAACGTGCTTTACTCATTCTGTTTAGATGGTAATCCCCTCTGAATTGGTTTCTGGGTTCAAAAGTCCTCCCACTGTCCTTGGACATCGGTTTTATTCACTCTACCTTTCCCACATAACTCAAACAGTGATTAATATTACTTCTAATGGCAGGAAAAAGCAATTCCTGAACGCACTGGGCAAGTTTGTTTCTGATCCCCGCAATTATAGATTCACCTCCCAGATTTTTGTCCAAATATTTAAGCAATTCCCGAATGTGACAGGGAAGTTGTTTTCTAACCCATAATTATGGAGTCACTTCCCAGTTCTTTGCCCAAATAGCTAATTTTGTTAAGCCAATATTGACAAAATCCCTTAATAATACCCCTCCTTAAATCATACCTCTCATTATCCAAAAATCCACTCAGAATCCTCCTCCACTGCATATCTTTACACCAATACACAACCGAAAATAATTTATTCCCATAAATTATATGATTCTGCATCTTCAGCTACCCACCCATAGGCATCAGACATCAAATAACACCCCACAAAAGACATTTTCTCTTTATCAGTCTAATTTTCAGGTAAATCATTAAATTCTCTAATAAAATCATGAAGATGTACATGGTTTGAAAATTTAAAAGCCATATTGTTTGAAATCTTAAATGTTCTTCTAACAACAAAAGAAGCTCCATAACATAGAATGCAAACACTGCACTTGACATTTTGAACCTTAATGACTTCTTTTTTAATTTAGAATCTAAACTTTTTCCATTTTCTTTTCAAACTCTTTTTATCTCTCTTTCAACTGTTTCTATTTAACTACCGAAATCTTTTTTGGTTTGTTCATTTTGATTCTTAAGCAAATCCCTATTGTTAGAACAAAATTTATATGATGGTAGATACATATTCTCACAGGAATCATCAATAGCCTACATCCCCTTTGCACATATTTTTCTATCTCTGCATTTTTTAACTTCACAAGTGCTGCTAGTGGTATTTAATTTTATATATGTTTCCTGTATTTCTTTCTCTAGGTTATTTTCAAAACAAATTTGACAGACTGTATCTTTTTGTCCATGTTCATCAGATTAATATTAATTAAACCAATTTCTCTATTATTTTTATCCATTTCTAATTGAAACTACATATCAATATGTCTTTTTTAAATTGCTTTTTGATGTCATTACCATTTTTATTCATTTCTATTCATAAATTGTCAATGTTACTATTCTGCTTGTCCAGTTTTATACTTATACTGTCCAATAATGAACCTAACATTGACTTCATATCATTGGACCCATATTTTTATTGCACATCTTGCTTTTCACATTTCACATTCTGCCACACACCTTGCTCAGTTTGTGACAAAGGGGGCTGTGATATTTTTACATCCCATCTTGTTTTGTCATCCGCCTCCTTAACATTCATTTTTTTCTCACTTTTCTCTAATTACCTTTAATGTACATGAGTATAATCTGCATATTCATGAAAGAGAAAGGCTTGCCCTAGGTTTTAAAGAATATAACAAAAGATCTATTTTTTTGCTTAGTTTTAGGTATGTAATTGATTTTCTGACTTATTTTGGCTGATCCTAGTTAGTAAATTTTTTTATAGGCTGAAGTCAGTAATTGTTTCATAACTTAGATTCTGTTGTTGACTTATATCCAAATACAAATTCTGTACTAAATTCTGTACCCCCATGAACCATGGACCTTGCCATTGGTGGGGAGGCTTGTGTGCCTCAGTGATACAGATGGCCATTCCTTAGGTGCAACCACAACGGAGGGGTATCTGTTGAGAGGCCAAACAAACATGTGGTTCCTCAAGAGGGGCAGCAGTCTTTTCAGTAGTTGCAGGGGCAATAGTCTGGATGATTGACTGATCTGGCCTTGCAACACTAACCAAAACGGCCTTGCTGTGCTGGTACTATGAACAGCTGAAAGCAAGGGGAAAATACAGCCATAATTTTTCCAGAGGGCATGCAGCATTACTGTATGGTTAAATGATGATGGCATCCTCTTGGGTAAAATATTCTGGAGGTAAAATAGTCCCCCATTTGGATCTCCGGGCGGGGACTACTCAAGAGGATGTCATTATCAGGAGAAAGAAAACTGGCGTTCTACGGATCGGAGTGCGGAATGTCAGATCCCTTAATCGGGCAGGTAGGTTAGAAAATTTAAAAAGGGAAATGGATAGGTTGAAGTTAGATATAGTGGGAATTAGTGAAGTTTGGAGGCAGGAGGGACAAGACTTTTGGTCAGGTGAATACAGGGTTATAAATACAAAATCAAATAGGGGTAATGCAGGAGTAGGTTTAATAATGAATTTAAAAACTAGGAGTGCGGGTAAGCTACTACAAACAGCAAAGTGAACGCATTATTTTGGCCAAGATAGATACGAAGCCCACGCCTGCCACAGTAGTACAAGTTTATATGCCAACTAGCTCTGCAGATGATGAAGAAATTGATGAAATGTATGATGAGATAAAAGAAATTATTCAGGTAGTGAAGGGAGATGAAAATTTAATAGTCATGGGTGACTGGAATTCAAGAGTAGGAAAAGGGAGAGAAGGAAACATAGTGGGTGAATATGGATTGGGGGAGAGAAATGAAAGAGGAAGCCGCCTGGTAGAATTTTGCACGGAGCACAACTTAATCATAGTTAACACTTGGTTTAAGAATCATGATAGAAGGTTGTATACATGGAAGAACCCTGGAGATACTAAAAGGTTTCAGATAGATTATATAATGGTAAGACAGAGATTTAGGAACCATGTTTTAAATTGTAAGACATTTCCAGGGGCAGATGTGGACTCTGACCACAATCTATTGGTTATGAACTGTAGATTAAAACTGAAGAAACTGCAAAAAGGTGGGAATTTAAGGAGATGGGACTTGGATAAACTGACTAAACCAGAGGTTGTACAGAGTTTCAGGGAGAGCATAAAGGAACAATAGACAGGAATGGTGGAAAGAAATACTGTAGAAGAGGAATGGTTAGCTCTGAGGGATGTTAGATGTTATGAAACAGTCAAGTACAGATGAGGCATATAGTGTATTTGCATCAATTTATATGATGAACTTTGAGATGTGTTTTCCAAAGAAACTGACCAGAGTCAAGTCTACTGGATACATAAAGTCAAGTTCTTGGATGACTCTTGGAATTAAGAAATCATGTGAAAACATGAAAAAACTGAATTCAGAGTTGAGGAAGTGTACAAATATTGATTTTATAGAACATGTAAAGAGGTATAGGAAAATGTACCACAGAGTAATTGCAAATGCAAAGTTATTAAGTAATAATATGGAAATAAAACAGTCCAGAAATAAAACTAAAATAGCATGGGAAATTGTGAGAAAAGAAACCGGGGTACCTACCAAAGACAAGGAAATTATTCTAAAAGATGAGGCGAATAAAATGGTAGATAAATATGCCATGCCTAATTATATAAATAATTACTTTTTAAATGTACCCCAGACATTAAGCAGGAATCTTGGGGAGCAGATTAAGATGGAAGCACCCAAGGCAGCCAGCAGTATGATGGCAGTTACAACAAACGAAAAGGAAGTTTTAAAAGTGATTAAAAGTCTGAAGTCCAAGATGTCAGCTGGAGTAGATGAGGTGCCAATAATATTAGTAAAGAAAACAGCTAATCAGGTAGCGAAACCATTGGCGCACATAGCAAACTTGTCAATGGCTGAGGGCGTGTTTCCACAAAAACTGGAAATTTCTAAAATCATTCCCCTGTTGAAAAAGGGTGATAAACTTAAAATAGAAAACTACAGACCTGTCTCACTCCTCCCAACTTTCTCTAAAGTTTTAGAGATACTAATGAAATATAGAGTCGCACATTATCTTAATATGCACAATCTGATAAACAGTAATCAGCATGGATTTCAAGCTGGGAGAAGTACCGAAACAGCTGTACTAGAATACACAAAAGAAATAATCACTAAATTGGAAGAGGGAAATAGTGTAGTTGGGATAAATCTAGATTTGTCAAAAGCCTTTGACACTGTTGACCACAGCATACTTTTGAAAAAGCTTGAAGCTATAGGTATCAGAGGACCGGTAAAAAAGTGGTTTGAGTCTTATCTGGAAAAGAGGATGCAGGTGGTTGAAATTACAGCACCAAATATTAATCAAAAAATTAAACTAAGATCAGATCCAAGGGAGGTCACAGTAGGAGTACCCCAAGGAAGTGTATTAGGCCCCTTGCTGTTCCTCATTTACATTAATGATATTCAGGTGTCAGAGAGAAAAGCTAGAATCATGTTATTTGCTGATGATACTAGTTTAATAGTTAGTGATATGAAGCAGTCATTGCACAGTACTGTGGACCATGTCCTACAAGATGTACAAAAATGGTTTAGTGCTAACAAGCTAACACTGAATGCAAAAAAAAACTAATTATGTGCAATATGGAAAAATAAGTGAACAGGACGACCTAAATCCCACCATGGAGGGCAAACAACTTGAAAGAGTACAGTGTGCAAAATTCCTGGGTATGCACATTGATGAGAAGATTAATTGGAAGGACCATGTGGTGAACTTAGCACTAAAACTAAATTCAGCATGTTTTGTGCTTAGAATAATTTCAAGGGTTTGTAGTAATGACTGTACCAGATTAGTATATTTTGGCTATTTTCAGTCCATTGCATCCTATGGGATAGTATTCTGGGGAAAAACAAATTGCCTTCTAATTGAGATTTTCAAATTGCAAAAACGTGCTATTTGGATAATGACCCACAGCCCACCTCAAACACATTGTAGACCCCTTTTTAAAGCATTGAAAATTTTAACAATTCCATCATTATACATTCTGAAATGTCTGTTGGTGATCAAAAGAAATCAGGACAAAATGAAAACCAATACAGACTTCCATAATTACGACACACGGCAATGTAAAGATCTCCACATACAAGCTGTAACAAGGACCCGAAGCCAGAAACATGTATGTAATCAAGACATCAAACTTTTTAATGCAACATATCAAAGAGCTGGAAATTGAGGATAAATTTAAAACTGTTCTAAAGAACCACATGCTTGACAAATGCTATTACAGCATAAGTGAATATCTCTACGTAACTGTATAAAATATATGTTTAAGTTAATGTGACAAATGAAATTACATCAGTGCATAATAAATTATGTTATAAAAACACTTATTAGTTGTATATTGTATTAAACATAAGATAGATTAATATGAATTCAGCACAGATACAAATTTTGTAAAGATATTATATAGTTGTTAAAATGTTCCCTGACAAATCCTATATCACAAACATGATCATTGGGATGATAATAAATAAATAAATAAATAAATAAATAAAAGTAGTGAAGGCAGCAGAGGATCAAGTGGGTAAAAAGACGAGGGCTAGTAGAAATCCTTGGGTAACAGAAGAAATATTGAATTTAACTGATGAAAGGAGAAAATATAAAAATGCAGTAAATGAAGCAGGCAAAAAGGAATACAAACGTCTCAAAAATGAGATCGACAGGAAGTGCAAAATGGCTAAGCAGGGACGGCTAGAGGACAAATGTAAGGATGTAGAGGCTTATCTCACTAGGGGTCAGATAGATACTGCCTACAGGAAAATTAAAGAGACCTTTGGAGAAAAGAGAGCCACTTGCATGAATATCAAGAGCTCAGATGGAAACCCAGTTCTAAGCAAAGAAGGGAAAGCAGAAAGGTGGAATGAGTATTTAGAGGGTCTATACAGGGGCGATGTACTTGAGGACAATATTATGGAAATGGAAGAGGATGTAGATGAAGATGAAATGGGAGATACGATACTGCTTGAAGAGTTTGACAGAGCACTGAAAGACCTAAGTCGAAACAAGGCCCCGGGAGTAGACAACATTCCATTGGAATTACTGACAGCCTTGGGAGAGCCAGTCCTGACAAAACTCTACCATCTGGTGAGCAAGATGTATGAGACAGGCGGAATACCCTCAGACTTCAAGAAGAATATAATAATTCCAATCCCAAAGAAAGCAGGTGTTGACAGATGTGAAAATTACTGAACTATCAGTTTAATAAGTCACAGCTGCAAAATACTAATGCGAATTCTTTACAAGCGAATGGCAAAACTGGTAGAAGCCGACCTCGGCGAAGATCAATTTGGATTCCGCAGAAATGTTGGAACACGTGAGGCAATACTGACCCTACGACTTATCTTAGAAAATAGATTAAGGAAAGGCGAACCTACATTTCTAGCATTTGTAGACTTAGAGAAAGCTTTTGACAACATTGACTGGAATACTCTCTTTCAAATTCTAAAGGTGGCAGGGGTAAAATACAGGGAGCGAAAAGCTATTTACAATTTGTACAGAAACCAGATGGCAGTTATAAGAGTCGAGGGACATGAAAGGGAAGCAGTGGTTGGGAAGGAAGTGAGACAGGGTTGTAGCCTGTCTCTGATGTTATTCAATCTGTATATTGAGCAAGCAGTATAGGAAACAGAAGAAAAATACAGAGTAGGTATTAAAGTCCATGGAGAAGAAATAAAAACGTTGAGGTTCGCCGATGACATTGTAATTCTGTCAGAGACAGCAAAGGACTTGGAAGAGCAGTTGAATGGAATAGGCAGTGTCTTGAAAGGAGGATATAAGATGAACGAGGATAATGGAATGTAGTCGAATTAAGTCGGGTGATGCTGAGGGAATTAGATTAGGAAATGGTGGTTGTTGGGATGTTTAAGGGGGACTAAACTGCTTAGATTAGGAAATGAGACACTTAAAGTAGTAAATGAGTTTTGCTATTTGGGGAGCAAAATAACTGATGATGGTCGTAGTAGAGAGGATATAAAATGTAGACTGGCAATGGCAAGGAAAGCGTTTCTGAAGAAGAGAAATTTGTTAACATCGAGTATAGATTTAAGTGTCAGGAAGTCATTTCAAAAGTATTTGTATCGAGTGTAGCCATGTATGGAAGTGAAACATGGACGATAAATAGTTTGGACAAGAAGAGAATGGAAGCTTTCGAAATGTGGTGTTACAGAAGAATGCTGAAGATTAGATGGGTAGATCACATAACTAATGAGGAGGTATTGAACAGAATTGGGGAGAAGAGGAGTTTGTGGCACAACTTGACAAGAAGAAGGGACCGGTTGGTAGGACATGTTCTGAGGTATCAAGGGATCACCAATTTAGTACTGGAGGGCAGCGTGGAAGGTAAAAATCATAGAGGGAGACCAAGAGATGAATACACTAAGCAGATTCAGAAGGATGTAGGCTGCAGTAAGTACTGGGAGATGAAGAACCTTGCACAGGACAGACTAGCATGGAGAGCTGCATCGAACCAGTCTCAGGACTGAAGACAACAAGAACAACAACTAATTATAAACATTTGGAGGAACAACTAATAGTATTCTTAAAGGATCTGTTTGGCTCTATTCAGAAACATGTTAGCAAAGCCAGCCCTTAATTTATTCCAAGGTAATAAACAATTTTGTCAAAAGTATTGTTTGCTCAATGATATTTGTTAATTTCATGATTTAAAAAAATAATTCTGCCTAACTTTTGTAGTAGAAGAATCTGTTAAAAAGGACCAATTTTTCAATGTATTCAGTCAATCAAATGAGTTACGTTTCAATTGTAATTTCTGTAAATTAAACATCAAACAATGTATAGTTTCAGTGCCTGTTACTGTGAGGATATATAAGGGCCCAATTTTTGGTCCCAAGACAATTAGTCCACGGCCAGGTTTCAGATGACAAACATGTATTGGTTAGATCAACAATAATGCATCAACTTAACTGTGAAATAAGTGCAATACAAATAGGTTGTGTGTTAAAACAATAACCATGTATTACTGGGGTGGCGGGGTGGGGTGTGGGTGGGGTGGGGGTGGGGGGTGAACAGTGAACGTAAAGAACTGTGAAAAGCAACTGTGCACCTGTCAGCTGTCAGCTACATCATATACAGTAGTCAGTACTACACTTCCACCCCCTATTATTTCAGCCAGTATCACAACACAGTTGCCGACACTGAGGACCGTCAGCAAAGAAATAAAGCAGGTGAACTTTGCAAATGGTACCCTGTGGTTGAGGAACATTGTACGTAGTCACAATAAACCAGGACTCGTGAACTTTGAACAATGAACTCAAGAATCTGCAACAGCCAATCATCATTTGGGTTCTATGGAAGCAGCCATTGAGTACAGGAGCAGCCAATAGCACAGCCGACTGGGATAAAGAAGACGCCTTGCTGAGAAACTCACAACTTGCCGAAGCCCTGCAGATGACAAATCAGGATGATAACTGCAGCAGCAGCAACAGCACCAGCACAAAAAGAATGAATGAAGATAACGTAATTCATAGCAAAAGCCATTTTATATTAAGTGATACATAATGAGTAGCCTTAATCAACAAGACAGTATGACTGAGAACAACGCTATACAGTTTTTAAATGAACAGAAAGACTTAAGTGGGACTGGTTCTGTACACAATAGTAGTTATAAATCACGCATAAATGTGACTTTGAATGATGGGGATGAAAGTCTTACTGTAGGTAAAACGATATAAGTGTCATATACATTGTATGGTGGTGTGAGCGAAATGGACGAAAACGGTACTGAGGTGGATGAAATCATTAAGGTTAAGGAGTAGGAATCTAGTAGCAAAAATCAGCAAGGGCAAAAGTTTATGACAGACAGAAAAGTGGAAGTGACGTCAATGCAAATTATGAGTAGTTTGAATAGTATATGTACAAAAGAAGACACCAGTAGTATGATAGAAGACACTAGTAGGGTGGAAAGTAGTATGAAAAAAGACATTAGCAGTGTGGAAAAGAAAACTGATAGCACTGCAACTGACATGGTAAACTTAAAGGATGAAATGAAGAAAGAAATTAAAAAGGTGAATAAGGTAGTCAGCTCCAATCCTTTACAATTAAATAAGATGGTTGAAGTGGTAGTTAAAAATTGTGATGAAAAGATAAAGAAATAAAGAATACTAATGAGAAATTAACATTAATGAGTAGTAAATGTGCAGAAGAGAGAAAGAAGAGAGAAAGAAGAGAGAAAGAAGGACATTTTGAGATGAAAACAGGGTTTAACTTGAGAACCAAACTGATCAGATTAAAAATGATTCAGTAACTGAGGTATAAATAAAGTGTGCAGTAGTGGTAGAGGAAAAACTGGCAAAAGTAAATGAAAATGTACATTCAAAATGGACTGAAATGGAGAAAAGGTTGAAGACATACAAAATCTAAAGCATAGAGAAAGTGAAAGTGGGTCTGATTCTGACAGCTGTTGCAATGATGATAGCAATGACAAATCCAGTAGTGATGAGGATGAGGTGTTTGAATTTATAATTGATAATAATGGCAATGTGTTGAGTAAAGGAAGAATAAAGGAGGATAATGTTAGGCCTAATGAAGAGGTAGAATGGTACTGAGGAAGAGGATCCTTCTATATGTTATTTGACTGTGTCTGATGATTAGATTAGATTAGATTAGATTAGATTAGATTAGATTAGTTTTTCGTTCCATAGATCCATGCCAATGATCATATTAGTAAGCAGGATGATAGTTTTTCCAGGGAAAAGATTAATGAAGATTTGTTGTATGAAGAAGATCACATGGTAAGTAAAAAGGAAGTGTGGCACCCTGTAATAACAGGAAGTGTACAATGTATACATGTTACATATTTACTGGACAGTGGTAGTGATCTGAATGGCATTTCACAGGCATTTTTTGAATCTATTAAGAACACAGAGGCTATAGTGGTGATGCATGTTTCTGGAATAAGGAGGTGGAATCGGCAGGACAGCTGTTGAAGTGCAATTTCTTGGGGATTCAAAATCTCAGCATTGATGTAATATTTGGAACTTATTTCATGTGCAAATAGCAAGTAGGGGATTCAACATTCTGTGTTGCATTCATTATGTGGTGATAATGCTCACCCCAGCTGTCTGTCTCCATTTTTCATGTTTCCTGAGGCAGTCAATCTCTTCTCCTATCCTATATGTAGTTTGTAAGTGAATCAGAAACATTCTATCTTCGACTTTGTGTAATTTGGTACAGCAGCATACTTCAGTAAAGAAATATTTTAGAAAAGGTTTCTCCAATGTTATCCATGTATACATTATATTATCTTGTGTTACTTATAAGTAATGCAATCATAAGAGGATGGAAGAAAGTAAACTGGTACCACGATTAAAGAATTTCTGTCAAACAAGGAGGTAAGGTAAACAGAAAATGAAAGGTGTCATCATATGTGGAGGATAATTAACATCTTAAATAATCAGCTCATTGGTGTAGCAGCAGAGACAATAAGCAGTAAAAATCATCTTCAATACAAGATCTTAATATTAATTGTGATATAAAAGAAGTGTTTGTGTTCAGTGCAATTAGTAAATGGAGATAGCTATCTACCCATAGATCTGTGTCATGGTACAGCCTTTTTTAACATTCAGGAATTACAACTTTAAACATAGATGCCTGGAGTAAAATGTGTGTAAAGAATAAGCAAGGTTCAGGCCAGAATCTGAAGCAATTTGATGGAATACAGTGAAATAATAGTTTTTCTATGTGATAATTTTGCCCGATCAGTAATGAGAGTTAAGTTTTCCCTAGCATAAGGATCTGTAGAATGAATTTTGCATTAGGTAATTAGAGCAGGTGTTTATTTATTATATGATGAAACAATAATGAAATAATAAAATAATGAATAATGTTAGGGTCTTAGTGGTTAGGGAACCTCTCTCTGCAGTAGGAATATTTTTTGGGAATGGACTCCACTAGCTAACGAGGTAAGAAAGGTAAGTAAATAATAGAGCTAACAGAGAGGATTGAGTAATGAAAAAGATGACTGCATACAAACAAATGTGGTGTAACTGTACTGATGATCTATTTTTAAATTGGGCAACAGTGGGTACTGTGTATATTGTGCAATTCATGGCACTGCAGCTGGGAATGAGAGCTTAACAGAAAGAGCAATATTTTAGTGAGGTACAAGTCATATAACGCTGCATCATCAGAACTGTAGGTTATCTAAAAACTTCTACTGGTGTTCTGAGGGATTACGAGCTTAAAGTGGTAATACTGGTCTAACAACTTTGGATGATGATTTAAGTGTGAAGTAGATACCAAAATTTCACTTCTTTTACAAGAAGACTTACTTGCGGCCGACCTTCCTTGCTGGCTAGCCTGCAGCTGCAAACTCTCTTTCACTTCTTCTCCAAAGTTGCTACTAGGTACAAGAATCTCTTAATACTCTTTCTACTTATAAAAATAAGTAGACATATAAAGTTTCATTTGCTTCAACTAACGACGTATATTTGAACATCAGACATTTTACAAATCCCACTCTTTACATAAATGTATACTGTTTAGTAAGTCTCTCATGTCTACAAATATCAGAAACAAACTAATTTACATATAAGAGAAAGGTGGCTGAAACATTCTGTTTATTCTCAGCATGAATCAGGATATTTCTGCTTGTGTCTGTATATGTGTGTGTGTGCAAGTGTATACCTGTCCTTTTTTCCCCCTAAGGTAAGTCTTTCCGCTCCCGGGATTGGAATGACTCCTTACCCTCTCCCTTAAAACCCACATCCTTTCGTCTTTCCCTCTCCTTCCCTCTTTCCTGATGAGGCAACAGTTTGTTGCGAAAGCTTGAATTTTGTGTGTGTGTTTGTGTGTCTATCGACCTGCCAGCGTTTTCGTTCGGTAAGTCACATCATCTTTGTTTTTACACACACAAACATATATATATATATATATATATATATATATATATATATATATATATATATATATAGACACACACATGCAAAAAAATTCTGCACCTACATTCTTCAAATTTATTTAGTTCAAACCAACTGTGAGGACCAGATGTTAAATTGTCAGCTTCAAGAATGAGACCCCTGCACAAGAAGAACTGAAGCCATCTCAGCATGACAAGCTAAGTAAACGTGAAAGTTTATTGTAATCTTCATTCCTATGAAATCTTCATAAAAGACTTTCCTTCTTAATTATTTGAACTGGGCAATGTTCAATGTGGGCCATAGATGGAAGAAGGAAGGAGGGTGGAGATTGCAGGCATCTATGTGCAAATGATATGAGTGTCATTTGCTGTTAGACAGACAGCACAAGAAAACCTACAATTTATAATTAAATGAGATGTCTGTGAATCATTACACTGTACATCACTTATAATCTAATAGTTCTTGACCAGTCACATCATGCAAGAGAACTTTTTCTGAAGTGGAACTAATAAACAATTGCTTTTGTTCTATGAGGAAGCAAGAACAAGTAGCCTATCTGCCCATCTCATCAACTGAAAAAAAAGTTTCAAATAAAATAGATTCAAATGACATTATTGAGACTTTCAGAAAAATAAAGCCACCAGAAACACACTACAATGATGTTAATAATAACTATTATCTCACACTAAAGTTATGAAAGTCACTGATATTGTACTTGTACAAGATTTTTTTCCAGGCACATAAAAAGGTTTTCTTATTCTATTATTCATTATTTCTTTGCACTCTATCTGATGTTGCATTAATGCTGAGTTTTATTCTATGTTTCTCACCTATATCTTTAAGTATACTACAGGTACAATTACCAGAGCATTGAGTACACACATTATAAATACTTAACTTTTTTGCCAGCCATTACATCTATGTAATTCATTTTTTACATAAAGTACACAACAAATACATCAGTTTCTAAGCAGAACAGGGGCCTCTTTTAGTTTTGCTACCACAGGCCTCTGATGGGCTTAGTCCATCACTGTTACTAACAAGTAATGGAAGAAAATGAAAGAACATTAATTATTATGTATTTATTTATTTTTAATAGTAGCCCATTGCTAGTAGAATATGAACTATATCACACAGTATAACACACTTGGCTGACATCTGTGCATACACATCAAAGAAACCTCCAAGTGTATCACATTTCGCTGAGCCAACATTAATGTGCACGTGCTTTCTCAGACAAGTTGAGACTTGTATCGACGATGTATTGGGGCAATTTCATTTCTTTGCTGTAAGAATTGCAATTTGTTACATTTTCGCTGTAACATGGGGAAATTTGTCAAATTTTTGTGTTACATCATGATGTGACTTGTCGGACCCAGTTGAAGCAAATGGTGACGGACCCAGTTGAAGCAAATGGTGACTAGTTGTAACTATTTGAAACTGGTTGAATGACATAAGGAAGGCCATACTGTGATGTGTATGTTGCTTATGCAGGGTAATGGCAATCACCCTGTAAACTGACCATCATTGCTCCCATGCCATTAACTGACAATTATTGCCCCACAATATCATCAAGCAAGCCGTTCGGATAATGGCAGTCACTGTCAGCTAATGGTGTCACAATATAGGCTTAAGAACCAATCAATAGCTGATCCCCCCCTTCCAATAGCTGAAACTCCAGTATCTAACACCTCCAGTAGCTGGCAACACAAGTAACTGACATCCCCTGCTCCCCCCCCACCCCCACCCCCATCCACCCTCCCCCCCAATCCCCCACCAGTACCAGATGTCCCAGCAGCTGATGCCCATTGTATGTACATACTCTCAGCTATTATTGTTACAGTACTATTTAAAATCAAGTATCTGATATCCACTACACTTATACACTGTCAGTGGTAGCTGTTAGGATACTGTTGGGGGCAGCCCATTCTTAAGGGCCAGAGGAGCTTGACCCCTCTAGAAGTTTTGTGATAAACTTTTATTCTGTGTATTTTTTGAGTATTGCAACAAACAGTTAGCATATGACATGATTTTGGCATGGGACACATGACAGAGACCAGATGTAATCAGGCCCAATTTTCATCACCCCAAGCAGCCTCTGCTCTTCTCTCATGCTTCCCCTCATTGCACTTTCCATAGTTACGGGGCTGTTTTCCTTTCCCCACCCAGTACTAAGGGCCAGCTTCAATGGTCTGTACTCTCTCCTTACCCCCAGCTTCTAAAAACGCAGGCACAGTGATGTGACCAAGTTGTTTCTCTTTCTCTATCTCACCCTTTTCTATAGCATAGCTCTAGTCGACCTTGGGCAGAAGCAGTGGACAGATTAGCTCACAAAAGCTTAAAATTTACAAACAAAGAAAAATCTGAATATCCAAAAACAGCTTGTAGGCTGAGGGTAGAGCCAACAAATGAGGGTGAAGTGTTGAGAAAGTGATACAAAGCTAGAAACCCAAAATGTCAGCTGGCATAGATGAGGTGCCTGTGTCAATCATAACAAGGACAGCACCACAAATCGCAAAGCCCTTTGCACACACAGCCAATTTATCATTCAGTGAAGGAGCTTTTCCAGAAAGGTTGAAATTTTCAAAAGTGAAGCCATTACTTAAAAACGGCAACAAGTATAAGGTAAAAAACTATCACTCAATATCTCTCCTCCCAGCATTTTCAAAAATATTAGAAAAACTGATGAAGCACTGAATCAACAAATATCTAAATGACCATTATTTACTAAACAGAAATCAGCATGGCTTCCAAGCATGTAAAAATACCGAAACAGCAGTAATGTGCTACACTGAACAAATAATCCAAAATCTAGAAAAAGATTATAGTGTAGTAGGAGTAAATTTAGACCTCTCCAAAGCTTTTGACACTGTGAACCAGGACATTCTTTTAGAAAAATTGGAAGTGTTGGGTATACATGGGATAGGAAAAAAATGGTTTGAATCATACCTAAAAAACAGAACACAGGTTGTAGGACTGACATCAACTTACTCCAACCACAAAATAAATTCGGTATCAGAGGCAAAAAATGTAGAAAGAGGAGTACCACAAGGCAGCATCCCAGGGCCCATATTGTTTCTTGTCTATATAAATGATTTTCACACCTCAGATGATGCAGCCAAAGCAATAGTATTTGCAGATGATACTAGTGTGATAATAAGTGCACCAAAGCAATTGCTACCAACAACTGCTGATAAAGTACTAAATTACATCCACTCTTGGTTCAATGCAAACAGGTTGTCATTGAATGTAAATAAAACAAATTATATGCAGTTTGGGAAAAGATGTCAAAATGTAAATCTCGATCTGGCATGGGGTGACAAAGCCTTAGACAGAGTGACATCCACAAAATTGCTTGGGATTCATGTGGATGAAAACTTAAATTTTAATGACCATGTAATAAAACTTGCACAGAAACTTAATTCAGCCTGTTTTGCTCTCAGAATTATTGCAAATGTTTGTACCTCAGAGGGTGCCAGAATGGCATATTTTGGCTATTTTCAATCTCTTGCCACATACCGAATAATATTTTGGGGTTCCACAACAGGGCGCCTAAAACAATTTTTTTTTTTTTTTTTTTTTTTTTTTTTTTTTTTTTTTTTGCAGAAGAGGGCCATCCGAATAATAACTCACAGTCATCCACAGACACATTGCAAACCCATATTCAAAAAGCTTAGAATACTTACTATACCATCATTACACATATACAAATGTGTATTGTATGTCAGGACCCACATTGCATATTTTCAGAAAAATGCCGACTTTCATAACTACAATACCCGCAATAGCGCAGGACTCCATACTCAGTGAACAAAATGAACAAATACACAAAGGCATGTGAGCCATATCGGTGCAAAACTGTACAACGCACTGCCAATCAACATCAGACAGTTAGAAGACGATAACAAATTTAAAACAGAATTTAAAAAATTTCTAGTAGAACAATGTTTTTATTCTGTAAATGACTATGTAGGTCAATAAATTTTTTCTCATGATATTGACAAAGGCTAAATGGAAAATACTCTATCTGTACCTAATCATTCATTACCTAATCATTCATTACAATTACATACTTAAAGGACAGCTGTTGTGTGATGTAAATATATACTTAAGCAGTGTTATGTATGTAAGGACTTGCCATTTAGGGAGGACAAAACTAAAGCCTTATGAAAAACAGACTATGCATTTAAAATAACAAGCAGGGATGTATATAGGCTATATTCATTTCATTGTATTATTATTAACTTCACTGTATTATTTTGTTTTGTACTTTTTTACATATATATTATTTGTGTCCCATTTCTTTGAAATGGCTTACATGTATCCTTGACAACATCCATACAATATTTGTTGTCAACGGATGGATAAATAAAATAAATAAATAAATAAATAAACCCCTCTTTCACTGCACCTGAGTGATACCATGGGCCAGAGTCAGATGGCCTTCACTCCCTCCATTCCTGAGTCTTGAAACTGCAGGCCTAGTAACATGGCAAATCTGGTTCCCTTCCTCCATTTTGCCCCTCACCATAGTATAGTTCTGGACCACCTTGGGCAGACTTTTGCAGGGACCAGCTCACACATAGCCATCTTTCCCTGCACCCCTGTGAACACCCCCCCACCCCCCCCCCACCCCACCCCACCCGTCTCTCTTATGATCCCATTCTCCTGCCCTTGTCCAGCTGCCCTCAAGTCTACACAGTGTTTGAGGCCAGTCAGTTTGGGCCTGTAGTACCTACCTGTAGCTGCTGTCACATACTTTACAGCATTCCTTTCCCTCACTACTGCCATTCATTGACTGTAAATATCTCACATGGCTAACAGGGTCACCTCTCAGTAGTGTTCGATATTCTGGAGCTGTGTGGTTGAAACTTGAATGACTTACAGTAATTTTAAAATTAATAGAGAAGATTGTTTGCTAAAAATGCCTTTTAATTACTTAAGTATGGAAGAAAAGCTATAATTCAAGTGGTTAGGCATGCATAGAACAAAAGATTTTGTGACGTCTCAACATAATGGAAAGAAGAACAGATGTTTCTGCAATACATGGTTCTGCAAAAAGCCATGCTTAACAGTTGTGAAGAGAAGAAAAAGTTTGCAATGAAAATTGGGAGTCAGCAAACCATGATAATTTCTTCGACTTGTTATCTCTTCTAAGAAATGTTGACAGTGTGTTAGATGACCACTTAAACAGTTCTAGTACTTCCATCTGTAAATTTGCATCACACATTATACAAAATGAACTTTTACATTACTTATATAATGTTTACATTGAAGAACTAATTAAAGACACTAATTTTGCCTCTTTCATTTCCATGCAGGCAGAAAAACAATATATATATATTATATGCAAAAGTCAATTTTTCACACCATTATGATATATCAAGGAAAAGAAACCGATTGAAACATTCCTTTCCTTTGAAAATTTCAGCAATAGGGCAGTACAGGGGCTTGGTTAGTCTAAAACATTCTAATACTCAAGAAAAATTCATTTCTGTGCACCAAATGAGTTTGGTTTTTCAAAATGCTTGTAGTAAAAATATGAAGTCTGTTCCTTGGTTCTTTGCAGATATTGATGGATTTAAAATGTTATTGTCTTCATCACCCAAGCATAAGAATTTCTTATTGACATACTTTAATAAGACAATTCCTTCAGTTTCTACAACTATATCAAACTTCCAGTCTTGCATTGTAAATAGTGTTTGAGAAAACCAATTCTAATTATCTGAATGTTTTGATAAGATTGAGGAAGAGGATCTTGGGATGATATTAGAGAATCACTTGCTTTGAGGAATTTACTTCACAATCTAGACTTTGGTTCTTTATGAATTTTTTCTGTGATATAATGAAACATGTTGATATTTTGTACCATACAGTTCATATGCAGAGTGCAAATGTCATTATTACATTCAATGCATTACATCATTTCCAGTCAGCTGATTTGGAAATATGAGAGAACATTGCAAGGATAAAGTTTCCCAAAGTTTCTGAAGATGACTGTTTTGCTTCGTCAAGAAAACATTCTAAATATAACACTGAACTTAATCTGACAGCAGATGCTGAAGAAGTGTGTGACATTGTAACCAAAGACTGAAAAGGATATTCCAAAAGTCTGACATATTTAGTATCTTCGAAGTTATTGACCCTAAAATATTCACTTTATTCAGAGAATGTTCCCCAGTCACTTTAGTAAATACATTTTCATTAAGTTACATTCCATGTAGTTTCCTCAATAAATTATCACAAAGATATGTTTAAAGATATTGTATCGTTTTGTGATCTGTGCACTTTCCCTGTGGACCATTCCCTTGAAGTATCATTCACTGAAGTGTACAAAACATCACCAATTGCAGTAAGTACAAGTGCTTCGACAGCAGAAGCTGAGTGCAGTTTCAGCACTTTAAAAAAAGATTATGTGGGTCAAGAACAACTGAACTTAATGTTTGTCTGTTCCATTCACAAAGGGGAAATCAGTGAAATTCCAAACTTCAACAACAGTGTGGTTGACATGTTCACCACTCACAAGAATATGCTGTACAACTAGTGTATAAGTAAACTATAGGACAGACACCTCAGTGGTTATTTTTTATTATGTAAAACACACATGAAACCACTCCTAGCCAATGATTTTCACATAGTTTTCGTTTTGCCGTAAGACAAAAGCCAGGAGTGTCCCCATTTTTGCTCTTTGGTGCATTCCAGTGGGAAAGAAGTCACATGCTTCCTCACACAGTGACACCATTTTTGTTTTTACATCAAAAATGACACCACAGAAACACACCTAGAATGAGTATGAACATCAGCTAAAGAAGAGCTGTTGAACTTCAGTTGAAACCCAAACAGCACCAAACTCCTAAAGTCACAAAAGTACAAGGAAAAGCAGTGATATTGGTGAACCTGAGCAACTACAATATTATTTGCACTCACTCTTTTTGGATTAACTGTATGTTATATGATATGGCTAACACCACTCCTTTATATGGTCTTTGCATTCTTATAAAATGTGATGTAATTACTAAGTTCATAAAATATCATTATACACAGTTTTACATACCCCACTGTGACCCCAAATCCTTAGCACATGACTATCAAGCACCAAAGAAACATGTCTACATGAGTTTGTATGGTCATTTCAGCCCCAAAAAGTTTGTAAAATGTTTTTGGCTAAAGTCTACATGAGTAACATCTTCATATCATCATTCACTATTGTGTATAAAAGTCTGCAAATTGTAATCCTCCAGTTAATTCCTGTATTTTAAATAATTGGATTTCTAAGTATAAGATTTCTTTATTGTGTTGTGCAATTTAGCAAACATTTATTTAAGGAAACTTTTATGCAGTGGCAGTTGCTGTGTAAGAGAACAAGAGCATGTGAAAACCCAAACTTTCAACACCTTGTGGATTTATTGGTTAAGTTTCTTTGAATGCTGTTTAAAAGTAACAGAGATGCTGCAATCTGAAAGATACAGCACATAAATCTACCACGCTACTGCTCCTTTAGAGTATGTGAAACTTGGTATCAGGGTCTCAAGCATACCTTCATTTGTTCATGTTTCAAGGAGCTTTTGCACATGCACATTTCACATAGCATAATTGCCTTATGAGCCAAATGCATACATATTTGATCAACAGTATGTATGTTTCACAATGTGCACAGCTAGCCCTTGCCACTCAACTAGAAGTTTATTTCAGTAAAGAAGAAGGCAGCATACTGTGGCAGACATTTTATCCCTATTCGCTTGGTATAAATCCTGCTATATAATAGCACACTTCTCAGACATGCTAATTCACTTACTATATACTGTAGTAAAATTTTTATCAGACATCAGTATATGTTAAATGTGTACTGAAAGTAACCCCATTTTGTGGGTTTCTGAATGAGTTATAGTATATTAAGTTATGAATTTCATCATACAGTAATCCAAAAATGGAAAATTCAGCATGGAATATAACAATACAAGAGAAGGAAAGTTGCTACTCACCATACAGCAGAGATGCTAAGTTGCGATAGGCACAATAAAAAGATTCAAACAAATATAGCTTTCAGCCATTAAGGCCTTTGTCAGCAGTAGACACACATACACACACGCACACACACACAATCATGCAAACGCAAGTTGCAGAGGTGTGTGCAAGTTCCATTTGTGTGAGTGTGAGTGTGTGTGTGTGTGTGTGTGTGTGTGTGTGTGTGTGTGTGTCTACTGTTGACAAAGGCCTTAATGGCCGAAAGCTATATTTGTGTGAATCTTTTTACTGTGCCTATCGCGACTCACCATCTCCACTATATGGTGAGTAGCAACTTTCCTTCTCTAATTATACAGTAATCCATTTGAGATGCTGACAATGTGAACTCCCTATCATGTCCCCCTCAGATTTTGTGGTAAGAGGGCCCAGTGGACAGCCCCTCAAAACCTGAACACAGATCAAGCACGGAAACATGAAGAAGGTGTACTGAACTGTGAAAAAAAAGCAAAATAGAAACAGTGAATAGTCCAAGGACAAAGAGTGCAATATAGAGCAGCTTCATACAGCAACATCATCATGGTTAGGTTATCCCAGTGTTCGACTGCCAAGCAGGTGAGCCTTGTTGAAACTATGATTAATTAAGGAATTAATTAATCACAAAATTGATTAATACAATTGTTAAAATGGTTCCATTAAAACTGAGCTTGGCTTCCTCAACATTGTTACATCCAACACTGGTCTCCATGCATAAAGTGCTCTTCACTGATGGGACATTAAACCTTAAACTTCCTTCTTTCCCGGACATTGAATCTGCTTCATTCCCTACCTCTTTAAATATATTTTGAAATAAATTTATTTTATTTGCAAAATTGATAATCTTAGCCTCTACAATAACTGTGCTTAAGTTCAAGGATCAATGACAGGAAGAGAAGTCTTTTTTATGGAACACAGAGTCAAACACTGCTGTGAGTCTACTGCCGTATTTCACTTCTGCCCTAAGAGAACTATTGCCAATGTATAGCCAATAGAGATCCAAATAAGAAAGATTACAAAAAAATTTACAACTGAGCAGCACAAAATTAAGACACATTTCAGATCTATCTAATCTTTAAATTTAAAAAATTTGAACTTAAAAGCATATCTATTATGTGTAAAGCGGATCTTTTCTACTGGCTGTTTCCAATTACATTGAAAAATGACACTAATCACCCATCTACACAGAAAAGATGACTAATCATGTCCAAAGAATCACTACCTCATTTCCTTAATACTGATCCTGTCAAAAGCTGTAGTGCTATATATGTGCCTTCAAATTCATTTAACGTATCAGTAAACAACATTCTATGACTTTCCATATGGATTTTGATTTGACTTAACTGTGGTAATAGATAAAAACATTGTTTCCTTCACATATTCTACATTTGACTCAAAACTGTGTAAACATTAATCTTTGGATAGTGGTATATATTTGACTTCATCAGCCACAAATTTTATTAAAAATGCTGTAATTAAATCCCATTAAGTAAGTAGATTTTATAATAAAAGTTCAAACACCCTAAATATCAAACAAGATGTTCCATAAGATTCCTTGCTTGGACATTTGTTTCCATAATTTATACAAAGAATATGTCTTTAAGTCAATACTTTACGTCTTACTGCTCAAGTAGACTCTAATACACTAAACTAACAAAGTTATGAGTTCCTCAGGGTGTCTAGCATATGGTTTGGAGCAAATGAAATGCAAAATAATCTTGCTTGAATTGTAAATATTCGTTTTAGTCTAATCCATAATGACAATGATGAAACATAACCTAGGACTACTGATTTTCACTTTGATGCAGCAATAACATGAAAAAGGCACACAAATTATATAGGTTGAACCTGAGGTCATAGACAAAATTTTGGAGGCAGTCCAGTAATATTATTGTTTAATTTGATACAAGTTATTCATAGTCCCCATCTTAATAAAGAGTAGCAGCATTTTTTTTTTCATCCACATGTGTTGTTTTATCTATATGCACTGAAAATACCAGAGCAACTATTCAGTTGCTGGGGGTATGCACTGTGGGTCTTGTTCAGTTCAGTTATGTGAACACCAATGCCCACTTTATGCTTTACATTTGAGTTTGCACTCAGTTACTGCTTAATTCTGACTTTGTTTCATTTTTATTGCAGTGTTAGTTATAGATTAACAGTGATACACATCAGTATGGATGGAGTTACCAATGAAGACTTGACTGGTATGTTCTTTGTGTATGCATTCAATTAATGCAATAGAACAGCACCACAAAAATGCTATGCTAAGTTATCTCTGCTGTGATGGAAACCATATCACTGCACTTTTGCATCTGCCTGAAAATTGTTGCATTACACTGTGTTCTGTGCTGTACATTTTGGTGATTGCATAGTAGAGGCTTTTCCATGGTTGTGACTGTACTGTCACAGAAACAAAAATAAATGGGTAATAAACTAAATAAATCAGAATTACATTGTTACTCTGTAATGTACCATCAAAGACCATGGGTCGCTTATAACAAAATACTTAGAAAACATTTCTCAACCATCTCCAAAGTTTTGTTGGTGCAGTTCAGAATCACTCAAATGTATATAAAATTATCCTGTGTTACCTATTTGTAAGCAAGTTATTGCTGAAGTCTTATGAAGCCTTTTTTGCAGCTACCAAATCTATGGGCTACAGCTGTGCAACAATTAGGGAGGGGGGAGATTGATTTGGTAAAACAAAGAAACAAAAAGAGAGTGTGTGTGTGAGAGAGAGAGAGAGAGAGAGAGAGAGGGGGGGGGGGGGGGGAAGGAATAGTGTGAGAAGAAAACAATTCCTGTTGACCATTCCTTCTTTATAACTGAAAACTCTGACTGTTACATGCCTTTATAAACTCAGTTGTTTCATGCAAACCAAGGAAAATTTGAATAGACATAAACAGTGACACAATATTCATAAGAATAACTCTTATCACAGGCAAATGATTGACATCCCATATACAAGGCATAAAAGACATAACAGAGCTGAACATACATAGGGATACAATGTTTTACATGAGCTCAGTGCAAGTCTGCATGAATGGTTTCAGGAACACCACACAAAGCTGATTCAAATAAAAAGTATTTTGCTGTGTAGCAGAGTTTAAACTTTGATACAAGTGATCTCATATATTAAAACTACAGTTTGCCAAATTTTTAATACTACCAATGAGTTTTCTTTCTCTGTGTACTTCTAGTATTATATTTTAACATTTACTTCATAACAATATTCATAGCAATATTCCGTACCATTGTCCCTGTGCCTGTACTGTATATTACATATGTAATCTATAACTCATTTACTTTAACATAATTTTATCATAGCTGCTTTATATGCATATAAGCTTTAGCCATATGTTTTAAAATAATGACATCATCAATTGCATGACAATCACTATGATGAGCAAATAATTATAAAAATTAAAATCTAAAAATCATCAATAATGTAAAGGTATCTATCCTCAGTTTGATAATTATAAAAAAATGTTGTAACATGACAGATATCTGTCAACTTTTTTAATACAATGTGTGACAGCTTTCACTAATTTAACTCACAATTTTCAGGTACTCACCCATCAGCAAGCAGCTCATGGACGAACAACTGTAAAAAAAAGGAAAAATGTGTTTTGCAATGTCTGCAAAAAAAAAAAAAAATTAGGAGACTACCTTACTCATGATAAAACCGTCCACAGGTGTATTGTCAGTACCTGTTATAATCATGATGATCTCAGACTATGTAAGGCTGGCATATACCAAATCCTCTGCCAATGAGAAAATAAGTAAATGGATCAAAGAGGGCACTGTTGGAGTCCACTGCCATGAGCACCAGAGGTATAACCATTTGCTACAGCTAAACAATCAGTCACTGCAGACCACTGAAGGTCCAAATCACATGCTACAGAAAATGAACACACCAAGATCTTGGCACAACATCCAAATACTTGGAATGTGCCACTACAGAAGCTGTCCAGATACAAACCAAGGCCCAGTTACTAAGCTACGAATGAGGCTAAAATCTCAGAAAGGCCTGGGAATGTGTCCTCAGTATGATTAAAGAGAAGAATGAGAAATTCAACAACCAAAATGGGAGGACATCTGAGCTGGATGGACCACCAACAGCTACCCACCCAATACCATCTCTGAATTCCCTGTCTTTAATACCACTAACCTGACTCAGCGGGCAGACGCCTTCAGGCATGGATGGCATGCAGACCACCACTCTGGATCTCTAACGTCGATCAGTTGTAGAATTTTGGAACACGTATTATGTTCAAGTATAGTGACTTTTCTGGAGACTAGAAATCTACTCTCTAGGAATGAGCATGCGTTTCGAAAAAGACGATCGTGTGAAACCCAGCTCGTGCTATTCGTCCACGAGACTCAGAGGGCCATAGACATAGGTTCCCAGGTAGATGCCATGTTTCTTGACTTCCGCAAGGCATTCGATACAGTTCCCCACAGTTGTTTAATGAACAAAGTAAGAGCATGTGGATTATCAGACCAATTGTGTGATTGGATTCAAGAGCTCCTAGATAACAGAACGCAGCATGTCATTCTCAATGGAGAGAAGTCTTCCGAGTCAAGAGTGATTTCAGGTGTGCCACAGGGGAGTGTCGTAGGACTGTTGCTATTCACAATATACATAAATTACCTTGTGGATGACATCGGAAGTTCACTGAGGCTTTCTGTGGATGATGCTGTGGTATATTGAGAGGTTGTAACAATGGAAAATTGTACTGAAACACAGGAGGATCAGCAGCAAATTGACGCATGATGCAGGGAATGGCAATTGAATCTCAATGTAGACAAGTGTAATGTGCTGCGAATACATAGAAAGAAAGATCCCTTATCATTTGGCTACAATATAGCAGGTCAGCAACTGGAAGCAGTTAATTCCATAAATTATCTGGGAGTACGTATTAGGAGTTATTTAAAATGGAATGATCATATAAAGTTGATCGTCGGTAAAGCAGATGCCAGACTGAGATTCATTGGAAGAGTCCTAAGAAAATGCAATCCGAAAACAAAGGAAGTAGGTTACAGTACGCTTGTTCACCCACCGCTTGAATACTGCTCAGCAGTGTGGGATCTGTACGAGATAGGGTTGATAGTAGAGATAGAGAAGATCCAATGGAGAGCAGCGCGCTTCGTTACAGGATCATTTAGTAATTGCGAAAGCGTTACGGAGATGATAGATAAACTCCAGTGGAAGACTCTGCAGGAGAGATGCTCAGTAGCTCGGTACGGGCTTTTGTTGAAGTTTCGAGAACACATCTTCACCGAGGAGTCATGCAATAAATTGCTCCCTCCTACGTATATCTCGAGAAGGGACCATGAGGATAAAATCAGAGAGATTAGAGCCCACACAGAGGCATACCAACAATCCTTTCCACGAACAATATGAGACTGGAATAGAAGGGAGAACCGATAGAGGTACTCAAGGTAACCTCCGCCGCACACCGTCAGGTGGCTTGCGGAGTATGGATGTAGATGTAGATGTAGATGTAGATGTGGATATGAGGTGAGTAACCCTCATGCCCCATGTTTCTCAGTCTACCTGATGATGGTGAAAGGGTAGTTGACTGAAATATTGTGCCTATTGAACAACAACTACAGCTAGTATACTTGCTGCATTGTAAAATGTTCAGAGATATATTTGTGTTTCTAAATAACATTGCATGAACATTTGTATTTAATGGTTTGAAGCATAATACCTAAACTGGTTTATTGTTGCCAGATTTTGTTTATAGTGTGAAATTTTTGATATCTTTCACAGTGCACAATTGGCCACAAGAAGCACCATCTTCAAGTTTGACTTTGTCTCTTTGATCGAGGATCTTGTATATGTTAGCCTTTGCACAGCTATTCTCTCAAAAGTTCAGACTTTGTTTTTATGTACTACAGTTATTTAATAAAAGTAATTGTCAATGTACGTGGTGTTGGTGACCATTACTTCTTCATCATACAACTAAAGGAAGAGAATTACCACATTGGTGACCATGGACTCATTTTTGCCTTTTTGCCCATTACTTCAGTGAATGTGCATTGTGTTCACGGCATGAACAACAAGCCATACACCATAAGACACAACAAACACCATGCTCTCTCATTTTGCTTCACCAGTGGACTGTGAATCTCAAGTCCAGCACCAACCTCATGTTGCTGTTAAAATGGAACAGGAACATTTCCTCCCTTATGCAACCAAGTGGGCCATGTAACCTATCCAGGCTCACAATGGCGTGAACCAAGTGCATTGTCTGTGGTGTTTTCACAAGGTTATGTCAACCTTGACCTTCACATCTTTCACAAACTGTTGAACTCACATGTTTTGGACCAAATATCACCATCCATAGTGTGTATAATTTGAGGAATATGTTGCCATCGGAACTCAGTGGGCACCAGGCTGGAAACTATTATGTTCAACATGTCACTCAAGATGTTGTCACTGCCATGGAGGTCTTGGAAGATGCACCACATCACACTTTTGCAAGTCCTCCACCGATGTATTCGATGACCATGGTCATCCCTGCCACATCAGTCAACCACCCTCTCACGTCTACTGCATTGTGCACTGTGTATGGTCACCTTTTCAAACACCCCTCATGAAGATATTAGACAGGGATGCTCTTGGATGCCACCTGTCACTCAATCAAGATTTTGCCCTCAGTGCCTCCTCCACCTCAAATCCTCAGGTTGCACTGATTCAACTTTTTCCAATGAAGAATGTTCTCACCGACAAGTTCCCAAAGACAATCCTTAGATCTGGTTCAACCTGGTCAACAACCTTTATGAACCTGCGTGGCATTGTGGGTGAGGACTCGTGTTATATCTTCCTGGTGAGCTATCTATGTGAACACACAGACTTCATCAGTGACCTTGTTCTCTGCCTGTCTACTCTCCGGAAATAACTCAGGTGCCAGAGCATAGATAACAGAGCATCTATCATACCCTCCATCTGATGTTATTCATCACATTATCCTTGAGGAAAGCTTGGATTCACAGAGGCAAATCAGGGGTCTTTGATATGTTTGTTTTTGCACAGTTATTCTATCAAATTTTCATGCTATATTTATTTAATGAAATTGTTCTTCAACATGCATTGTGTTGGTGATTTTATTCCTTTAATATACAACTATGATAAGAGAATTAGCACAATCAATATCTCAAAATTCTGTTCTCATTTTAAAGTTTTGTGCCAACTTGTTGTATTCACTGCATTTATATTTTTCCATTATTTTTATCATTATTTAAAACTAATACTGATAATATCTAGTGTAACAAAAAGGCAAAGTCCAACTTTCAGGAAACATTCTGCAATGATAGAGGAATAAATGTGTCATGTAGATATGGTCCAGAAATGATTTATTTCCATTTTCGAGCTCATTTTCTACTTCTATTCATAATAACATTAATCATGGGAAGCATACAGAAACAGAACACACCAGAATTACATGAAAGGTTTTCTTACTTGAAATGTTCTGCAGTCAACATCTGACACCCATAGAAATGATGGAAACAAAAAAGAAAGATAAGAGTTTAATATCCCATGAACAGTGAGGTCATTAGAAATGGAGCACAAGCTCAGTTTAGAAAAATATGGAGAATGAAATCAGCCATGCCCTTTCCAAGGCAGACATTCCAGCATTTGTATGTCCTAATTTAGGGAAATTGTGGAAAATCTAAAACTGAATGACTGGACAGGGACCTGAACCATCGCCCTCCTGATGTTTTGCCCTCCGTGCTCTCTGGACCTAAAGCCACCAGACTTCTATTTGTGGGGGCATCGGAAAGCTCTTGTTTACACAACACTGTTGCAAATTGTACAGAGTCCTCATGCTCGTAGTGTGGAAGGCTGTTAAACAATATGCAAATCTCCAGGGAGCACATAAGGGATTCAATAAGAATGCAAGTAGATTTGTGTATCCTTCCTAATGGAGGATATTTTACACATTTTATTTAGGAAAGAGTTTCATGCTGCACTCACACATTCTTTTCTTGTATGTTTCTCATGATTAAGGTGTTAAAGGGTTGTATACACTGAGCTGTGACAGGGAAATAAGATGTTTTCAGACCCATGTCCATATAATATACTTTCTTCCTAAAAGTTTGGCCATACCTTTTTGTTACACCCTGTATAAGATAAAGTAATCATTGTTGACATAGCTTGTCATAATGAAACTATAGAATAAGGTGACCTTTTCATTTATGCTGCTCTCATCTTCAGTATCAGAATCGTATGAGTACCTACTAAGGTATATGATCCAGTTTTAATGACTATACAACTGTTTTACAGCACAAAAATTGTATGTTAAGCACTAAATGAGATCATATTTTACTGTGGAAAAGTTTGGAAGAGCTATTTTCATTCCTGATACATCATTTCATAGACACCTGTTCTATCTTCATATACAGTACATACCAACGCTGTCCAAGATGTGCATAGACACAGAGTTATTGCTTTCATATTCTGAATTTATGGTCAGGGTACTCATCAGAGTCAAATTTCCACCTCATTCTGCAAAAAAAAGATGTAATTGGATGAATATTCTTAAATACAGATGTTACAGTTGGATTTGTTACAGATTTATAATATATCAAGGGAATTAAATGGTGTGCCACTGGCAGATAACAATAATGCATCTGAATTATCTTCCAGAGTTTGTTATAATCATTATTTATCATAAAAAGTAGTTCACATCTGACAATAGATACAAAATCTAATTTGCGTTGTGTTTAGTGATAATATCTTTACAGCTGAATCTTAAAATGAACAGTTGTTCCGATTTTCCTTTGGCACTTAAAATAATGAAAATGTGGGTAAACTTTTTTTTATTTTGAGCAACACACACATTTAAAAAAAAAATAGTGCACAACTTAGAGTAACTCCAAAGATAACCCTTGTACCAAAGGTAACACAGACTAGTGTCACCTGCTGGATTATTATTCCTGTACAGTTGCTACCCCCCACCCTTATCTTATAGTGTATAGCACCAGGAATGTTAGGAAATTTTAACTCTGTTTGCTAGCTGGTTCTTGTCTGGGTTGCTGGCTGTGGCTTTATTACAGCTGATGAATATTTTGATGGTGTAGTCGCAGGCGGTAGGAGGGGCTAGTAATCACAGGTGAGGTTGGCACAGGTGTTTTTGAGGGTGGTGAGGCTTGTGACATAGGTGTGGTCTCTTTTACTTGTGAAGTAGGACCCACACTGATTGACTTGCTATCTAGGTACCTTCATGGTATTGCCATATTTTGCACATCTTCATGGTGTGGTATTCTCATCACAACACTGGAAAGGAACCAGTGTATGGTGGTTCAAGTGATTATTTGCTATCTGTGAGGAACGTGACACAAGTATCTAGGGTGAAATTTTCACTCTACAGTGGAGTGTGCACTGATATGAAACTTCCTGGCAGATTAAAACTGTGTGCCAGACCGAGACTCAAACTCAGGACCTTTGCCTTTCACGGGCAAGTGCTATACCAACTGAGCTACCCAAGCACAACTCATGCCCCGTCCTCACTGGCGGAATTAAAGCTGTCCACATTTATATTTTATTCCTTCACTGTGGTGGGCCATCAGTTAAGCTGGTAAGGGTTATAGTCTACATGAAGAAAAGTACACAGAACTGAAGTGTATAGAATTACTTTTTATTTTTTGTCAAGCAACACACATGCATCTTCATATGTGAAACGCATATACTCTGACAACACATATACTCTGACAACTGAGAGTAACTTCAAAGATAACATACATTACAAACAATTTCTGGGGTGTTTATTCCCATAAAAACAATGAAACATCTCAGTACACTTACATTAGTAATATGTAAGATTCCTACTATAGGTGATTTAAAAATGAAGAAACTTGTTTATTCCACATACTTTCCTTTGCTCAAGAATTACAGAATCATTTTGTGGGAAAATGCAACTTGAAGAAATAATATTTTCTTCTGTGTAAGGGGTAATTACAATCTTTGAGTTATCACCCCCAAATTAATAAAGTCACATAATTAATTTTTTGTTTGTTTCCAAGGAAATGTCTGAAGTCCTGGTTAACATTGAAATCCCCATGCCATGGGACTGTAGCCTGCTATTAGAAGAGCCAAAACAAAATTGCACGGCATATTGATAAAGTAGACTGACAAACATTAGCACCCCCATACCTAGGATAAGAGGTGGAAAACGAGGGATAAAGAGTTTCACTCAAAATTACATACATGTAACTTAACACGGAAATGCACCCTGCGGAAAAGATATTCCTAGCTTCCCTAAGAATATGTTGAGAATGGCAAGGTGTTACAAACAAATATAATCCAAGAAAATCTGTATTAGTGTCAGTTCATAACTTCTTTAGTAGTTAGACTGTTTGTCATGGGTACCGGTGATATTTGATACTGATTGGATGTGGAAAAGTGGTGCCACAAAAAATAGTAAAGAATGGCTGCTATTCATGTTGAGCCTTTGCTGTAAAAGATCTGTATGTTGATTAGTGACAGTCCAGGTGACATTTAATGCCAAGTTTAATCAAACAGAATTCAGCAAAAATTGCTAGATACATTTAAAAACATTTTCATGTACATTTATTTCCTATTCTCATAGACATACACAGATTCAGATTCAGAACTTTCTCAACAAAAATGTTTCTGCTCTGACCTTTTATGTATTGTGCATGGTCTCCTCTAAAATACTCTCCTCCACAATTGATACATTGCTCCCAACACCAGTTCCAGCCTTGGTACATGCCTCTTGCTGGATCATGTGAAGTGCCGTGTGCGAATCTTCTTTCATGTTGTCTATCCTTGCGAATGTTCATCCTTTCTATGGGGTTTGAATGACTGAAAATTTAAAAAAGTCTACAGGAGCCAGGTCTCATTTGCATAATCCAAAAGCTCATCACTGATTGTAAGGCAAAAGTCTTTCTGGTCTTGACTCATGAGGCATGGGACAAAATTGGCAGCGGCATGATTCATTTTGAGGTGCTGTGTCAGGATTTCATGATATGATCCAACTGAAATGTTACATTCTTCTGCAGTCTCTTAGACATTCAGTCTTCAATTGGCATGCACAATTTCATTTATGTTTCTGACAAGAGCATTGTTGGTTGTCATCAAGGGACATCCTGAATGGGTCATCTTTAACTTCCATCCAGCCATTTTTAAACCAAATGAACCATTTGTAACGCCAGGTATAGCTTAAGCACTCATGACTGTAGGCTTCCTGTGAATCATTTGGTATGTCTCTGTAAAGGTTTTCTTGAGTTTCATGAAAAATTTAATGCAGACTCATTGCTCCTCTAACTCTGCCATCTCAAAATCAGCAAACTGTGTGACGCATCAGTCTACTCAGCTCAGCCCTGAACCATAACTAACAGACATACAACAATGAAACTTCTGGCAACTACACATTAAACAAAGGTGTATGCAGGGATGCCAACCACCATTGGCATGATATTACAAATGTTCCAGAATTTTTTGAACAGTCCTCTTATTTGCATATACAGTTTGCCTTGGATAGGGGTTATATTCAGGTGGCATATTTATTTTCTTCTATTGCTTTGCAGGTATATTGGAAAATGCAAACATACATCCAGTACTGTTTCCCTAAGAATTTATTTGTTCTTGCAGGAAGTCAAACAAGCCTCAATATCTAGAGTCAACAGTGGCCATGTGTCTGTGAGCTATGCATGTGTGTGTGTGTGAGTGAGTGTGTGTGTGTGTGTGTGTGTGTGAGTGTGTGTGTGTGTGTGTACATCTCATGAAGGACTTATTCTGATAGCTCATCCACCAGTCTTACTTTTAAATGTGCCCATCCACTGCTCAGTGCCTCCTCTACATGGTGTGGAGTTATCTATCTTAATTAACATTGTTATTCCATCCAGGATTTTCTGTTCTTTGATTAACTCTGGTCATTTGTTCCAGTTGACTCATTCCAATTGCAAATTTCAGCTAGTTATATATTTGAATTGATTCATTCCAGCTGTGAACTTGAGCTCAAAGAAGAGCAATATGGCTTTAGAAGAAACAGAATCGTGGTGGAGGTGATATTTTTTATAAGTATGAACATATACAAACAATAGGAAAAATGAATACACATCATCTTCATTTTCTTAGATGCTGAGAAGACTTCTAACAGTGCATGCAAACATAAAACCTGTGAACACCTTGAGAATAGAAATGTACCATGTGCTTTGAACACTTACAGAGTTGTGTTCAGACAGGTAACAGATAGTCAGAGTAGTCTGAGATTAAGCAGGTTGTTCAGTGAGACAGTGTGCTTTTGCATTTTTTATTCATCACTGAAATGGATGAAATAATAGAGAAAAGCAAAATCTCTGAGCTTAAAGCTCTTGACTTTCCAGATGCTGTTGTAATGTGGGGCAAAGGTCAGTCCAAAACTTAACGGAAGTTGAATGCATGGAATTCTATTTTCAAACAATTTGATCTTGAGATAAGCATGTCAAAAATGGTAGTTTTCCCAGACAATCAACAGAATAATTCTACTAAAACCACTTTTGGCAGAAAAGTGGAACAAGTACACCATTTCAGTTATCTTTGCAGTGTACTGACAGCAGGTAGCCAACCACATGCAAAAAATCATTACAAAATCCACAATAAAGCAGAGTTTCATAATCTTGTGGGAAAGCATCTTTGGGAGAAGAAAGTTCCCTGATGGTCAACATTAATAATCTGCAAGTGCTTCTTGGTGTCAGTTACCATATACTGTCCAGAAATTTGTAGGTGAACCAACAGAGATATTAGGAAAGAAACAATGGAAATGAAGTTCTTAGTAAGTGAGATATAGCAAACAAGGAGGGAAACCACATAATGAGAAAATTTGTCTTCTTGATCAAGTAAAACAACCACATGATAAGATATGTCTTGGAAAGAGGCTGACATTGTTTTTCCATCTCAAAAGAATAGACCCGCAAAAGTAGCTAGAGTGTGATTTTGAGAAATAACTAAAAAGGAAAGAGATTTATTGATCAGCTTAGATATGATTTGCTATAATGAGGCCTGGATTTGCAGTAAATTATGAATGGAGGAGGTATGGATAAGTATGGAGATTTTATTTACAATATCCATGAATACTGATCTGCTTTAAATAATTGTATTTTTAAATATTAATCAGAAGATAAACTCAACTGAATCCATCAAAGTTTTTCTATAGTCCTTTCATCGTCAAATTTGTGTGCTTGCTGCTTTTTGCTTCTTGTTTGAATGAAAGGTATAAATAACAATCAAAACAACTTACTGATGCAAAGTAATGTGGTAAATCAGATTTTAAATTATCTGCATTGACAGGTTTCTTTAAAATATGCAGGTGACTTACCTGGAGAACTAATTGTCTTGAGTGGATCAAATATACATTTACCACAAAAACAACATGAATAATTATTATGCTACATATTTCACATCTAGTTAAACTCTTTGTAAACCTATCATCTCAATTATTAACTGTACACTGCAATGTGCAATAAGTCATCTCGACCATGTATATTCTCAAATTTACGATATTATCCTTTTTTCGATCTTATTTGAAATGTTTTCAACTGGAACTGTATGGTAGTATATGTTGTGCTAACACAATCAACCCCTGTGATAAAAAAGAAACAAATTTCATAAAATTACTGTACTGCAAAATTATATATACTTTTTTTATGTCAATATATGTTATCGAAATTTGTTCTATTGTGCTGTAGAGTAAATGTGTGTGTGTGTTTTTTTTTTTTTAATTATTTTCGATTTAATGCTCTATGTTTCAATCTTAGTATGACTATATCTTTACTCATGTACTTTGGAACAATATTAACTGGGTGCGGTTTGGCTGTATGTTGTGAGGTGGGAATGAAGGAAGGAGAAATGTTAAGTTTTCTGAAGTTGCGTACAAATGGAATGTATTTCACTGAGTGAACATTGTAAATTTATGGCAGCAAGGCATTTAGGACTATTAAATATGAAAATTATGTATGAATCTGTTTGTCATCTATGTTATTTCAAGTAACACATAAAGCTATAGGGCTCTCAGATCTACAAGAGAACCTGGTTTCCACACAGAAGAAATTCGAGCGACAAATTGAAGGAGATCCTCAAAAAACAAAAGCACTCCGTCTTCAGGCCACAAGTAGCCCATCGGGACCATCTGACCGCCGTGTCATCCTCAGATGAGGATGCGGATAGGGGGGTCGTGTGGTCAGCACACCACTCTCCCGGTCATTACGATGGTTTTCTTTGACCGGAGCCGCTACTATTCGGTCGAGTAGCTCCTCAATTGGCATCATGAGGCTGAGTGCACCCTGAAAAATGGCAACAGCACATGGCGGCCTGGATGGCGACCCATCCAAGTGCCGGCCATGCCCGACAGCGCTTAACTTCGGTGATCTCACGGGAACCGGTGTATCCACTGCGGCAAGGCCGTTGCCTCAAAAAACAAGATAAGTATTTATTCTTTAAAACTACCACTAGACCTGGTCAACAATATTTCACTCCATGAACGTTTATTACAATTAACAGTCATCCAATGTGCATAACAAAGGAGGATGTTAAGGTGGTGCCATTGTGACCCGGATACTTGTACATCTGGGTTTTTGATAGTGTTTATGTTACATGTGATCAAAAAGCATAAAATGATCCTGCAGAGAGGAATGATTTTAAACCAAATGTAATTTTACATAGTACATGTGGAGAAGTTTTGGAATGACACAACACCATGGACATACATTGTTGTAAAAGGTTGATGCATTATTACCTAAGTTGATGCCATCTACCCAATCCAGAACAATAATAAGCTAAGTACCAATTAAAACATTCATTTTTTTATTCTCTCAGTGCAGTGTTGTGTGAACATTTTGACTGGTTTTTTCTTGCATTGATAATTTATGAACAAATTTACAAAAAATGGATCATGATCAGAACAATGAAATAAATATGCCAAACCTACCAGCTTCAACTAGTGACCTTGAATAGGACAGAGCTGATAAAGACATGTTTCAGGACATATTAGACAATAGTCAACCAAAACAGTTAACTGAAATTAGTGCAGACTCAGATTTTTAGACAGTAGTGTGTTAGATTTGAGTCCAGACCATAAGAAACAAATACACTCACACATAGGTGAAACAATGTTGAGTGAAAACCCAAATAGTTAAATTTTCAAGACATGTTTACTGCATTAATGTCATCAATGGAAACAATAGTGACAAACTGGAAAAATAGTGAAAAAGTTGAAAGAAACTGTCATCAATGGAAAAAATTTGTGAAAAACTGGAAAAGTCAATAGTCTCAGAATGTAATCTCATTAGAGCAGAGCTTGATGCACAAATTTCTATTGTTAAAAAAGACTTAGTTGGTATGTTTTCTCAAGCGAATGCTATAGATGAATGTGTGAAAAAAGTAGAGGGGAAGGTAGAGGCTTCAGAGACAACAATAGGGGAAGTAGACAAGGATCTCAGATCTGAGACAGGTGCTGTTGAAGTTAGATGTAAAGATGCTGTTGGAGACACTAGGAAACAAGCTGTAACTTTTATAAATATGCGAAATGAAAAAATAGACAGTGTTGCCTCAGATGTTGATGAAAAAGTTCAGAAGATAACTGAGGTAACAGACTCAAATGTCTCAGACTTACATAGTGATGTCACTATTATCAAAAAACAGGTACAACAGTTACAAGATGGAGCATATCTAAAAACATTCTGTAATGTGTGACATCCAAGCCATCCTACTATGCCACTAAAGTGTTACCCTAGTGACAAACATTTTCATGCAGTTGATTTTATACAACATTGCCATGATAGTTTTCTCCCTGGCATGAGTGATGAATTAAAAATTAAGTTTATGAAAAGATCATTAGAAGGGGAGCCCTGTCATGGGCCAACCAACTTGACTGTAGCAATTTATCTATAGATGAATTTGAAAAGTGTTTCTTGAAAAAGGTTTGGTCTGATACTGAACAGGCAAGGTTAAAGAGTGAGTTTTTAAATGGTCCAATGTACAGGGAGCAGACAGGAGGTATGAAAGAGTTTTGCAAAGACCATATCATGAAACTTGCACACTCAGATCAACTCTTTGCTGAATTAACTCAAATAGATGCATTTAAGAGAGGACTACCAGAAATAATTCAGATGGGGTTAGTTTATGGGCCAGAAAAGTTTGTAGACCAGTTCCTGAGGGATAAAAAGAAGAAAAAAAGAAGCCTTGGTTTTCAAAATTTGCAGAAGATAATTAGGGGTCCCAAGATCTGTTTGGGACACTCAGTGGTGATGTCACTTACTCTTGTTGTACTCTTGTTGTCTTACAGTTCAAGAAATATATGGTTAACATTTTGAGAGAGTTACACATATATTTTAAGTAGAAACATTGGTGAACAGTCATTTTTGACAGTAAACATAAACATAAAAACTATACAAATCTGACCAAGTAAAATTCAGAGAGTTAACACCTATTTTATTATTTTCTGTGTGTAATAGTAATCAAGAGGGTGTTTTTGTGTTTATAGTAAAAAAAATTCAATTGTACCAAAAACGTAAGGTACTGGTAATGGAATTTTACAAAATCCACAAGTACATCAAATTATTTTGATCACCCTGAGTAACCAGTAAACATGAAAATGTAAAAGGTTGTATAATTGCAGGAGTAATGAGATTACAACACAGTGTGTACACAATTTTTGGTGAATATTGAGGAAGTATATGGTGTATATAGCCATCAGTAAAAGAGTACACTTGGGAAACTTAGTGTCATGCACTAGCTATCAAAGTGTTTGTAAAATGTAACAAGTGAAAGTACAGTTGCCTAGTGAAGTGTATTTGAATGTAATGAAGTTATTGTAGGGATTATTACCTTGCCGACCCTTAAGTTGAAGTAATTTGATTGTATACAGTAATGAGTTGTGCAAGAACTGCAGTGATTACATACAGAAAAGTAATAAAACATGTAAATAGTGTAATGTCTGTTTCTGTTGTTAGAAGAAAAGCTATACCAGTTGTGAGATCTGCTGCTATGTGATGTTATTTTGTGAGGTTGATCTATTGTGTAAGATGAAGCAAGTGATTTTTCTTAGCTGACTATTATTATGGAATATTTAGTAGAGTAATGAGGTGGTGATATGAGGATATGAGGAGAAGTTATTATGTTGATGCAATGAAGAGATATTTGATATATTTAATGAACTATTGATGTATTACTTATGGAATGAAGAGAATGATGTTAGGTGGGGTCTGGTTAGGGAACCTGTCTTTTCTTACTGTGGAGAGAGTTTATGAAAGACACACAAGGTCAGCAAGTTTTGTAATGCAAGTTGTTTTTGATCTGAAGTAACAGATGCAAGTAAATACTCAGTTATATTTATGCAGAAAGATTGATTCTATGTGGAGTGTGACATATTTTGTAATTAGGCAACATGTCAATAATCTGTATACTGAAAAGTGATTAAGCATCTTGTTGGTAATTATTATGAAGAACATGACACTTGAAATTAGGAAGTAAACTGGAGAATGTTTTTAATGGATTAACAACTATACCTATACAGCATTACATACTTGTACATGGTTGAAAAGTAATGAGAAATGAAAACTGTTTATTTCTGAACTTACGAAATTTTTTATACTTACATTGAATCATACACGGTAACTCTAGATGACACATCTGAATACTTGATGGTTGATGTATTCAGTACTATAAAATCTTTATAAATTGAACAACTTATTGTATGGGACTACATACCTGCAACATATAACTGTTTCATTACTGTTTCTGAAAATCTGATGAGAGGTGGGAGTTATTTTGTTACTTTTCTGAAAACATGATGAGGTATATACTGCACATAAGTTTTTGGACATTTTGCCCCAGATAGGAGACTCTATAGTTAATTTGTCGTGTGTTTGATATGCACCAAGTGTTGCAGACATATAGTGACTTATTGAAACATGTAATGATCAACATTTATCTAGACAGAAATTCTAGTTTTTAAGTGTTTCATCACAACCATATCCCACACAATGACTTGTAAATATCTTAGAGCTACTGCATTTTTTATTTGATGTTTTGTTATTTGTGTAACCAACTAGGAGCATGGGGGTGATTCTTGAATGATACAAAGACTACTTTGCCATTGAATACTATACCCACAACCCATAAATACTGCATAAAATTTTATCATTTTTACATTACATTTTTATTGGTCCTATTGATCATTTGTTGTACAAGGTATATAATATAATATTGGACAAGCCATTGTGATTTACAATACATACACCAATATTTACATTGATTTAGGCTTAATATTATCACAACTGAAGGTTCAGCTTCCATACATTATACTTAACCCAAGTAATTAATGTTTTATTTTTATTTTCTTTTTTTTTTTTTAGTATTTGGCAATAAATTTTTGTGCTTCAAGATATTCATCTATACTATAATAACATTTTTGCAATAAATATTTATGGACAGCAGTTTTAAATTTTGAAGTGTCTTTTATTGCTTTAATGTTTGTAGGTAGCTTATTGTATAGTCTGTTTCCTGTTTGCAGTGGTCCATTCTGTTTCAGTGTTTTGTGCGCGTATTGAACATATATGTCCTACTTTCTCCTTGTGTTATACAGGTGGACATGCTGGTTAGTTGACACAAGATTGTTGCTATTTTCTAAGATTTTCCTTAAAAATATGATTACTTGTAAAATGTACAGACATGGTAGTGGAAGGGTATGTAGTTTCTTGAATAAGGGTTTACATGAGCTTCTTTATGCAGCATTTTCTCTCTTATGGCATATAAAACAACTTTTGCTAGCAGATACGTTTCCCCAAAAGATTATGCCGTATTGCAGCAAGGATTCTGCCTGGGTGAAGTATACATCTTTTAGTGTCTCTTTCGATGTACAATCAGAAAGAATTTTAATAGTATAGCAAATGGTATTTAATTTATTTGTAATGTATTTTGTATGTTGGACCCATCTTAGATCTTCTTGGATCCATATCCCAAGAAATTTTGTAGAGCTTGCATTTTTGAGGGTTCTAGTAAACAACTCTACATCTCGTGCTAGTGGACATTTATTTTGCATTGTGTATATATGCTTGTAACGATTTTTTCTGTGTTTATTACTAAGTTGTTTCCAGAAAACCAGTCTGTAATGTGGGTGGTACAATTTTTAATCTTATATAGTAGTTCTTCTTTGGTCCTTCCTTTTAGTATCATATTTGTGTCATCTGCAAATTTTATTTAGTTACGGCATGGGATAGTTAGTTCCAAGTCATTTACAAAGAGTAGAAACAGTACTGGTCCTAGAATGGAGCATTGTGGTACACCTTACTTGATGCTCTGCTTTTCTAAGCAGTAGGACTTAATCTTGTCCCCTTCTTGGATATTAAGCTCAACTAATTAATTTTATCAATTCATAGGCCGGGCCCCTAATACCTACAGATTCAAGTATCTGAAGCAAGATGTTGTGACTGATGACATCGAATGCTTTAGAGGGGTCTAGAAATATGGCTGAGATATGTTCTTTATTGTCTATTGCATTTAAGGCTTCATTTAGGAATGCAAAGATAGCTGTCTCAATAGATTTAGATTTTCGTAATCCATGTTGAGTATCTGAGATAATTATTTTTTTCTATGAAACTGATTACTCTTTTATAATAGATTTTTTCAATTATTTTGGAAAAACCAGATAATAGTGAGATTGGCCTGTAGTTTGATACTTTAGTTTTTATCCCTTTCTTGAACAGGAGTTTTACTTTTGCTATCTTCAATTTTTCTGGGAACACCCCTTCTGATAGAGACCAGTTACTGATGTTGACAAGTGTTCTTTGATTATATTAAGTATTTCCTTTTGATTGGTAGAGTATAGAAAAATAGATTTGTTATTTATAGTACATCTGGACTGATTTACAGGAGTACACTGTAAATTTTAATTTATAAGATGTTCAGTTATCTGTGTAAAGTAGGAATTAAATTTATTTGAAATTTTTGTAGGTTCAGTTATCACAGTTGAGTTATCCATTAGGCAGTTAATGTTATGGAAGTCTATCTGTTCTGCTGCAGTTTCTTTCCTGACAATATTCCATATGGCTTTCGTCTTATTGGTGGAATTTTTTTATGTATGTGTCATTTGCCATTATTTTTGCTTGTTTGACAACATTTTTTAATATCTTTTTATAGGTTTTGTAATAAGAGTCAAATTCTGATGATGTAAGTTGTTTGGACAATCTGTGCAGTAATCTTTTTTTGTTTGAAGATACTAGGATCCCAGGAGTAATCCGTTTATTTTTTGTTTTTCTTGTGTATGTTTCCCTCTGGGTTGGAGGGAAGCACAGTTCAAAATAGTAGGAAAAATTGTTAATAAAGTTATTATATTTTCCATCTGTCTGTTTACAATTATAAATCTCTTCCCAGCTTTCTTTGCTCAGTTAATGGAGAAAATGATTTATATTTTCATTACTGTAGTTTCTACTGGTGGTTGTTAGGCAGTGTTTAAGCTGTAGCTCAATTTCCATACTCAGAGAGAGTTTTTGAGCTGTGTGATTCCCAAAGTCTGTGTTTAGTGTTTCTATTGTATAGTTCATTTCTACATTTACAAAAATCTGATCAGTTGTGGTGCATGAGGTCTTTGTGATATGAGTTGCTGTTCCTATGGTGGGTTTCACATTAAAAGTTTGCAAGAGATTCAGTAATTCATTCTTTTCTTTGGGTCATTTGCAAAGTCAATATTAAAATCACTGCATAGATTAACTCTTCTGTTTCTTTGTGTTAGTCTGTTAAGTGATTATTCCAAACTTTTTAGGAGAGATCTGTATAAACAACTAACAGCTAGTTTAATGTCTACTATCTCAACTCCTGATAGCTCTACATCTTTTTCCTTCACTATTTCAACAGGAAATTTTATATTTACGAAGTTTATATTATTTCTTATGCATATACAACTGCCACCATGTTTAAGAATTTTTTGTAAATACCTTGAAGGTATTGTCTGATAACTAGTAATATATGTACACTATTCCTTGTGTATGAACAACTTGTGCACAGTGCAGAATGCACCATGCATTTTATGTAGATGTCTATGACACAGAACTCTAAAACAAACAAATCTTATCTTCAACAAAGTTTGTAAAAGATGTTAGGAGAGTTATTGAAATGTGTGGGCACTTGTTTCCCAAAAAGCTGACACATAATATCATCTGTGTACAGTATATAATTTTGTGTATTATGTAAGTGGACATTTCCCAATTCTATCTAGTTTTATGTGAATTTTCAATCAGAAATCGTATGTAAATTTCAGACAACCCCATGATCTGGAGAGGACATTTTCTTTTTTGTGCTTTAAGTGTTAGTTACATGACATGTTTTTATGGACACTCACCATAGTGTTTATAAATGTAAATTACTTGATTGATGTTGTATAGAATCCTAAACCATGAGTTGAACAAAACTGATAGTGAACTTGACTGTGTGTTTGTTTATACACACTACATGGTATTCCCAACAGAAGTTGTGGCATGTTAGCATACAGGATTTATATTTGAAATTACTATAAACATAATCTATTATCCTGGAACGAAGTAGTGTTTACGTAGCACACAGAACTTTATCAAATGCTTTGATGTTTTAGTAGTGTCTATGCTACACACAGTATTTCATGAACTACTGACAATATAAAATGGTATTGTCATAAAATGGTGGTGTCATAAAAGCACAGAGGACTTTCTTCTGATATATGGCATCATATTTTTTGGTAGTGAAATTGGTATCAAAATCTACAATACTGCAAGTGATATCGTATTTTGCAGTTATGATGAAAGCAACAGAAAAGACTGTTTTCAAAATAGTATTAACTTTTCAAAACTTGAGTCACTTTAGGAAGTCAAGTGTATAAGAGAACAATTCATTTATCTTATTATTATTTTCCGCATCCAAGTTAAAATTTACTGATTGTTGAGTGTTAGTTTTAGTATAGTTACCCCTAATGCATTAATATTTGCCTTACAATTTTGTCTTAGTGGTAAGTATTTTTGCTTTAAATGTTGCTAAATTGTATTTGTACAAAATTCAACATCAAAATAACAGCTGAAAAAATCTATTCTGAAGCTGATACACTGTGAAATGTTGTAGGAAATACCCTGGGAGCTGTGTCCACTCCTAAAAAAAAAAAAGTCATCAAGCCCATCACCAGTATGAAGAACCATTGACACCGCCCTCCAGTTCAGTGTACACTGAACGCCTCTTTTCTAATCAGATGTTCTATGTTTTGATCTTAGTATGACTATATCTTTACTGATGTACTTTGGAATGATATTAACTGGGTGTGGTTGGGTTGTATGTTGTGTGGTGGGAAGGAAGGAAGGAGAAACATAAATTTTTCTGGAGTTGCGTACAAACTGAATGTGTTTCACCGAGTGAACATTGTAAATTTATGGTAATAAGGCATCTAGGACTATTAAATATGAAAATTAAGTATGAATCTGTTTGTTTTCTATGTCATTTCAAGAAACACATCAACATACAGGGTTTCCAAATCTACAAGAGAACCTGGTTTCCAGACAGAAAAAATTCAAGCAATGAATAATCCTCAAAAAACGAAATGAGTATTTGTTCTTTAAAACTACCACTAGACCCAGCCAACAATATTTTACTCCATGAACATTTGTTACAATTAACAGTCATCCAACGTGCATAACAAAGCAGGTTGTTTATGCAGTCACAGATTGATATTAGACTACACAGATGCGAAACTTAACTGACTGCAGGTCTCATCTGGTTGCATATTAAATGACTGCTCTTGTAGTGGGTTTTCACAGTCTAGGTGATACAGCAGAGAATTATTACAAATCTCATGCATTCTGTACACACTATTTTATTTGCACTTACTACAATACACAGCATCTATTCAATATGAAAGCACACACTAACTGTGGCACCAGAAGAGAGCATATACATCATTCATCATTGATATTGTTGTTCAGAGTCCCCACAGAGCCCAACTGTAGAGTGCAGATGTTGGGTGGAGACACTATCACTGTGATGAATGACAGCCACTGCTTGTGTGAGTTCATAGCCCCTATGGTGTTGCAGGAGGTGTCATGGTCGACTGATCAGCGAGTTAGGAGGGGGCACTTCATCGTCCACTGTTGACGGCCTATGCATGGGTGATGCAGTCATTCAGGTTCTGTCAACATGGGCAGCAACAACAAAAGTGGTGTGGCATTAGAGGAGAGATCTTCTAGTCTGTGCCAGCTTCAAGCAGTTGATCGTCACCATTGTTGATTTGCAGTTGACCTCAATTCAGAACATGTTGTTGCTACAGCTGATGACTCAATATGGATCTTTACAGGAGTGTGTTAGTGCAGGTCAGACCATGTTGTCATGCAGCATGACAAACTGTGTCATGCCCAGTCTCTTGTGTATGAAGGAAGGCAGTGCTGGGTAGGATCATGGTGATAGGATGGTGATGCGCTGAATTCTTCTCCATACTGCTTATAGTAGTTCCAGTAATGGTTGTGGGTTGTCATCTATGGGTGGCAAGAAAAGATCTGCTGGTAGTCGCAGTGTCTCTCCATATAGCAATTCAGCAAATGGCCCCTGTAGATCTTCTTTCATGGCAGTGTGCACCCTTAACAAGACCCAAGGAAGTGCTTCTGCCCATTCACCACTTTGACTCATGAGTGCTGCTTTCATTGTTCTGTGCCACCTCTCAACGAGATCATTACTCTGTGGGTGGTATGCTATCATATGCTAGCAGTCGATGCTGCAGATTTTGCATAATGTTTCAGACAGTCATGCCTCAAACAGTCATCTATGGTCCATTGTTATCATGAGTGGGCTGTTGAGCTGGGCAAGTCACGTATGCCATCATGTCAGTCTTCTGCATCGCCTCATCATGGAGAGGATGTATTTTTCTCCTGACAATTCCAGTAAAGGGCCAATGAGGTCCAAATGAATGTGACAAGATCATCCCTGTGGAACTGTGAAGTGCCGCGTGGGATTAGCCGAGCAGTCAGTGCGCTTGTGTGTCCATGCTTTACGGTCTCTTGGCCATACGAAGCAGTCAGTGACAAGCTTCATAGTGGGTCATATTCCTTAATGGGAGAGATTGTGCAGTGACCAAATAATGGCTTCACGAAAGGATGCTGGCACCAGTGGTCATTGTTTTCGAGAGAAGTATCACAGAGTGGAACTGTATTCATCCCTGGTAGTTGACATTGTTCAGTCTTCAGACTGGTTCCCAGGTCAGATGCAAGCACTGTAATTGACAGATCTGATGCCTGTTCCCATTCCATTTGGATATAGTCCACATATTGACCCATGAAAGGTATTCCATCACAATGTTATCTGCTTCCTGTAAGTAGCAGACATCTACAGTAAATTGAGAACTATATTCCAAGTACCTAAACTGTCTTGGAGCAATTCATGTTGACAGATGTAGAATCACATCTGTGACTGGTTTATGGCCTGTATAAATCAGAACCACTTACTCATCAATATCTTCATTGAAACAGGGCACAGCGTTGTAAATCGCTTGAAGTTCTCTGTCAAATACTTAATACTGCATTTGGGATTTTGAGAGCTTTATGGAGAAAAACCAGAGTGGTTGCATATTCCTGTTATAGATTTGTTAGAGTAACTCATCAGTAGTGAATGTAAGAGGCACGTCCCACACCAGTTGGGCTAAAGCCACTGGTGAAACAAAACTGTCAACTGAACATGTGAAAGACACTTGCCTGTCTTTTGTCCACGTGAGCCAGTGATGTCTGTGTGTGTTTGGTCCTTTTAAAGCATGAGTGAGGGAAGCCTGGATGTCCGCTGCATGTGGCATGTTTCTCTGGTCAAAATTCGAGATGCCCTGATACAACCGGATATTGTGGAATGTCTGTGGTCATGGAAGATTTCATATGAGAGACAACTGGTCGCCCATTGGACATATTCTTAAAGTAGAGCTGGTGTATCTTACAATTGTGACATATTTCTGGTGAAGCTCTAGTTTGTCTTTGTCGATTTCGGCCCCCCTTCATCTAAGAACTGAGAACTTGTTTGAGGTGTCTGTTATGCATTTCATTGTCTTTAGAGAACACTTTTATATCATCTATGTAGGTGTAACAATTTGAGACATTAAAAAGCACACCATCGATGAAACACTGCCATGTCTGTGTGGAGTTTTTGAGTCCATAAGGCATTACCAAGAACTCAAGCAAACCAAAAGGCATGGTGATGGCAGTTTTTTGAATATTAGCTGGGTCCATGGGAATCTGGTAGTGTGATTTCTTGCAGTCATTCATGAAAAACACAGTGGCCCCTGCAACTTTGTGGGTATAGTATTGAATGTTTGGTACTCAGTAGGAATCATGCATAGCTTGAGAGTTCAATTTGCAATAATCACTGCACACATGGAGTGATCCATCTTTCTTCAGAACTACTCTTATTTGTGAGGCCCACAGGCTGTCATATTGTCAAAGTTCACCACACAACATCATTTGATTGACTGCTTCTTTTGCAGCATTCAGTTTCTGGGGATCTAGTCTATGTGCCTTGTGTCATACCAAGGGTCCTGGTGTAGTGATAATCCTATGGACCATTCCATTTCATATGGCATACAAATACACCATTGACAGGTCATTGAGTGGGACACACATGCAGGTGAGGCAGAGCACAAAGCAAGTACATACTTGCATCTACTTGTTTACCAGGGCTGGCTGTAGGCATGATTCTAGCATGGCCAATGAGGAGGCTGTGAGTCCCATAGATCGGTGTGTGCATTGATGTTTTAATGCACTGATGGTAGTGCAGGCTGTGTTAAGCTCCTGTGTAAGAGACTGAAGTTGTAGGTGCAATGAGTGGTTTTCTCCATGTACATCCAAGAGCTGTAAGTGGTTTATAGTCACCTTGTCCACTGCAGTGAAGGTTTGTTGCATTAGATGGCACTGATGCAGGAGTGGATCAGTGGATCGTTGATGGTACATACCACTGTTGTAATATCAGAATATCAGTAAGTGCAGCCACAATGATGGTGTGTGTGTGTTATGGTGGCACAATGCAGACCATTGCACGTCAGAGGAAAATTTGAAGTGTTGCAAGAAGTTGAACTAGATGCACGTCATAGGCTACATAGAAAGTCAAGGTGTGCTTCACTCCATTGGAAAAAGTCACTGTTCTGGTCATGATGCCACATACCCATATAGGAACATCATGGTGGCCTGGAAGTGCAGAAGTTCTGAGGTGGAGTGAGCCAAGATGAGGTTCTGTGGGACTTCACTGACACTGGACGCTATTTCAGTCAGGAAGTGGGTGTTGTCTACTATGTCTGTGATGAAAACGTGTCCATTTCTGCTCTGAGTGATCGTGCCCAGAAGGCGGCTTGTTGTAGTGTGACAGGCAAGTGAACCTATTCCTGCCCACCAGCAGCATTTGCCTGTCATCATGGATATCAAAATTTTTGTGCCTTACCACCGAATGTTTGGTGGTCCCAGCACACAGCATCAGAATTGTCTGATTTAGCTCTAGTTGTTCATCCTTTAGTCTGAATGTTGATAGTGCTTGGCAGTCCAGACATCATGCTGTAGTGGGCTGTGGTGAACTGACATTGCAGTGTGGAATGTTGACACGAGGCTGTCTGGCCAGTGGTTGTCTTAACATGTGAGAGCATATATTCTGTCAGCCAGTGTGGGTCTGTCTTCCACCAGTTGTTGCTTATGGGCTATCAGTACTTTCCAGACCACATTCACCAACTTTATGAGCCATGTAGCCCACAACATGTGACCATTGATGACCTCTGTCAGTTGAGTGCTGGAGGCGGCACCACAACTGTGATGCAGTGCCGTCATCAAGACATGCTTTGTACAATGCTTGATGTAGTTGTTGTTCTGGTGAGTGTGAGAGTCTTCTCAGAATCACTCATTTCACCATCTCATATTTATTGGAGGGCTGCAGGGACAGGATGGCTTCACTCATTACTTCAGAGTGTTAATCTAAGTGACATAGTAAAGCAATAATTTTTTCTAAGACATCCGTAATGACTCAATGTGCAAAAGAGCATTTGGCTGTAGCAAACCATAACATCACCCACATGGGATGGCAGGAGGGGGCATGGTGTGCTGACCACTTGTGTGCATATTGCATATGGTGGCATGTAGTTCCTGTGCTGGGAATTGCAACATGGCACTGTGATTGTTTGCCAGTTGCTACTGTTGTCTTGATATGGAATGCTGCCTGATGTAGGTCCATGGAAGCTTGAAATGCAGGCTAATCACCACAGTTGACTGATGAAGTTGTGCCACTGAGTTCATTGCCAGTGGTAGTCGCTGTTGGAAGAAGGCCAGTTGACAATGTGAGAGCGGAAGCCCATTGTTGTTGTGTGGCCAGCATTTGTGGTGTGGTGGTCAGTCAATGTCTGGTTTGTCACATGAAATCTTCTATGCAGTGAGGGAACTGCATTGAAGCATATGTGGAGCACTGATGTAGTGTTCCTATTAGCTGTCATGCAGAGTAACTACTGTTGCAAGTCATCATTGCCAACACACAAGATACCATAGTAATTTGAGGCTGATCAAAATTTTAAATCTATTCAGTATGTCAGCAGTCACTTCACACATCTATGGCACTTGCACTGGTGTACATCAAATGTCTGGCAAGACAAGGTTGTAGTAAATGTGATCATGATCACAAATCACATATTCACAACTTGGGTTCACCAATGTAGTGGGTTTTCAAAGGCTAGGTGATATGGTAGTGATTTATTACCAATCACACTGCATTCTGTACACACCATTTTATTTCATCTTAGTACAATACATAGCATTCATTCATTATGAAAGCAGAAAGTTTACTAACTATAGCTTCAGAAGAGAGTGTATACATTATGCAGTAGTGATATTATTGTTCAGAGTCCACATACTCTTATATTCAATTTGGAGAAAAACAGCAGCTACAATATTATATCAATACAATGCAACCAATGCTCTTATGTTCCAGCATAGTCAGCACTAGGCATAGTGTACTTAAAGCCATGTGAGCAAATCAACTGCTCATGCTCTGCACAATTTTAGATGCAGAACAAGTTCATGATGCCAAAATGGCACTGTGCTTGTATACTATTGCTACAACTCATCATACTTCACAAGTATCATGCTGTAGTCTTGGCAAAATTCATTGTTTAGTGATCTTCAGTTTCTCCTGGGGTATTTGTGGATCAAACAATTAACAAGTGTACTGCCAGTTCGAAGTACCTGTTGGACACTATTAACTGGCAGTACACCCATGACCTGGTCAATAAATTTACTGTTTACGTCACTGTTGCTCTGACTACAATAACCATGCCAACAGCCAGTGGACACTGGTAATCCAAACTGGCAGTTAGTTTTACACTGAAGGTCACTTCTCTGTGCAAGTATTTTGTCACTGTTATTTATTGTGTGATAGGTATTGTCTAGTGTGCAGTAGTACATGGACGAAATATTTCCTGATACTGCAACTGCAATGCCCTACACCATTGTTTACCTAGTACAGACAACTGTTCACACTGTTATTTAATGAGTGACAGGGTTTCTAAAATGAAAGCAGTTTCTATGAGTACTTAATTGGTTGAAATCATAGTGCATCAATACTATATGATGATACTCTTTTACAAAGTTCAAGTCTGTACAAGTATTTTGTCATTGTTATTTATTTTGTGATAGGTATTGTCTAGTGTGCAGTAGTACATGGAAACAATATTTCATTATACTGCAACTATAATGCCCAACACCATTGTGTACCTAGTACAGACAACCATTCATACTGTTATTTAATGAGTGACAGGGTTTCTAAAATGAAAGCAGTTTCTATAAATACTTTGTTGATTGAAATCATAGTGCATCAATACTATATGATGATACTTTTTTACAATGTTCAAACATAATAACAGAACTCTATCTATTCAGGTTCAGAGCCATCACTAAGTTGTAATTTATAACAAAAGACTGCATTTTCGATCCTACTCTAATAATACTAACGATATTTACTGTTTCATTGTCTGTATCTGGGCATGTTCACAAAATGCACTATTTGTGCTTGTACTTGTGTCTTCAGAAATGGATTCCGTTTTGCAACTCAGTGACACTTCCTATAGCTTTGCTTTCTGGGTCTGCATGGAGGACCATTCTCTTTAAAACATCACTTAATTCAATACTTGACAAAGCCAGCAGTCTATATATTTCTTCACAAACATATACTTGATATATGATGTAACTCTTTCTACTAACCAAGTGTTGCTGTGCACATCCAAAAGTGTTTGACAATGCCATATTAAAAAAGTCTATTGTATGCAATAGCTTTTCAGGAAAACACATTCATCAAACCAGTCTATGCAAAAAAAGGAGTCTTGCGCTGCCAGTCACTGCACTCTTATATTATTTAAATAATTACTTTTTTTACATTCCTTCTAAATTTTCAAAAGAGTAAAGGAGATCTCTAAACCTAAAATAATTAAAACTTTCATTTAGTCCCTCAGTTACAGCTGCATAAATAGAGTTTTTATCATAGCATCCTATCATTCCTCCATCCCTACATTAAATAATCATAGTAACATTGAATCATTATTAAGACAGAATGGATATCAGTTCAGACTTTCTATATTCAATATGTGTAATTGCTTAGATTATTTAAAAACAATGAATAACATCGAACTTGTTAAAATAATATGTGTGTTTGTTGTTAGGCTGCCATAAAAGTTAGTCAATCAACAACTTTATCATACCTATTGAGCACTAAAACAAAATAATCAAAACTACCTTGAGTCTGAAACCATAATTAAAATATTACTGGCTATGCTTCTTGTACTAAAGAGTCTTTTATTCCTTAATCTTCCTTTTGAAATTAAACACTTCAAGTCTTCTGTTTTCTAAAACAAAATATCATTAGAAACTACACTAAATATGTGTCTCTGGATGACCACAGTGCCATTCGAAATGGGTTCTCTACTAAAGCATACACACATGCCAGTGCCCATGTATCCATGTTCTGGATACCTGGTTTTCATGTGTGTTGGATGTTCTCACTGCTTACTGACGCATAAGTGAGTGTCATACCTCTTGGATCAGCTGTTGTTGTGATGGTTATGGCTGCAGCTGCATCTTACCACACAAACTGTGACATCATTGTTTTGTCATGGAGTTGATACAGTAGTTGTAAAGTGGAGTTAGCTGAATGCCAGATGTTCATGCATTCATTTACTTTTTCAATTACTTTTTATGTCCTGTAGATCCCATCAAGGAGGAGAACATTCACAGATGTGGAACAGGACAAGGTGCACATTAACAATAGGCAAACAACTCAAAATAACTTAATTTTTATACTGTATTATCCATAAATTATCTTTGCACTATTAATTACTACAGTATTTGTTTTTATGTCAGCTAAATGTAACCTGGTAAATTAGGTGTAGTCATCAATTTGGAAAAAAAAGTTAATTAAAGCACTTGCTGTTCAGCTTTGATTGGTAGCTTAATATTTACTTGATTTAGAGGTATTTCTCAAAGAAAATAGTTACCTACATCTGTAACAACAGTAGCCTTTCTGTAATATGTTACTACTTAATGTCACTTAATAATCAACACTTCTACTTCCCATGAAGCCAACAGGAATTTTTAGTCCTAGAATCTAGATAATGAGACAATTAGCGCAGATAGTGGCTAGCAAGTAAGTTTAAATTTTATTTTGAATTGATTGTAAATTCCAGTGTCTTACTTTATGTGGCTGATCATTGTCTCAGATCAGAAGCATCAATTATGCCAAACTCACTGCCGCTCAACAGTCAGATCACAAACTACAAGGACTTTTATCAATAGAAATATTGGAGTTGGATCTCCAACTTATCCAGTTTCCACAGAGTGATGTCAAGCTGTATTGTGATACGACCACATCAAAACTGTGGTCGTTTGTATCTATTGCCTTCAGAAGGTATGTCTTCAATATGCTACACAACTTGTGTCACCAAGGTATTTGATTGACAGCTTACCTAGTGATGAATCATTACATATGGCTGGGAATACATTAAGAGTGCCATGAGTGGGAGAGGTGTTGTCTTAAATGCTAACGCAGTAAGATACATTGCCATGTGTGAGCATCGATAGGGAACTTTCCTATCATGACAACTCATTTAAATCACATACACATCACAACTGTTGGTCCATTTCCATTGTCTGCTGCCAACATTACATGCTTATGATGACAGATCATTGTCCCTGCTGGAAAGAAGCTATACTGGTGGACAATGTTACAGCAGAAATTGTGTCTTTCAATTAATGTCATTTTTGGTGCCATGTTTTGGCTGTCCATTACACATAATGACAAGCAGAGGACGACATTTTGAATCCAACCTATTTGGCCAATTTGTGCAGTTTTGCATTACACCTCACCGCAAAATGATGAGCTACCACTCGGCCAGTAACAGGATGATCAAAAGATGGCACCACTCACTTAAGGCAGCACTAACGTGCCACACCATTGAGTGGACACAGGCCCTTTCCATGGTATTACTCTTCCTAAGAAACACTTTGAATCTGACCTATTTGGCCAATTTGTGCAGTTTTGTATTACACCTCACCACAAAATGATGAGCTACCACTCGGCCAGTAACAGGATGATCAAGAGATGGCACCACTCACTTAAGGCAGCACTAATGTGCCACACCATTGAGTGGACACAGGCCCTTTCCATGGTATTACTCTTCCTAAGAAACACTTTGAATCTGACCTATTTGGCCAATTTGTGCAGTTTTGTATTACACCTCACCACAAAATGATGAGCTACCACTTGGCCAGTAACAGGATGATCAAGAGATGGCACCACTCACTTAAGGCAGCACTAACGTGCCACACCATTGAGTGGACACAGGCCCTTTCCATGGTATTACTCTTCCTAAGAAACACTTTGAAAACAGATCTAGATAGGTCTTTGGTGGAACTGGTGTACAGACAGTCAATGAGGCTTCCAGGAGAATTAGAGGAAACCAATGCTCTATCACGATCAAGGAATGGTCAACTAAAATTCCTATCCTGATTGCAGGAGCACATGTCCCACGTATGCACACATTAGCCTCACAGACATGGTATGACTACCACCTTCTTGCATAAAGACTTGAAAATCTGTTCATATGTCATATTAGTATGATGGGAGGCATCAAACTGTGATTGCAGCTGCCATACTCAGGACCCTACCATGTTTCAGCAAGGAGAAACAAGACAACTGACATTTCAGTTAATGGAAAGCCACACCTTCCAAGACTACAGCCTTGCTCAACAATCACCACATCACCAACTCCACAGCCATTGGTGCATATTGCATCAGCAGACCTGACAATATGTTACTCAAGATCCAATTGTCTCATCCACTTTCCAGAGTTTTATTTGAAACAATGCTCTGCTTCCACTATGGGGGCAGATGTGGTGACATTGCACAATTACATAGAGTTGTGTCACACGTGTCACAACACTGTCAAACATTTCACATTAGACACCAGGGGTGCTGTATTTTATATACATGTTTTTTAGTTTTGTTATTCTTTGATTATGCTGCTATATTTTGTATCTTACATGCATGTAATTAGGTTGTGCATAGTTATGAGATAAATTGGTTGTTTTTGTTCCCCACATGTTGTGTGATGTTGAATTGCAAGATCAGAATGGCTAAACAAGCTGTTATGTTTTTCACTGTCTCCTATAGCTGTGATCAATAAAGCTACTGTTAATTGTTTGAGCAAGTTTTTGTGTAGTCCTGTTATGTTTTATCAAGTACACACAGGTTCTAATAGGTGAATGACAGTCTGCACACCTAGTACTGACATCCTTGAGAATCTTGTCACTTGGAATATGTGGAAGGAATATTATCATTTTTTGTACAAATGTATTACATATCCATGTTTTATGATATGTTCTACATACTTGAGGACCTCTTCAGTATGGATCTACAGAACAAAAAGTATATCTAATGAAACCCAATTTAAATCTCTACTTATCTCTGCTGCAACATTTCTATTACTAAGATAAGTGTCTTCCTTGGCACATGGGTTACCAGAACTGGTGCTGATTGTAATTAACTCTTGAGCTGCTGGATAGCAGTAAGTCACAAGCAGGTGATCACATCATTTACAACCTTTTTTTGCAGATGGTTTCAGGGGTATGACATGTCAGCTATTTGAGGAATAAATGTTCATTGTAATAAACTTTCCCTAGGAAAGACTGCTGGTACATCACAATCAATGGCCATGGTAATTAATCAGTAGCGTCTTAATGCTGTTTGGTTGCCTGATTTCATTAATCTTAGACACTGGATGCCCAGCTCAAAAATAAGCACAGAAATTATATTCAATTACAATGTAATAAATAGTTACTATTGTATCATGTATTAAGATTTCTTCCCATTCCTTCTTCTGTAAACCCAGAGTTATGAAATCCTCAAGAATGTGAAACACTTCAGAAAAACAAAAATATGTAGTATATACCATATTTTCAAAAGCTTTGGCGTTTAATCCAGAGTGGCCTACATTGGTGAATAGTCAGCTAACCAGAGCTGAACATCACCATCTCCCTTCCCGCTGCTAGTCATACATTGGTTGGTAATGCCCCTTCTTCCACGACTAATGGCACTTTCATTCACTGCATTTACATTGGGCTGCCAGGTACAGTTCTTGTAAATTGATTTCCCAACAGCACTTCTGATTGGTCATTTAAATCCTTGAATGCTAATTCTGAAAATTTGTTTTGAGATAATAGATTTCCTGTTCCATAATCAATATTCACTCTTGTCTAAATGCTCTACCATTTCAAACAAGTTAAGTTGTCAGATTCCTGGATTCAAAAAATGTGAGCTGATGTGGACAGAGTGAGTTTTTGTGGGCTGAAGGAGAAAAAGAATTATTAGACTGGGTAAGAAGTTATCCTACATTCAATTGAATGAAAACAGCCATCACTCTGACTGAAGGTCAAGGTGTATTTACACTAGATGTAATACCAAGCAATTGTCACTTCTCGCAGCTCAGTACTGAACACCAAAGGAGAGCTTTTGGAATATTGATCATGATATAAAATGTTGGGTTGTAGTATCAAATTTAAGGAACTATTACTATTACCATCTATTACAGGGATGAGTTATTCACCAGCCTTTGATGGGCAGACTGCATTAGATGCATAACAAATTTCAATACAAATATGTGACATTATGACTAATTTTAGCCAATTACTTTGATGCAGAATATATATTTTTACCATCACATATTTCATTAACAGATTTACTATGTTTGAAAGCTCAGTAGATCCATTCACTGTCATCAGGGTCAAACATTTCCTGTCGTTAGTATAGCAGGTGTAGTTTTAGACCTTTTGTAATTTTCTTCTTGAACTTCTCCTCCAGTGGTAATACCTGCACTTCCAAGGAAAGTGAACTGAAAATTTACAGGGCAAGTGACAGGAGATATCTTATTTCCAAAAGTTGACATCTTGATATGTTTGTGGTTGTTTATATCACACCTCTTTGCTGAAGGTACTAAGGGGTTTCCTTGACATGGAAGAGGTACAACAATATATAATGGCTGTAAGCAACAATTATTTCCAATTTTATGAATTATGGACTGTAGTTCTCTTACTTACAACTCAACGGGATAAGTCTTACTGTCCTCTTTTGTAGCATCAGCAAGTCCTTGGGGACTGATGAACACCTGGCAGCTGTAGTTCATAGGCAACATGTTTGTGGAATAGTGTATGACATACAGTTACTAGACACTGGTCTGTAATTAACACTTTTCAACTTACTACATGCGACAGTTTTTGCAGATATTCTCAGATTTCTGTTCCATGAAAATTTATGGTGTATTATAAATCCTACTCATTTCACACTTCAAAGTCTCTAGATGGCCTAGGTATGTGTTTCTTCATTTACTTTCATCTTATTTGAGACAATACACTCTGTGGCCTTTGTGAATACACACTTTATTCCAAGACTGCCTTTCTAAAATTATTTCCTTTGTTTATAAAAGTAGTGTCAATGGCAATCTTGGATTAGATTATTTATGAAAATACAGAGATGGGCTGTGACAGAATCTTGTTGTACACTGTGTTCTAACTTCTGTTCTTGAAGTATTGCTCCTTGGATTGAAATCACCACTATTTTCTAAGAAATGGTGAAGGGTGGCTAGTACAGCAGCTCTCATACCATAGTATTTAACTTTTGTGTAGATCTTATGGGATATGCAGACAAATGCTTTGCTATGATCAAAAAATGTGAACACCATGGACTCTCTCCCCTCAAATGCTAACTTTAGTTTTATTAATAAATCCAATACAGCAGTAATTATAGAATTTCCCTTTCAGAAAACATGTTGTGCATCATGGAAGAGATTGTTTTCCTCAAAGTAATAAAAAAAACCTGATCTTTCATTATGGATTCCATTACTTTGTTTAGGACCAGTATGATTAAAATTGGCCAATTACTTAGCATTAAAGATGAGTCTCCCTTTTTGTAAATTGCTGCTGTCAGTACTAGTTTCAAGACGTATGGGAAAGCTCTTGTGTATAAGCAGTTGTTTATTACTGTAGCTAATGACTGAGCTACTTCAGTGATAATTTTCTTAAGAACAGTAAAGGACACCCCATAAATATTGCACACTCTGAAAGTTTGTATTCTTTCACTATTTCCACTATTCCTGTAGTCTGCATTTTCTCCCAGTTTTCCATTTTGCAGTGGATTTTATCTCTTAAGGTAACAACAGGATCCACATTCAGGTCTGGTATTTCAGCTACTGTGTTTTCTATGACTTTAAAAAAGCAGTCATTAAAAGAATTGGGGCAAGTTGGTAAGGAGGAAGCAGCATTTTTCCTGTTCTCTTTTATCAAATTCCAAGCTGTTTTGCCAAGCTAGTTTTGAAATGTGTCATAAAAGAGACAAAAATTAAGGAAAATGACAAATATATTATGAAGTCATCCAAAAAACTAAGTCCCTGTGGAAAGCTGTGCAGGATCTTACAGGGAAGAAGACAACTCACAAAAATATTGTGATATTACATGATGGCAAAAATGTCACTTACCCTAGGGGAGTTGCAAACAGTTTCAATTCATATTATGCAATTGTTGCTGGAAAATTAGTGAAGGAAAAATTTGGTAATCCACATAATACAACGTGGAAAGAACTTTCATCTACTGAAATAAATAATATATCCATGTTTCTGAGTCCTATAGGCCCAACAGAGCTCCTAAATACCATTAATTCACTGAAGAGTAATTATTCAACTGGTATTGATGATATTCCACATTATATTATAAAAATAACAGCAAGACAAACACTTTCACATTTATTGGACATATGCAATTCATCCTTATGATGTGGTGTCTTCCCACAACAACTGAAAATGGCAAAAGTAATGCCCCTATATAAAAAAGGTGATCATCAATGTATGGGTAACTATACGCCTGTGTTGATACTGTCAGGGTTTTCGAAAATTAACTACAATCTTCGACAAGAATAATATTATTCCTGGATGTCAACATAGCTTCAGACCACAGCAATCAATTGAAACAGCCATTTTCAATCTGATAAACCATGTGTCTTAAATGCAGTGGACATCCACAGAAATATCTCAAGCTTTTGATGTGACTAATCATTCTTTGCACCTGAGGAAGCTTGAACAGTAGGGGAAAGTGGGGTAAGACGGGATAGTGGGGTAAGAAGGGGTACTTGGCTTTACGGCTCAGTTAGTGCTGCAATCTAGCGGAAAATGTTCATACTGCTAGCAGGGATGGAGAAAAAGAATAGGTGTAAGCGGCAGCCATTCCGAACTGTTAGTTTGTCTTGTGTAAGTCCGTTTCACTCGACTGGAGTGATTTTTGTTGGAAAGTTTCTTAGTGAAGTTGAAGTTGATGCTGAATACAGGTAAAATACATTCATTAACTGAAGCACTGTATATATTGGTGGAAACTGTTATTTTTGGACGTTATGTTACGTATATTATAAATACTTTAAGTCGAAACCTAACTTAAAACTAGCGATAAATATTCCACAATGTATCAGTGGGGCAAGACGGGATTTTTTCTGTGGGGTATGATGGGGAACTACCCTATCTTACCCCACAGATTTTACAATTTCATCTTTTGTTTGTACAGGGTTTCTAAGATGGTAAGGACGTACAAGAGGAAGACTTTTCAAGGTGGATGGTCTCCAGAAGCAATGAAAACAGCTATTGAAGCCGTTATCACCTGTGAAATGGGATATAAAAGAGCAGCTGACACTTTTCGTGTTCTGCAAACAACTCTAGAAAGAAGAGAAAGTACCTCGTGACCAAACAGAAAAATCAGAAAATATATTTACTGCCTCATCGAGTGGACATGTGTATTCAATTATAAGAACTCCAATTTTGGTCAAGAGTCATGGGCCAATTAAAACTGTTTCTACTCCAGAGGAAGAGAATTTGTTGGTGGAATACGTACTAAAATTGGAGGAAAGGTTGTTTGGTCTGATTGCATATGACCTCAGAAAATTTGCCTTTCAATGGGCAGAGAAGTTGTGTAAAAATCACACATTTTCTCAAGAAGAACAAGTAGCTGGCAAAGATTGGTTCATTGGTTTCAAAAGCAGGCATCCTCAGATAACCCTCAGAAAACCAGAACACAAATGTGCAGCACGAGCTGCAATATTCAACAGAGCGAACGTAACTAAATTTTTTGGTTTGTTAACTCGACTTATTGATACACATCAATTTACCCCTGACAGAATCTATAACTGTGATGAGACTGGAGTAACTGTAGTACCAAAGCATAGACAAAAAATTCTGTCTCTAAAAGGTAGAAAACAAGTTGATGTGTTATCTTCTGCTGAAATCAATTCATTCTAGTAATTATGATAACATATCAACAAAATTAATAAAAGAGTCTTCATATGAGCTTAGTCATGTCTTAAGTCATTTGTGTAATCAAACACTTGTCACAGGAACATTCCCAGACTGGCTTAAACATGCTGAAGTTATACCTCTCCACAAGAAAGGGGACAAAGAAATGCTGTCAAATTACCAACCAATCTCACTTTTGCCAGCTTTTTCAAAAATATTTCAAAAAATGGTTCAAATGGCTCTGAGCACTATGGGACTCAACTGCTGAGGTCATTAGTCCCCTAGAACTTAGAACTTGTTAAACCTAACTAACCTAAGGACATCACAAACATCCATGCCCGAGGCAGGATTCGAACCTGCGACCGTAGCGGTCTTGCGGTTCCAGACTGCAGCGCCTTTAATCGCACGGCCACTTCGGCCGGCTCAAAAATATTTGAAAAGGTTATGTTCAAGCATCTACTTAATCACCTTAGTGAAAATAACATACTGTCAAAGTCACAGTTTGGATTTCTTAATGGTTCTGATATTGAGAAAGCTATTTACACTTACAGCAAAAATGTCCTTAATTCATCTGACAACAAATCTGAGGCCACTGAAGCATCAAATTTCCGTCCAATTCCACTTAAGCAAGCATTCTCAAAAATTTTAGAAAAAGTAATGTACAATTGGCTTTATAACCATCTTATCTCAAATAACATACTGTCAAAGTCACAGTTCGGATTTCTAAAGGGTTCTGATATTGAGAAGGCTATCTACATTTACAGTGAAAATGTGCTTAATTCATTAGATAAAAAATTTAGGCAACTGGTATATTTTGTGATCTGTCAAAGGCATTTGACTGTGTAAATCACAATATCCTTTTAAGTAAATTAGAATATTATAGTGTAACAAGAAATGCTGCAAAATGGTTCAAATCTTATATCTCTGGCTGGAAACAAAGGGTGTTATTGGGAAAGAGACATGTATCAAGCTATCAGGCATTATCCATCTGGGAACTAATTACATGTGGGGTCCCTCAAGGTTCCATTTTAGGGCCCTTACTCTTTCTTGTGTATATAAATGACCTGTCATCTGTTACATTACCAGATGCCAAGTTTGTCTTATTTGCAGATGATACAAACATTGCAATAAATAGTAAATCAAATACAAATTTAGAAAGGGCAGCTAATCAAATTTTTACTGACATTAATAAGTGGTTCATAGCCAATTCACTGTCATTAAACTTTGAAAAGACCCACTATATGCAGTTCAGAACTTCCAAGAGATTTCCTTCTGGTGTGTGTATAAAATATGCTGTCATGGAAATAGGAGAAGTTGAGAGTGTAAAATTCTTGGGATTACAACTTGATAATAAATTCAGTTGGGAGCAACATACTAACGAACTGCTAAAGCACCTAAACAAGTCTGTGTTTGCAATGCGAATGATGTCAGACATAGGAGGATATAAAAAAACTGGCATATTTTGCTATTTTCACCCCATTATGTCATATGGTATCATATTTTGGGGTAACTCTGCAAAGAGAGAAAAAATTGTTAGAGTACAAAAGCATATAATAAGAGTAATGGGTAGTGTAAATCCAAGAACATCATGTTGAAACCTGATCAAAGAATTGGGCATATTAACCACAGCTTCTCAGTGGAGTGTAGCCATGTACGGAAGTGAAACACGGTTGATAAATAGTTTGGACAAGAAGAGAACAGAAGCTTTCGAAATGTGGTGCTACGGAAGAATGCTGAAGATTATATGGGTAGATCACATAACTAATGAGGTGCTATTGAATAGAATTGGGGAGAAGAGGAGTTTGTGGCATAACTTGACAAAAAGAAGGGACCGATTGGTAGGACATGCTCTGAGGCATCAAGGGATCACAACTTTGGCATTGGAGGGTAGCGTGGAAGGTAAAAATTGTAGAGGGAGACCAAGAGATGAATACACTAAGCAGATTCAGAAGGATGTAGGTTGCAGTAAGTACTGGGAGATGAAGAAACTGGCACAGGATAGAGTAGCATGGAGAGCTGCAACAAACCAGTCTCAGGACTGAAGACCACAACAACAAAACAATGAAGTTTGTTGTAAATAATACATCTCTTTTTCCAACTAACGGCTTAGTACACAGTATCAATACTAGGAATAAGAACAATATACATAAAGATTTAAAATCACTTATTCTTGCCCAGAAAGGAGTCCAGTATTCAGCAACGCATATTTTCAATAAGTTACCAGCAACTATTAAGAGTTTAGTTTCAGACAAGGCACAATTTAAACAAAATTTAAAAGAATTTATGGTGGCCAACTCCTTCTATTCCATCCATTTCTCAACAAGTGCAGAAGACCATTTTAATGAAAATTTATTATACTTTAATTTTTGACAATACCTGGTTGTAATAGCCAAGTAACTACCTACTGTGCGAATGATGGATGTATGGAAAGCAGATGTAAGTCTGTAAATAGTGGAAGTTTAATTTTAAATCTTGTACATAATCTGACTGATCTTAACTGAGGATCACTGAAATGAATAATTTACTTTAACTTTTGACAATACTTGGTTGTAATAGCCAAGAAACTAGCAAATGTCTGAATGATTGATTTAATGAAAGCAGATGTAAGTTTTAAACCTTTAAATATTAGAAGTTTAAATTTAATTCATGTACTGTTTATTGACTGAGGATCATTAAAATTAATGAAACTCAAGTTTTTCTAATTACATTTTTGTAATGTGTTTATCTGACACCCAGGAGGAGTCCCTCTTTTATGGGTCTATGGAATGAATAATTAATCTAATCTACTCTAAAAAAGAGGCAACACTGTAACAATGGAAGTATGTTGCAATGCAGCTGTTTCATATATGCCTCTTCTTTTTATTTTTCCAAGGGTTTGAGCTAACGCTCAGTTAATGAATGACTGTCCTTCTGGAGCCTGGGCAGCATATCGCCCAAGTGGTTGGATGCAATCCAATATTTTATTTTCAATGGTTTAAGAAATTTGTTGACTGGAGCCAAGCTACCAAGGAGAGGCCAGTTGTCGTGACTCTCAATGGACATTTTACCCACACCAAACACATGAATGTTACTGACTTTGCAAGGGAAAATGGCTTAGTGTTGGTGTGCTTCACCACATTGCACTCATTGCTTACAGCCTCTTGATGTAAGCTTCATGAAGCCTTTGAGTGTTTTTTATGACTAGGAAGTTTCATTCTGGCTCAGGTCAAATCCAGGACATGTTGTCTCTTTGTTCCAAATTTCTAAGCTATATGGCAGGGCTTTTGTAAAGGCAGCAACTATGTCCGCAGCAATTAATGGATTTCACAAAACTGGAATTTGGCCTACCAACCAAGGCGTTTTCAGTGACCATGATTATGCCCCATCTGAGACTACAGATAGGCCTAGGCCAGATGTCACAGATAACGAACCCTCAACCCACAGGGCTACAAACACCAAACAGCTTTCTGCTGCTTTTAACTCACCTGAGCCTGCTGCTTCTGCCTATTTAGGCCTCTCAACCTTTTAGTGTCTCCAGCCCACATCAACCTGCTGCTAAATCGGATATGTCAACTCCAGCTGTTCCCTCCAACATTCTCCAGGCTGATGCTGCATATGAAATACTTGAAGTTGCTGCTCCAATTGAAAATATTCAGCCTGTTTCAAGTCAAGTTAATGTTACTACAACTGCTGGAAAAGCTGTAACCATTCCAAAATGTCCAACACCAGAAGACATTGTACTGGTTCCCTCTTGCAGTGGCCTCCATTCAAAAAAGAAGAGCCAAAAGCAAGTAAACCAGCAGTTTTGACTGAATCACCCTACAAAAATGATTTACAACCAGAAATAAATTCAAAAAAAGAAAAAAAATGAAGCAAATGGGACAAGCTAGGAAAACTTAACAAAGAGATTTGCTCAAACTAAGAAAAGAGAAAGAAAACTGGCATTCTACGGATTGGAGCATGGAATGTCAGATCCCTTAATTGGGCAGGTAGGTTAGAAAATTCAAAAAGGGAAATGGATAGGTTAAAGTTAGGTATAGTGGGAATTAGTGAAGTTCAGTGGCAGCAGGAACAAGACTTCTGGTCAGGTGAATACAGGGTTATAAATACAAAATCAGATACGGGTAATGCAGGAGTAGGTTTAATAATGAATAAAAAAATAGGAGTGCAGGTAAGCTACTACAAACAGCATAGTGAACGCATTATTGTGGCCAAGATAGATACGAAGCCCACGCCTACTACAGTAGTACAAGTTTATATGCCAACTAGCTCTGCAGATTATGAAGAAGTTGATGAAATGTATGATGAGATAAAAGAAATTATTCAGGTAGTGAAGGGAGACAAAAATTTAATAGTCGTGGGTGACTGGAATTCGACAGTAGGAAAAAGAAGAGAAGGAAACATAGTAGGTGAATATGGATTGGGGCTAAGAAATGAAAGAGGAAGCCGCCTGGTAGAATTTTGCACAGAGCATAACTTAATCATAGCTAACACTTGGTTCAAGAATCATGAAAGAAGGTTGTATACATGGAAGAACCCTGGAGATACTAAAAGGTTTCAGATAGATTATATAATGGTAAGACAGAGATTTAGGAACCAGATTTTAAATTGTAAGACATTTCCAGGGGCAGATGTGGGCTCTGACCACAATCTATTGGTTATGAACTGTAGATTAAAACTGAAGAAACTGCAAAAATGTGGGAATTTAAGGAGATGGGACCTGGATAAACTGACTAAACCAGAGGTTGTACAGAGTTTCAGGGTGAGCATAAGGGAACAATTGTCAGGAATGTGGAAAAGAAATACAGTAGAAGAAGAAATGAGGAATGAAATAGTGAAGGCAGCAGAGGATCAAATAGGTAAAAAGATGAGGTCTAGTACAAGTCCTTGGGTAACAGAAGAGATACTGAATTTAACTGATGAAAGGAGAGAATACAAAAATACAGTAAAGCAGGCAAAAAGGAATGCAAACGTCTCAAAAATGAGATCGACAGGAAGTGCAAAATGGCTAAGCAGGGATGGCTAGAGGACAAATGTAAGGATTTAGAGGCTTATCTCACTAGGGGTAAGATAGATCCTGCCTACAGGAAAATTAAAGAGACCTTTGGAGAAAAGAGAACCACTTGCATGAATATCAAGAGCTCAGATGGAAACCCAGTTCTAAGCAAAGAAGGGAAAACAGAAAGGTGGAAGGAGTATATAGAGGGTCTATACAGGGGCGATGTTCTTGAGGACAATATTATGGAAATGGAAGAGGAGGTAGATGAAGATGAAATAGGATATATGATACTGCGTGAAGAGTTTGACAGAGCACTGAAAGACCTAAGTCGAAACAAGGCCCCGGGAGTAGACAACATTCCATTAGAACTACTGACAGCCTTGGGAGAGCCAGGCCTAACAAAACTCTACCATCTGGTGAGCAAGATGTATGAGACAGGCGAAATACCCTCAGACTTCAAGAAGAATATAATAATTCCAATCCCAAAGAAAGCAGCTGTTGACAGATGTGAAAATTACCGAACTATTAGTTTAATAAATCACAGCTGCAAAATACTAACGCGAATTATTTACAGATGAATGGAAAAACTGGTAGAAGCTGACCTCGGGGAAGATCAGTTTGGATTCTGTAGAAATGTTGGAACACGTGAGGTAATACTGACCCTACGACTTATCTTAGAAGATAGATTAAGGAAAGGCAAACCTACGTTTCTAGCATTTGTAGACTTAGAGTAAGCTTTTGACAATGTTGACTGGAATACTCTCTTTCAAATTCTGATGGTGGCAGGGGCAAAATACAGGGAGCGAAAGGCTATTTACAATTTGTACAGAAACCAGATGGCAGTTACAAAAGTCGAGGGACTTGGAAGGGAAGGAGTGGTTGGGAAGGGAGTGAGACAGGGTTGTAGCCTCTCGCCGATGCTATTCAATCTGTATATTGAGCAAGCAGTAAAGAAAACAAAAGAAAAGTTCGGAGTACGTATTAAAATCCATGGAGAATAAATAAAAATTTTGAGGTTTGCTGATGACATTCTAATTCTGTCAGAGACAGTAAAGGACTTGGAAGAGCAGTTGAACGGAATGGACAGTGTCTTGAAAGGATGGTATAAGATGAACACCAACAAAAGCAAAACGAGGATAATGGAATGTAGTCGAATTAAGTCGGGTGGTGCTGAGGGAATTAGATTAGGAAATGAGACACTTTAAGTAGTAAAGGAGTTTTGCTATTTGGGGAGTAAAATAACTGATGATGGTCAAAGTAGAGAGGATATAAAATGTAGACTGACAATAGCAAGGAAAGCGTTTCTGAAGAAGAGAAATTTGTTAACGTCGAGTATAGATTTAAGTGTCAGGAAGTCGTTTCTGAAAGGATTTGTATGGAGTGTAGCCATGTATGGAAGTGAAACATGGACAATAAATAGTTTAGACAAGAAGAGAATAGAAACTTTCGAAATGTGGTGCTACAGAAGAATGCTGAAGATTAGATGGGTAGATCACATAACTAATGAGGAGGTATTGAATAGAATTGGGGAGAAGAGGAGTTTGTGGCACAACTTGACTAGAAGAAGGGATCGTGTTGGTAGGACATGTTCTGAGGCATCAAAGGATCACCAATTCGGTACTGGAGGGCAGCGAGGAGGTTAAAAATCATAGAGGGAGACCAAGAGATGAATAGACTAAGCAGATTCAGAAGGATGTAGGCTGCAGTAGGTACTGGGAGATGGAGAAGCTTGCACAGGATAGAGTATCATGGAGAGCTGCATCAAAGCAGTTTCAGGACTGAAGACCACAACAACAACAACAAGAAAAATACAACCATCACTAACCAAGTATTGCTTAAGAAGTCGAGTAGTAAGAAAAAAATACAAAAGCAAGGCAAAGAAATTAACAAAACCAACTTAAAACGTAAGCAGATAAGTTCCTCTTCATCAGAATCTTCTGACACTGAGTGTTTTTACTGTGGATACTTGTACTTCAGTCTACTGAAGGGTTGATTCAGTGTTTTATATGCAAAAGATGGGCTCATTGTTCCTGTGCAGGAGAATAAGATGAAGACGATGAAGCAGTTCATGTTTGTGCACTGTGCAAAGACTGACCCCATCATGCCCCACTAGTAACCCAATCTTGCCCCACTAGATGGAAACTTGTCATTCTATTACAAAGACAGTTTTATATTGTAATTGAAAAATCAAAACAAATTTGTTTATACTTCATTCTCAGCTATAATAATGTACAATTACACCATCATTTTTTCAAAATCTTCTGACTATGATTGTTGATTTTATGGCCCCAAATATATTAACTATCCCGTCTTACCCCACCCTTCCCTATGGTGTAAGAGGTGGGCCAAATAAATGGATTAAATCATATTTGGAATATCGCTCTCAGGTAACTGAAATTAAGTACATGGAAGGAAATGAACTCCAGGTAGACCTTTCAGAACCATGTGGACAAAATCATGATGTTCAACAGGGCTCCATTTTAGGTCATTTTCTTTTTTTGGTGTACATTAATGATTTCCTATCACAGATTGGGGACTCTGAACCAGTACTGTTTGCAGAAGACACCAGTCTATTGATTGAAGTGAATAAAAAAGAAAATCTTACTGCAACTGCAAAAGATATTACAAAAGGAGTGTCTGAATGGTTTACCAGAAATAGGCTAATAGTTAATCCCCAAAAACCGATACTCATGATGAATTTCCACACCAATCAAAATAAAAATGCAGCACAACCCGTAACATGTATAGATAACCAAAACGTTAGTGCTGTCTATGAAACTAATTTTCTTGGGATTTATATCAAGGAAAATCTTAAATGGAGCATTCATATCACATCCCTAATTCAAAACTAGCAAAAATGAGCTACGTAGTAAGAATTCTTTGCAAAAGTACTAGTGCAGAAACAGTTAGGGCTGTATACTTTGCTGGCCGGCCGGTGTGGCCATGCGGTTGTAGGCTCTGCAGTCCGGAACCGCGGGACTGCTACAGTCGCAGGTTCGAATCCTGCCTTGGGCATGGATGTGTGCATGATGTCCTTAGGTTAGTTAGGTTTAAGTAGTTCTAAGTTCTAGGGGACTGATGACCTAAGATGTTAAGTCCCATAGTGCTCAGAGCCATTTGTATACTTTGCTCATGTACATTCAGTACTGAAGTATGGTATCATTTTCCGGGGAAATGTACACCAGGCAATAACAGTTTTCAGGAAACAAAAGGCAATCATAAGAATAATAAAACAAGTGAGCAGCAGAAAACCATGCAAAACTTTCTTTAAAGATCTATTGATCCTACCTGTTCCCTGCATTTATAGACTGAAAATAGTCATGCATGTCAAAAAAATTATACTGAGAAACGAAAACCTTTTTCCTCAAAACAAAAGTGTCCATGATTACAGTACTAGGTCAGACAGACACATAAATGTTAATCATTGTAACACCACATTATGTCAAAAAGGTGTACATCATACATGAACAAAACTATACAACAGATTACCAAGACATATAAAATCTCTTCCTGAACTACAGAACTTTAAAAAGTCTGTGACAGCCTACCTTCCGAAAAACTGCTAGTATTCAATTTCACAGTATCTTATGCAATAAAAAATGTAATTTGTATCTTTAATTGTAGAAATAAGTTATAGGTAAACACTATTTTTAAAAATTTGTAATTACTAACTGTATAGGTCCAATTTTTATAAACATTTAAATAATGTGTATTTGACATTTCAAAACCCAGTAGATTAAAAGGTTTTCTGTTCAATACTCTGTGAACGATATATGTACTGAAAAAGGGATTTATATGGACAAATAAACAAATGGATTATGTGCTTCCCTTATGAATCTGTTCTTGGACTTCTTCTTACTTTCTCTGCTTCTTTTTTGCATAGCTTTCAACCTTTAACTAACTACAGCAAAGCGATTGTTTGTTTTCTAAGTCTTTGCCTGCTGTGGAACTGTCACTCAAGATTACAACAATGCTTTTTAGATTAGTTACTACAGAAATGTATTGTGCATTTTCTCTGACAATTTTTTGCCATTCTTTTGATGTGACCATGTAACTTTTCTTAGGCATCAGTGGGGCATATTGTCAAACTTGCTTTTCAGTGTCTGGAACAGGCTATTTAATGCATTACTAGGTGCAATTTCTGTAGTTCTCTATTACCAGTCAATATAAGACCGTACAGAGATATTAAAGTTGGCGGTGCATAATGATGTATTGGTAAATCGCTCCATAAATATTGGTAAATTACCATCATCAGTAAACTGCTTCTTATGCGGAAAAAAGTGATAAAAGGTGTCAGAATATGTGTAGTGAAGCATAAATGATATTCATATAATAGAGGGAAACATTCCACGTGGGAAATATATATCTAAAAACAAAGATGATGTGACTTACCAAACGAAAGTGCTGGCAGGTCGATAGACACACAAACAAACACAAACATACACACAAAATTCAAGCTTTCGCAACAAACTGTTGCCTCATCAGGAAAGAAGTCCAAGATAGCCCAGCTGTAACCAACACCTTTTCGCCTTTTTCACACCAGATCTCCAGTTCCTCTTTCCTGACGAGGCAACAGTTTGTTGCGAAAGCTTGAATTTTGTGTGTATGTTTGTGTTTGTTTGTGTGTCTATCGACCTGCCAGCCCTTTCGTTTGGTAAGTCACATCATCTTTGTTTTTAGATATATTTTTCCCACGTGGAATGTTTCCCTCTCTTATATTAATATCATTAATTTGAACCCAACAATTACGTTTGTTATTGTCACTGTTGCATTTCGAAATCTTTCCTGTCCTCTTATTTTCTCTTTGTGTTTTTGCCAGTAGTTTCACTTTGTATTCACCTTCTCCTTTTTACCGTAATCTGCTATACAATTTTATCCCGCCTATATATACTCGCGGCAACACAACCACCTAACCTTTGTGCACATCGTTGTCTACCAAACCAAGTCCAAGATAGCCCAGCTGAAACCAACACTTTTTCGCCTTTTTCACACCAGATCTCCAGTTCCTCTTTCCTGATGAGGCAACAGTTTGTTGCGAAAGCTTGAATTTTGTGTGTATGTTTGTGTTTGTTTGTGTGTCTATCGACCTGCCAGCGCTTTCGTTTGGTAAGTCACATCATCTTTGTTTTTAGATATATAAATGATATTCATGTTGTTTTATGGAAGCAAAACTTAGAAAATATTCTTGTGATTGCGTAACTGAGTACATTGGTCAACAAGCTGCTCTAGAAATGTGTAGTGCTGGACTCGAAATAACTGTAAGAGAAGAAAGACTTAAGCAAAGCTAGACAATATGCTAAAAAGTTTGATTCAGTATGTGAGCATTCCCACAGAGATGCAAAGCTGTGAACAAGAGAGTATATATATTAGGCCTAAGAGATTCTCCCACCCTGTGTTAAATGCGAACGCTTTTCTTGTTCCATTTATGAATAAATACGATGTTCTAAATGAAGATTGTCCAAAACCATGGAAAGAAAATTTCAGTGCTGCGGAAAATTGCTCAGAAGCAACCACTGACCAAGAAAGTGCCAGAGAAAACTCATTGCTGCCGCACACCGTTAAACATAAAAATCGTGTTACTGCAACATATGAAAACGAGACAGAAAAGCAAAGAGCAAAGAAAAAAGATGAAATATACATATTACCAACAAGTCTTGGAAGGGGAGTACCTACAATCAGGTCTGATATCTAGTCAGAATATAAAGTCAGTGGAATTTTGAAGTCTGGAACTCATTTACGAGAACTGTTAAAGAACTGTGAAACGACAGTAAAAAACTGCGTGAATTGTGTCATAATCGGAGGAGGAAATGATGTGAACAAGAACAGTAGCAGCCGTGAAGTGAAAGCACTGAAAGAATTGATAGGAAAAATTTCACACGCGAAGGAATTTGTCGTAAGCATTCCACACAGACATGACTTAACTGAAAACTCTTGTGTAAATAAAGAAATTATCATGATGAACAGAAAATTCAGGAAGAACTGTAGCATTTTTGCGCACCCAACTTTCATTGCAGACACCAGTTGTGTCAGAGAGCATTTTACCAGACATGGATGCACAGAAATCAGCTAGGCAAGGAGCTAGGCTCACGAAGATCTCCAGATCATAAAAATTGTAGGAGTGAACACCCATGAAAAAACTGCACTACCTGCAATATGTTTTCTGCCAATGGCAAATGAAAAGAAGAATGGACTAACACCATATGAGGGAGTAACATCTCTGGCAACACATCATGAAAAAGAAATGACATCAGCACCACATTTGAAGCATCATTGTCACCAGTGGCTTTATCAGTAGCAGCAGTAGTAATTGAAGCAGCTGTAGCATCACGATCCACAAAAAAAGTTTCACCATCAACAGTAGGCCTAACTGCAATATCAACAGGAGGAGGGAAGAAAGAGAACTACAGTTGAAGAAGCAGTGTCAAGTGTTATGGGTATGTGGAAAACAGTGCTTCATCTCTGTCTAAATGATTTTTTAGTGGAATGCAACAAGATGAACAAGCCCATAAGATAAGTATTGTAAAAGATACTACAGCTTCTCACCAAAATGGTCAGTCTAAAGGGAATAACAATTTTGAGATTATAATTTGCTACCTGAACATTCAAGGAATAAAAGATAAAGAATTTTTTTTGAATACATTTGGTCCAGATAGTAAATTTGATATCTTTTGTTTGTGTGAATTTTGGGCTACTGAGGGTGAACTTACAGTTGTGAAACTTTTCAACTATAATACAGCAAATAGTTACTGTAGAAAATTCCATAGTAGAGGTGATGTGACATTATTTTCATTCTCAGACCATAATTCTATATCCTTAAATTCTGAAACTAGATTGTCCGCTGATCAGCGTAATATTACAAGGCCTGTCCCAAAAGTTTTAATCACCATATTTATCACAAATGATAAAATTACAAGGTTTTGTAAGTCCCTTGCTGAACCGAAACTGGTTTGGACAGTGTTATGGTGACACACATTATAGCTTATGTAATAATTTGTCAGCAAAGCTAACATTTGAAAGGTTCTTAAATGACAGCAGTCCCATAAAGAAATGGGAAATAATTGACAAAGGCTTCAAAAGCAAGGCCACAAATAAACAAAATCCATGGCACAATGAAGAATTAACAAATTTGAGAAACCAAGTTATGCTGTTGCACAATGTATACAAAATTCTGAAGACTGATCATGCCAGATAGGAATGAGTATAAAAAAGCCACTGCAGAAGCCAAAAAGCACATAATTTCAGCAGTATTGAGAATTCCAGAAGCAATTGCAAAGGTGCATGGAAACTAATAAATAGTATTGCTAAAATTGAAAGAAACAAGAAAATTAATATATGTCCCCAAAAATTTAATGATTATTTTATTAAATCAGTTAAGAAAGCAGAAAATTTTATTATCAAACCAGATATTTGTTCATCAGAGATTCTTTCAAAAAATGTTTGTAAACCACCGACTAATATACACATGTCTGTCTTCTGCAAGGTCTCTACTAGTCTCATCCTAAGAATAGTAAAACAGCTAAAACCATCAGACAGTGTAGATGTATATGTCAGATCTTGTAACATACTAAATAAAGTAATAAGATTATATTGTGCATCCCGTAACATGTTGTATAAACAAGTGTATAGCAGAGGGATATTTTCCTGATAAGGTAAAAGTGTCTAGGGTACTTTCAATAAATAAAAATGGGGATACTGACTCATTTTCAAGTTACACACCAATTTCTATAGTCCAGCTTTTTCTAAAGTACTGGAATGTGTAATTTACCAACAATTATATGTTTACTTTGAAAATCCCAAGTTTCCTATATACACATATATTTTACCATAAAGACTGATACACCTGAACACTGCATGAAGCACAAAGGATGACTGGATAAAACATGGCGGCTCATGAGAGCAGTTAATGTTTCAAAGATTGTAATTTGTGTGGTCAATGTGACCTACCGCCCCCCGCAGTATGCAGTACAGCCTATGAGCCCTGAGGGGGGGGAGGGGGGGGGGTTGTATGGGTGTCAGTGTCAGCGTGAATGATGCAAGGTGGCAGGCACACAACCAGAAGCTCCATCGGGTCGGCATGCGAAGGTCGGGAATGTGGCCGCTGGTCCAACTCATAATCCGAAAAGCAGCAGGGAGGAATGATGCGTTGGCCAACTCGGGAGTAGTGGTATGGGAGAGGAGGCGGCATGTGAGCATGCCTTCCCCGAATGCATGCTGAGCCATCTGAAGAAATGAAAGCTTGAACACAAGATGGGTCGCACTCTTGTTGGAGGGACAAGCTGTGCACTATCTTGGCGTTGAGTTCCTCGGTGAGGGTCGAGTCTGTGCTGTCGGTGAGCAGTACAAGCACACAATTATCTAACACCATAATTGACACAGATGAATTCTTCTTGGGTTATCAGCTGAATGGTGGTGTCACCTTGTCTCAACGTTTCAATGAGTCCAACGCCCCCAACGTGATTCTCACGTTCTATTATGGACTCTGAGACAGTACCAGGGCTCCTTGACGGGACCAAGCCCGCGTGCTGCAGGCCATTCTTCTTCTGCACCTTCTTTAGGTGCCGCGCTTGCACGAACAGCACATGTTAGCGTAAAGTAGGGACCACCCACTTCAATAGGGAACAAGAGACACTTATCTCGCCTATCGAGAAAAGTAAAATTGTCGTTTCCCCCTTCCCACCCAATAAATAATCCTAAGTGCGAGATGGCGGACGCTGCTAGCACTTCCCCTGCTGTCACCCGCAGCAAGACTGCAACACAAGAGGCGCGAGGATCGACTGCACCCGCCGAAACTCGCGCCCCGACCGCTACCGAAGGCAAGGAAGCGGCTGGCGACGCTCGACAGCTTGGCGCGAAAGCGCAAAAGCACCTCGAGTCGCGCCGACTAATCACCGAACTTTTCGGGGCGGACGTCTCTCCCACCAAAACAACTACACTCAACATGACTTTACACTCACCTGTCACTGGACAGTCATGTACCATTCTCCCACCGACGCCGCAGCCTCAAGAGATTGAGGCAGCGGCGGCGGATGTGGACACAGAAAACCACTACACTGAGCCCTGGCAGGTGGAGGGCCCAAAACGCAGACCCAGAAAAACACCAGCACAAACAAGCGAGCAACCAAACTCGCTAGGCAACCAAAAGGCGCTGTTGCCTACACCCACTAGTTCATCTCAGGCTAGCAACATTAACACAAAACAAAACGCAAACACAGTTGTGGCGAACAACAACAAAGCACACAAAGCCACAGCGGTGCCCACACAACACAAGACTGGTTTTCCCCCAGTCGTTATACAAAACTATGGGAACCTTAGTGCCCTTAACACTGCATTCGCGGAAAGGCACATAAACAGCACATTACACGCAAAGTACTCGGGGGATAGGGCCTCACTGTACGTTGCCACAGACAACGAATATAAAGATCTTCTGACCTTCCTCAAAGATCGGAAGATCGAACATTACACGTACAGAATGCTGGACGAGATAACCCAGCAGTACGTGACCAAGGGAGTGGATCCCAGTACCCCCAACGAGACAGTACATGCGGAGCTTTGTTATCTGGGATTCGACTGTAAAAGTGCCTCCCGGATGACAGGGTTCCGTACAACGCACCGTTACCACACTACATGGTCGAGTTAGCCGACACGGCTGATTCCCGCGCCATCCTGCAGATAAAGAGCTTTCTGCGGATGGACGTACATGTAGAACTTTACGAACCACCCAACGTCCCCCAACAATGCAACAACTGCCAGCGATTCGGCCACTCGGCCCTCCGCTACGGCCTGGCAACTCGCTGCCGCGGATGCGCTGGCAACCACAGATCCAACACTTGCATACAAACACACCCAAACCAGCGACGCTGTGCCAACTGCGGTGGGCCCCATGCGGCAAACTTCAGACAGTGCAGCTCCTACAGACAGGCGCTGAAGCGTAAACAAGACAAGAGCAGGGTACTGTACGACATACCACACCCAGGGCCAGCGCCGAACCCAGTAAGGTACGGCGTAACGTTTGCCACGGTTGCACGCCCTGGCAGAACGGCACAGGCTGCGGAACCTCAGCGCCCTACACACACACGTGAAACAACCGCTGCAACAGCCACACAACAGCCACAGACAACACCTGAAACCCAACAAGCATCGGTACCAACACCTATGCCCCCAAACAACACGACCCCACTCCCGGAAATCACGTGCTGCGAAGAAACACACCATATACAGGAAAACACATCCACACAAGAACCCCCCGAACCCCAAGCCCAGAGGAGGGATAGACGTACACGCAAACACAGGGCGGGGAACACGAAATCACCACAACAGGCCACGCAGCAACACCAGAACAGCAACACACAGGAAAACAGTCAACAAGACACCGAGACTGTAACTCACACTACCATCCCCCTCACCACAGAAGTAACACAGACGCCACAACCTCTGTCACAAAACACAAATGCCGCTCCTAACAACACACCAATACCCGCACAAGCGGCCGCTAACTCCACAACAGCACCTCAGGCTGCCACACCCAACACCAACACACCACCTGGGGGAATACTGGAAACACTATTCCCCCGGCACACGACCGTTCAAATCCTTACCAAGGTGCTGACGGCCGTCACTACACTCATCACCCAGCTCATGAGCGCCGAACCCGGGCAATACTGGGCTGTCATACACACTGCCATCACAACACTCTTTCACACTCTTACATGAATAATATGCCACACCCGGCCTATAACGCAGACCCGCACACACTATCACGGATCCTGTTCTGGAAAGCAGACTCGATCCACAACAAAAGGGCAGAATTTGCCGCGTTCATGGAGCGCAAGGGAATCCTTGTCGCGCTACTGAGCGAGACTAAACTTAAACCGCACAAACAATTAAACTTTCCTGGCTACTGTGTCTATCGTACCGACCGACCGGGCGACGCCGTGGCAGGTGGAACTGCAATCGTCATACACAAAGACATTGAGCACACAAACATAGAGCTCCCTGAACTGGAAAAAATCGAGGCTACGGCCGTCAGAGTCAAGTTCAACGGAGCCTACACCACACTGATATCGGTATACAACAGCCCTGTAGGCATTTCAACACGCGATATCAGCACATTACTCAACATTTCACCGCGAGTAATAGTCGCTGGATATCTGAATGCAAAACACCCAGAATGGAATTCACGCATACGAAATCCCAACGGCAAAAAACTGTACGAACGTTCACTACGCAGAAACTACATTATACTAGCGCCGACTGAACCGACGCACATTCCCTATCAGAGGGGACACAGGCCAGACGTGATAGACATGGCCCTCACCAAGGGCATTACAGCGACACTCAACGTTGCCGTTGAAAACGATCTGCCCTCAAACCACCAACCTGTAATACTATACATTGAGGAAACACTGCAGCACATGGAACAACGCAAGATGTTGGACTACGGGCGTGCGAATTGGACATTGTTCAAGCAAACGCTCGATAGCCACATCCCACCTATACACGAAATTAATGAAACAGCACAAATTGACGAGGCGTCCAGGACGCAATGGCAGGCACCATACCTAATCGTACCTCACAACAACGCAGTGCGGTCCTGCCCCAGGAAATCCTGGCGCTAATCTCAATGAGGAATCGCCTCAGGAGACAATGGCAGCGCACCAGGCGTCCGTACTTCAAACGGCACATTAACAGACTACAGGGCATCATACACGATAAAATACAAACACATAGAACACAACAGTGGAACCAAAAACTCGAAGGGCTGGACACCGCACGACCTGGCGTGTGGCAACTAGCCCGACACTTCACCAGGGAGAAAATATACACCCCAACGCTTCAAGGGCCTGACGGACCTGCATACTCAGCGGAAGAGAAAGCAGAACTAGTGGCCCGAACACTCGCAGCGTCATTCACACTGAACCTGGTACCATCAGATCCAGTGTTCACACTTGCTACTGACCAAGAGGTTACACGCATTCTAGCCCAACCATCGCGCGACGACATTCGACATGCTAGCACAGCCGAAGTCTCCTGGGCTATAATGAATTCCGCTGCTAGGAAAGCCTCTGGTCATGATGGCATTCAAAACCGTGTCCTCCAGGAGTTCACGGATAAAGCAACTGAGTACCTAACACACATAACGAATGCCATACTAAAACACCAACCCTTCCCCGCCTTTTGGAAGACGGCCAAGGTCCTGATGTTCAGGAAGCCGGGAAAAGACCACAGCCTCCCACAAAATTACCGACCCATCAGCCTTCTGAGCTCGCTCAGTAAGATTGTTGAGAAGGCGATTCTCAAACGCATCACTAGGCACTGCATAACAAATGACATCCTGAGACCGGAGCAATTCGGCTTCAGGAATCACCACTCCACAACACAACAACTCCTACGGGTCGTTGAACATATAACACATGGCTTCAACATAAACAAAGCTACAGGGGCAGTGTTCCTGGACATGGAAAAGGCTTTCGACCGTCTATGGCACAACGGCCTCATCCGCAAACTCAGCGACGCGGGATTCCCCAACGGGCTGCTGCGTCTAATACACTCATACCTCACAGACAGGAGTTTCAACACTGACATGCAGGGAAAACAATCAACACGACACGCGGGAGTACCCTAGGGAAACATTCTAGGGCCCCTACTGTTTAACCTCTACATAAACGATCTCCCAACCACACACAACACAATGATGGCAATCTACGCGGATGACACAGCCATCCTTGCGCAAGATTGGAAACCATCAAACATTACGTCACGCCTACAGACTGCACTCAGAGTGGCCGAGCCTTGGTTGGAGAAATGGCGTGTTAGAGTAAACGTCGACAAGTGCGAAGCCGTTCTGTTCACTAGAAGACCGAAGCAACTGCGCAAACACCGCTACTGCAGATCAATAACTCTACATGCACGTCCAATACGTTTCCGCGAGAAAGTCAAATACCTCGGGGTCTGGCTGGACCAGAAATTACTCTGGGGGGACCACATACAACACATGACCAACCGAGCTAGCGCGAGGCTCAAACAGCTCTATCCTATGCTCAACAGGCGTAGCACACTGAACAGAAGGGTGTCGAGGTCCATGTACATGACACTTATCCGACCCCTGATGACGTACGCAGCTCCTGTCTGGGGATACGCTGCGCCTACACGCCTGCACCGTCTGCAGCTCATACAAAACAAAGTACTCAAAATCATAAGCAATGCTCCACGATACACACGCATGGCGGACCTTCACCGGGAATACCGACTTGAGACTCTCACGGAGGTAATCCACAAACTCACCACAAGACTATATAGAAACTCCAGATATTCGCAGAACCCGTGTATTCTGAATCTGTGGAACTACGACCTGTAAGGACATAACACCTATGGCCAAGCATACGCAAACATAACGGCACAGGCGAGCCCCTGTTAATCAGACGCCATTACTGGATATCCAGCTGAAATACACTGCCGAATAACTGGCACCACACAGGGAAGCCGTACAGTACACTGCATGCAAACAAGCTCCACACATCCCCCACACAGTTAGATGATCTATGGCCGATCTCCCACTACTGTATAACGATCTTGATTGTTCCAGGAATGTAGCAGCTGCAGCAACTGGGACACATCGCCATCGCTTGTCACGGTAATGATGCATGATACCTATACTAACAAATCCAACCTTGCATGAGCTATCGCAGCTAGTAAGCCACTACTGCTCTTACTACCCATCCCACTGTCGCAGAGGTTTTTTTCCCACGGCACGAGCCATGGCACTTTTTTCCCTCTGCTCTTCAAATCGCTACCCTCACTCGCGTTTCGTCCACTATCTATCACCTGATGGACCGTGTTAATGCGTAGTCCTACCCAGACGCACGGACAACATCACAGCCCAGCATCCTGTGATCCACTTACTAGATAACTAACATGTTTTACGGAGGTGACAGTAGAACTTTTTGTTTGGTCACCACGGTGGTGCGGGCGTGGAGGGGCCCCATCTCTATAAAAAATCTTCTGGCGAAGTGTTGGGATGCTGTGTTCTCCATATCTATATAGCTTCTTGGCCGTCGTCTGCTACTGTAGGCTGGCCAATCACGTTCCTCCGGAAGGGGGTACCGCCATCGGTGGTGGTGGGGGAGACTGCGGTGCGGCCCGGCCTCAAGACCCGGTGGCTAACCAATCTGTCTGCGGACGCCGCTGCCTTCAGATCAAAGCTTTCCTGATGTATTTTGTCAATTGTGGGATTACACGCTGCACTAAGCTGAAAACCGCTATCCCTGTTTACTAAATTGTCGTGCAGACGTATCTCCACTGCCTCTTTAAAGATCGAGTCCCAGAAACCATTGGCACTGCACAACTTCTTCGTTTTTTTCGAATTCGAAGGTGTGTCCCTCGATAACGCAAGTGGACAGTACTGATTCTGCTAATGTTGGACTTGATTCTGCTGCTGTTGTGGATGGTTCTGCTGTTGTTAATGATGGTTCTGTTGCTCTTGCTGTTGATTTTGCTGCTGGTATTACGGCTGGCTCTGCAGTTGATGAAGCTGTTACTGCATTTGTTGTTGTTACTGTAACTGTTCTTGATGTTTTTACTAGTTTTGGTGGACATACTGCTGCAGGAGTTGGCCCTGCTACTATTGATTCTGCTGCTGCTGCTGGTATCAGAGGTTATAGATATGGTCGCCGCTGCCTTTGTTGTTACTGTGATTGTTTCTGATGCTGTTAGTATTTTTGGTGGAAATACTTCTGCTGCTTGCCTTAAGACTAATGGCTCATCACAGCTTGCCCTTCTTCACATAGGATTTTTGGTTCTGCTTATTTTGTGTATTTAATGGAAGGAGTATTTGCTGCATGTTTATGCTTGGAAGAATGGGCTGTTGGAGCTGATGGTAATGATATGCTGTCATTATATTTGTTGAGTCTCTCCAACATTTCACTAATTTTCCCACACAAAAATTTCTTGTCCTTTTTGTTCAGATGCATCCCATGTTTCGTGAAACAGTCTCTCTTAAGAAAATCTATACAAAGAAAGTTTGTATTTGTATACATTTTGCATATTTTCTGAAATAGTGAGTTGACTTCCCTAATTTCAGTGTTTACACACGAAGTGTGAAAGTAGCTAATAGAACATTTTTCAAACAGTTCTACATCTACATCTACATGGTTACTCTGCAAATCACATTTAAGTGCCTGGCAGAGGGTTTATGGGAATGGGATACAATTATCGATCGAATGCAATAACTATCCCCACTAAATTCCACATAGAGATATATTTCATAGTCAGTCATAAACGTGTACACAGCTTGAGATACAGAACAGAACTAAAAACTGACATGGAGGTTCGGCAGAGCAAATAAGAGTCCAAAGATGGTGCTAATCGTGGTCGATACAACTTATCGATGACACCCCCCCCCTCCCCCCGCAGTATGGAGTACCACCTGTGAGGCTTGAAGCTTGAATGGAGGTCATGTGGGCGTCAGCGTCGGTAGTACTCGTACAAGGTAGCAGACGCACGACCAGGATTTCCATCTTGGTTGAGGTGGAGTGCAGAGGCCGATTGATTGGTGGTAGGTCCACCTCATAGTCAGTCAACCAGTGGGGGTGGACAGTGTGTCGGCCAGCCTGAGAGCAGGCATGTGGAATGGCCTGCAGTGTGGTGCAGGCGTGCCCACCCCGAATGCAGATCAAGCCATCCGAGGAGATGAACACGCGGATTTCTGATAAGTCGCACTAGCGAGAGTGTGACAGGCTATGCACTACACTGACATTTAACTGCCCATTGGAGGGTGAGGCCGCAGTGTCTGTTAGGAGCACTAGCACATGGTCATCGAAGGTGACAATCGACATGTCATCCACATGGTGTGGTGGCACGTTGCAGCACAGGTTGAATGTGGGTGAGTGAGTCTCTGAGGTTGGTGAAATGGCAGTGAAACCCACAAAAGGGATGGATGGCGACGTGCCTGGAAAACCTACGAATGGTGACGATGAATCATGGATTGGGGAAAACAGCGCCGTGGGATGAGACAAAGTATTTTCAGGCTCCACGGCGCAATTTCGTCAAGAGAGTCTGACTGAGACAGCAGAGGGGCGTTGGAGTCCATGAAAGCAGGTTTGAGCCCATGCAATGAAACAGTTTGAGGACAATCTTTAACCATAATGTTGAACGTTGTCTCGCGCTGCCCGAGTACTTTAAAGGGGCTGAGGCAGGGTGATTGCAGGGGCTGTCTAACAGAATCATCTCTGAGCATAACGTGGGAGCGAGTGTTGAGTGGGGTTGGCACTTAAGTGTCCGGTGGGGAATGGCTGATAGGCGGGTGTAGCCCTGCATGTTTGAAGTTAGTGCCGATGTGACTAATGAAATCTGGGGAGGGGGGGGGGGGGGGGAAATCCTCAGGTGCTTGAGGCAGGATAAGTTCCCCTGGTAGACTCGGTTCTCCCCGAAAACGAATTCAGAGATGGTTCCCTGTAAGTCTGGCTTAAAGGTTCCGAGTAACACCCATGGAAGCACCTAGACCAGAGGCAGTCATGGCTCCTGAGGGCGGTTTTGAGGGTGCAGTGCCACCGTTCAAGTAACCCGTTGTTTTGTGGGTGGTAGGCTGTTGTATGAATTTTTTTAATGCTGCAGATGTTACATTAAATGGTGAACAGGGCAGACTCAAACTGCCGACGTTATTTGGTGGTGATGGTGGTTGGGTAACTGAACCTGGCAATCCATGAGGAGATGAACCCTTGGCCACGGTTCCAGGGGTGGTGTTGGGTAAAGGAACAGCTTCCACCCAGCGAGACATGCAGTCGATTGTGGAGAGAATATATCTGTGGCCCTCCGACGGTGGTAGTGGACCAATAAGGTCGATATGTACATGACGAAATCTTCCTTGTGGAATGTCGAACTTGCCTAGTGGAGGGGAGGTGTGGCGGCCGATTCTGTTGCATTGACAGGAGACGCAGCTGCGTGCCCAGGTCTGACAGTCCCATTTAATATTTTTCGAAACGAAACGCTGGGGTACGAGCCTTGTGGTGGCGCCAGGGGGAGCGAGGTTATTCAAAGGAGTCGAATGCTTCCCAGTGCAATGTGGGTGATAGCAATGGCCGCAGGGTATCAGTAGAAGAATCACACCATGCTCGTCCAAAACGCCGGGTACTTGGCTTTGGTAAACACGAGATGTTTGAGGATCTGCGAGGAGAGCTTGAGATTCTTCGTCAGAGGCCTGGAGAATGGCCAGGTTGGATAGGTTAATGATGAGTGAAACAGTATTGATCCGCGAAAAAAAATCTGGGGGGATGTTTTCTGTGCCTTTGATGTAGCAAACGTCTGACATTGTGAATTGAGAGACTAAATCAAAGTGGCGGAAACGACGAGGGGGTGGGTCCTCGGGAGGTTGCAGAAAGCATTCGCTAGTGGTTTGTGATCATTAAGGATTTAGAAAGAATGGTCCTCGACATCAGAGCGAAAGTGTTTCACGGCTTCATAGACTGTCAGAAGTTCCCTATCAAAAGCGGAATGTTTCTTCTTAGCAGTAGACAGTTTCTTAGAGAAGAAATGAAGGGGAGAGACCATGCCGCATTTGCATCGCTGTAGTACTGCCCCCACTGTGATGTTGCTGGCGGCTGTGGTGATGAACAACTCGGCCGACGGGTCGGGATGGGCGAGTGTCACGGCCTGAGCTAAGGAATTTTTTAGAGCCTCGAAGGCCTCCAGAAAAGGTTCAGTCCAGCGAACTGGTTTAAGGCCTGAAGTCTGTTTGCTCGACAGGGAGTCTGTCAGCGGGGCCTGCATGCCGGCGGCAGAAGGCAGATGCTGACGGTAGTAATTTATTGTAACCAAGAAACGTCGCAGTTCTTTGTAAGTAGTGGTGTGGTGGCCTGCACGCGGGATTTGGAAGGCTGTATTCCGTCTATGGAGATCGTGTAACCCAGAAATGTGACAGAAGACTAGCGAAATTGGAATTTGTCCTTGTTGACCTCAACGCCGTTGGAGTTCAAGGCCTGGAGGACCTAGGATAAATGATTTTCGTGTTCCTCTGCAGGGGCGCCCGCAGGGGGGTGGGGGTGGGGGGCAATGGGGGCAGTTGCCCCTAGTGAGAATTCATACAGTTTACGAATATAAAAAATACCTGTAACTTCAGGGCTCAGTTATGTATGATTTAAAATACCTGTAAAATTACCACTAAAATAACCGGAAAATATCGATAAAATGACTTAAAAATGATATAAAACATATGTAAACAGAATTACAGGATGAACTAGAGCAATGAAAAACTTTAAAGGAGAATCGAACTAAAATTAAAAAATGATGATAAATTTAAAAATTGTGTGTTTCTCTTTAAGAAATCTCGTTGGTTGAAGATGTGCAAAATACAAATGCTTTCTTGAGTAACATTTAAGCGTTTTTCCTGAAGGCACGCCCATTGTTCGTTCTTTACATATTAAAAGAATCAGTTGTGTCATAAAGGGACGTTAAACACAAACGTAAAAACTGATATCTTCCTTGAAAAATAATCTACGATACAGTATCTATACGACGAAAAATACAAAATTAAAGATAGATATCTATAGCCGGAATATTCGAAATTTTAGTAACTGTAAACAATGCGTATCTGATAAGGAAAGACCGTTTACATGTTAACAAACTCTGGTTATTATTAATAAGCTATAATAAAATAAAGCGAATCTGCTGATCGACAAATTACTACATGTGTACGTGGTCCCATTAAGAATGGTACCCATGGTGAGAGTTCCATCTCGAAAATGTTGACTTATAGGGTACTAAAATGTCACCCTCTCTGTTCCCACCTCACTAGGTACAAACCTCTTCGTAAACCTCAACTGGCAACACAATATAGTTGCACAACAAAACACACTCGGCAAAATTTTATTCTTTCAAATTTCAAGTAATGGTTAACAATTGTCAGACGCTAATTTAAATTAGCGTATTGTATTATGTTTCTTTTCGCTTGCTGAAGAAGTATTCGAGGGTACTGTGTGGCCACTAATATCGGTACTTGTCTGTAGAAGTAGGCAATATTCGTCATTGGAACTACTGTCAACGAACGTGATCTAGCAGGGTATGGCGTGAGCTACCTTCATTTCCGGAACGTTCTAGATGAGTCTTGCTGTGTTCTAATAGGAACATATCGCACAAATATTTCCACATCCATCGCAAGAAACCGCTCCAAACGATCGCGCGAAACTCAAAGTCGCTGGCTTGCGGTCTAATGGACACCGCGCTGTTTCATTGTTGAACCAAAACCCCTTCTTCCCTCCCACCACTGTGATACGGTTTCAGCTTCTGTTCTATAGTCATCGCTCAGCTCGGTTCGGCATCGCATCGCGTTAAGGGTTGTGTAAATTTATTGTGAGTTGTAAGTGGACAGTGGTGCATGGTTGTGGTTTGCATAGACGTTTGTGCGTTGTGAATGTAAAAGCGCAGTGTATACAATGGAAAAATGACCGATATACATAGGTTTTTTGTACCTCATAAGCGAATGAAAACTACAAATGAAAGTGGAGGTGTCGAAGAAGACTGTCTGTGATGAGGTACCACAGGAAAAGGGTGAGTCGAACGCAACCATCACTATTAAAAATTCCAGTAGTTGTGCTCATGGAGAAAATAAAGACGAGACCAGTACCTCTGCTGGCTTCAAGTGCATTGATGAAAAGGATAGTAGTATCCTGGTCAGTATTCCCGATGTCGTAAATTACACTGAAAAAAAGGATATTGACAATTGCCTAAAGTATAAGATTTTATTGAATCCATGGCAACCTGAAAAAAGTTATAATTTTAAGAATGACATAGACAGCACAAAAAGAACATTTCGACCAGACTGGCTGTCATTATATCAGTGGCTGGCCTATTCGAAAGCAGTTAAAGGTGCCCTCTGCAAGTTTTGTGTGCTTTTCCGTCAACGTATAACGCATGGTAGTCATCATGGCGCATTCATAAGCCGCCCATTCACAAATTTCAAAAAGTTCCATGAATGTGCAAAAATGCATATGAATTCCGAGTGGCATAAAGATGCAATAGAAAAGTCAAATAATTTCATTTGCGTTGTGACAAACAAAACTAAAAGTGTGGAAGAACTCACCAACGAGAATCTTGCGAAATTAGTACAAATTAATCGTGCAAAGATAAAATCAATTCTTTCTTGTGTATTGTTTTGTGCATATTACATGACTTACCTTTAAGAGGAAAAACAAATTCAAATGCTGTATTTGATGATTTGTTACAATTTAGAGTACAGTCAGGTGACGAAACATTGCGGAAACACTTTGAGGGTGCGCCTAAAAATGCTACCATCAATAAAAGCGAATCATTTTCAGTTTTGGCAGACGACTGCGGTGGTGACTCGTTGGATGGAAAAAACCCAACCGTAGGTTGAACGGACTCATTAGCGGGTTCGTCAAAAGAACATGTGGTCGGGCAGTCCGACTAGGATGGCAGAGGGGTTTCAGAGTCTATGAAGGCAGGCTTGAGCCTGTGTAGAGAAATGGTTTGCGTGCGATCTTTTATCATAATGTCGAACGTCGTCTCCTCTCTCCATAGTACTTCGAAGGGGCCAAGGTAAGGGAGTTGTAAGGGTTGTCTGACAGAGTCGTCCCTGAGCATGACGTGTGAGCACAATCTGAGTGCAGTCGGCACGTGTCAGGTGGGGCATGGCTGACAGGTGGGTGTAGCCGGGTGTTTCTAAAGTGTGCAAGCATCCTTCCGTTAAAGCCTGGGAAGAAGGAGGAATCCCCAGGATCTTGGGGGAGAAATAGTTCCCCAGGTAAAACCGGGTTTTCGCCAAAAACGAATTTGGAAATCGTCCCAATGGAAATCTGGTTTAAATGTAGATCATAGGCCCAGCAACACTCAAGGAAGTGCCTCGGACCAGAGACAGTCGTGGCACCTGAGTGCAGTTTTAAGGGTGCAGTGCCATCGTTCCACCAACCTGTTGCTTTGTGGGTGGTAGACTGTCATATGGATATTTCTAATACTGCAAAGATTACAGAGAATCATGAGAAGTGCAGATTCGAACTGTTGACCATGGTCGGTTGTGATGGTGGATAGACAGCCGAACCTAGTGATCCAAGAAGAAACGAATCCTTTGGCCACAGTTTCTGCTTTGATGTTGAGTAAGGGGAAGGCTTCCACCCAACGAGATATTCGGTATATTGTGGACAGGATATACCTGTGGCATTCCGACAGAGGCAGGGGACCGATAAGGTCGATATGTACATGATGGGAATGTCCCTTATGGATGTCAAACGTGCCGGGTGGTGGACAGGTATGACGTCCTATTTTGTTTCGTTGACAGGAAATGCTGCGTGTCCCTGTTTGATAGTCCCGTTTCGCATCTTTCCACACAAAACGCTCAGTGACAAGGCAAGTGGTGGCTGAGATGCAGGGGTGGGCGAGATTAGCAAGGCGTCGAAAACCTGTCAGTGCAGCGTGGGCGGGACCAAAGGCCGCAGAATGCCCATAGAAGAGTCGCACCACACTTCGTTCGAAATACCAGGGAACTTAGCCTTAGTAAACATGAGCGAAGACTGCAGGCCCATGAGCAGTACTTGAGTGTCCTTATCCAAAGCCTGTACAGCGGCGAGGTTGAATAAATTGACAATACTTGAAATGGCATTGATCCCCGAGAGGAAATCAGTGGAGATGTTCTCCGTGAGTTTGATGAAGCATACGTCCGTAGTAAATTGAGAGACCAGGTCGAAGTGGCGGAAATGTCGGGGTGGAGGATCCTCTGGTGGGTTGCAACTGGCATCTGCCAGCAGTTTGTGATCAATAAGAATAAAGAAAGGACGGCCCTCGATGTCAGTGCGGAAATGCTTGACGGCCTCGTACACTGCCAGAATCTCTCTATCAAAAGCAGAATATTTCTTCTGTGGTGTAGACATTTTTTTGGAGGAGAAATGAAGTGGTGAAACTGTGTCGCCTTTGCTCTGTTGTAATACTGCACCGACCACGATGTCGCTGGCGTCCATAGTGATGAGCAAATCGGCAGACGGATCGGGGTTGGCGAGTATGACTGCATGAGCTAAAGCTGTTTTAAGAACCCTGAAAGCCTCTAGCATGGGTTCAGTCCAACGGATTGGTTTAATGCCCAAAGTTTGTTTGCCAGTGAGAGAGTACGCCAGCGGGGCCTACACGGCGGTGGCATAGGGTAGATGACAGCGGTAGTAATTTATAGTACCTAGGAAACGTCTGAATTCTTTGTACGTAGCTGGGGGTGGCAATGTCGTGATAGCCTGCACGCGGGATTTGGGAGGCTGTATTCCATCTGCGGAGACAGTGTAACCCAGAAATGTCACAGAACACTGACGCAATGGGAATTTTTCTTTGTTGAACTCGACACCATTGGATGCCAAAGTCTGGAGGATCTGGGATAAATGATCTTCACGGTCTTCAGTCGATTTGCTGAAAATGAGTATGTCAGGTAGGTATGCAAAGCAGAACTCAAATCGTCGTAAGTTTGAGTCAATGAAACGTTACCACGTTTGTGCCGCATTCTTTAAACCGAATGGCGTGAAGTTGTACTGGAACAAACCGAGCAGCATGATGATCGCAGTCTTTGGAATCTCTTCCAGCGCTACGGGAATCCGGTGATAAGCACGTATGCAGTCGATCACACTGAAGATTGTGGGGCCCAATAACATATGAGTGAAATCGTTTATGTTTGGCACAGGGTAATTTTCCATGACAGTGCAAGCATTTAAGCATCTGTAATCACCACACATTCTAAAAGAACCATCGTGTTTGGTGACGAGGTGAATTGGTGATGACCAATTGCTGTCCGATGGCTGTAGAATGCCTGCCTCCAGATGTTCGTTAATTTGCTTAACGTGGTTGAGGCGTCTAACCTTGTGCCTAATAGGAGGGCTGTCAGTGATAATTATCTTGTGTGTCATTCCGTCACTGATGGAAGAGACTGATAACTGCACACGAGGCTGAGTAATGTTCTGACGTGGAGTTTTGGGACAAGTATGTCGCAATGAGGTGTAGCCGTTAGCATGAGTGGTGAAAGTCAGCACGAAAATCACATGCCTATTAAGCGAGCGCGACATCTGATTGTTTGTAGAGGTCAGCTGCATGCGCAGCATGTTGCGGAGTGGAGTGCGCAGCGACTGTCTGTTGTTAACTTTGCCTTGGGTAACCGGCGCGGACGAGAGAGGCACTGGCATCACGCGAGGGACAGTGATGGCCGCCGAGCTGCTCAGCTGGCGTGCAGGAGAGGGGTAATGTTTATCAACAAATGGGGCGGCTGCCTGCGTAGTGGGGATGGTTGTGCTGCGTGAGCGACTGTTATTAGAGACACTGTTTGAAACATGAGGCACTGCATGTAGTAGGTTAGTGATGCAGGTCACAATCTTGCCTGCAAGGACAGAAAACTCACGAACTAAATCCCACGTTGTGGCAGAAACGGAACGAGCATGGTATCTGAGTGTTAGACGGGTGGTGTAACACTGAACACTTGGCTAAATTTGGGGAGAGCTTGTAACTGGGTAAAAAATCCATACCGAAAATTGGTTCATCGATATCAGTGAAGTAGAATGTCCACGGGAAACCCAGAGAAGGGGATAGGTGCACCATCAGTTTCACAGAACAGACAGTTTGTAACGTTGATGCGTTGACAGATCGTGGGAGAGACTTCGTTGGTGAAAAGTCAGTAGGAGCCAACGATTGAGGTATGATAGACACATCAGCGCCAGTGTCAATTAGGTAGACAAACTGTGATGAAATGTCTGTCACGTATAAATGACCACTCGGACGAGAGGACGAGTGGACGGAGTGTAATGTTAGGGGATGCCTGTGAAGTTCCCTGCAGGACTCAGTGTCACTTAGTTCCTGCGGCTGATGTTTGGGTGTTGGCAAGGTAACCTGCACTTCTTGGCCTCAGCCCCAAAAATCTTGTGGTACCAACAGTAGGGATGAGCTGGATGTGGTGGTGGCAGTGACTGTGATAGCAGGCGAGGCTTGTCCTCGTTGATCTGTTCTGGGACTTAAATTGGGACGTATGGAGTGTGGGCGAGTCTTGAGCGCTCAGAAAGAGGAGAAAGTGAACAAGTACTGCCTGGTGGCATAGAAAGCATGGAAGCGTAATGGGGCATGCCCCTGCCACAGACAGTTGGCAAACAAGTGGTATAGTGTCACACAGCGATGCGAAATGAGCTGGATGTTTCTGGGCCAGAAGTGCATACAGCTGATCTGCGATGCGTAGGCGAGAACCGATAGACTCGAAAGAGTGTGGCAGTAGATGTATCTGCAGGTCGTTAGGTAACTTGGCAGACCATACCGCCCACAGAGTGATGTCTGTCATTGTGTGTTCACCCACAAGTAACCTGAGGCAGTGCCAAAGTTGTGACGGAGTGCAGCCCCCAGGTGCTCCTTGTACAGAATCTTGATTATAAATTCCTGTGGCGAGCAGGCAAGTCGGCCCAATATCTTTTTCTTGGCGAACTCGTACTTCGATAGCAGTGGAGGTGAAAGTAGGAGATCCCAAATTAAATCTGAGTGGTCGTGAAGGTGTGTGACCGAACATAGGAACTTGGAGTTGTCATCAGTCACTTGATGCAGCTTGAAGAGGTGCAAACCATGAAACTGGATTGTCCTCGTATAGGGGTGGTAGCTTGGGTAGGCGGCCTGGAGGTGGAAATGAAGGTGGCTTCAGTGTGTCTTGGAAGGCCTGCGGTCCTGCTGCACAAGAGTTCATGCTGGGATCCGGCATCACCGGAGCAGAAATATTACTAGGACGTATGTTCAGAACAATGGCCAGTTGTAATGTCTCTGAAGATGACAGAAAATACGACGCGGCAGGCACGGTCAGTACCGTGGGAGCAAATGGGCGAGTGGCGCATAATGAGGGCCCGTAAACTGGACCAGAAGTTGCAGGAATAGCACTGATGTTATCCAACTCGGATATGACGCACAAGGCCGGCACAGCAGACGCAGATGGTACTGCTGAAGTAGTAAACAGTTGTATGGTCTGAATTGTGACCCCACATGGGTGAGGGGGTAGGGGAAGGGGAGTGGCCTGGAGCTGAAAGTGGCAACAACGAGACTTTTCCACACACACTGGTCATGCGCCTTTCTTGGTAGGACCATCAAACACTGGTGACACCTGTTGTCGCTCGCACTGTCATAGTACATGTATGAATTTCGGTCCCTTTAAACTTCGTACAAGTGATTGATCATCACACTATTTAGCAGATTGTCCACTTCACTTTTCACTTGTTGTTGTGTGTGATCTGGCGAAACAAAAGCTGAGTCCATTGTTTGAGGTAACTGTGTAACACTCGCTCTATGTGGAGTTGCTAAAGTAGAGGTTATTCTCGTCGAAGATCATAGATCATTGTCCGTTAGCTGCAAAATAACCGACGGCAGAGGGTTGTGTTGGCCTGGTTGCAAGAGCTTGGCCTCCAAATCTTTGTAAAGAATGTTCAGTGTTGTAGCCATGGCGTCATACGTGAAACCTGTTGATTCTATACTACCGGCGCGGAAGTCACGGAAGATGTACAACTTTTTGTCCAGTGTCACCAATATGGGATTCTGGATACGGATCTTAATATACATAATAAACAGTTCCCAAGTTTCCTATATACACTTATATTTTACCCTAAAGACTGATAAACAGGAACACTGCATGGAGTACAAAGGCATACTGAATTAAACATGGCGGCTCGTCAGAGCAGTTAATGTTCCAAAGATTGTAATTTGTGTCGTCAATGTGACCTATCGATGCCACAATGCTATAGACTCTGTAGTTCGATACATGCATCACCTTTGAGGATAAAGGCTCTTCTCAAGCCACCTTATGATCTCAGTACAGCTTTTGACTGTGTAGAACACCATTTCCAGGAAAAATTGAATTCTACAGCATTGAAGGTAATGGCCTTTAAGTATTAAAATCATATCTACAGAACCATAGGCAAATTGTCTGTGTTAGCAAGGAAATGACAAGAAGAGAACAGGTTCAAGTAGGTGTTCCCCAAGGGTCCGTCTTGGGTCTTTTCTGGTTCCTAATAATGCATCTGGATCCCAGTTTTCTTGTGACTGTACATTCCCATGACCGCCGCAGCCAGCAATCATGTACGCTCCTGCCCAGTGTTTCTGCAGTATCACAGGAGGAGCATCGAGCTTCTCAAAGCATTATTTCACAACCTCGTTAAAACCCAGTGAGATGTTGATAATGATGTCTTTGCTGAATTAAAGGCATTCTTGACTAACATCAACTCACCACGCCCAGTCCCAAAGATCAATAGCCCTCACGACAATTACAGTGTGTATTTCAAGAAAACTTTATTTCTAATCTCGTAATGGAGTTATTAGCGCCATTCTTATGCAACTGGTATGACATCTGAATGGACACCATCTTTCAGATGTAGAAACATGCCTACCAAGTTTTTCGTCTCTGTCGAAAAACTCCTTTTTGGTGCCTCGATCGTTTCCCATCGCGCCGGTCGGGGTGGCCGAGAGGTTCTAGGCGCTACAGTCTGGAACCGCGCGACCGCTACGGTCACAAGTTCTAATCCTGCCTCGGGCATGGATGTGTGTGATGTCCTTAGGTTAGTTAGGTTTAAGTAGTTCAAAGTTCTAGGGGACTGATGACCTCAGATGTTAAGTCCCATAGTGCTCAGAGCCATTTTTTTCCCATCAGTGTACTATCATCCCATTTGATTGTTGGATAATTGGAGTCTCTTCCAGTGATTATAGTATGATTAGGAAAGTTATGTACAAGCCAACTAGGTCTTTTAACACTCACTTGTTTACGCGCTCATACTTCTGTTGTGAATTAATTTGAATCAGCAGCTGTTTCCTTACCTCTCCTGATGTTCTGAATTGAAAATGTAGTGTTGTTTGGTCGTTGTAGAGCTGGGTATAGTCCATAACTTAAAAAGACCTCGTAAGCTGTGCTGTATGTCGTAAAATACTCATCCGAACTAAATACACATGAAAGCCACTAAACAAATACAAATCATGAATCCTGCCTCCACCATATTGGTGAGTCTTGGTGAAGTGTTTGTATTGCAGTGATACTCTTCAGTTGAAATTCAATGAAAATGTCTCGCCCAATGAAAAATGCATTTGTTTTAATGACTGCCATCCAACTCGCTTATACTATCCGTGACACTCTCTTCTCTGTTTCGTGATAATACGAAAGAAGCTGCCCTTCTTTGAACTTTTTTGATGTCCTCTGTCAATCCTACGTGGTTAGGATCTCAAAGTGCACAGCAATACTCTAGCAGAGGACAGAGACAAGCATAGTATAGGCAGTCTCTTTAGTAAACCTGTTGTATCTTCAAAGTGTTCTGGCAATGAAATGCAGTCTTTGGTTTGCCTTACCCCACAACATTTAAGTTCTCCATAATTGTAATTGATAGGCATGTAACCGAATTGACAACCTTTAGATTTGTGTGATTTATAGTGTAACCAAAATTTAACAGGTTTCTTTTAGTACAGTACTCATATGGATGATCTCACATTTTCAATATTTAGCATCTATCGCCGCTTTTCACAACATGCGAATATCATGTCTAAATCATTCAGCAATTCGTTTTGCTCTTATGATGACTTTTCTAGATAGTAGGCCTAAATGACTGCGTCATCAGCAAACAATCCAAGAGGGGCGCACAGATTGTCTCCTAACTCGTTTATATGGATTAGGAAGAGCAGAGGACCTTGAGCACTTTCTTAGGGAAAGCCAGATATTATCTCTGTTTTACTCGATCACTTTCCGACAGTCACTTTGAACTGTGACCTTTCCTACAAGAAATCACGAATCCAGTCGCACCACTGAGAGGATACTCCACAGACATGCAATTCGATTATAAACCAGTTGTGAGGAATGGTATAAAAAGTCTTTTGGAAATCTACAAATATGTAATCAATTTGAGATACCCTACTGGTAGCATTCATTACCTCGTGAGATTAAAGAGATTGTTGCGTTTCACAAGAAGGATATTTCTTGTATGCGTGTTGAGTGTATGTCAATGGATTGTTTTCGTCAAGGTAATTCATAATGCTCGAACACAGTACATGTTACCAAATACTACCGTAAATCGAAATCACCGATATTTCTGTAATTAATGGGTTTTCTCCTACTTCCTTTCTTGAGTTTAGAAGTCACCTGTGCAACTTTCCAGTCTTTAGGTATGGATATTTCCTCGAATGAGCGGTTACACATGATTGTTAAGTATGGAGGTATTATATCAGTGTCCACTAAAAGGAATCTGAAAGGTATACATTCTGGCCTGGAGGACTTGCTTTTATTAAACGATTTACTCATTTTGGTAGTAGTTGAAAGGTGGCTGCACTGAGCCACAGCGCCAGAGATCGCGCTAGAGAGTATTGTTTTGCCGCCTCCACTGGCAGTTCTTGTCGAGACGAGGGAGTAGTCAGTGATTCTTGAGATGTCGTAGTAAGCAGTGCTTGTTCAGAACTCGTGGTAGGCAGTGATTATTGAGATGTCGTAGTGGGCAGTGCCTGTCGAGAACTCGTAGTAGGCAGTGATTATTGAGAGGTAGTGGAGAGTGCTTGTTCCATGTTTTATGCAGTTGTTTGATGGGATAGATAGCAGATGTTGTTCGAATGGAGATATTGTAATGATTAGAGTGCTTTTCATCAATATATATGAAGGTAAAATATTCCCTGTTTTCTTTTTATTATTTCAGTGTCTTAAATAATGCGTCATTACAGGTTCAGTCAACAAAGCATCTGGCTTGTGTTCTTGGATTAGAGTGTAATTCTGGGTTTCTTGCGTAATTATAGTATTTCTATTTTCTTTAATTATTTCAGTATAAATGGTATTTGAAATTTCTTGTCTTGTTGAAGAAGAACCGTGCCAGATGTGTACGTTGAGTCATACTTCCACACACAGAACAGTGACACTTGTGTTTTGGTTTCGTAGGTTTGATAGTTGCTGGGGACTTAATTAATTTATTGATTGTGTTAATGAAAATTTTCTTTCATTCTTTGTTGTTGTTCTAAGCAGTCAGATTGCGTACAAATACTAGTCAAGGCCAACCGTTTACGAGACTTCGTAATCGGACAGACAGCGACTAAAAATGACGTTTTTCCATTCGTGCACCCAGGTTAGTCATTGAGTACACCATCGCAGGCGTTCCTGTATGTGATGCAGCGTCAAGGGTGACCGCAGCCATGGTCTCTGAGCTGATAGTCCATCCTACTGCAAACGTAAAAAAAAAAGGTTCAAATGGCTCTGAGCACTATGGGACTTAACTTCTGAGGTTATCAGTCCCCTAGAACTTAGAACTACTTAAACCTAACTAACCTAAGGACATCACACACATCCATGCCCGAGGCAGGATTCGAACCTGCGACCGTAGCGGTCGCGCGGTTCCAGACTGTAGCGGCTAGAACCGCTCGGCCACTCAGGCCGGCTACTGCAAACGTCGTCGAACTGTTCGTGCAGATGGTTGTTGTCTTGCAAACGTCCCCATCTGTTGACTCAGGGATCGAGACGTGGCTGCACGATCCGTTACAGCCATGCGGATAAGATGCCTGTCATCTCGACTGCTAGTGATACGAGGCCGTTGGGATCCATCACGGCGTTCCGTATTACCCTCCTGAACCCACCGATTCCATATTCTGCTAACAGTCATTGGATCTCGACTAACGCGAGCAGCAATGTCGCGATACGATAAACGGCAATCGTTATAGGCTACAATCCGATCTCTATCAAAGTCGGAAACGTGATGGTACGCATTTCTCCTCCTTACACGAGGCATCACAACAACATTTCACCAGGCAACGCCGGTCAGCTGCTGTTTGTGTATGAGAAATCGGTAGGTGTCGCCACTGGCGCCAACCTTGTGTGAATGCTCTGCAAAGCTAATCATTTGCATATCACAGCATCTTCTTCCTGTCGGTTAAATTTCGCGTCTGTAGCACGTCATCTTCGTGGTGTAGCAATTTTAATGGCCAGTAGTGTAGTAGTTCCACTTTAGCAGCACTGTCGTCGGTAATAATACCTTCGCCATTGCACAGTGAATGTAATAATTGAGTCTTGCTGCTGATGTACTTCACATACCCCAAGTGTCTCTTTGGATTTTCAGCTAGATTTCAAAAATTTAGAAATTTGTGGTAATTACATATAGGACCAAACTGCTGAGGTCGTTGGTGCCTAGGTTTGCACACAACTTAATCTAACTTACGCTAAGGACAACACTCACACACACACCTACGCCAGAGGGAGGAGTCGAACCTCTACCCCGTGTGGCAAGATTTCGAGACAGTGTTTCGTTATAGAAACTATAGAAAGCATGTCACAATGAAGTTCCCGCTAATTTTTTTGACAATCTTGGGGATTTTGCGTTATTTTAAATTTGGCAAGCACACCACCGAAAATAATTACGTATCCATCTTTTCGAAGTTGGCAATCCCAACCACCATGTTATTTGCAAATATAAGTTTTCCTGGACAAAGAGCGTGAAAGGAAGGTTCGTTTTTCACATACCGACTCCAATAGGTTATCTTTCTGCGTTTGATGAGTTTTTAATTTGTGTGTTTGTAAATATGTTTTATAAAATCTGGTGAAATATAGTCAGTAGTTTAGCTCTGTATCCAAGCTAAAGGCTGTAACATCGTTTCTTGTGTTTGCATAAAGCATGAACCAGTAATTTTTTTTTGTTCACGGTGTGCTGTTTTCTGTTATTAAAGGTAACTTATTTCTCACAGTAGTGTTAGTTCTTTTTCAAATTTCTTAATATCATCCTCAATAAAGCCGTTTTCTATTTCTGTGGTTTGCTCAATTTCCTTCTTCTTCAGTGATAATGATACTAGTGTGTGAAGTGCACAATTACGAATCTTGTGAACTATTCTTCTGATGAAACACTTTGAGGGCTGATTGTATAAAGCATTTAACGTTAGGTTAAGACAGAAAATGACGTTTGATCAAGCTCAACCTGGAAATCTGCTTTGTGTAAATGTTAATTCTAGGACATATCTGCGTGAAGTCGGATCATATTTGACTGGGGAAGATTCGCTGTTCAAAGTCAAGTTCAGCACTAAGCGTCAGTTTATAGTGTAGTGACACTAAGATTCATTGCTTTTGTTTCTAGCAGATACAAACTGAAATAATAAAACAGTTGTTATCCATACAAAAATAGCAAGACAATGTGGCTACGCCATTCCTACGTCTCTGATGCTCAAAATACTGTTTTTCGATCTGGAAGGTTAGGTTAAGGAACTTACTGGCTACCATGGGTAGTAATTCGAAATATTTGCAGTGAAAAATTAAGCATGGGAACTTTGACAGTAAGCAATAACGATTCATCATCACTTATATTCGTGGGAAGGGGGGCGGAATGGGGAAGGTCTCTAGCCTTAAAATAAAGAATGACAGAAATTTCATAATACCAATTTATTTTTCATTATGATACCCATGTTCACTAATACACTTGTGGGCACGCTCAAATAACTTCGCCAAACCAAATCTAGAGAATATGGCGTATGATGCGACAATTCGAACCTGCAGTCACGCAGAGTTACCAGTGTTGCGAGGGCTATGTGCGCCGGTGAGTTGTTCTGATGCAAAAAGACTCCGCGCACCAATTTTACGCACCTTTTTATCTTTATATCTTCCTTCAAACGGCACAGGAGGGTACAGTAGTATGATGCATTGATAGTTACGCCCTTCTGCAAGAAATCCACCACAATTACCCCTTCTGTATTCCACACGACTGATGACATCACCTTACCAACTGATTTTTGCACCCAGGATTTTTTTGGGGTAGAAGATGAAGGATGTTTCAATTGTTGTGACTGTTGCTTTTTTTCTCAAGATCAAAGTGGTGAACCCACATTTCGTCTACTGTTGCATATCTTGCAAGAAAGCCATCTTCATCTGCTTCAAACTGGCGGACAATTTCTTCACAACACTGCACTCACTCTCATCCGACCTGCATTCAAGTCTTTTAGGACCTACGGAGATGAACCTTTCCGTTTTTTCTCAAAATATCCTCAACAATGTCATGTGCACGCCTACGGATGATTAAAAATGTGGTTTCAGTGTGCTGCAATGCTGTTTGATTATCCTACAAAATCGTATCGTGAATTGCAGTCACTGTTTCATCAATGGCAACGGTGACGGGCCTTCCACTCCTTGGGGCACCTTCTACACTCGTTCTTCCACGAATTCATGTCGGACATCCGGTTTCTCGCTGTTGCATAAGATGGAGCACTGTCCTTAAGTGTATTCTGCAAGTACTCCGCAATTTCCATGAGCGTCATTCTCTTCAAATAAAGATACTCAATCGCAGCACATTTCTTGATTCTCTCGATATTCGCCATTTTGCTTACGCTGCGGTATATAACTCAGCGTGTTCGGTCAGAGGGTTAATTGCTCTCTAATAAAAAACTGAGGGAATGGATCAGCGATGAACCTGAACACGTGTCATGGGACGTCCGCCCCAAACAAATGCATCAGAACTGTGAACTGCAGTGCAGAAGTTTACCTGTTTGAACCTACGTAAATTTTTGAAATTTTTGTTCTGTTTGTTACGGTACTACTTTCTCTACCTTATTGGTCATACAGATAATTATAACAACATTACCATGCTACTCCATACTGCTGAAACGATACCAGCAATGTGCATGTTGCTGTTACACTTAAGATTTTACGCCAAGAAACCTTTCAAAAAGTGATTGGTGATCTGTTTAAAGTAGACATAGCAAGAGCACGCAGAGCAGTTCATGAGGCATCGGCCTTATGAGAAAATTACAGTCAACAGGAACTTCTCTCCATGCCTTTACCTTGTTGGACACAGTGACTTTTTCTTTATACTGGCCCAGCACAATTTCCAGCAGCAAACCTTACTTATATTGAGAGAAGTTTAACAATCGCTTCTTTTTCTGTTTACTTGCTCCCTCGGTTATAGCACGACACCTTCGATAGTAAATACTGCGTATTTACGATAAATATGTGCTGTCGAAGCGCGATAATTGGGTTGATACCGATTTTAGCCATGTTGCCAAGCATGTTATGTGCTACCTAAGAACATGCTTCGGTGGATCCAAGTTTAGCGTTATACAATAGAGCTGAGTCCTTAACATAGTTCAAATTCTGATTTAACGTCAAGTTTGATCTCCAGTCAGCGATGTATATACAATCGGCCCTGGGAGTCCTGGTACTTTGATGAAACATCTTGTTTATTTTGAAGGCTAATGATATTTTTAAAAATGAGAAAACATTTTTTTCTTCTTCAGTGATTACTTCAATTTTAAATCTCAATCAGAAATCATAATAAAATTAACAAAATATTAGTATCGACAAAATGTCGGAAAAAACGCCACGTTATTATAGGTTTCGTGGAGCACTTGTTCACTTACTGTGGAACACCAGTGAGCCTTGGAACACACTTTGGGAAACCCGAGCTAGAGGAATGTTTCGTGGAGCACTTGTTCATTTACTTTGGAACACCAGTTACCCTTGGAACACAGTTTGGGAAACCCTGAGCTAGAGGATGAAAGAACAGAAGAAGTATCTTTAATAATGTGTAATGTAGTCACTGCACTCGACTTTATGACCTTCATAAATATTCGGTCTGGAGAATCTCGTAAATAACCCTCTTTTTCAAAATTACCGTATGCTACAGAAAGCAGCACTTTTAATGTAAATAACATCACTTATTCTACAGAGCTAAATCTACTCATCACACGTTCTTGGATATTTGGGGAAATTATGTTTTGTGATTATAGTTTTGTGATTATAGTTTAATGGCAAACAGAACAAACGAACTCGACAGAACAGAAAAACAAAGAGCAACAACACAAAATTTATTCGCTTCAACAAGTAAGAGCCCGCCTGAAGTGAGTGGACAGTGGTTAATGCACAGAATGGAAAAAAATCTCGGCTCTGCACACACAGAAGTCTTGCCTGTCAAACCAGTAACAGCGAAGGTGGTGCCACAGCTGCATCCAGAGAGCATAGCTCGTTCCTTCCAGGAAGCCACTCTTCCGCCACAGGTTCAATGTGTTGACTCCCTCTGTTCCTTACACCCCAAAAACTCAATCATGTTGCCGTGAACGGACTGTAAGACCTACATTCTTATTACAAACTGCTGCTATGAAGACACAGAGAATCGTTAACCTAGAAGAAATGTAGAGATATTCTACTGCATCTGATGTGTGTGTGTGTCATAGAAGCACCAACCAATGGGAAAAGGTACTACACCCGTACTTGTATGACGCTGTACCCTGAACTGCCAACATTGGGCCACTTGCCATGCTAACAATGAGACAGCTGATGTCTGCTGCAGAAACTTAGATAGGCCTACATGTGTTGCACAAGCACACAGGGCACTCTCCTCTTACTCTACCTCCTATTCCCCTGATGGTGGGTAGCCAGCGATGCAGCCATGGCAGTCTGTCACATGTACAGATGATCATAGGATAATATTCTCTCTTTATGCGTGGAATATGAAAAATAGTAAAAATGATGTAAAGTCAGGGCCGGTTTAGAGCCCTAGCGATGCAAGCGGTTACTTAGGGTGCTAAGTCGAGAGGGGTGCCAGAGCGCCCAATTGCAGGAAATGTATACATGGTATATCACAATTAATCACAAAAACTCACAGAGGTAGAAATACACGATGATAGAAACAAAAATGTTCCAGTAAACATGGATCTCGCGACGAGCCTTTTGAGAAATGATGGCGAACGTGTGTTTGCGAGCCACCACTGTAATATTATCCTTGTTCACATAAAAGTGCCTGAAATGTGAACTTCTCGATTAGATCCCTCTCTAATCGGGCTCAGCGTCACACAAACAAGAAATACACTAACAAGAAATACAATACTACTTCAGCACGTTAGATGTTACAGTGTACTGGTGAATATTCTTTAGACTTAACATAAAATTTACTCAGTTCGTGTTATTTTTGGCATGTAATTATAAAATTACATTAAATTTTTTGTATGAATGTGCCACTTTCTCCGATGGAAAGTAAAATAATTTGTAAATTATAGAATTAAATAGGCCTATTCGATTATTAAATTAAAAAGAAGAACTTATATTTCATATTTTAGTTCTTTCCACTTAATTTAATAGATAGCATATATTTACAGCAGTTAGGAAGATATAGTAGGTCTAATTCTGTTTTCAATAAAAGATTTTAAGGTTCTCAGTAACAACCATACATACAAATGACTTGCTTCATCTTTTAATGTTTAACACTTGAATAATATTCAGAAATTTATTTATGTTGCCAAAAAATCTCTAGGTAGTACATATTTTAAAAGAAGAAAACCAGCCACTTCCACAGTTACTAGATTTACTTTCAAAGGTCGTACCTCATACCGGCCCCATGCCATGCAACTCACAGCAGCTTGCAAAGTCCCTCACGATGTAACAGGGTATTCTATCTTAGGATTCAATGAACTGAAACAAAACTGAAGTTTGTGATATGATGCACTCCCAAAAATTATCTAAGAGTGCAAAACTTTCACATGCCCACTTTGCTTAAAGCAGAGTGTTTTTATATATTTAAAAAAAAAAACTAAACTCTGTCCGAACAGACCATGAAGGTCCAACGGTACCGACCGGCCGCCGTGTCATCCTCAGCCCACAGGCATCACTTGATGTGGACATGGAGGGGCATGTGGTTAGCACACCGCTCTCCCGGCCGTGTGTCAGTTTACGAGACCAAGGGTGTTTTGTTTTTAGTTTGAATTTTACCAATATAAGATACAGTCAGAAGAAAGTATCTCACACTCCGAGGTAACAAAAGTCATGGGATAGCGATACACACATATACAGACATTGATGGCACCACATACACATGGTATAAAGGGACAGTACAATAGTGGATCTGTCATTTGTACTCGGGTGATTGATGTGAACATGAATCCAATGCGACTGTCTCAGCACAACAGGAATCAACAGACTCTGAATGTGGAATGGTAGTTGGAGCTAGAGTGTGTTAAGAGCGTGCCAAGGATACCAAACCTCAGGCATTGCCTCTTAGCACGGACAACACAATGCACAACGTCTTCACTTAACTACCAAGAGCAGCGGCACATGTGAAGAGTTGTCAGTGTTAAAAGACAAGCAACAGTGCATAAAACAGCCGCAGAAATCAATGTGGGACATACGATGAACATATGTAGCACGACAGTGTGGTGAACTTTGATATAATGTGCTACAGCAGCAGTGGACCGATGACAGTGCCTTTTCTAACAGCATGACATCGCCTGCAGTCCCTCTCTCGGGCGCATGGCCATATCTCTTGGACCCTAGATGACCAGAAAGCCGAGACCTGGACAGATGAGTCCTGCTTTCAGTTGATAGGAGCTGATGGTAGGATTACTGTGTGGCACAGACCCCACGAAGCCATGGACCCAAGATGTTAACAAAGCACTATGCAAGTTGGCGGTGGCTCCATAATGGGGTGGGCTGCGTTTACATGGAATGCCCAACTGAACCGATCGTTGGTTAGAAATGGTTATATTCGGCTACTAGGAGAACATTTGAAGCCGAACAACAAATAAAATTTTTATGGATGACAATGCAGCATGTCAGCAGGCCACAATTGTATGTGACTGTTTTGAAGAACATTCTGGACAAATTGAGCAAATGATATGGTCACCTAGACTGCCAGACAGGAATCCCATCCAACATTTATGGGACGTAATCAAGGGATCAGTTCGTGCACAAAGTCCTGCACCAGCAACCATTTCACAGTTATGGACAGCTAAAGAAGCGGCATGCCTCAGTATTTCTGCAGTGACTTCCAATGACTTGTTGAGTCCATGCCACATAAAAAAAAGGTTCAAATGGCTCTGAGCACTATGGGACTTAACATCTGAGGTCATCAGTCCCCTAGAACTTAGAACTACTTAAACCTAACTAACCTAAGGACATCACACACATCCATGCCCGAGGCAGGATTCGAACCCGGAAACGTAGCGGTCGCGCAGTTCCAGACTGAAGCACCTAGAACCACTCGGCTACTCCGGCCGGCCATGCCACATCAATCTCCTACACTACACTGAGCAAAAGATAGTCTGACAGAATATTAGGAGGTGTCCCATGAATTTTTCACCTCATTGTATAAAAATCCTTGTATGGCATCCTGGCAGAATATTGTAAATGTGAAACTTTAGTGAGCTAAATATTTTTTCTACCTCTACCGTTGTACACTTAACAATTCACACTTAGGCCTACTGGAAATCAACAATATACAGTAAGCAGAAAGTTTAAGTTCAAATGCATCTCAGCATAGCGGGTTCAAGTGAAATCGAATGTTTGCCGCCAAACAAAAGTTGAATAGTGTGAAAATGAGCGTCTGGACAGCTAGGCAAGGAGCGTGTAATAGATTCGAAAACACTGTCATCCCTGCTGAGTGATCAAGAACTCATTGAAAGTTTTAATTTATGTAATATACATCATCGACTCACTGTCATCCATCAAGATGTTCAACGATCACAATGGATCAGCAGGGAAGATGCTAAAATGAAGTGTGAAGTGCTAAGTTCTGTCTTCCGAAATTGCTCCACCAAAGATCACAACACAGGGTATCCAGGCTACAGGTATACAGAAACAAATCCTTATAACGAAATAACTCGACGTTTTATGTTTTAGGTTAAATACAAAATCAGTAGAGACACTCTCCAAGGTGTGATCACCATTTCGTGAACAGCACTGAGTTGCACGGCGCATGCATGCCAGTGACACGGCGCATCTATCTCAACATGTTGGCGAACTATGCAGTTCCAAAGATGCCTCCCAACATCATTTTCCAGTAGGCTGGTTCCTTACCTCACTATCATGGGATGTTACCACATTTCTCTGTAAGACGTTTCCTGAACGTTGGAGTGGAAGGAGATCCCATTGTCTGCTACTTCAGTCTCCCAACCTGACTTCGCAGGACTTCAGTACATGGGAGTTTAGCATAGACAATGAAATCTGGCACATTTGAGACAAAGAATCTACGCCGCAGTAGAGGTCATAACAGCTGTCGTTCTTTTGAACATGTGGCGATAAGTTGAGTACCACTTCGATATCTGTCAAGCTGCAAACAGTGTCCACATTGAACTGTTGCAGCGTGCATAAAAATGTTTGATCTCCTGTATACAGTGCACGACAAACGACATTATAAACCTTAAAATGAAATATTACAAATGTTTCTGTATACATCTAGCTGGGATACCCTGTATACTAAAACGTGAGCGCGAAATGGAAAAAACAAAGAAAGACAGTTGAACAGTTGATGAATTCCATATTGAATATGCAGAAGAAATGATTTCTGTTCTCTGCTAAATACAGGTTATCGCAGATCGTTAGTACAACTGACTGACTGCATAAATTTACAATTCATTGCAGTCCTTAGGAAGGGTCACATCATGTACACGCCAAACTGTCGACTTATAACATTGATCTCTATATATTGAAGAATTATGAAACATATTTTGTGGTATCGTAGAACTAATTTTTTGAGGATGGAACAACTCACCAGCAGAATCAATGAAACTCAACTTGTTCCCTTTGTTTACAAGATCAAGAAAACTTTAAGCTACTGGTAGTTGAGTTTCTTTGCAGACGCTGCACTTGTATGGAAGGAGACTATCTTGTTAGAAAATTTTTACAAATTCATGAAGACTCAAATGATTCGCCATAACGTAAAGACCTGCAGCTAACCCTTAGCATAGGACCATGTAATGTGCATAAACAGACGAAAAAGCTGGTATCCCGTGACTACACGATCGATCACCGAGAACAATCACACCCATCGATTTGTTCTATCTAGGAATATCTGCTCGGATCGTTACATGGTGAAACGAGCATATAAATCCAAATATGGTTAAGATAGGTGCCCCAATGAGAAATATCCGGAAAATCCTAAAAAGTGTAATTCATTCACGAAGGAGGTGAATTAAAAATTCTTTCGCCCATTTCCTGTGTCTTGCTAGGCGGTCCTGGATCTTTACTAAGCAGGCTGAGAGGAAAATATAAGGAAATTTCAGAGGATAACTGTGCGTTTCCATATGGGTTTGTCTTGTCAACGTGAAAGCGTCAGAGAATAGCAGAGAAGGCGACGTGCACTGCATAGAGCTGGAGTCTAACTTCCAAAGTGCACGTTCCAGTATGAATCAAGAACCACGTGGTAATGTTTCCTCCAACTTAAACGTTGTGTGAAGACGAGGAAAAACATAGAGAAATGCGGGCACATACAGAGCAATATCGATAATCTTGCATCCTGTGCTAATGTAACAAGAGGGTGCCGGTGATTTTTCCTTAGTGGTACAATTGTAGCTCAGCCTCGTGAGGAAAATTAGAAGCTACAGGATGGAGAATAAATATAGACTTTAACACTGAGACCACAACACAGATGTCTTCTGGAGTATATATGCTGAGGCAAACGAAGTAGTACGTACTATATGATTCACGTAGAAACATAGTGTACACAGAATGGGCTGAAAATGCTATTTTAAAGCAGAAGAGATTAAAAAATCAGTCAATCAGTTGCAAATAAAGGTTTATTAGCTCTTGAACTGGGTTTCGATATTTGTAAATATATCTTTTTCAGAAGTAGTGGGGATTGTTACATCACGCGATGGTACATTAGATTAGATGAAGCCGAGCAGCTCTTGACATAAACAAAATAGGCAAATCTAGTCTAATGTGCCATCATGTGATATAACAAGGCTCGTTATCCCTGAAGAAGATATTTTTACAAATACCGAACCCTACGTCAAGGGCTAAGAAATCTTTTGTGCAACTGGTTGGCTGACTTTTCAGCCTCTTCAGATTTACACAGTTGCTGTTTCGCATCCATGTTTAACATATTTTAAGGTAACTGTACACTAATATATCGAAACATTGATGAAACTTCAACAATTAAGGGCGCCATTATTTGGAGTCGTTCCCGCCCTGCCCTAAGTTAAGCTAAAAGCTTTCTTACGACTAGGGTTATTTGTAGACGGTACGTGTAAATGTAAAATATGAAATTACACTAAGGATACTAGATTTAAGTCAAGAACTAGTCACGCGATATGCAGGGCAACTACAAGATTGCGTCTTATATCTATCACGCATACTGTACTTATGAATACTTACCACCCTGATCCACGATGACCAACGAGATTTAATAGACTCAAAACTTATATTTACACGATTTACATCAGTTGCACGATGAATCAGTCACAAATCCACTTCGATTGTTTCCAAAGATTATATTTTACTGCAAATACAAATACGGCTGATATGAAACGACTCAAAGAGGCATTATTACCGTCTACACTCCCTTAACGCTGTAGCGGATGTTGTCTCACAGATTTACACCGAGACAGTTAGTCTTATGGTCGTTATTATTACTACTTGCAACATAACAACACACTACAGAATTTTTTTTAGTTAGTCGTATTGATAAGCAATACACGGCGACGTTATAGGTCGAGATCTACTGTCATTACATTATTCTTCTACCGCCTCACATTGGTGAGGCGTAGAAGAATAATGTAATGACGGTAGATCTCGATTGGTCGTCTCTCAAAATAATTTTATAGCTCAACGCTTTGCGCTTGCATCTAATTCCGTAGTGACTCCTCTGAATAAGACCACGCGAAACCACATTGGTTGTAAGTTATTACAAATCGTGAAAAATGAAAAGGAAAGATATTACATGTCAAACTGCGCTATGCACTGTGCACCAGGCGTGGCGATCACGGAAGACTGTACTAAATTAAAGTTAGAAAGACGAGTATCAGTACTAAAAAAGAATATAAGCTAAACTGGCGAAAATGTCATTCACAATCGTAAATGATCATAACAAAACTTTAGATCGTATAAACTGATGTCTTAAAGTTATCATTTACGATTCTGAATGACATTTTCGCCATTGCCTGTGCTTTACGTAAGTACAGTCATTGTCAAAAATGTTTCCACTCAAAACTTTTCAAATTGATTCAAATGGTTCTGAGCACTATGGGACTTAACATCTGAGGTCATCAGTCCCCTGGAACTTAGAACTACTTAAACCCAACTAACCTAAGGACATCACACACAGCCATGCCCGAGGCAGGATTCGAACCTGCGACCGTAACAAAAACTTTTCAGAAGACTAAGAAACCACGACAAGCGCAGTAACATTACAGTCTCTTGTTCGGAGTCAACGGAGACAACAATGACTTCTCAGTTTAGCTTATATTACTTTTTAGTGTTGATACTCTTTCTTTCGGCGTAAGAAACTGTGAAGCGTCCGACTAGCCATTATAACTGAAGAGATGTTGCCTAGGATTAAACTGATTCGAGTCTTACGCACTCTATAGTTCATTCGCAGAGTTTGAATGACTAGCTGGTGACGTCACATTAGCAGCTGCTGCCTTCGGTAGACACAAGCGCGCGATTCTTTCAGTACAGGCTATTGTCGCCTTGCGCTCTACTGTCAGACGTGTCGGCAAAATTGTGAAAGTGGGCTTTGTACATTGTAACTAACGAAATGTAAGTATTATTATCTTCGTTTAACACAAGTTTTTTGTTTATGCGTTTTGTCTGCTACTTCTTTTCTGATATTATTTTTTCTATTACCTCCAATGTTAAAAATCAAAATATCAAGTGCTATCGAATTATGAGAGCATTTATTCCTAAGAAACGGGCGAAAATATCAGAATTAATCAATTCGGATAGGAAAATTATTCTGAATGAGGCAAGATAGAATGTGATTTACATTCAATAGTACCATCAGAAATTGTTGCTAAAACTGCATATTCCGCTGGGGGCAGTGGTACGTTCGTATGAATACCGCAATGAGATTAACGCCATTGAACTTGTCTGGTCACAGATTAAGAATTACGTTGCAGCAAGGAAAAAAAATCTTCAAAGTGCATTAAACGAAAGAACTTCTGGTTGAAGCTCCGGATGTGTGGCAGAAATGAGTGCAGTACGTTCAAAAAACTGAAAAATCAACGTGGAACATGGATAATATTGTGGAACGTGAAGAGCATTTAGTTATTTGCGTCAGTGGTAGTAGTGGCAGCTCCTATGACTCTTCGGACGGATGATTATTCTGCCTGTGCTGGAAAAAAATAGAGAGATCTCTCCACATCGAATTAAAGCGCTTGTCCCACAGGAATCAGGGAAGAATGAGTACATAATTGTGTCCATAACTACCGATTTTATTCTCGTTTTTGTTCCTCATTTCCGAAGTGCTATGCACCCTAAGCATCTTGCTATCAAGACATCTTGCCTTCCCGTTCTTCACCCTCGATATACACATGACCAGGCAGTGCGCTACGCTTATGCGGGCACCTCAGCGGGTGGCATAGTGTACTCTCACTGTCCCGATTCGGCTAATTGAGTATCAATCTTGCAACCATTATTCCAAATATGTTTTCCACGATCCATCTGGCACGTGACACTCAACAGTTGTAGAACCCTTCGTTCTGTGTTCAGTTGATTCTTACAGAAAGGTTTCATGAAGATTTTACTTGATATAAAAGCCTTACCTTCGACAAATACATAGGGTAGTGTACATCCATTGACCAGAGGTGGTTGTGGTAGTTTCAAAGTGCCATTCGAGTTTCATGTGGAAATCTGTATTCTCCATTACACCGCAGTCAGATACACGCCTATTTGCGCCATAATGAAAGTAAAGTGGTTCATATTTAACATCATCCAAGGGCGCCGTACCCAAGGGCAGTGTCCCTCACCATCCACTAGCTCTGAGGGAAAGGAATGAATATAGTGTATTCGGGTGATTTTATTTCAAGAAAACAATTCAGATATCAGTACCTACTACACAGGTTTAAACATGATGGGAACTGGAAGATTTTTAATGGCTCCTTACAAGTCGCCATTCGTCTTCTAAAATATTAAAAACTACCTTAGCGCCCACTGCCTCGCTCGTGTAGACTGTATGGGCTGCAGAGATTTTTTTCATTTAATCGAATTTTTATGTTCTTCACAAATTGCAACACCTTCTAAGCTCTTCACGCTAATTAAGATCTTCCGAATATACTTCTGACCAGAAAGCGATTCTGGTACCTGCATTCCAAAGTTTTTGTTAATAATGCCTTTTACTATCTTGTGGAGATATTTCCGTAGTAACTTTCATCCGCTAACTAATATTTGAAGTGAAATACAATTTTCATAAATTTAACTTTTGTATTGAAATATTTTCTTAAGAATTTTCATCCTTTATTGCACTCCATTAGGGGTTGAATTTCCAGAAACACTGACACAAGATTTATTTTTATTTCTAACAAAGAAGTCATAGAGGTAGCCTTAAAATTCCTTTAGTAGTTCTTAAGTAATTATTTATTTCCAAATAAACTTTCACCTACTATTTTACCCCTTTAGTGGTTCAATTTCCAGAATCTGTCAGACGTGTACTTTTTTTTCTAACTGAAAAGCCAAGTTTAAATTTTCATGGATTTTGCTTTAAAAATTCCTTCATAATAAAGTATTTCCATAAAAAATCTCATCCCCTGTTTTACTATCTTAGGAGTTCAATTTCCAAAAACACTGAAACACAGATTTTTTTATTTGTAACCAAGAAGTCAAATAACTATACTCATAGATGTAGCTTTAAAAGTATTTTAGTAGTTCTTTAGTAATGATATATTTTCAAAAGAATCTGTCACCTACTATTTCAGCCCCATAAGATTAAATTTCCAAAAATGCTGAAACACGTACTTGTTTATTTCTGACTGAGAAACCAAGTATCAGTTTTCATAGGTCCAGATTTAAAACTGTCTTAATAGTGACCTTTTTCAAGACAAACCTTCATCCCTTTTTCTCCCCTTAGGGTTGAGGCTTTGAAAAATCCCTTCTCAAACGACGCCTACAGTATACGATCCAAACCTTCTCCAGATTTCAAGTTACTATCCTTAGCAGTTCGGCTGGGTGATGAGTGAGACAGTCAAGACATTGCCTTTTATACACAGTGGCCCACGCAAGCCATCTTCTGTAGTTTTCTGTTTCCCGCATACGTTCGTGTAAGGAGGGTTGCCTGCTGTCCAAAGGGGAAGTGCGTGTGTAAGCGAATCTCCTCCGAGCTGTGCCGCTGGTTCCGCTCAGATAAAGTGGCGTGGCCGTCTGATGGTAGTTCGAATCAGGTCTTAACAGTCAAACAGGTAACAACTGCAGTGTACTCTAGCGAAGACTACTTCACTATGAGACTGATCTATGGGGAGACGCACCGCAATGTAGCTGAGGCCCGAAGGCTGTATTTACGTTTTCCAACGCGATGTCTACTTCCTGCGCATGTTTTTAGACGTGCCGAGATGCACTTAAGAACCGAGGGAGCTTTCCAGGTACATCATGTCGTGGACAGACCAAAACGCGACGTACCCGATGTTGCCCAGAACGTGATTGACAATTCTGGAGCACATCCCAGTAAGCATAGCTTAAATGAAAATAATGCGAACGTACAATGTAGCATAAATGAAAGTGTTACCATGCCATTGCTTTTAGGCTGCAGTATTTTTTTTTTACTTATAATAATAACAATAATGGTGGTAATAATAATAATAGTAACAACACGATTATGGTTATTAATATTGTTAAAGTCATTAGATCTCGCCCATCTGTAGCTATTTCCCACCGTAATTAGACAAAGAAGAGCTGCATCGAATCTGGGGAGATTGAGGTCTTCTGTACAAAAGATTCTGGAGGAACGAAAATGGCATCTCTTTAAGCTACAACTACACGAATAGCTATATGGAAACGATTTCCAAAATACAGTATAGCTCTGCAGATCTTTCGTAAATAAAGTAGCCATAAATCCGCTTTTCATCACTCAGATTTTATGGGCAGATGAAATCTATTTCGCCAATGACACCACTGTCAAGAGTCTACATTACTGTGCTCCTGTCAGACCTCACTGGTTATGACCACATCACATGCAAGCGCACTGGTGTGTTAACTTACAGCATTCTAGGAGACCATTTCAGGGGACCAGTTTATTTGGCTCCCAGACTAACTGGTCGGCTGTATTTGCAGCTCCTACAGAATGAGCTGAATCTTTCCAGTCTTGTTGTGTTGATGGAAACTGCAACCAACAGAATACAATTCTGTTATTACATGTACCACCAGATAACAGTGCAACAGCTGACATCCCACGTGGTGAGGAAGTAGGAGGAGACGGAGGAGGGGGCGGTGGTGGTTGAGAAGAGGATGGGCGAACAAGAAGAAGCAGAAAACAGTGCTCAGGCTATTATAAGCAGAGAAGCAACCTTCATTTAAAGAGAAAGAGGGTGACTGCTTCAAAATACATAAAGAAAGTTCAGCAGAAATGTTTACAAAAAAAAGTTGCATGTAGGCTAAGAGTCATTTCATACATGCAGTGGCACTATGCTGAGAAGGTTATAAAAGATGTATTATTTATAGGGAAAATAAGAAACTTGAGTTTCCATTCCACACTTCTCACACCACCCAAATAAACATACTACAGCAATAAAAAAACATTACAGCTGGCAAAATTGCTTTAAATTCTGGGGTACAAAATGTTGTTTACAATTTGACCCTACATTTCAGTTTTAATTTTTTTAATTGTGCATTTTAAAAGTAATTACAATATTCCTTTAGAGCTTTGTGAATGGCTGTACATGTTTCTGTAGTGATCTTCCCCAAGAACTGTGGCAACATCATTGCCAAAATTTTAAAGCCTTCATTAGATCTCCCTGTTGCTAAGAAGCTTAAAGTTGCTATGAGGTCCTCATGATGCTGATAATGGTTGCCTCATATTTGTGTCTCTTTCATATTGTGGTGTTTCTGGTGGAGCAATTTTTAGATCTCTAGATAAAAACTTTCAGTCATAAACATGTAATTATAGCAGTCTTTCAGGTGAAATCATTATTTTTTCAGTAAATTAGTATGAAATAACTTTGTCTCTCTTTGAAAGCTATTTCTTGGTCCAACATTTCCTTTTACAAGTATTAGCAGGCTCACGCAACACAACTACAGCTGCCACTAAACACAACATTTCGTTTTCCATTGCAGATCTTCACCACACTGCGGTGCTCGTACCTCGCAGCTCTGGGTGAGACCACTCGGCAAATTGCTTGTGTGTGGTGGATCAAGACAAGTGACAGATTACAGTGATAAAGCATGCGAGGGATCATTGCAATGTACAGCCTACCTAAGTTGCTCTTAAGCTATGTCCACACGACGCCTCTTTCCCTTGTGCATAATCACAGATGCACAGGAATAAATGGGAATGGTCAGTTGGATGATTGATTTGAGAGAGGGAACCAAACAGAGAGGTCATCAGTCCCATCAGATTAGGGAAGGAGGGGGGAAGGAAGTCGGCCATGCCCTTTCAAAGGAACCCTCCTGGCATTTGCCTGAAGTGATTTAGGGAACTCATGGAAAACAAAAGTCAGGATGGCCAGATGCAGGTTTTAACCATCATCTCCCCTGAATGCGAGTCCAGTACGATAACCACTGACCTGCCTCATGTGGGAAATGGGCATGCACAAGACCTTGTGGAAAGTGTGCATGTAAGCATAGGAGTTCTGGTGTCCACACTTTGTCTCTTTGCGCAATCAGTCTGTTACGGATCACCTTCTTTGCTTGGGAACTTCTGTTGCACATATTGTGATGCAAAGGCGACAGAAAAAGCAAACACAAAAATGATTGTAGTTAAAGAAGTATCTAAATAACAAAGCTGTGATAAATACCAAGTGACAACATTTTGTTTGCAAATTCAGAAGGTCACAACGACATTTCACATTTTCTTCTGGTAATAACATTTTGTTAGCCAGGAACTGGCTACTTATATAATAGTCTGAACTATTTATTTCATATTTCAGTACAAATCAGTTCAGTGGTTATTTCGGAAATGCAGGAATAATTAAGGGAAATTCTTAATCATTATGTGATGATAAATTAACTTTTAATGTGTCATTTATATTTTATTTTAGAAAAAAGTTGTTTACATAACTTTAATCAATAAAGATTATACCAATAGGTAGATTAACATCCTCAGCCTCAATAAATTTGGAAATTCCATAGACGCAAATATCCACAAGAATGTTCTGTCTGGGACTTTGGCCATAGTGGCCACCTCCCGATAGCGAGTTCTCCAGACATACCTCCTGTATTCCCCGATATTGAATACACCCATGAGGGACCAATTTCTACTAGATTTGGACACCTGGTCCTTGAACATAACTGACCTGGGCACCCACCTCCCTAAACTCCTCCTGGCTGCTTCTGTGCAATACTAAGAAGTAACATGTTACGGTGAAGATCAACACTTTTCTGCTGTAATATTTATATGTCACCCTTGCATCCAAAACAATGTGGTCCAACTAAGACCATGCAACAGTTAAATGAAAACATATAGTTATCATATTGGTTTGAGATAAAAAGAAACTTGCTACCTGCAATAGATGCCAATGAATAAAGGTTAGAAACCAGACTTTCAAAGGGTTAATACAAACCATCCTGACAAATGACCAATTAGACCTTGTAGCAATAGATATATATGGTACTTTACCAAAATCTAAAGTTAGATTTTATTACACTTTTTTAATGTTTGATATTTACTCAAAGTTAGTAAAGCTGTATCCTCTCAAATAGGCCATAAGCCATCAAATTGTTTTCAGTTTCAGAGGGAACTATTTTTCAAATGTTGACACCCCAAAAGTAACTCTTTCAGATAATGGGTACAAGTTTACCTCAAAACTGAATTGTTGAAGTATTCATAACAAAGTGCCTGAATTTACTGGCCTCCAGGAAATTATTTGCACTCAGATTATTCTTGGGACGGAGAGTGGGCTGAAAACTGAAATAGGAAGCTCTGAAATATTTATCAATTCATGGAACACATATCAAGTAGATAGATTAGATGCCATAGGAGGGGGAGTGTTCCTTGCAGTTGGCAAAAATATTGTCTCTACTGAGGTCAAGACATTGAAGTTATCTAGGTAGATATCTAGGTACAACACTGCATATAAAAGGTCTAGGTGAATCAGTTGAACTGTTGGATGTTTTTACCAGCAACCCAATTCTGCTGTGACAGTTTCAGAGTCATTAAAAGAAAGTCTATGGTCAATAGCAAGAAAATTTCCACATCACGGACTATTAGTTGAAGGCGACTGTAAACTACTGAGTGAACACTGGGACATCTATGGACTGATTGCACGGGGCACAGACAGAAAGTTTTGTAAAGTACTTATGAACACATTTTCCAAAATCTGTCTTGAGCAGCTAATTTGACAACCCCATGCAACAGAAATATTTTAGCTACAAACAAGTCTCACCTTATTGACAATGTCAGTTTAGAGATAGGTATTAGTGATTATGATGTCGTCATATTGACTATGGTTATTGAAGTCAATAAATCAATCAAGGAGGCTTGGTGAGTATTTATGCTAGAAAAAGCAGGCCTTGGTCCAGTTGTTCATTGACTAGTATGTTGTGGCATTAGAAGTTAGTAAAAGAAATGCCAAAAAAGAAGTTATTCACGTAGAAGAATTATACAAATGTACCGTTGTTTAACCACTGCACAGACTCCCATTTGGAGGACATAGTATTAGTCCCTGGCATAGAGAAACAACTGAAAGAGTTGAGAGCAGACAAGTTTGCAGGAACAGATGGAATTCCAATTCAATTTTACAAAGAGTACTCTGTTCACTGGCCCCTTATGTGGCTTGCATTTATTACAAACCTCTCACCCAGCAAAAACTTGCATGCAAATGGAAAAAATGGCAAGTAAATCTTGTATATAGTAAGGGTAAAAGAACATACAAAATTACAGACCAATATTCTTAACATCATTCTGCTGCAGAATTCTTGAACTTATTCTCAGTTGGAATATAATAAATTTTGATAAGACAGAAAAGTTTCTGTCCATGAGTCAGCATTGTTTTAGAAAACATTGCCTTGTGTGCAACTATGCTTGTCCTTTTCTCACATGATATCCTGAGTACCATGGGTGAAGGGCAACAGGCAGATTCCATATTCCTAGATTTCCAATAAGCATTTGGTGTGGTGCCCCACTGCAGACTGCTGTTGAGGGTATAAACATATGGAATAGGTTCCCAGATGTTGAGTGGCTCAAACAGAACCCACTATGTTGTCCTTGATGGTGAGTGTTCGTAAGAAATAAGGATATCATCAGGAGTGCTCCAGGGAAGTGTGATAGGACCACTGTTATTTTCCGTATGCATAAATGATCTGGCAGACAGTGTGAGCAGCAATCTGCAGCTGTTTGCAATTATGCTGTGGTGTACAGAAAGGTATCATTGCTGAGTGACTGTAAAAGCATACAAGATGACTCAGACAAAATTATTTCTTAGTAGTGTGCTGCTTCACCCAGTCATGTCAATTAAATATCTAGGTACAACACTGCAAAGCAAAATGAAATGGAATAAGTATGTAAATATTGTAGTAGGGACATGAAGGAGAGCACATATAGGACACTAGTGCAATGCATTCTTGAGTAATTCTCAAGTGTTGGGATCCACATCAGCTGAAATTAAAGGAAGACATTGAAGCAATTCATAGGCAAGCTGCCAGATTTGTTACCGGTAAGTTTGAATAACACAAGTATGCTTCTGGGATTCAAATGGGAATCCCTGGAAGGAATATGATTTTGTTTCTGAGAAACACTGTTGAGAAAATTTAGAGTTGCTGCACAGCAATTCTACTGCCGCCAATGTATATTTCTCATAAGGAACATAAAGATAAGAAAAATTAGTGCTTATATGGAAATGTATGGACAGTTTTTTCCTCTGTTGCAAGTGGAACAGGAAAGCTGTGTCTTTGGAGTATATATGTACAAGGTTAGTTTGATAAATTTGGTAAATTTCCATGAAAGAAAGGAATGTTTTTATTGCACCTACATGGTTGGTAAGGTTGATTATTCCTAGGATTGTATAAAGAAATTCAAGTATGTACAGCATGCAGTTCACTGATAACAGCCGTCTGATTTGGTCAGTGTGTCAATAGTGATTTAAATGGAGAAAACGAAGTTTTGTGCTCTTATTAATTATTTTTACTTGAAGAACTGAACGACCACACAATTCAAAAGAGAACTGGATGAAGTAATGAATTTAAACGTGGTTGGACAACCACTGAAGATGAAGTGTACTCCAGCTGTCCAACTGAGGTAACCACAAAGAAAATTATTGATAAAATCCATGATACAGTAATATAAGATAGCCAAATAAAAATTCGTGAGGTTGCTGAGACTGTAGATATCTCAATTGATTGTGCATATAATATTCTCCATGGAGAATTGACTATGAAGAATGTTGTGTCCCTTGAGTAATGAATTCAGTAAATCATACATAACGTATAGAAAAAGTGACATTAAAAACTAACAAACAATATTTTAAATACATAAAAATGAACAGTTATGTAATTATGTCAGATATTTATTATATGAAAGACAATCAAAGAGATGTAGATGCAAGCAGACATATAAGAATCACTGCTATTGTAAATAGTGTATAAATAGGAACTAAATATTAGAATCTCTCTCTATTGATCTTTATTGCTTGTTTGATTTTGATATTGTTGCTCATATGTCATATTGAGCTTCTTTTGTTTCATTTTTTTATAAGAGTGATTGTTCCTATCTGGACTTATAGGTCTGTATAGTGGCAAATGTATCATGGTCATGTTTCTCGATACATTGTAATGCATCATACATGTATTCCTTTATTAGATAATAACCTCCATTTGTCATTTATTTGAGATTTTCCAGCAATTTAGCACAGCTGTTGCAGAAGTGAAAAGGATTATCACTGACAGCCGTTTGATCTGCCATTATGCGGACTTTTTAAATTTCACTGTGTTTAAAACAAACAGTGCACTCTAAAGTGCATCAAATGTTTAATATCTGCAACAGATGATCCTGGTGAGTATTTAAACAAAAAAACTTTGATTTAAATACCAGAACATGATGTAAGTAAAAAGGGTAAGACATACAATCCTGCTTGACTGTGCAAAACGTGTAATTTCCAATTGTACTGATGGTGAGGAGTGAGTCATTTTACGACATTTCTTGCAAATTATTTGATTGCCTCATAAAGAGGTGTGTGTGTGTGTGTGTGTGTGTGTGTGTGTGTGTGTGTGTGTCTGCAACTAAAATGAAAGAAAAAAGCTCATATGAACATAGGTCTGCAAATGTTTGGTTACGGAGTTGCAGCTAATAAGAGACTTTACCTGTCCACCCCCAGTAGCTGAGTGGTCAGCACAACAGAATGTCAATCCTAAGGGCCCAGGTTTGATTCCCGGTTGGGTTGGAGATTTTCTCCACTCTGGGGCTGGATGTTGTGTTGTCCTAATCATCATTACTTCATCCCCATTGGCGCACAAGTTGCCGAAGTGACGTCAAATCAAAAAACTTGCACCCGGCAAACGGTCTACCCAACAAGAGGCCCTAGTCACATGACATTTACATTTACGAGTACAAAGACTTTCCCTGAAATTTAGCAACTTTGCTAATATGAATTCATTGCAAAACTGTATGAGGTTAAAATAAAGCATGATTTCCATTTATTTCATTCTTATTGATCTGGTGAATCTAATAAAACCTGTCCCAGAAGTGTATCTACAGTAGTATTCCAGAACATCCAGAGAAGCAAAGAAGTAATATCGTAAAATTTTTATTTATTAACTGCTTGGCCCAATTTGATTTTTAAATTCCAGACAACTGCACAAAGTTTTCAACAGTACTTGTAGAGAATTTAATTTCAAAAAAGGTTTGGTAATAACGTTAATTGAAACTGTATGAATGTGTCAGATAATCTGCTTTTATTAATACCACAGCACACTTGAATTCATGTTAAACCAGAAGAAACAAAGCTCACTGTTAGGGAAGTTGTACAGTGTACATACAATTTCACAATACATTCACAATAAATGTTCATGTTATGAATGCAATAGACAAAATTAAGAACAACCCTGTGAAACTGAAATGAGCAACAAAATCTGTTCAAACATGTGCAGCTAAATGCTGCAGACAATGGTGGAGACATTTTTTGTTTAGTTTAAACTCATACAGTTTTGCGATGGCTTCATATTAGCGAAGTTGCTAAATTTCAGGAAAAATCCTTTATTATCCGTAACTCTGTAACCAAACATTTGTGGACCTATCTTTATATGAGCTTTTTCTTTAATTTTACTTGTAGAATAACATATTAAAATATTTGCATATCTTCCTGAATCACACAGTGTATGTGTGTGTGTGTGTGTGTGTGTGTGTGTGTACAGGGGGATTATAATTAAAGTTTAACTTTCAAACAGCTGTAGAATTAACACCACTGGTCAGAATGATGTCAAATTGCAATGGAATATTATTGAAGAAGGGGGAAAATGTATGGCAGAAGAAAAATAAATAGCTACAAATGTAAGTATCATAATTTAATAGTGGTCGACTACTAATGACAAATTTATTGTTCACAATGTCTAAGGTGTGCCTTTGACATTAAACGAAAAATGGCTCTGAGCACTATGAGACTCAACTGCTGTGGTCATTAGTCCCCTAGAACTTAGAACTACTTAAACCTAACTAACCTAAGGACATCACACACATCCATGCCCGAGGCAGGATTCGAACCTGCGACCATAGCAGTCGCACGGTTCCGGACTGCGCGCCTAGAACCGCGAGACCACCGCGGCCGGCCTGACATTAAACAAACTGTACTACTCAGTATGCATGGGAGTACTGGTGTGATACTTTTATTTATGTTAGCCTATCCACCATACCAAGGTCATATCATACTGGATGCGAAAAATTGGTTTTTAATTGTTGTGAGGCCAAAAACTGCATAAAAAGCATCAATGACATTGGTTTTTAATTGTTCTGAGACCAAAAAACTGCATAAAATGCATCAATCAAATCAGATCATTAATTTCTATGTGACTGGTGCAAAACATATTCAATATATTGTCCACCGTTTTCTCTGCAGTGAGTTGAAATCAAGAAACAGCATGTTCCACAACATATCCTGTCAGATGGAAGTGGGCTTTGCCTGTCTACAGAATCTTCCATGCAAGCAAGATATTCTAAAGCAAAGGTCTCTTTTGCTGGCAGGTCAACAGGGAGTAATTTGTGAACATGAGTAATTTTGAATGGATAGCAAAGAAGGATATTTTGTAGGATTTTACGCACCATGCTCACAGGTACAGGGTGACACATGGGAGACGGACGGTTTTGAACTGCATAGTACTGAGGGCGTGGTGGTGGGAGGTGGTCGTGGTGGGGATAGTCCTGATTCACACAAGATGCCATTTCATTTACTCAGTCACTATGGAGCAGTGGGACTTGCAACATCATCTGTTTGTCTATGACAGTTTCGTGAAAAGTGGTGAGTATATTATTACTATTCAGTGCTTGTTTCGTGCGCGGTTTAATGTCAGTGGACATGGAGCTGTTCCGAGCCATAACACAATCCTCAGATGAGTGGAAAACTTCAGATCAACTGGAAACATATTGGATAAGAAGCATCCTGGCTCGAGATGCAGAGTAATGACACCAGCAAATGTTGAAAGGGTAAGGCAAGCTGCAGTCAGAAGCCCAGGACGGTCAGCTAAACGTCATGCTAGTGAGTTACGAATCAATCATGAATCGGTTGGACAAATTTTGCATGAAGAATTGAAATTCCATCCCTACAAAATGCTCATTGTCCAACAATTTAAGGAAACTGACGTTGCTGTACGAGAAGACTTTGCTTACAGAATGCAAGTGATTTTGGGATTGAATGAAAATGAAATTTTTAATTGATGAGTGATGAAGCTCAATTTCATTTAAACGGGACCATCAATAAGCAAAACCTACATTACTGGGCTCCAGAGCATCCACACCTTATCCACCAGCGTCCTCTACACTCAGAAAAAGTAACAGTCTGGTGTGCTCTTGGCTCTGTTGGCATTATTGGACCTTATTTTTTTGAAGAGAATGGGGCCACAGTTACTGTTAATTCGGTTCATTACATTTGTATGCTTGAAACATTCTTGAAACCAGAACTAAGAAGACGACAAATCCCAAATTTCTCGACCTCTGCTTTCGGGTGGAGAAATGTAGGGTCCCCCTGAATAGGTCAGGCGTGCACTACACGCAGGAAGTGGCTACAAGGGTAGCGGAGTACGTGTGGAGTGCACATGTGTGTTTTTTAGGTTAGAGAATTCCCTCCCTAGACCCGACAAGATGCCTCCTGAGACGTGGCAAGATAGTAGTAGGCAAAACGCAATAGGGTATAACAATATTAATGTGGTAATAGTAAACTGCAGGAGCATCTATAGAAAGGTCCCAGAACTGCTCTCATTAATAAATGGTAACAATGCCCACATAGTACTAGGTACAGAAAGTTGGCTGAAACCAGACGTAAACAGTAATGAAATTCTGAACTCAGATTGGAATGTGTACTGCAGAGAAAGGCTGGACAGTGAAGGGGGAGACGTGTTTATAGCGATAAAAAGTCCAATAGTATCGAAGGAAATTGATGAAGATCCGAAATGTGAAATAATTTGGGTGAAGGTCACAGTTAAAGCAGGCTCAAACATGGTAATTGGATGTCTCTCTAGGCCTCCTGGCTCAGCAGCTGTTGTGGCAGAGCACCTGAAGGAAAATTTGGAAAATATTTTGAGTACATTTCCCCACCATGTTATGGTTCTGGGTGGAGATTTTAATTTGCCGGATATAGACTGGGAGACTCAATCGTTTATAACGAATCAATCGTGAATCGGTTGGACGAATTTTGCATGAAGAATTGAAATTCCATCCCTACAAAATGCACATTGTCCAACAATTCAAGGAAACTGATTTTGCTGTACGAGAAGACTTTGCTTACAGAATGCAAGTGATTTTGGGATTGAATGAAAATGCAGGGACAAAGAATCCAGTGAAATTTTTTAAAGTGCTTTATCTGAAAACTACCTTGAGCAGTTAAACAGAGAACCGACTCATGGCAATAACATATTAGACCTTCTGGTGACAAACAGACGTGAACTATTTGAAACAGTTAACGCAGAACAGGGAATTAGCGATCATAAAGTGGTTACTGCATCGATGATTTCAGCTGTAAATAGAAATATTAAAAAAGGTAGGAAGATTTTTCTGTTTAGAAAGTGACAAAAAGCAGATTTCAGAGTACTTGATGGCTCAACACAAAAGTCTTGTCTCAAGTACAGATAGTGTTGAGGATCAGTGGACTAAGTTCAAAACCATCGTACAATATGCATTGGATGAGTATGTGCCAAGCAAGATCATAACAGATGGAAAAGAGCCACTGTGGTACAACAACTGAGTTAGAAAATAGCTGCGGAAGCAAAGGGAACTTCACAGCAAACATAAATATAGCCAAAGCCTTGCAGACAAACAAAAATTACGCGAAGCGAAATGCAGTGTGAGGAGGGCTATGCGAGAGGCGTTCAATGAATTCGAAAGTAAAGTTCTATGTACTGACTTGGCAGAAAATCCTAAGGAAGTTTGGTCTTACGTCAAAGCGGTAGGTGGATCAAAACAAAATGCCCAGACACTCTGTGATCAAAATGGTACTGAAACAGAGGATGACAGACTAAAGGCCGAAATACTAAATGTCTTTTTCCAAAGCTGTTTCACAGGGGAAGACTGCACTGTTGTTCCTTCTCTAGATTGTCACACAGATGAAAATATGATAGATATCAAAATAGACAACAGAGGGATAGAGAAACAATTAAAATCGCTCAAAAGAGGAAAGGCTGCTGGACCTGAAGGGATACCAGTTTGATTTTACACAGAGTACGCGAAGGAACTTACCCCCCTTCTTGCAGCGGTGTACCGTAGGACTCTAGAAGAGCATAGCATTCCAAAGGATTGGAAAAGGGCACAGGTCATCCCCGTTTTCAAGAATGACGTCGAACAGATGTCCAGAACTATAGACCTATATCTCTAACGTCGATCAGTTGTAGAATTTTGGAACACGTATTATGTTTGAGTATAATGGCTCTTCTGGAGACTAGAAATCTATTCTGTAGGAATCAGCATGGGTTTCAAAAAAGACGATCATGTGAAACCCAGCTCTCGCTATTTGTCCACGAGACTCAGAGGAACGATCTGTTTCTTGACTTCTGCAAGGCATTCAATACAGTTCCCCACAGTCGTTTAATGAACAAAGTAAGAGCATATGGACTATCGGACCAATTGTGTGATTGGATTGAAGAGTTCCTAGATAACAGAACGCAGCATGTCATTCTCAATGGAGAGAAGTCTTCCGAAGGGGTGTGTCATAGGACCATTGCTATTCACAATATACATGAATGACCTTGTGGATAACATCAGAAGTTCACTGAGGCTTTTTGCGGATGATGCTGTGGTATATCGAGAGGTTGTAACAATGGAAAATTGTACTGAAATGCAGGAGGATCTGCAGTGAATTGACGCAGGGTGCAGGGAACGGCAATTGAATCTCAATGTAGACAAGTGTAATGTGCTGCGAATACATAGAAAGAAAGATCCCTTATCATTTAGTTACAATGTAGCAGGTCAGCAACAGGAGCAGTTAATTCCATAAATTATCTGGGAGTAGGCATTAGGAGTGATTTAAAATGGAATGATCATACAAAGTTGATTGTCGGTAAAGCAGATGCCAGACTGAGATTCATTGGAAGAATCCTAAGGAAATGCAATCCAAAAACAAAGGAAGCAGGTTACAGTACACTTGTTCACCCACTGCTTGCGTACTGCTCACCAGTGTGGGATCCGTACCAGATACGGTTGACAGAAGAGATAGAGAAGATCCAACGGAGAGCAGTGCGCTTCGTTAGAGGATCATTTAGTAATTGCGAAAGTGTTACGGAGATGATAGATAAACTCCAGTGCAAGACTCTGCAGGAGAGATGCTCAGTAACTCGGTACAGGCTTTTGTTGAAGTTTCGAGAACATACCTTCAGTGAGGAATCAAGCAGTATATTGCTCCCTCCTACATATATCTCGTGAAGAGACCATGAGGATAAAATCAGAGAGATTAGAGCCCACACAGAGGCATACCGACAATCCTTCTTTCCACGAACAATACGAGACTGGAATGGAAGTAAGAACCGATAGAGGTACTCAAGGTACCCTCCGCCACACACCATCAGGTGGCTTGCGGAGTATGGATGTAGATGTAGATGTAGATCCCTTTAAAACACGTTTGGTTCCAGCAGGATGGGGCAACATTGCACACTGTAAACACTTCAATGACAGTTCTTAGACGTATATTTCCTGGCCGGATTATCTCACATTTTGGCAATGTTCCATGGCCTCCCAGGTCTGCCGACTTGTCAGTATGTGACTTTTTTCTGTGGGGTTACCTTAAGAACTGTATCTGTAAGCACAAACCACGAAATTTGGACAAGTGGAAGAATGCAATCATTCAAGAAATTGCTGTCATCCCTGCAGAGATTTTAGTGCGTGTGATGGAGGATTTTGAGAAGAGACTTGAGTCCTGCATTCGAAATGATGGACATCACCTTGATGACATTATTTTTCACAAATAACTTTATTAACTAAAATGGCAAATAATGAGCTTTGGTTTTGTGTAAATAAACATGCATTAATTTTAAAGTTGGCTGAGTGTTATTTCATTAAAAACCGTCCGTCTTCCATATGTCACCCTGTACGTTCAATGTTGAGGCAATTCTCCATGCTATACACATTTTCATACCACCACTCATCTCCTCCTGTGTTGTTGTGGCCTCTGCTTCCACTGATGTTGAATCAATTCGTTTCCTCCCTCTACCAGGTTTCACACCAAAGGAACCCATCTTTTCGAATTTCCAAATCATTTTCTCCAGTCCCACAGCAGTCATCAGATCACTGTCTTTTTACAAACCCTTCAGCATCCTGAACGTCGCAGACACGAAAGGAGGGAAAGCTGTGTATCTGCCATGTTTATACCAACTTCAATGAGTCGTGTGTATGACAGGTGTTTTCATTTAAGTATTCTGACACATAACAGCACCTTCTGTTGATCAATTTCCACTTTTTTTATTAGATGCTAACAAATATGAACCATTTAATCTGCAAAAGTGTTAGCTTGACATTAGTGTAAATTTTCACCACTTGCAGGCGACATTTATATGAACACTGGACACAGCACTGACTCTGCATTTCTGTCATCTTAAACATCTTAACACAACTTTTTATACCTTATACACTACAAATGTGGCACACACATGGGGCATCAACAATATAAGGTTGAGAGGTTAAAAAACACATGTATGAAATATTTCTAAACTGTGCAGTAATTATATATGAATAAATCTGTTTCATATCCAATTGAGAGAAAGAGGAGATAGTTGACAAGCTATCAGAAAACTCTTAAAAACAGTATAAGTAAATAAACTGTATATAATTCAGGTAACAACAGTAACTGAGATTTACTGTTGTAACAGAATAGTCAGTGCCCAGCAGAACCAGGGTAAAAATAGTGAAGTGTATATCTAGCACTAAATCATTTATATATGTATATTGCCTGTGCCAGTCCTTGTGTAGAGTTTTATTGTGACTTTATTTGTCTTTGTGTACCGAAAGTCTTGCTGTTCCTCATCTGACAAATATGGTTAGGCAAAGGAAATGAGCAAAACAGCAAGCTAGCCAAAGGTTTTAAGAAGCAGAAACTACCAATCTATTGCAAATGACTGATACTGATAGTAAAAACTGAAACTATAAGTGAACTAGGCGTTCCATCTTTTGCCACTGACATTACAACAGAAACCATGAGTAATCAAACTATGCATAAAAGGCAATTTGAACAAACAAAAACTGATAGTTTACTAAACATAGCAATGGGTTCACCAATTGCTGACCCCTTTGCAGAGTTGTTATGAAAATTACAAAAGTGTGATCAAGAGAGAGACAATAAATTCCAAGAGCATGACCAAGAGCAAGATAACAAAGTGTTGACCACTCTCAATGAAATTATAGGATACTAATGTGTACAAGCAGGGCAAGATACCAAGATTTTAAAAGAAATAAAAGATGAGTTCATAAAAGGAGCTACCAGAAATGGTACAGACCTTGTCCACACAAATAACTGCCCTGCAGACAGAGCGTTTATGAGCAAAAGAGGAGGTGTCACAATTGATGCAAAGATCTGACACTTTATCAGTCAAAGCCAACAAAAAGGTAGGGCACAAATATGAGGAAGAAAGTAAGAATTGTGATGAAACTTTTAACCAATGGTTGCAAGCCACGGATGGCAAAATCATTCATCATGGAGAGGAGAAGGTGAAGGATGTAATAAATAATTTAGTAGGGGATAATCCTGAAAAATGTATAGTAAATAGCAATTTAGCAAATGCTGCATTGGATGACACAGTGTTAAAACCAAACATAATACACTCCTGGAAATGGAAAAAAGAACACATTGACACCGGTGTGTCAGACCCACCATACTTGCTCCGGACACTGCAAGAGGGCTGTACAAGCAATGATCACACGCACGGCACAGCGGACACACCAGGAACCGCGGTGTTGGCCGTCGAATGGCGCTAGCTGCGCAGCATTTGTGCACCGCCGCCGTCAGTGTCAGCCAGTTTGCCGTGGCATACGGAGCTCCATCGCAGTCTTTAACACTGGTAGCATGCCGCGACAGCGTGGACGTGAACTGTATGTGCAGTTGACGGACTTTGAGCGAGGGCGTATAGTGGGCATGCGGGAGGCCGGGTGGACGTACCGCCGAATTGCTCAACATGTGGGGCGTGAGGTCTCCACAGTACATCGATGCTGTCGCCAGTGGTCGGCGGAAGGTGCACGTGCCCGTCGACCTGGGACCGGACCGCAGCGACGCACGGATGCACGCCAAGACCGTAGGATCCTACGCAGTGCCGTAGGGGACCACACCGCCACTTCCCAGCAAATTAGGGACACTGTTGCTCCTGGGGTATCGGTGAGGACCATTCGCAACCGTCTCCATGAAGCTGGGCTACGGTCCCGCACACCGTTAGGCCATTTTCCGCTCACGCCCCAACATCGTGCAGCCCGCCTCCAGTGGTGTTGCGACAGGCGTGAATGGAGGGACGAATGGAGACGTGTCGTCTTCAGCGATGAGAGTCGCTTCTGCCTTGGTGCCAATGATGGTCATATGCGTGTTTGGCGCCGTGCAGGTGAGCGCCACAATCAGGACTGCATACGACCGAGGCACACAGGGCCAACACCTGGCATCATGGTGTGGGGAGCGATCTCCTACACTGGCCGTACACCACTGGTGATCATCGAGGGGACACTGAATAGTGCACGGAACATCCAAACCATCATCGAACCCATCGTTCTACCATTCCTAGACCGGCAAGGGAACTTGCTGTTCCAACAGGACAATGCACGTCCGCATGTATCCCGTGCCACCCAACGTGCTCTAGAAGGTGTAAGTCAACTACCCTGGCCAGCAAGATCTCCAGATCTGTCCCCCATTGAGGATGTTTGGGACTGGATGAAGCGTCGTCTCACGCGGTCTGCACGTCCAGCACGAACGCTGGTCCAACTGAGGCGCCAGGTGGAAATGGCATGGCAAGCCATTCCACAGGACTACCTCCAGCATCTCTACGATTGTCTCCATGGGAGAATAGCAGCCTGCATTGCTGCGAAAGGTGGATATACACTGTACTAGTGCCAACATTGTGCATGCTCTGTTGCCTGTGTCTATGTGCCTGTGGTTCTGTCAGTGTGATCATATGATGTATCTGACCCCAGGAATGTGTCAATAAAGTTTCCCCTTCCTGGGACAATGAATTCACGGTGTTCTTATTTCAATTTCCAGGAGTGTACTATACTGTGGCAAAGCCATGTACTACAGTGTGTAAAACCAGGTACCTGTTCTGTTAACAGGAACAGACAGCATAATAATGTTCACACAGGCAATGCAGATAGGTATGGCAAAGCTAGTATGTTTCAGTGTGAGCACAGAGCCACACATGTTGGCAGTTATCCATGTGGTTTGTGACAACAGAACCCATGTAACATTCAGCAAGGGATTATGTCACAAAATGTGAGCAACTTAACTGGATGTGATCACAGTCTTTTGCAACAAAATTCTGTTGTGGGGGCTGTATCTCCAAAGTCACAATTGCCCATGGAAGAGAGTTTGATAAAGAAAACACAGTCCAAACCTGTTACTGGTGACAAAAAGTCAGTTCAACCAGTTGATTTCATATATAGTTTTGGAACTTGTTACCTGAAACATGGAGTGAGAGACAAAAGATTCATTTAGTATGATCTCACACTCCAGGTGAGCCAACCTTGTGAGTTATGCAAGTCTCCAAATAATAATTTTAATTAGCCAAGCAATGTCACAGTGTTGAGTCTTCATGCTCTGCAACAGAGTGGTAATAACAGTCAAACAGTGAGAATAGTCAAAGTGGCAGCAGGTACATCTGCATTGAAAAACTAAATTTGGCCACAATCCACTCTCCAATGTTGGCCGTGGAGGACAAAAACAGCAAACTTATTCACAATCTTAGTCATGCATCACAATTATTGAGACACAATGACAAATATTAATTGCAAGAGGAATGATTGGAACATAGGTCTTGTGCAAGTGCAGAGAAAGAGATAGAGTAGACTGTGGTGGGATGTAGTGTTAACATATACCTGTGAAAGTAGTAGTCATCACTGGAGCGTCCACAAACATGACGAGTGTGGAGTTTATCAAGAGGCTAACCCAAGTGCAAGGAATACTCACTTTGCCACCACAGAAGCACTGTCCCAACTGATTAAATATCAAAACAAGTCATAATCATTGTCAGAATGGACCCTTGAGCAACTTTCTTGTCATCTGGGGACTCTCGGTCACTTGTGTTTCAAGCTGTGAGCTTTTCAGGGACAGAGAGGGACGAATTGACCTCTCTCATGGAGAAGTCGTGATGATCAATAAAGGCAAACTAGTAGCTTTGGTATTAGTGAGGACCAATGAATCACATGGTAAATATTACCAGAATGTAAAAGTTTAATTGAGGGGAGCCTCAGGTATTGCACATTTGTGATACTATTGAAAAGGAACTTTACTACTCTGTTGACAGGGAAGGCACTGCACTCCATATTGAGGAAGCAATAGAATTAAAGACAAGGGAGTCAGAATACTTATCCACCAAGCACCAGGATAAGCTGAAACACTTATAATGTGTCTACGTTGAATTGTTTTCAGACAAGTCTGGAACAGTCAAGGGCTATGAGTACGACATTGAGGTAATTCATCATGAAACACACTGTCATGCCAATTATTCTGTACCTTGTAACTTAACATGACAAGGAATGTAAATTAATGTTTAAGAATATATAGGCTACCTAAGACCATGTGAAGCTGAAAATCTAAGACAAATTTTAACAACGGGGAGGGATGTGTTGAGTAATATGAGTTCCAAGTTATAAAATTTTTAATGGAGTTCAACCACCTTGACATAAAATAGGATGGTTACGCCATGATTAGCAGTGGTCCAGGAAGCATGGTGATGCAGGACAGATGAGCACCACAGTCTACAACTCCACAGTAGCTGAGTGAGAGAGAGCACACACAGCAGGAAAATAGAGAAGGACAGTGATTAAGCAAAATAACACACAGGCCCATTCACGCAGTGGAATGCTGCAAGAAGCAATAGCCACGGCTGGGGAAACCACTCATAGACCAATTTAACTTGCTTAGACCAATTTAACTTGCTGCTAAGAGGGAATTAAAGCAAGGGTAGCAGAATAATGAGACCACATGCAGTCATCACTAGTAAACCACACACACAGAACCATGGAGAATGATTCAGGTCAATGATAACAATGGAGTCCATGCTGATGACATTCCATTCCATGACCAAGTTGTTTTAGTAAGCATTGGCTCAGACCAACCAGCACAGTACTAGCCAGCAGTGCAATGCCGCTGTCATGCCAACCACTACGGATGGGAGAGCTGATGAACTCCCAGTAGCAGTGCAGTACCAGGTGCTGTATTCTCAGAGTGGCGGACTGATGACGATGACCAGGATGGCAGTACTGGGTTCAACGCCTGCCACCTACACCATATGGCAGATGGGGTGGTCCAGGGAAGAAGAGACACAGAAAGGGATCAAGTACACTCCCTCAGCTGGTAGCAGCCATCCATGATGTACCAGGCTGGGCTAAGCAAATGTATTGATGCAGGAGGAACAGCGTCTCCCTAGGATGCAGGCACAAGGACAGTGCAGCGTGACCAGGGCAGGAGGCAACTACAGTCAACAGGGCACCACCCTTCATAAATTTGTCACAATAAATGATTCACTGAATAATCATGTTTTCTTAGCGCCAAAGGCGCTTCCAGATGATTCTTGATGTCATGCAGAGGTGTCGTCCACTCAGCACCTTTGTAATATAGCTGCACACTGGTTTGTCAAATATATAGAGATTGAAAAATAAAATTGCAAGTCTCATATATCTGACAGACATGTGTGAAGCTGTATTATTATAATTGCAGCATGTTCTCAGTACAGCAATGCGACTAATACGTAACTACATTTCTGGGAGACCAGATAACTGGAAGATGACAGCTAGTTACTGTTGAAATTGGTCATGAAATAAACTATTTTACATCTAGCAATTTTGATTTTAATATTATAAATTACAACATTAGACCACCTCAACAACATGTGTTATTTAGATATTGTTGTATTAGGTTTATGTCATCAAATGTCAAGAAACAAACTGTATCAAAGTTATTTTTTTTTAAACATACTCTTAATAAATGTTAGTTGTTATTTCTTACTGTGTTACCACATATCTGTTATATTGCTGATGTGTCAAAGAAGTGTCAATGCAATTGACTACCTTTAAGGAACTACAACAGAGAAACATTTTTCCACTGTTGTGGATATTTGGGCAGAATAACAATAGCGTTCAGTTACTACATTCAGAAAAATGGGTACAAAAGAAAATAATACAGCCTGGCCTTAGAAGGAACCAGATGTTAGAGGAATGATGTAACAATATTCAGATCTGAAAATAAGATGCAAGACCAATAATTGTCAATGCAACAGCAAAATGGGTAAGCAGTTAAGAAGAAGTAATCTGAATGCTGCACATTCCTTTCAAAACTTTCATTACAGGTATGGTACCAAAAAGAATAAAGGAGATCACTGCTCAGAACACAGATACTGACCATAAGTATTTTTAGAAAAACACTGCAAAGCTAATAACTATATCCAGTTTACAATTGATTGAGGTGCAAGATGTTTCTGATATATTGAAAAAGTTGAGGATCACCTTGAATAGTAATATTTATGGACTGAATATAAGAATGTTAAAATGTTGGCCCATTCACCTAGCAGAATTAGTGATACACATAATGAATACACACACACTAGAAGCCCAGTTCTCAAGGCTGCTGAAGTACGTGAAAGCTACTTTAGTTTGAGATGTAGCTTGTTGGAATCCAATCCATCTGTTATGTTTCCTGGTCCCAGGAATATCATTTTTTTTTTTTCACTTTTCATTCTATATCGAATGTAGCTGCACACATAATAGGTTTCCAACTTCTCGCACTTTACCTCCTGATTCAAGGGATGGCGCTGCAAGCAATGCGGGATAGCAACTACATCTATGGAAGTAGAGGGCACCACTTCACTACGCGTCAGATCGCTGACGTATTCCAGCCAATCAGAAGCCGTCCTTTGCATATAAAAGTGGGAACCTCGCTAGTTCACGACAGTCAGTTTTAGCCCTGATGACGACCATGGAGGTAGTGGTCGAAAGCTTGGAGTTTTATCCTGATTTGACGCGGCATGTACACTGAGAGATTTTTACTCAAGAAATATGCCAAATTGTTATTTATGAAAAACCCCATCCAGACTTTTAATTCTGTTTTTATATTTATCTTCCTGATTATAATGATGCACTTAGTTTAACTAGAAGCCTAAGTAAATAAAAGATATAGGAAATTAAAGTTACAACAACATCATACAATCAAAAAACATTGTGGGGAAATAAACAGCACAGCAGGTGTTTTTACCAATTCAGTTATACCTAAAGGAACAAAAACAGAGACCATAATACTGAATGGCTCTTCTGGAGAACCTTCTTCATTGGAGTGGGGTACCTAAGTTGTGATGTGCCCCAAGGCTCAATTTTAGGTCCACTGCTATTTCTTATTTTCATTAATGACCTCCCTCTTTGTTCTGACACAAAGAGTAATTTTATACTTTTTGCAGATTATACATCAATTCTCACTGATGAACTGTCTGACAACAATCTTGAACAAACTACAAACAAAGTTGTCTCTGAAGTTTTAAACTGGTTTTCTGCAAATGGTCTCTCGCTCAATGCAGACAAAGCATATTATTTGAGCTTCCATGAACCACAAAGGAATCTTGAAGAAATTAACATAAAGTGTAGAGATCAACTAATACAAAAAATTGATTCAAAGTTCCTAGGTGCATATGTAGACAGCAAATGTAATTGGTTTACCCACATACTTCATCTCTATAAAACACAGCTCAGCTGTATATACACTATGAGTTATTGCTTCTGTGACTGAAGTGGATATCATTAAGGCTTCCTACATTGCTTACTTTCATTCAATAATAAGAAAGAAAGAAAAACCTATTAGAATAATGAGGGGTGTCCACCATTGGTACTCTTACAGAAACTTGTCTCAAAAGGCTGGGATCTTTACCACCTCCTCATAGTATAATTTTCCTTGTTGACCTTTCTCTGTAAAAACTTTTCTCTATAGAAAGGTAAGTAGTATGTTTAAATTTAGTGGCATGTATTTGCAGCTGTAGCGGTTATAAAGCTAAGTACTGACAAAGTTGTTTGTGCATTGTTATACAGTTATTGAATTTAATAGTTTTCAATGGTGTTTCATGCTGTTTGTGACAAAATAACTATTTAATAAACATTTGGAAATCGCTGTGTTTTTTAGAGTTTCCTGTGCATTGAAGTCATTTAGTAAATGACATGCTGTAGTTTTTAGCTGAAGTTTTCATTGGGGTATGCGGTGAAAAAGCCATTGGGTATTCTAGTGAGATCCTCTCCTGGGAATGCAGAATCTATAGTAGAAATAAGTTGATAGAGGAGCAGGAGCATAAGATCTGTGCCCTTCATGTGCAGTTACAATATGCAAAGGAGGAACTAGATAGTTTGAGGAGGGTGAAGGGTGCTGGGGAACAGGAACTGGCAGTTGGCAAGAAGGCAGCTAGGAGGAAGAGGTAATTAGACCGCTGTACTTTGCGTATATGGAATGGATGTGACCAACTGTCAGAGTTGAGTGGAGAGGAGCCTCTTGTAGCTGTAGGTGTAGGAAACATGCAGCAATCCTCAGCAGTTAGGAGGCCTAAGTCAGTTGTAAAGTCTAACAGCAAGAAGAAGGTTCTGCTGCTAGGTAGTTCACATGGTAGAGGTGTGGGCTAGAAGTTACAGGCAGTGTTGGGAAGTGAGTACCAAGTCACCAGCATTGTGAAGCCTAGTGCAGGGTTGATTCAGGTGACAGACAGCATATAGGAGTTATGTAGGAATGTTATGAAGGAAGATCAGGTAGTGATAATGGGTGGAGCAGGGAATAGTCTTGTTAGGGATGGGGAATATGATGTGGGTAGTGACCTGGTAAAGATAGCTACTCAAACTGGTGGCACTAATGTGCATTTCTTGCAACTGTTTCATTGTCATGACCAGCCTCATCTTAATATGTCTTTTAGGCATGTTAACTTCGGCTGGAAAAGGAACTGATGGCAGAGGGCATGACATTGCAGTGGTGTCAGTTGAGTCTATCAGTAGATTGGGCTTCACTAGGCATGGCCTGCACCTCAATTTGTATGGGAAGGGGAGGCTGGCAAAGCTTATAGGTGACAGTGTAGTGGGTAGTGGTGGGAACACTCATGGAAAAATTCCTGTAGTAGTTGGTGTTAGAGCTGCACCTTTTTTAGCTAGAAGTCCGCTGATAGGTATACCTGCTTAAAGGAAGTCCCTCTAACTGAGGAATCACCTTCAGAGGACGTCATGTTTCCAAGTAGAGAAGGAATTAGCACATTTCATCAAAATATTAGAGGTATTAGAGATGAAGTTAGTGAACTGCTTATAGATGTTGACTCTGAAATTATTGGTATGTCAGAGCACCACTTAAATAATTTGACAATTCAGAGGCTTCTCTTACCAGGATACAGGTTAGCAGGCTGTTTTTCAAGGCATTCCTTGTGGAGTGGAGGAGTGGCCATGTATGTAAAAAATAGTGTTCTGTTTGAGTTCATAGATATATCTTGGCACTGCACTGAACAGAAATAATCGTGTTACCATTATTGCTGTAAACAATTTCATGTTGGATGGTTTGTTTCAAAATATGGCACAAATCAGAAACATTCTGAAATGTACTTCTTCATATAGCTACCTGCTTTGAGAAATTTTAGCAATACATATTTTGTGGAGCATGCTTTATTTTAAACAGGTCTTGACAAGAATACAAATAAAGTAATGTGGTGCAGAAGATGGGCTTTATGCAGCATCGGATCACACACATACTGGTGAGCAGAGAAGCCAGACAACACATACATGTGTGTGCTGTTACGGCAGACTGCAAGGAACAGATACACTGCAGCAGCTGTTAAACAATTTTTACAAATTAATGCTCACTGATGTAGTATAGACCAATACTGCTCATTCAAGCCATTATAAATTTAACAGAAATGCTGCTACTTTTAAAAATGTACTTCTATCTCATATATTAAAGTAGTTGCTAATTGTACCTCTATTAGTTACTTAATATCTAGATGAACACTTCTGGTTTCATTTTGCAATGTGACAGTACTATGTATATTCTCTTACTATAGCCATAGAGTCTAAAAGCCAACCACAATTTCCACAGTTCCTCTTTCAAGTGTCTTGCATTGATAATTTAGTGTGCTCTTTTGATTAATGTGTGCTTGTGGAAAGTTTCTGATTTGAGTAATGGTTGGAGATTGTGTGCATGTATCTGCCAGTGCTGACAGGATTTCTGTATACTCTGTGGCTGAATGAGTCGTCAGGTTTTTGGTAACATTATTTATCAAACAAAGGTAGCATGTCATTCCTTTCAATTACCACCATGAATGATTGTAGTTCTTTTCAACCACATGACCAAATGACAAAGGTGTTATTTACCTACCAGAGCCAATTTCTGAGTCACAACATTTATTTAGACAACTAGACATTGTGGTCAAACATCTGGAAGTTTTACTGGAGACGATAATGGCGAAGAAAACCTAGGCTGGCGTATACTGGTTTTCTCTATTTGGATCAGGAAAACTGCATATAATATTAAACATGTTTCTATCATTACTAATTAAAGAAAACAATTTCTGGGAGGAGAATAAGAGGTCAGAGTTTGCTCAAGAAACTTGAGAGCTAGATAGTCACAATAATAAAACATTTTGAAAATAAAATAAACAGCACTGATGCAGGTAGCTACCGCAACCATGTGATTCAATCTGGATCAACCTAAGAAACAGTAGACAGACTAGGATTAGAACTCACTGAGAAGTAATACCATCTTGCATTAGCTTGAGTATTAGACATTAACTGACTAAAAGCTAAGATACTGACTATTTGTTATGACTTCCAAGTAATCTACTGTTCATAACTTTTTATTTACTTTATTTTTCCATCTGTAGACAATAAATATTGTGTAGATGTTGTCCATTTGTTTATGGGAAACCATTTCAAGGAAACTGAATGCACAAATACATAAACAAAAAAGTATGAACAAAATAATACAAGGTCATACAATACATAGTAACACAGAATAACACAAGATCATACAATACATAGCATTAGCATTCCAGCTAAAGTGGGTGAACATAACAGTCATTGCATGAGGTGCACCTATTTGTGGCCATGTGTGTGTCTTCCTTTCTTTCCTGAAGAAGACTCTGGCCAAAACCCAAGTGTGTACCAGTCTTCTCATTGCATCTGTCTGCAACCCAACATGTCATCTTTACAGTCAGTAGAAACCTATCCTTTTCATAACTGTTGATATCCCAATCTGGACTTTCCATTGTTTAAATACATAGTAATACAACTTTATACATATGTATGCTTATGGTATCATAACTGTATAGCCTGTTTTCCAAAGCACTTACTTTTTCTCTTATATCCACCACATTAATTAAGCAGAGATTTTACATTACACAACAGCTTTCTGTTAGATATGCACATATAATAAAATGTTTAGGGGCAAAAGACAGTATTTTCAATTTTGCCTTAATACAGATATTGTCAGAAAATGTTTATTGGCCAGCATGATCATTTACAAAGTAATGACATTGGTTGACTAGAATTTTTTAAAAAAAAATTCTGCTATAAATTCGTTTTCATATTTTAACTTTCTGATGTTGACTGGTAGTCTGCTGTAAAGTTTTGTACCCATTGCTCACATGTCTTCAAGTGTTTATTGAGTATGGAGTGCTGTGCTATTTTAGGTACTTTAGTTATGGAAGTCAGCATTTGCTTCAAAATCTGCAAGGTGGGCCCTGACATAAAAAATGCATCTGTCCATATATAATGAAGATTTTTTAGTATTTTAAGGTTTCTGAATATGGGTTTGCTGTGTGTCTGCAGCTGACTGTGTTATTATTTAGATACCCTCTTTCATAGTAAAAAATTGTTTTAGGTAGCAAGAGATGAAACTCCAAAGTATTATTCCACATAGTGCATCCTCTGAGGCAGGGCTTCCCAATCTTTTCAGCTGGTGGATCCCTTCTTCAGTTGAAAATCCATGGCAGACCCCTAATCTGTTCTCAATGACCCCACCCCCCTGAAGTATCAATAGTCTTTGGTTTAGAGATGAATGAAAACAACTTGAAAACTTGAAGGTCAAAAATCGACTTATGAAATAGGCAGTGCACTGACAAAGCAAGTTTAAATGATGCCTGGGGCCACATACGTGCCAGCGAGTGCTGTTATTGGTCGACAAAGCTCGCTCCGTGCATGCGTAAAAGGTTTCAATGCATCTAGTGCTGTGAGCCAGCGCACAAACGACCGCCGCATTGTTGCGAAACAGTCGATCAGAGAAGCTGCATTTTCCGGCACTAAACTGTGTATGCATTCTCACTTAGAAACTGCAAAGGCTGCTTGGGAATACAACCTGAAGTAAAAGTACACATTTTTTTCACACGAAAAAAAGTGATGAATTTGATTTTCACATTTTTATTCAATAATTTTACTCATTATTTTACACAATTTGGTGAAGGGTGGCTGCAGACCCCCTAGAAAGAGCCGGTGGACCCCTAAGGGGTCCGCAGACCATACGTTGGGAAGCCCTGCTCTGAGGTATAAACGTTTGTTATAATTCTAAGAACAAAAGAGGCTGAATTAAGTTTCTGTGCAAGTTTCATTATATGGACAATAAAATTTAAGCTCTCATCAACATGAATCCCCAGAAATTTTGTAGATGTCACTCTGTCTACAGTCACCCATCACCAGATTGAGATTTACATTTTGACTTATTTTTTGAAATTTCATGTAATGTGTGAGTGACTGCACAAACAGAAGATTTTTCAGAGAGTTTAAATTGTAGAAACCTTGCTGTAAAATCAACTGATGCAAGTATTCCTTAGGTTAAAAAAAATGTGGTTTACATAATAGTTACATGATTTCTCTCAGTTCCAATCTGTGGCAGTAAATGTTTCATCAAACTTCTATGATTATTTCTATTTATTGATGTTCCAGTACAGTTAACAAAAATGCTACTACATTGAAAAAGATGTACAAAACAACTACTATTTAATTCTACAAATTGCTTGATTACTGCATAAAGTAATTGACTTTCATCTAAAAACATTACTTATATTGCACTATACTGTTTACACTAAAAATAGGCACTCATTATGGATCTAACAGGTCTTTGTAGAAACAGTTGTTTTAGTGTGTTTAGAATTTTGCTTTATGTTTAGATAGGGTACTATCAACAACATTCAAGCCACAACACAGACCACCATTTTGAACAGTAATCCAAGAGGTACTGATAGCACATTTCGTTATTGTTGGTGTATAAATCAAAACTCAACTGGAACTGGTATTTGCTATTAGCAACAACTGCGACTAATGCATATTGATAAATGTATGTAAGATTCTACTATCCTGAGAGATACCAGATTCACAAATTATTATTACTGCTTTCTTTTGTTATCTGGGTGCTTCCTTTGCTTTATTTGAATTAGAAAAGAATTCCACACATCTATTTCATGAATTATTTTTAGTGTCATTTTTTTTATTTTGATGCTTCCTTTACTTTATTTGTATTGCCCAAGAAAAGAATTCCATATCTATCAATATTACTCTCCAATCCTAATACAGTGTTATCACAAAGACTTTTGTTGTGGATTTCTACCAAATTGATTCAATATTCTAAGCTTCTGACAATATCGTAAAGTGTGTTTGGCATATATGAAACTTTCAGTTGCCTGAAACTGATCTCATCAATGAATAAATGGATTATATTCATTAATTGTATCATTCATTCAGAAAGTTATTCAAGCAGAATGTTTAGTCAACTTGTCTTCAATGATTATTTCCAGTGATGTAGACCAACTCGAAGTATGTGTTAACAACAACTCAAAGTGTTAACAAGGAGAAGCTAAACGTTAATGTAGGAGGCAATCATGTAAATGATCAACATGTTATCATATTATTCACTAATTGTAAACTGCTTTGTCAGAAGTCATAGCAAGGAACTGCATATTTGGTCTGTGGAACTGGAAAATTTAAATATACTAAATTGTTGTTGGATATGGTATGGTAGCACTTTGAAAATGGAAAACCACAAATACGGAAGATCCAGGTCTGAAGTGGAAGCTGGCAGCTGCCAAAAAGGTTGAGATAAATGAACATTGCAAGAATAATCATAAAATACTCTACAGGATGAACCTAAATGTTGCCATAGCAGTTAATTGGTAAAGAAAATTTCCTTTTGTAAACACAGTAAATGTGAAAGAGCTAAACTGTAGTATTGATACAGATGCTCCAGTTGGGCAGAAGTCAGATACAAAATGGATAAACAGTACTTTTGCAGCATGCTTAGTCAACTTGTTGTCAATGATTATTTGCAGTGATGTGAGCAGTGAAATTTAATGAGAGAATTTAATTGAAACCAAAACATGGTATGCCACATGTATATGAAAAATGAACTTCTCATGAAAAACTCTTTAGGGACACTTGAGATACTTAGATTGACATGCAAGTACTTTACTCCCTACTAGTATTTGTGGTTAACAGAACTCTGCAACTCACAACCACAATACTAGAAATACAGTCCATGTATTCCAATATATAGTTCACCATACAGTGTTATACTCTGGTGCACAAGTATACAGCAGGTTAGCAGCTAGCGTAAGACAAGAAATTGATAATTCCTAGATATTAAAAAACAACATAAAGAATATCTCAATTAACCTTTCCTTATATAATTTACCAAAATATTTGGGCTCAGGGATGTAAGTTATACATAACTCTAATATTTATATTAAATAGATATGTGGTTATTTGAGTATTAGATGAAAACAGCAGCTGAAAATAGTAGATGAAGAGCAGTAATCTTTTTCAGTACCTAGTTTTACAAACAGTAGCCTCTGTTTTGCTGTAAATAAAAAATTTGCTTAATTATATATATCTCGAAACTACAGCTTTTTGCTGTTTTTCAACATAGCCACCAATTTAAGCGTCTGACACACTGTTTCACTATTTTACAAATTTCTTCTCATAGACTTCTGCTGCCTGTTATGTCATCAATCTTTTGCAGCACTTTGAAGTTTGTTGTTGTCATCAAAGTGCTGCCACTTCTTTGCATGAGTGAAGAGATGAAAATCACTTGGCACTGTATTAGTGGTAGCAGTGCTACTGTGAGTGGATGCTGTACTCTATACACCACTCACTTTGCCCTGAGTGCTTCTCAACTCAGGTACCACATCTTGTGCTAATTGGTTATGTGATTCTAATTGGGAGGACAAGATAAAAGAAGAGAAATAAAAGATAGGGAAAGAGATCAAGCCTTGCTAGATCAATTTGGGGAGCAGCAAAGAGCCAGAAAAAAGGAAAGGGAAGAAAAGCAAAAGCTCTGGTGTGACAACCTCACATCGCAGTTGAATACCATATGAGAGAAAAGGGATCGAACCTTTTTTTGTAAGAATGGAGGATAGTGTGAAGAGCATCACTATCAAAGTAATTCTGGTATAGGAAGTGTGTAAGGGCTTACCTGAATCAGTTGACAAACTTATGGAGGGACTGCAGAAATGGCAAACCTCCACTGATAATCTGAATAAGCAGGTAGACAAAGTGACCAATAGTCTGGATCAACTGCAGATAAAACAAGCAGTGCAGATCCAAGAGCACATTAAGGAACATGACAAAAAATTAGACAACACTGTAGAACAACGGTTGCAACAGAAGGGAGCAGAGATAAAGGAACATGTAAATACAGCGATAAAATCAGCAACTTCAAGGACAACCACTGTCAGCTTTTGGAAGTGGAGAGCCTGCCAATGAATTAAAGTCTGAACTGCAAAATATCATATGAACTTTAAATGAAGATTTGCCACAAAGGAGAAATGAAATCTTGTCACAAATAGCTTGTATTGAGTGAGGGCAATCTGAGAGCACACTGCAGCGTACGAGATATGGTAATGAATAAAGGTATCCACTAGCCCCTGTTCCAGTAAATCATGAATATGACACACCAAGTCCTATAAGAGGACCTTTTGTACCTGCAGAATAAGAAGCCACACAGGCCTACTCAAGTATAAATATCGAAGAGAGTTTAATAAAGATGAACTTTTGTCATGAGAAAATAATCATGCACCCTGTGATTTTTATAAAGAGTTTTAAGATTTTTCTGCCCAAAGTTTGATCAGAAAGAGAAAACTACAGTTTCTTGCAATGCACGTAGTAGTTGATGCTGCATTATGGGCAATGGAGACTGCTGATGCCTGTGATATGCTCCAGTAGTTTGAAAGAGCATTTTTGTCAAAATTTTGGAGTTGTTGCACTCAGGAAAGACTTAGAATAGAAGTATACAATCCTTAACAATATAACATGAAAAAGGGTAGTATGAGAAATGTTATAGAGAAGTATATTAATAAAATGAGGTACTGGGATGAGACGACATCTACAACAGATGTACTACATATTTTGAAAATGAGATTGTCCAGGTTGGTACGCAAACAGTTCATGAACACACCTGACACAGGCCTACAACAATTTCTTGCTACTCTGGAGTAAATTGATATGATCCATGAGGATACTAAAAGAGACAATGGGAATGGTGGTAGTTATTCTCCATAAAAAAATTACAACAAAGGTAATGAAAATGGTCATGGCAATGGTAACCACAAAAGAAATGGTTATTGCAACAATAATAGTTATGATTATGGATCAGGCAGCAATGATCATATCACAGGACATTACAACAATTTCAAAGTAACAGTTCACCAAATGCAAATAGTAAGTGCCAAAGTGACGCGATAAACAGCCAGATTCAGGGGTACCAATAATTCTAGGCTGGGAAGTTTAACTATGACCAGTGGCAAAACAAATCTGCTGCATCTCTGAATAATCAATGGAGGGTGAATGCAAACTGAAACAAGGATGATCAGATATATATATCTTGGCAAAACAGTCTGGAGAGACATTCTCCTAATGAACAAAGAGTACAAATAATTGAAATGCATAATGAGAGCCCACCTAGCCCATCAAGCTTGGTAAACTAGATTTGACCATACCACACCTTCCAGTGGTGGTGTAAATGAACACGATATGACCAATTGTGTCAGGAGCCAGCAAAATGTAAAAACATGGCAAAACAGGTCGAACAAGCTGCTATTCATGCCAGAATTGGAAACAAAGATTTGTGTAAAGAACCCACTTGATCCATACCTGCACTTCCTGTATACAGATGCAAAGTTGTCAGTTCTTTTGGTTCAAAAGCACAAATTGTGAAGTACCAGGCTCAGGTGGATTGACAATAGAAAATGATGTATTTTGGTGCGTGTTCCTTATAATTAAAAATTTGACTGTCACCTTCGTGCTGGGATGGGACTTCCTCTGGGAGAGGCAAGCAAGAATTGATCTCTCTATGGATAAGTGCAATCTTGGCAATACAGGCCATCAGGCTGAATTAGTTAGTAAAAACATATGAGGTACATGGCAAATTTTGCTGCTGTATCTGTGTGAGATATCTTAACACAGGTCTATGGTGCATGAATAAAGAAATACCAGCACTGGTATTGGTGGATAGTGACAGTAATAGTATTACTAAACAGATCTGCAATAAAGTGGTGAAATGAGAGTGATCAAGTGTGGGCCAGCAGAAACAGCTGGCAGATTTGTTAGTCAAATTTCAAACTGTGTTCACAGAGAAACCTGGAACCATTAATGGTTGTACTTGCCATATCAAGGCATAAGCCCACCAAACTTATTGCAAAGTCACATATTCAGTGCCCTGGACAATGAAGGAAGAAGTTACCATGAAATATGTAAAATGTTGGAATGGAACATTATAAAGTGTCAGACTCACCTTATAATAGTCCACTGCTTGCAGTAGGTAAAGCAGATTGCAGCATACATCAGTCTTTGATTCAGCACAGGATATAAACAAAATAATAATAACAGTCCATGTCAGGTCAGAACATTTGGAAGAACAAACCCAAAAGTTTTATAATGTTAAATACCAGATGAGTATTGCCTGAGATATTCTTATTGGCAAATCACATTAAGAAAAGAATCTGAGAAGTACAAGTCCTTCCTGTTTGCTGGAAGAAGTTACCAATTTAAAGTATTACCTTTTGGGATGAATATAGGTGCTGGCATCTTTATAAATGCGCTTGACACCTTGCTAGGCTATGATCTATTAAGTAGAGTGACTGTGTGTTGATGATATGGTCACAGCTACTAACACTTGGGTGGATCATAAGGTTATAGTAACTGAAGTACTGACAAGGTTTGCAGATGCAGGGGTAACAGCGAACCTTACAAAATCAAAGTTTGGGAGAGCACAAATCAAGTTTCTTGGTCACTTTATGTTTGGGGAAGGAATAATTCCAGATCCAAAGAAGTTAAAGGCAATTAGAGCCTAGGACAAAAATGCAGTTGAAGGCATACCTAGGATTAGCATCATTTTTCAGGCAATTCGTGCCTGATCAACTTCTGAACAAAGCTGCACTGGAGAATTTGTTGAAAAAAAAATACACCTTTGATATGGACCTCCACATGCCTACAGGCATTTGAAGAAATCTGTGATGCCTTGCTTAATTCAGAAGCCCTGCACCATCCTGATATGATGCAAGACTTCTGTATTGTGTTCGATGTGTCATTGTTTGGTCTGAGGGTGTGTCTCTCTCAATTGCGCCAAAGAGCAGGGAAAACAGACATTAGGATTATATGATTTTCTAGCAGAGCGCTTTCTCAGTGTGAGCGGGCATATTTAATTCTTGGGTTAGAAGCATTAGCAATGGTTTTGGCCTAATGGAAAAATGTGCAAGATGACAACTGATGTGTTTGTGTACCACCAACTCATTCTGATGTGGTACACACATAATACCTGGGGTCGTTTTGAAATTCAAAAGTGCACTAGGAAAATTTCCAATTACTGTTATTACCCTAACCTCAAAAGGAGAGTGTGCAATTTGGTAAGGAAGTATGTTATATGTTGGAAGGCCAAACACACAAATAAATCCATGGAAACTGGACTCCATCCTATAATTCCAGTAAAACCGTTAGAATTAATATCGGCAGATGTCTGTGAGCCACTTCTGATCACTTGCAAACTACCACTTCCACATCAATATCAGGAGAATAATGACTGATTTTGTACCAACTGTCGATAAACGAAAGGCCATGTTGTCTGACAACACATCATACTTCGTCAGCACAAAAGCAATTTCTACAGGGACAAGAGATAACCCAGGTATTAATCTCTTCAAGGAGTTTAATAGATCTATCGGAACATATGATCACAGACAATATACAAAATGGGTTAAGTATGTTCAGACATTTGAAGAAGTATTTAATAGTTTACAACACAATTCAGAGGGCTATACCCCATGAAAGATTGTGTTTCCAAGTACAGAAGATGACTGGAGCAATCCAATTCCAAAGTTACCTTGACTGGAACCAGATATAAATATGTTCAGGACTCATCAAAAGTCTTCCAGCATAAAGTGCTAAAATAAGAAATGGCAATTACTTTATGGTGGGCCTTACCAGGTAATAAGGGTAACCCAGGGGTGAAGCCACAGACTAGCTTGTTCCATGGCAATGGACATGAGAAAATTATATTCTTCAAGGGATTTGAAAAAGTAAAGTCAATAATGTTGTTTATTTTTTATATATAGATGTAGGATTTTGATATTTTCTTTTAGTTCTCATGGTTCATCGTTTTTGGTACTTATTATCCTAGTTAGTCCATAGAAGTACCTAATAATCATTAATCATTTGTAACAGTAAGAATGTTATGTATTGTTTATAATGTGAATAACAGTGTAATGCATGGCTATTAATTGGAAGGACTTGTGAAAAAGCTACACATTATAGTGGACTTAAATGCTACATAATAATGTACTTGAGATTAAGTCTCATTTAACCATTAGGAAAATTCTGATACAGATTCTAAGAAATGAGTTCTAGCTAAGTTTATTTGACATCTGTAGTAATAATAAATTAAAATTTGTTTCATCAACCCTAGTAAATGTAACAGAAATTAATATTTGTCCATTATAAGCATGACTTATTACAAGCAAATAGCTTTGTAGCTTGCAAAGCAGTTTTTATAACTTGACCCAAGTTAGGCCAATGTAAACATGAAAGCAGGAGCCAGTATTTGTGGTATTTATAAAAAATGGACCACACACTGGTGACCTGAGTAATTTAATAAACAAATGCAAAATACATTACATGGAACACATGCTACAGAGACTAGTCTTCGTGAAATCAGGCCAGAGTCTTGAATAAGTAATTCCAAGTCACCAGGAGTGAAGTGTACAAGTAAAGGGGCTAACAAGCCAAACTTGTAACACACCATAATGTTCACAGTTGAAACAAAAGCACAATTTAACTAAAAATGTAAAGATAAATGTGATACTATGTTAAAAATCACTGTTTTGAACCATAAATCCTGAGTGGAATTCAATGGGGCATATGTCACGGCCTGTGTCTAACAAACCAGTGAACTGAGGTATGCTAAACAGCAATAGTAACACAGCTGTGTGAAAACTTTGGTTATTTCCTGTAGAGCAACACATCAATGGACAGAAATCAGCTGTTCTTTTGCGACTTTCAGGTCAGCATGTTCCAGTGAGCAAACACACTGACAATATGGATTCTGGACACTTTGTTGTGCAGCGGATCATGGTGCATGCATAACAGATGTGACCATGGGAAAGTGTCGGATATATCGTGAGGCAAATAGAGTTTTTTGTTTGGCTTTCATAAATTATACCATTTACAGGCAATTGCTGAAATATGTGAACATTGTGCAGAAACATTACATGAAAGTGGAATGAACTGGTAAGATTAGCAAAAGACAACTACTGACAAAATACTAAGCTGAAACAACACAAACGCTGAACTCACTCACAGTGTACTAATGTGATTATGTGTCATGTGCCTTACAGCTATAAACCGTCTGCAATTTAGTAGAGTGTTGATACTGCCAACATTATTTGCATGCACTGAACACAGGGTGAGGTGAAGGACAAGCTGACTTCTGAATTCCTGTCCAATCACATCGCCAGCCCGGATACAAGCATACCTGGTCAACGCTTCATGGTATGAAACTTCACCCACCAACCTCACCACTGTGACTGCACATACCATCAAAGGCTTTTGATCACTGTTATGGGAGCAGAGGCATTGCAGCATGTTCTTACATTGCAAGCATTGTAGCAGCATAACCATTAATACAAATGTCAAACTATTTCAATGTCTTAAAAGTTTTGTGATGTTCAAAAGACAAAACGACAATTGTCCAAATCGATATTCTCTGTATATGTGTTTTTCTGTGTATTATGTAAAGAATATGATTGATGTTACTTATTTCCAATTTGTAATATATCAATGTAGTATGTCAAGCAACCACTGATGTTAATGTATGTCGTACACAATATGAGAGATACCTAAAGGGTTACACAAAACAGCTATCTACTATGAAAAATCAAGTTATGTTGTTGTACAATATTTATAAAAATCTGAAAATCAACCATGCTAAACTAGCCTATATTAGACCTAGGAATGAGTACAAAAAAGCAATTGTGGAAGCCAAACAAGCACACAATCTCAGAAGTATTGAGAAATCCACCAATAAGTGCAAAGCAGCATGGACTCTAATAAATAGTGTCGCCAAAGATAAAAGAAGTGACAAAATTAGTATCTCTCCCCAGGAATTTAATGACTTTTTTATTAAATCAGTTGAGGAAGTAGGAAGTGCTATAATTAAACCTGAAATCAGCTCATCACAGTTACTGTCAAAAAATATTTCTAGGTCATCAACAAACACAAGTACCTTCAATTTTTCTGAGGTCTCACCTGGTTTTGTGTTAAGAATAGTGAAGCAGTTAAAATCATCAGACAGTGTAGACGTATATGACCTGTCTTGTAACATGCTTAAGAAAGTAATAGATTGTATAGTGTACCCCCTAACATATTGTATAAACAAGTGTATACTGGAGGGTTTTTTCCCTGATGAGCTTAAACTGTCTAGGGTAGTTCCAGTACATAAAAAAGGAGATAAAAATTCTGTCTCAAGTTACAGGCCAATATCCATAGTCCCAGTTTTCTCAAAAGTTCTAGAATGCATAATTTACCAACAATTATCTGTTTACTTTGATAACATAGGATTAATAAGTGGATCACAGTATGGCTTTAGGAAAAACCTGTCAACCATTGATGCCATAGACAATGTTGTTAAATATATCCATCAAGTATTTGAAGATAAATGCTTTGCCCAAGTGACTTTTTGTAACCTAAGCAAAGCCTTTGACTGTGTAGAACATACACTACTACTTGAAAAAATGGACTTTTACGGTGTTAAAGGTAACAGCCTTAAGCTATTAAGATCATATTTACAAAACTGTAAGCAAGCCGTCTGTGTTGGGAAAGAAACGTCCAGTATAGAACAAGTTGAGGTAGGTGTTCTGCAGGGATCCGTGCTGCGCCCTTTCCTTTTCCTAATAATGATAAATGACCTGCCATCATTTATCAAATCCAGAACAGTACTCTATGCTGATGATACAACATTTCTGAACAGCAGTAATGATCTTAATAGCCTTAAAACATGTGTTACAGAGACAATTGAGCAAACTTCACTCTGGTTTAAAGCAAATGGGTTCTTGCTTAATGAAAGCAAAACCCAGCAGATGGTATTTAGTTTAAAAGACAAGTTTCCATCAGATGATCCTAGTTGTGTTAAATTTTTGGGGGTATATTTGGATGATAAACTTTCTTGGAATCCACATATTAAGTATATTAGCGGTAAATTGTCTAGGGTAATCTATTTGTTAAGGCGATTAATGCACTGTGTACCTAAAAATTATGTTAGAGTGTCTTACTACTCATTTTTCCAAAGCATCATATCCTATGGCATTATTTTATGGGGAAACTCCACTTGTGTGCACGATATACTATTGCTGCAAAAGAAAGCTATTAGGATAATTACAGGTTCACCATACAAGGCTCATTGTAAACCTTTGTTTACTCAACAAAAAATCATGACAGTAATAAACCTATATATTTATTATGTTTTAATCTACACAAAAAAGAACTTATGTAAAGTAAAACGCAGGGCAAATATACATTGTTACAGCACTAGGACAACAGCTCTATCTATACGCCCTACCACAGACTGTCAAAATCAGTTAACAGTCATGAACTTATGGGCCACAAATTATTTAACAAACTTCCACAAGGTATACAAAATTTACCAGAGCAACAATACAAACAAACACTTTATGACTGGTTAGTTGGAAACCCATTCTACAATGTAAAGGATTTCATGACCTGTGATATTAAACTGTAAAGTTCTTAACAATTCTGTCCTTCTATAGCATGTACTGTACTGTATTGTATTATATGTATGACTTTGTCTATTGCTGTAATGGCTTAAAGACAATAAAATTATTATTATTATTTCTTTCCTTTCTCAGACCTTAGGTCTGGTTCGAAATGAAAGAGACATGGACCTTGATCAAGTGTGACTTCCTTTTAACTGTACAGTATATGTTACATTGCGTTTAGGAACTTTCGGGTAATTGAACATGTATCAATAATTACGGATTTCTGTAGTTGTATATATATGTTTGGATGTAGCTGTATTGCGTTGATGTACTGGTGGATATTGTGTGGTATGACTCCTGTAGTTGATAGTATAATTGGTATAATGTCAACTTTACCCTGATGCCACATGTCCTTGACCTCCTCAGTCAGTTGGATGTATTTTTCAATTTTTTCTCCTGTTTTCTTTTGTATATTTGTTGTATTGGGTATGGATATTTCGATTAGTTGTGTTAATTTCTTATTTTTATTGGTGAGTATGATGTCAGGTTTGTCATGTTGCGTTGTTTTATCTGTTATAATGGTTCTGTTCCAGTATAATTTGTATTCATCATTCTCCTGTACATTTTGTGGTGCATACTTGTATGTAGGAACGTGTTGTTTTATAAGTTTATGTTGTAAGGCAAGCTGTTGATGAATTATTTTTGCAACGTTGTCATGTCTTCTGGGGTATTCTGTATTTGCTAGTATTGTACATCCGCTTGTGATGTGATCTACTGTTTCTATTTGTTGTTTGCAAAGTCTGCATTTATCTGTTGTGGTATTGGGATCTTTAATAATATGCTTGCTGTAATATCGTGTTTATTGTTTGATCCTGTACCCAATCATGAATCCTTCCGTCTCACTGTATATATTGCCTTTTCTTAGCCATGTGTTGGATGCTTCTTGATCGATGTGTGGCTGTGTTAGATGATACGGGTGCTTGCCATGTAGTGTTTTCTTTTTCCAATTTACTTTCTTCATATCTGTTGATGTTATGTGATCTAAAGGGTTGTAGAAGTGGTTATGAAATTGCAGTGGTGTAGCCGACGTATTTATATGAGTGATTGCTTTGTGTATTGTGCTGATTTCTGCTCGTTCTATAAAGAATTTTCTTAAATTGTCTACCTGTCCATAATGTAGGTTTTTTATGTCGATAAATCCCCTTCCTCCTTCCTTTCTGCTTAATGTGAATCTTTCTGTTGCTGAATGTATGTGATGTATTTTATATTTGTGGCATTGTGATCGTGTAAGTGTATTGAGTGCTTCTAGGTCTGTGTTACTCCATTTCACTACTCCAAATGAGTAGGTCAATATTGGCATAGCATAAGTATTTATAGCTTTTGTCTTGTTTCTTGCTGTCAATTCTGTTTTCAGTATTTTTGTTAGTCTTTGTCTATATTTTTCTTTTAGTTCTTCTTTAATATTTGTATTATCTATTCCTATTTTTTGTCTGTATCCTAGATATTTATAGGCATCTGTTTTTTCCATCGCTTCTATGCAGTCACTGTGGTTATCCAATATGTAATCTTCTTGTTTAGTGTATTTTTCTTACAGTTGTCTGTTCCAAAAGCCATATTTATATCATTGCTGAATACTTCTGTTATCTTTAGTAATTGGTTGAGTTGTTGATTTGTTGCTGTGAGTAGTTTTAGATCATCCATGTATAGCAAATGTGTGATTTTGTGTGGGTATGTTCCAGTAATATTGTATCCATAATTTGTATTATTTAGCATGTTGGATAGTGGGTTCAGAGCAAGGCAGAACCAGAAAGGACTTAATGAATCTCCTTGGTATATTCCACGCTTAATCTGTATTGGCTGTGATGTGATATTATTTGAATTTGTTTGGATATTAAGTGTGGTTTTCCAATTTTTCATTACTATGTTTAGGAACTGTATCAATTTAGGATCTACTTTGTATATTTCCAATATTTGTAGTAACCATGAGTGGGGTACACTATCAAAAGCTTTTTGGTAATCAATGTATGCGTAGTGTAGCGACCTTTGTTTAGTTTTAGCTTGATATGTCACCTCTGCATCTATTATCAGTTGCTCTTAACATCCTCATGCTCCTTTGCAACAGCCTTTTTGTTCTTCATTTATAATTTTGTTCTGTGTTGTATGTGTCATTAATTTCTGTGTAATTACTGAAGTTAATATTTTGTATATTGTTGGTAGGCATGTTATGGGGCGATATTTAGCTGGGTTTGGAGTGTCTGCTTGATCTTTAGGTTTCAGATAAGTTATTCCATGCGTAAGTGTATCAGGAAATGTGTATGGGTCTGCAATGTAACTGTTAAATAATTTAGTTAGATGTGAATGTGTTGAGGTGAACTTCTTTAGCCAGAAATTTGCTATTTTATCTTTTCCAGGGGCGTTCCAATTGTGAGTAGAATTAATAGCTTGGGTGACTTCATGTTGCAAAATTATCACTTCAGGCATTTGTGGTATCATCTTGTATGTGTCTGTTTCTGCTTGTATCCACCGTGCATGCCTGTTATGTTGTATCGGGTTTGACCATATGTTGCTCCAGAAGTGTTCCATGTCTGTTATGTTTGGTGGATTGTCTATTTTAATGTGTGTAATATCTATTGTCTGGTAAAATTTCTTTTGGTTTGCGTTGAATGTTTGGTTTTGTTTCCTTCTATTTTCACTTTTTTTGTATCTCCTAAGTCGTTTGGCCAATGCTTGTAATTTATGCTTCTTCTCATCTAATTGCTCTATCGCTTCTTGTTGTGAGATTTTACCTAACGTTTTTTGTTTTTTTTTCTGACATTTCATTTCTTATAAATTGTGTTAGCTGTCCGATGTCCTTTCTCAGTTTTTCTATTCTGATCTGTAGCCTGTGTTGCCATGCTGGTTTTGTGGGTTTCTTCTGTGTGTTGGTTGGTTCTGATCTCTGCCTAGTGTGTATATTTAGTGTAGTGAGTGCTCCTATATAAACCAGTAGTTGTAACTCTTCCATAGTTGTATATTCATTTATTTTGTTGTGTATGATTGTGTTGATAGTTTTTATTATTGTTTCGACTTGTGGATTACTTGGCAGTCTATGCAAGAATGGTCTAATGTCTGTATTTGTGTCTTTGTATTCTATATATGTCAGCTGAAATTTTTCTTCTATATCTAACATGTGTGTCACTTCGTGTTCTATTTGTGCTTGTTCGGGTGGCTGTCGCAAGATTTCGTTTTCCTCTGATTGTTTAATTGATGCGTGTTGTTCTTTGTTTGTTTGCTCTGGGATGTTTGAGTCCATTACTCTATTTTCTTCTTCTTCTGTTTGCACATTATTTTGTTCCAGTATTTGTTGTACTTGTTGTTTGATGTTTTCTAGTTCTGACTGGGGTATCCTGTTATTTTTGATTATTACACAGATCTGATCAGCTAGTCGTTCTGTTAAAAATTTTAATTCTGGGTATCTGGTAATAAATGTTGTGTATACTTGTGATCTGTATCCAGTTGTGTTGGTTCCTAGGTTTGTTGCTTGGTAATAACAGAACATGAGGCGTCGATTAACTTCATCTGACCATCTCATCCTCTGCCTTTGTTTTCCTTCTAGGGTGGTTGTAGGAAGCATATCCTGCAAAACACCTCTATTTGGATTTAAATCATTTTCCAGTTGGCTAGCAGTGTCGTTACCATTGTGGGCGGGCATTATTATTATTATTATTATTATTATTATTATTATTATTATTAATGAAAACATCAATAATTGACTATTAATGTATTGGAACATCAACTTCATAAAATTAAAAATAAGTGAAAAACAGACACTAGCAGTCTAAAGGCTCCCAGCCAGGTTTTTGACAGCTGGGGTTTTCTCTCAGGCCATGCCATATATGGAAGCTTAATAACTTTCATCTCCAGAAAATGTAACCTGCACCAGACTGCAACTTAATGGACTATTATACTGTATAACATAACTACTAATACAATTTCATAGTATGATCTTACAAACAATTACCAGTGCCTGACACTATGAAATGACAGCTCCAATCAATGTCAGAAATTGTTAGCTGAACTTTTCAGCGGGGCAATTGTGCTGTCCCCAATAATATGATAAATATTGAATGAAATAGAGTGTTAAGTATAGTGCTAAAAAAGGCAGTGTGACAGTGACAAGAGTATTACAGAAAATCAAAAATAATGTCAGAGATTATTACAAATGTCTTTTATGTGATAAATTTTGTTCATCAAGAGAGAGAGGATTTCTGTACTAATGTATCTGAATGAACAATGGAATTACCATTTTGTTGAAGCTGTATGTATCGTGCAGGTATGTTCAAATATACAACACCTGTTAATTTCACGTTGTCATGGTTTCCTTTACCTTCAATTCTCTCCTGTGATATGGAATTGAATAACAAGAATTTTTCTAGCTTTGCAAAGTTCTGACGTTAAAGCATTGTTGGTTAGCAACCATCAACCACTACAGCAGAAAACCTTAATATCAAATATTACAGGCTTCACCTGGTAAATAAAGATACACTATTTATGGTATTTAAGAGTGAAAGCTATACCGATCATTTTTTGACAGACAAGAGTATTAACTGAAATAGTTCCTTTGATGAGAATACATAATGTTCCGATCTGATTGGTCTTGCTATGAAATAAATTTGTAAAATAATCTGTGAATGAACCTATATGATAAACGAATGGATTAATGATCCATTTGAAAGCATAAAGTAATATTTTCAGTCAAAGGTCAGCATATGTTCACTATAACTTTCTTTACTTACATAGGTGTGTTGTAATGGTGGCTTCTCCCATAGTGTGAAAGATTATGCTGGGTGAAGCATACTGCTTACTACATGCTGCATTTAATAGCACTGAGCACATGACTTGCAAATAGTGTCACACATATTAACAACTTTAAATTATCTTTGGCTTTGTAATGAATGATTATTATTCTTGGCTGTTGCTAACTGCCCATTGGTATTAATACTTTCACATGTAACTTGAAACAACTAATATTAACATGCTGAGCAGTGGCTGTATGCATGAAATCAAATAACTTTGCAGAATTGGCCATTTGTTACCATCAATAAGGAGAAGAAGGAAGTGGCAAGTACTACAATTTGTCACCATAATTGTTCCTGGTACATGTGAGGCATGATGGCCATGGCAGCTTTGATGCATCAGAATGGGGAAGGGTGAAAAGAGTAAGCTGCCTGCCATTTACCACTGTAGCAGTGTTCTTATGAACAGACAGTAGACAGGCATTGAGCTAAGATGGTTCTCATGCCAGTGTCAACTCGCGTTTTCTAGCAGCATGCCAGATTTTATTAAGGATGACCACATGAGCACGTTTTGGAACTTTCCAGGTGTTAACATCATTGTGTCACACATTGTGGCCTTCGTGCAAGAAAGTTTGCTGTGTGATCAGTTCTTTCAAGCTGGGCTCCTAAAGTTACTGGCAAGTGCAGATACGATCTTCTGGGACCAGACAAGTACGTTTTAGATGGTTAAATTGTGTGTGGTGCAACACAGCCTCCATTAGTATTTATGATTTAATAATTATGTTCTGAAGATCTGTTCTCTTTCAAATTTCGTGGTTCATAAAATGATGTTGCAGTGATCTCCCCACTTATGCTTCATTTTAATAGGCTGTCTGAGAGGGTAAAATAAATTTGTGCGTTTATTCCACTCTCTTCTGGTGTGATGATGAGAGCTGCCTTTTGCTTGGTGCAGTAACGCAAGGTACAACAACCCACTGTTGTTTATATGATGAAGCAGGTTCATGTGAAATGGGTGTTGGTATTTACTTCACTTATTAAAGAACTTTATTCTTATTAAGCTATTTGTTTTATTACTACTATAACTCCAGTTTTCTCATTATTTAATTGTTAATTTTAGAGTATTATACTGATTAAGTTTGTGTCCTCTAGTTCAAGTGCCACTGCACTTGCATTTATTTAAATTATTTGGGTTCACAATCAAGTTTAAGCACCTTTTTAATTTCTTCTCAAATGTTAAGCTTTCAGTTCTTGTTTAAGTGCATGAGCATTCATTAAACCTCAACACCTTGCTGTCAAATTTTGGTGCATGTCCATTTGTATCATCTGAACTGTTGGTAATTAACATGAGGTGCATATTTTTGCTCACTGTTCCAAACATGCTTGCGCTATTAGAAATTACTGGATATTCATTGCAATCAATTTAAATTTGATTGTTTTTAGAGAATAGAGATTCTTATGGTTAATGGCAGTATCTAAAGTGTAAATTAGATCAGTTGTTATCACATGCATATTAATGTTATTTTGTGTCTGTGTTTTAAGAGTTAGGTGATTTCTGAGTTCCTTGACAAGCTTAACATGTAAAACATCCAAGTATCTGGTGGTTTCAGAATTAAATCTTATTCTGTTTAACTTCAGTTGACATTTTTCTTTGTACTCCTAACTTCTAAATACGTATTGTCAAGGAAGTTTTTCATTGCAATCATGTATGTTTCAAATTTATTTGCCATGAATGGTGTTGAAATCCTGTTTGCCAAGTCCTTCCATCCACAAGGCAACCAGGCAGCTGGCCATGTTTTAAAATGGTAGGCAGAGCTTGAATGCATTTGGAGGGTCAGGCTAGCTAATTAGTCTTTATTGAGCCTTATTTATAATATGCAAATTAATTTATTTATTTTTTCTTTTGTCAGGATAAAAATAATTTGTTTTTCCAGAGTGTACTTGTTTGATGTATTTGCTGGTGCGCTGGTGTGAAGAAGCCTAGGGTACTGGTGGCCTGGTGAGGGTTGATGCCTAAAGAAAGAACAATTACAATAGGAACTCCAGATATGTGGACAGTCATATGACAGGAAGCTCTACTATTGGCTGTGCTGTGTGGCAGAGCATCTGGTGCAGGTAACTGAGGTGCAAATTGGTCAGGTGAGTGCAGTAGTTGAGCACTGCGCCACTTCTCTCTCAGGCATAGAAAAGAATATTGCCTTTTTAGAAGGTAATTACCACTCTCACACACAGGCATATAGCATGCAGGTGCATATCATGCATTGGTTCCATGGTTGAGGATCTGAGTCTCATAGTTACAGATCCTCAATAGAAGTTACCTGGAGACGAGTTGCAGGCCAAGGCAATGAAATTGAAAATGAAACTGAAGCATTAGAATGGAGCAAGAGCCCAGGGCATGGTGACAAGGAAAGCTCTTTGTTATTAGAGGCCAATGGCAGTTCTCCTAGTCAGGATAATTGGAGTAGTGTAGGCAGTACGATGTGACATTTTGCTAAATCCACAATTCCTCTTCTGTGTGTACTCCATGGCATCAAATGTGTTTACATTCATACCATGCAACAGGTAATAAAATTCTTATGGTTTTCAGTAACCTTGGAGAGGCAGGTAAATTTTCCAACTTTCTTAGCCCATATCATAGCTTCTTACCCAAGAAAGTGAGTGTAAGCTTGGTGGAACAAGGTTCCCTGCAGGAACTGTGTGAGAGTGTTCTGAGAGAGAGATAGTCAGCAAGGATTAAAAAATGATTTAATTAGTTAGTATTTCTATCAGGTTCAACATGCAGGGAAGTCCCTGATTGAGTATATACAGAGATAAATATGTGCAGCTTCCAGAATGCGAGATCATAGTTACTATTTTACAGGGGATGTAACCTGAAACTGCTCACAAGTTTTGTTTTCTGAGGGATTAGTTACGTTCAGCAAACTAGACCATTTAGCCAGCAACACTGAAGGGGCTAAACAGGCCTACGTCAAGTGAGGGAGTGAGATGGCACCTGTTCAGTTGGGGGGGTTTCATCACTCATGAGGCATCCATTAAAAAATTTCAGAGCTAGTTGCAGTCATTGTGGTGGCCCCATACACTCTGATCACCAGTGCTGTTTAGAAATGACATTGTTGAACAACTGATGTCTGAAGGGCTGCAGTCGTTTTCCAGAGTGTGTCTTATTGACCTCAATATTTTGCCATTGAAGTGTGAGTGGTATCACAGGTATCGGTCTATTTGTAAATTCTCTGATTTGAGCCCTGTTACTCAGATTTGTAGTATCATTAATGGTCAACCCTTCATTGTGTATTAATTGTAGGATTGGTGATTTATGGCAAAGGGGCTGAGTTTAACCTGTTGTTGGAATATGATTTTGTTGGTTGGTCTTGGAATATTCACATGGGTTGTTTTATTTTGATTTCTGTCCACTGTAAAGATTTAGATGATGCTGTCATTGTAGGTTATTGTATATTATTAGGGCAGTAACTGAATCTGGGGGGAGGGGGGGGGGCGGTTGATGTGGCACACCTTTAACCAGTGAAGCACAAGAGCTGATTTGAGTACTGCGGTACTGCAGGAATTTCCTGAGGTGCTCACCAATAAGTTGGGTGTAACTGATAAGATAGAGTGCCACATTTGGCTTTTGGATCAGGTACCAGTCCAGCAGTCACCCTCTTCCTGATTTGCATAATTGTTTTACCAGGTTTGTTGGAGAGCAGTATTTCACTGTAGTCGATCTCAACTGGGTTTATTACCAAATTCTATTAGCAGAGGACTCCAAGGCCATCACAGGTTTTGTCAGTAAAAAGCCTGCTAAATGGTACCACTATGTTGATGACACATTTGTAGTGTGGACTCATGGTGAAGAAGAGTTGGATGTCTTCTTGGTGCACCTGAACAGTATTAACCCGAAGATACAGTTTATGATGGAGAAAGAGAGCAACGGTCAACTCAATTTCCTGGATGTATCAGTAATTAAATGGGTGAATGGGATGCTGAGCCACAAGGTATATAGAAAAAACACTCACACGGATCAATACCTCCACAAAGAATGTAACCATCATCCAAGACAAAAAAGAGGTGTCATGGAAACCTTGGTGGACAGAGCCAACAAAATCTGCGAGCCTGCTCCCTTCAAAATGAACTAAATCACTTATGGTTAGCCTTCATGAAAAACGGATATACCAGCAAGGAAATTGATCGAGCCCTCCATCAAAGAAGAAAAGAAGCCAGAAGTCCAGAGCAACAACGGTCACCTACTGGAAAAGTTTTCCTACTGTTCATTAATAAAGTCACAGACCGTATCGGGAAAGTTCTGGCCAAGTATGGGATCAAAACAATCTTCAGGCCCACCAAGAAGATTAAGTAATATTTAAGAACTGCAAAAGATGCCCGCCTGACACCCCCTAGCAACACCTGGGGTATACAATATTGCATGCAGTTGTGGACAAGTATATATTGGAACAACGAAAAGAAGTGTAAACACCCACTTAGCCGAACATAAAAAAAACTGCCGCTTAGGACACATCAAAAAATCGGCCGTAGCTGAGCATGTTTTTCGAAATGGGAATCACAAAATTAAATTTAATGAGACAAGTGTTCTAGCACGAACATCACATTATCATGCACGCATGTATAGAGAAGCAATAGAGATTCACAAACACCATAACAATTTTAATAGAAAAGAGGAAGTTTTAAAGTTAGACAAAATATGGATGTTGACGTTGCGCCAGCAGAATGACAATCGATTACTCTTAATCGAGAATGATGACGCCTTCCAAAGATAGGCATACCGTCGGCATCACGTGACGAAAGGTGGTGCCCTCTGTGCTCTCTATAAATGCTAGAGTACCTGGAGCCTCAGTGGCAGTAGCCAGACGACCTCAGAAGATGTCTCCCGCAGCTGGAGACGAAACGTCAGCCGGAAGTTTCAACTGAAGACAGCACCGGCCATGAAAGCCTACATTGTGTGATCCCATGGACTGTTGTTTATATATTATATGGGTCCATTATCTCACACTCAAAGAGAGCACAAGTACTTCTTTGTAGTAGTTGGCGAGATCCCTCATTTTACCTGGTTAGTGCCCAGTGGAAACAGTCGAAACCAGCATCCAACATCTTAGAAGAATTTTTTCTTTGTTTGGTTCACTCAAGGTTATGGTGAGTGATAATGCTCCAGCCTTTGAGTCTGGGCTCTATTGCAAGTCTTGTTTCCAGCATGGTGTAACACATGCTACCACCACACCATATTATTGTCAGCTGTCCTTCACAGAGCAGGTCAACCAGAAACTAAATGCTGCATTAATTATATTCCATGCTGATGACCACACCCCATGGGATTGTTTATTGCCTTGGCTAAACTTAGCCTTCAGCACCACGAATCATGAGGCTCATTGTCTAATATTTGGTCCACTAAGGATTCGTTGCTTGATAAGATTACTCCAGAAAATATTAAGGACAAAAATATTGAGGACAATTGACATAGTGCATAATTAACATTGAAAAGGTAGACCAGAGAGAAGCGGCATGGTTCACCTGTGGCAGGCACCTGGGGAATTTTACAGTGAAGGATCTAGTGTTTGTAGAGGATTTTGGTGGACGTGATTATTCTAGTAAGATGTCAGGCAAGATGGCACCATGTTTCATGGGGTCATATCAGCTTCTTGAAATGCCAACACCCATCACACTCCAGGTCAGGAATGAATCAACAAGATGCAAGCACCACAGCACCTGAGCCAGATTAAGGGCCATGGTCTTATCTATTCTGTTTTAAACTCTACAATGGGGGTTTCAGTTTATGGGAGGGGTAAGCTGAGCTGTGTCACAAATCGACTGGTCACATCCTGCTCTCAACAGTATTCATCTATGGCCATAGTGCATGACTGGTGGCCAGATAGGCCACAGCGTTAAGTGGGTTTGTTCTCTCAAAGTTCAGTCATGGTATGGCAAAGTTGGGGCCACAAATTCACTTGATGTTGGTTAGAGCGGCTTCCTATTCTGGTTCCATAGTTTGTTGCCACAGTTCATTTTGATGTGACCCGTGCATACTGACTATGACAACTTGGATGGCTCAGAGTCACAATGGCTGCAAGGAATAAGCTGCCTGCAGTTTACTGCTGTAGCAGTGTTCTTGTTGATACCTAGCGGACAAACATATGGTGAAGGTGGCTCTGACTCTGATGTCAACTTGCATTTTCTAGCAGCTTATTGGATTTTACTAGGTGAGCATGTTTTGGAACTTTCCCAGTGATTAACATCACTGTGTCACACATTGCGGCCTTAGTGCTAGGAAGCCACTGTGCAATCAGTTCTTTCAATGTCCTTGGTGGTTTTAATCAATGGTGCTGTGTATTCTGTTCCTTTTGTTACTGGCTGGCATAGATATAATCTTCTGTCATCAGATAAGTATGTTTTAAGTAGTTATATTGTTTTTCACGTAACTCATCCTCCATTAGTATTCCTGATTTAGTATAATCTCTTTTAAGAACTGTTCTCTTTTAAATTTTGTGTTTCATAAAATGATTTCACTATACTCTCCTAGCTTGTGCTTTATTTGAATGTGCTGTATGATCAGAGCAATTTGTAATATAAATTTGTGAATTTTTCTGCTCTCCTCTAGTGTACTGACAAGAGTTACTTTTTGCTGGGTGCAGTAATTAGGGATGCATTCAGCTCCAACTATTGTTTATACAGTGAAGCAGGTTCATGTGCAATGGGTGTTAGCATTTCCTCACTTATTAAAGAACTTGATTTTTATTAAGCTATTAATTTTTATGCTGCTCAAACTCATTTTCTCATTATTTAATTGTTAATTTCAGAGTATTACAGTAATTAAGTTTGTGTCCTCTTGAGTTCAAGTGCCACTGCACTTGTATTTATTTAAATCATTTGGATTCAAAATCATTAACTTTTTAATTTCTTGTCAAGTGTTAAGCTTTCAGTTCTTGTTTAAGCATAGTTGCTTTCATTGAATCTCAGATTCCTCGCTGTCAAATTTTGGTGCATGTTCATTTTTATCATCTGATTTGTTGGTAATTACCTTACCTATTATGAATACACATGCACAATTAGAAACTACTGGGGATTGCTTGCATTCAGTTTACATTTTACTGTTTCTTAGAGACAAGAGATTCTTGTGGTTAATGGCAGTGTCTAAAGTGTAAATTTGACCAGTTGTTATCACATGCACTTTAATGTTATTTTTTGTTTGTGTCTTTTTGAGGCTATGTCTCACTTCCTTGTCCAGTCAAACATGTAAAGCATCCAAATTAGCTGGTGGTGTTGGAATTGAATGTTATTCTGTTCAGCTTCATTTAAAATTTTCATTGTATTGTTACGTTATACACTGGAACTTGGTTCTTGTAATAAAGTGTGTTTAAAATGTATTTGTGTCATTAATGGTGTTCAAACCCTGTTTGCCCAGTCCTTCCATCCACAAGGCAACCAAGCAGCTGGCTCACTTCAAGTTTCATCAAAGTTTCACATTAGCCATCTCAAGTAATCATCATTCCACACGACATAAATTTAGTCTGCAAAACTCCCTCAGCATCCCACCATAGCCATAACCTTCATTGATGACAAAGTTTGGCTGGCATTCTTTGGCTCATGTTGAGAACTGGTATGGCCGCAAGCCATACTGTTGTTTCTTATGTATGCCTTTCATATTTTGTCACCAGTCACAATTCTCTTCAGTAAACCATATCTTTCTACATCATAACATGATCATATGTTTAAGGCAGAGCCCATTTGTTAGCTTTTGTGACCTCTTTGAGCAATTTTGAATCCCACTAAATGTAGAATGTTCAGTAGCCTAAGTATTGCTGAGGATCTTGTACAAAAGTGTACAATAAATTTGTGGGAATTGTTCAGAAAATTTGGAGATGGCGAATGTTCTTCTTTCATGAACTTCCTCGTCAATTTTCTTGGTAAATCATTGCTCACAACAGTAGGCATACCACTCCTCTCTTCAGCACAAATATTTGTTCAACCACTTTTAAAAAATTGGATCCATTGGTGCACAATGCTTGCACTCATAAAGTTTTGACTGTTTATAGTGTGCAGCTGGTGATGAATGTCAGGTGGCTCAAACAATCTGCAGCAAAAAAAAAAAAAAAAAAAAAAAAAAAAAAAAAAAAAAAAAAAAAAAAAAAAATCATATTATTGCCCGCACTTCACAGAATTTTCATTACAATGCTCATGTTTTGAGGTTATAACAAATGACTACATGAAAGAATGAGGTTCACACTTTCACAGCTCAACTCTTACTGAATCAGAAAATGTGCAAATATGGCAATGGCAGTGCTGCATGCACAAATACTAGCACCACACTAGAATGGCCATTGCTTTATGAATAGCCCTAGTATATAACTATTGTATGCTGCAAATACAAACTGTGGAAACTTAAATAGTTAAGAAGGTTACTTGGAGGAGCAGAAGTGGTATGTCCAGAAATTATTTTTAAGTGAATAGTAACAGTCATGTGCTACATAAGCAATATTTTTAAATACAGGAAAGTCACATTTTTATCCTATTTCCACAGTATCAAGCGGTATGTAAATTGATTGTGTATGGTAATTGAGGTATTTTCCTCAGATGGCAGCTTCATGGCCACGCAGTCAAGGCAGACCAGTTGCTGTACCTGCAGGCTTCCATCAATGGCATCATAGTACAGTTCAGAGTACGCTTCTTGTAAATAAATATACTGGCTGCTGTACAAATGCCTATATGACAACATGTTTAAAAGGTAGCCTGTGGAAGGCTCCACAGAAATTTGTGTCACCAGCATCACCCCTGGTAGCACTTGATGACTAGCAGTTGATGACTATTTTCCATGGACTGGTCATATACTGTCAGAGGACAGATGAATAAATCTTCTGACAGGTATGTACTTAAGACACTGTTTGGGAGCTAACAAACCAGTTCCATTGCAGAGCCAGTTGCAGATCATCACTGCTCCAGAACATCCACAAGCATCTAAGTCATCACCCACTGAAAAACATTGCTCTCCTTGCTGACCATTATGTCAAGGGACTTAGTCTGTACTCCAGTCAACAAGTAGTAATGTGTTTCCAGAAGGAAGCTCTCACTCACCTCAGTAAACACTGCCTTGTTTGACATTGTGTCTAATTCAGCCAGCGAGCAGCCCAGCAGTCACCACCTGCAGCCATCACTCACCACTGACCACTCACTGAACTCAGCTACCCAAGAACAGGAACTTCCTACCTGGATTTGGAATTACTGAGAAAATTCCAGTTGGTTAGATTCAGTGATTGCCTTGCCAATGAACTTCACCAACCAGTGCTGATCAATAATTCTGTTGGAACTCAGTCAAACAAGTGAACTGTATTATGTCACTGAGTAACTAAAAGATATATGTTCACACCTCTGTTGTATTATGATTAAAAGAACATGCAATAACTGACTTAAATAAAGTTATCCTAAAATTAGTTAAGTGATCCTAAAATTAGTTAAAATTAGTTAAATTGTAAGTTATGAAGTTGGCAATCAATTATGCCAAATACTATTGTTTCTTAACTAAGTAATGTAATACAAATATTGAAATTTAGAGATCAATTACTGTGTGGTTATTGTTGTATAATGAAATTTGCTGTAAGAGGTGTAGCTTGGACAAAGTGACAAACCTGTTGAAAGAAATGGACAGCAAGTATGTTATCTGTTTTTTGGGCCAAGTAACATAATTCTCGTCAAAAAACTCATTCATGCATTCACTGATTTGTTCATTCAGCACCTTATGCAGATCCCATCAAGAATTGGAACAGTCAGGAATGTCTAATTAGACAGTGAATACATATACATAAGACAAGAATACCATGGAAACTTAATCTGTATACTGTATTAACTACAATAGTTCATGATTATGTCAGCTAAATTTAACCAAATAAAGTAGAAAGAAAGCTGTCACTTTTAAAAAAAATTACTACCTCCTTAACTGTCATAGATAGCTTTTGTTTATCTGCCTTTCAAAGGCTAATATTTACTTGATAACTGTAGTATTTTTCAAAGAACATTTTTACCTACAAAGAACATGTTTACCTACATCTGTAAATGGTGTGTCCTATTTTTACTGGAATACTCTCTTTCAAATTCTGAAGGTGGCACGGGTAAAATATAGGGAGCGAAAGGTTATTTACAATTTGTACAGAAACCAGATGGCAGTTATAAGAGTCGAGGGGCATGAAAGGGAAGCAGCGGTTGGGAAGGGAGTGAGACAGGGTTGTAGCCTGTCCCCAATGTTATTCAATCTGTATATTGAGCAAGCAGTAAAGGAAACAAAAGAAAAATTTGGAGTAGGTATTAAAATCCATGGAGAAGAAATAAAAACTTTGAGGTTCGCCGATGACATTGTAATTCTGTCAGAGACAGCAAAGGACTTGGAAGAGCAGTTGAATGGAATGGACAGTGTCTTGAAAGGAGGATATAAGATGAACATCAACAAAAGCAAAACGAGGATAATGGAATGTGGTCAAATTAAGTCGGGTGATGCTGAGGGAATTAGATTAGGAAATGAGGCACTTAAAGTAGTAAAGGAGTTTTGCTATTTGGGGAGCAAAATAACTGATAATGGTCAAAGTAGAGAGGATATAAAATGTAGACTGGCAATGGCAAGGAAAGCGTTTCTGAAGAAGAGAAATTTGTTAACAATGAATACAGATTTAAGTGTCAGGAACTTGTTTCTGAAAGTATTTGTATGGAGTGTAGCCATATATGGAAGTGAAACATGGGCGATAAATAGTTTGGACAAGAAGAGAATAGAAGCTTTCGAAATGTGGTGCTACAGAAGATTGCTGAAGATTAGATGGGTAGATCACATAACTAATGAGGAGGTATTGAATAGAATTGGGGAGAAGAGGAGTTTGTGGCACAACTTGACTAGAAGAAGGGATCGGTTAGTAGGACATGTTTTGAGGTATCAAGGGATCACCAATTTAGTATTAGAGGGCAGCGTGGAGGGTAAAAATCGTAGAGGGAGACCAAGAGATGAATACACTAAGCAGATTCAGAAGGATGTAGGCTGCAGTACATACTGGGAGATGAAGAACCTTGCACAGGATAGAGTAGCATGGAGAGCTGCATCAAACCAGTCTCTGGACTGAAGACCACAACAACAACATCTGTTCTTATTTCAGTTAACTCATCATTAACGCCACTAAATTTGCTATTGTTATCTGCCTTAATTTCCTCTAGTTTTGCCAAAATTATCTGCAAAATATCAGTTTTTACAGTTTCTTAGCTGACTACGCTTTCACTCAGCTCAAATAATGTCCTTACTGGGTCCCACAGCTTTCACTTCTACATCATACCTGCCCTCATCTCTATTCATTTGTTAACAAGCACACAAGTCCACTAACAAATTAATTTCACAAATAGTTTGTACTTATGTTTTCTTTTGTTGTCCCTCATAATAGTTGTGAAGTCATCTTTCATTTGATCCAGTCTGCCATTGTTGGTAGTACATCATCACTGTTGATACTACTTTGTTGGGTAGCTTTTGTTCTTCTTTCTTTGAGTGATCAGAAATCCATTCATACATAAACTACAAATCACACATTCCACTCTCCCTTCATCTCCAACAGACAAAACTTCATTATCAGTCAATTGATCCTGGATGATGCCACCACTTGAAATATACCCCTCCCTACCATTATTTGTTGGCTGCCACTGACTTCATAATTAACTCTTTTAATAAGTTTTGAGAGGAGTAAGATTTACATAAACTTTTTAATTACCTTCTTTTCTTGTTGTTGGCTCCAGTTCTTCATGTCTAGGGGCTGATTCTTGAAGCTGTAATTTTTGACATTGTAGGTTCTCATTGTTCCAATTGACGTAAATAATGTTGAAGTATTGCCTGAGCAGTAATTTCTGTTTCTGTAATTTTTATTCTCTCACATTTTTCTGTATCATACTCGCTTTTCAGCTTCTACTTCAACAAAACTGGAAATTATATTCTTATTGCCAAAAATAAAAACACATCAGATCACAACAGAGGCATGCCCACTACGAATCCATTCTGTGGTGCTAACAGTATTCCAAAGAGTTTACAAATTTTCTAAACAAATGAATCTCCACCATCATTATTTTATAATTGAATTCAGAAGTAAACATAACAAGTATCATCAGTTCGTGCTATTAATAATAGGAATTTTAAATGTGACAAATATTTCATAATTTGAAATATTTCTTTAAAAAAAAAAAAAAAAAAAAAAAAAAATAGCAATTTTAACAGTACATGCAGAGCACGTACATACTGATTGTAACAACAAAAATAGAGTAATTTCTTTTTATGGTTCAAAAATGGCTCTGGGCGCTATGGGACTTAACATCTGAGGTCATCAGTCCCCTAGACTTAGGACTACTTTAACCTACCTAACCTAAGGACATCACACATATAGACGCCCAAGGCAGGATTCGAACCTGCGACCAAAGCATTTATTTTTATGGATTATAGCCTGAAATATAACACATTGTCTACAAAATCATATGAAGTTCTTTTAGAAAAACAGCTGAGATAATATTTAACTGTTTAAAAAGTTGTAATTATGTTTTATATCAACTACTTCTGTTAAGGAAAAGTAATGCCAGAGAAGGGTGTCTCTTTACACCCTGAAGGAGATAACATTGTCTCAGAATTATTGAGATTTCTGAGAGAGCCAGTCACACCAAAATTATTCCACCTAGTATGCAACAAATATGAGACAGGTGAAATATTCTCAGACTTCAAGAAGAATGTAATAATTATGATTCCAAAGAAGGCAGGTGCTGGCATGTATGAACATTACTGAACAATCAGTTTAATACACCATTTTTGCTAAATACTGACACCAATTGTTTACATAAGAATGAAAAAACTGGGAAAAAATAGGGAAATTAAGTTTGAGCTTGTGAAACCGCAGAGACATGTGAGGAAATACTGAATGAGAGGGTATGTTAAAGAAAGGCATATCAACATTTACAGCACTTGAAAATTTATAAAAAGCTTTTGAAAATGAACTAAAGGTGAAAACATGCAGCAAATGAAACAGCAGAAAGAGAACTAGCAGCAAATGAAGCACCAGAGAGAGAAACCAGAAGTTTGGCAACCATCATGGATTGTGTAAACATTGGTGATGTGGAGCTCAACTTGTATTTTTCTCAAGTGACATTCTGAAAGCCATGGATCAAAGGGACACCTATATGTAATACTTCCTGATTTCCAAAAGAATATTTGACTCAATTCTGAATGAACATTTATTAATAAAAGTACAATTACATGAAATATCAAATGAAGTCTGTGACTGTCGTGAGGATTTCTATATAAGGTGGGCACAATATGTTATCTTGGATAGAGAGTCATCAACAGATATAGAAGTAATGTCAGAGGTGCTTCAGGGAACCTTTATGGAATCCTTCTGTGATCAAAATTACCTGTTTGCTGTTTCATATTTCCACTTATTGGTATTGCAGTCATAGTATACTACTCTCTGGGTTTTGTGAAGTGCACAGTTTTACTTTACTCAAATTTAAAAAACCACTTTGAAACCGTATCAGGACCTGATTGAATATTTGTGCAGCTTTTTCAGGTAGTACTTCATTATAGATAAGTGCATCAGCCTTAAAAATTCTGACGTTGTGATTAATATTGTTTGACAGATCATTAATATACAACATGAACAACAACTGAACAAATAGTGTCTTGAAAAGTAAACAAGGGTACTGGCATGAGCCATTAAAACTAGAGAAAGAGTTTTGCTATTTGGGGAGCAAAATACGTGATGATTGCAGAATCAGAGAGGATTTAAAATGTAGACTTGCAATAGCAAGAAAAAAATTCTGAAAAAGATAATTTTTTAAACCTTGATTAAGCACTTCTTTTCTGAAAGTATTTGTCTGGAGTACAGCTTTGCTAAAAAATAAGGGGAACTAGTAAGCAGAAGAGTGGATGAAAATGTGCAAAATGTATCTTTCTTTTCTACATTAAAATGTAGATGGACTGTGTAATAAGATAAATGTTTTTGAGCACTGTCATACAGATATGGTGCCCCACAAACTCATTGTCAGTGAAAATGAAAAATCTGTAATAACATACACTTGTTTAAAATCCAGAATTACTCCTTATCTGGTTTTTACTCTCATACTGACCATAAAGGCAGAGGAGAGGCAATATACCTTAGAACAAATAACTTAATAGAATCTTCTGAAAATATACCTTGGGAAATAAAATATTTTTCTGATTTGCACTGTGAAGTTATTGCTATTAAGAAAAAATTCTCATCTGTTGTGTGCCTTATCTTAGCATTGTGTAGATCACCAAATGTAAATTTTGAATTATTTCTGAATTCCCTTGATTTGCTTTAAAGACAATCTATTCTTATGGTGCAAAAGATCTGTTAGGAGATGTACCAGTTAGAATCACTCCAACTGGTATAAGCTCCATAGATCATGTTAATACCAACATGTGAAAATATTACTACAGCTGTTGTAAATGGTCACATCTCTCATCACCTAGACCAACTATTAATGCCAAATTGAGGTCCTTGTATAAAACCAAATAAAATTTGTGAATACAAAAGAACTCTCTTTGTTATCAACATTGCCAAACTAAGAGAGAGCCTTAGTCAGAAATCTTGGCATTGAGTATTATGAGCCTATGGAGTAAATAATAAATGGGATGCCTTCCTAAATACATTAACTTTTCATCTAAATAAGACTGTTCCTATCAGAAAGATAAATATAAATAAGAATAACATGCTACAGTTAAGACCTGTAGAATTTGATAAGTTTACTACAGAACCGATAGAAAAATTGGAAGAAATATGTGACACAAAGAGACAAAAAACAAGGAGCACATTGATAAATACAGACAATGTAAATTCCAGTCTTGCATGCAAGTCAAAAGATTGAAGGCTGAAAAGATTAAATTAAAAATAGTGAACTCAAATTATATCCTGGACCTGCTGGTCCATAGTAAATGAAATAGAAACAATAAAACAAAACTGAAACATAAAATCAACAAACAGATATCTAATAACAATATTTTCACCAGTCCTCAGAGATAAGGAACATTTTTAATGACTACTTTATAGCTATTGTAGAAACTGACTTTTATACTACAGATAAAGTACATGTTTGAAATCACACTGAGGTCAACTCTGAACCTGATCAACTTCCTGAAGTAGAGCTCAAGGATATTTTGCAGCTCATCAGATATAAAAACAAATATGTGTTGAAATTTCTCCATTTTTACTTAAACAATGCCAATACAATCTAGTATATCCTTTGATGCATCTAATAGTGCCTTAAAAGAAGGAATGTTCCCTGATACACTTTAAATTAGTCATTGTTAATCTTTTCTGCAAAAAAGGTTATAAAGAACTAGTATAAAGTTACAGACCATTCCACTTAACTTCCGTCTTTATTAAGTTAATGTAAAAAATAATTCTGAAATATAGACTAGAGCATCATAATATGCAAAGACTCCTGGGAGATTTTCAGCACTGTTTTATGAGTGATCACAGCACCATGACAGCAGCTCTACAATTTATGCTGAAAGTTCTTGATAACATCAATAAACGCTTGTAAATAGCTGGAGGTTTCCTAAAGCTATCAAACAGTTTTGATAAAGCTGATCATAAGGTACTCCTGTCAAATTTGGCCAGAGATAGCATCAGTGGGAAACGTTAGCATCTTATTACATCCTATTTAAAAATGGAGAAACATTAAAAAGTTACATTTCAACGGTTAGGATTATTAAATTCAATGTGCATCTGGGATCGATAATTGTTATCTTCCTTTTTATATGCAATGTCAATGTCTTCAAAAGTACACTTGGTAGCTTCATTACAATGTATGCAAATGACACTTCAGACCTTTGTTTGGGGAATAATATGTTTAATCTCGGTATAGGGGTAAAATTTTTTATAGATATGGCAAAGTCTAGGTTTGAAAAATGACAATCTAAAAGCCAACTTACAAAATACAAATACAATTTCCTTCAATTTGATAATTTTCAAAAATGTTATGATTCTCAAGACATATTAACAGGGAAAATCTGTAGTGGGTGCAAATTCTTAGGTATATGCATAAATGGACACAAAAAACTGACAATGTGTGTGTAAGACTTACATCTAGCTTACATGTTTTATGAAGAATAGCTCGATATGTGAACATCCAAACAATGAGAATTATGTATTTCAATTTAATACACCCCTTTCTTGCATTGGGCCTATGGTGTTGTATTATGGGATGGGGCTTTCAAAACTCCTGTAGACAGAATATTTAAATTGCAGAAAACAGCTTTGAGAATATTAGGCAAAAAAAAATGCTAGAACATCATGCAAGAGGTTGTGTATAGGTTTTAAAATTATGACTATCTATTTTACGTGTACATTTGAATAAATAGCACTAGCTATAGAAGACATGAAATATACATGCTGTAATGCAGATATTCATGAGCGTAACACTAGCCAAGCACAAAATTATCTTATGGTAAACAGTAGAGTGAAAAAGACTGCAAACAGTCCATACATTAAAGGAGCAAAATATTTTAATTTATTACATAAGGAATTGAAGCTGTTAAGTCGTGAAAAATTCAAAAAACATCTAAAATCATAGCTCACTGAGCAGTGCTACTATAGCCTGCCATAGAAACTAAAATTTTGTGTATTATTTAGTAAAATAATTTAGACTGTATGCTTTAGTATCTATTCCAAACTAAAATTAGATTGTATACTGTTGTATTCATTATGCTATGAATGTAATTACATGTTTCATGCAAATAAATTACAAATTACAAATAGTTCATATAGGGACAGAATAGAAGTATTTGAAACATGGTGCTACAGAAGAATGTTAGAGGTTTCTACAGTGGCCTGAAAATGCAGTTATGTGAGCATGAGTTGTATTTCTGTTCTGCGAGTGAGTGTGTTGTGTCTGTTGTGTATTTTTGACAAAGGTCAAAAGCTGTATTTGTCTTTTTGTTGTGTCTATCTGAGACTCAGCATCTCCGCTATGTGGTGAGTGGTGACTTTCCTTTTCATAATACTGTTACATTCCATCCTGCATTTTATATTGTTTCATTAGAGGTTAAATGATTAGACTGAATAATTAATGAGGTGGTACTGAACTGAACTGTGAAAAAATTATGGCATAATCTGAATAAAGAAGGGAGCAGTTGATAGGATATATCCTGAGGCGTCAAGGAATTGTCAGTCTGAAAGTGTGACAAGTAAAAAATTGAAGAAGGAGACCAGGATTTGAATATATTAAGTAAGTGCAAATGGATGTAGGGTATAGTAGCTATGCAGAGATGAAGAAGTATGAACACTGTAGACAAGTATGGAGAGCTGCATTACACCAATCTTCAGACTGAGGATCACAATTACTATAGTGCATTTATTTTATTTCATATTGCCATTATTTATTTTTTTTCCTTAATTACAGTTCTTTCAAATTTATTCTTTTCTTGACTTTGCTGTAAGCAAGCTTGCTTTGCGGGCCTGTCAAGAACTCCCTTTCTTACCTTAGGACCACACTGTCCACCCGCTTTCCCAAACACTTTCCTTGTCACAGTGCTCACATCTTTCCCAACTATTACTCCTTCAAAGATTATCATGTGTAACTTCAGATGATGTTGTTGCTCATCATCTTTAGTTACACATGAAGATGCTGAGAACTGTGTTGCTTGAAAATTGTGCAGTTTACATGACAGCATCTGATGTTACACCCAAGAAACTTTCAAGCAATTACCCTGTTACTTGTCCCATATTGCTCCTTTGAGCTGTACTGGCAAGGAAATTGTTTCTATTTCTAGACAAACCCATCTCAGATACTGTCCACACATCACTGCTTAGACAGTGAGAAGTCCATGTAAGTGAAATACTAAAGAAAGACTCCTACATCTGTTTAGGCTACATCAGTCTATATAGCAAATGCCATCCTAGTCCTACAAAATACTGCAACACACAAGCATCCATGAAGTAATTTGTGTCCTCATAAAATGCTAGTGCTATACAATCTCAAATTCCTACATACTATCTTACAGTTAGAGCTTGTCACTCTCCAATATACACTCCTGGAAATTGAAATAAGAACACCGTGAATTCATTGTCCCAGGAAGGGGAAACTTTATTGACACATTCCTGGGGTCAGATACATCACATGATCACACCGACAGAACCACAGGCACATAGACACAGGCAACAGAGCATGCACAATGTCGGCACTAGTACAGTGTATATCCACCTTTCACAGCAATGCAGGCTGCTATTCTCCCATGGAAACGATCGTAGAGATGCTGGATGTAGTCCTGTGGAACGGCTTGCCGTGCCATTTCCACCTGGCGCCTCAGTTGGACCAGCGTTCGTGCTGGACGTGCAGACCGCGTGAGACGACGCTTCATCCAGTCCCAAACATGCACAATGGGGGACAGATCCGGAGATCTTGCTGGCCAGGGTAGTTGACTTACACCTTCTAGAGCACGTTGGGTGGCACGGGATACATGCGGACGTGCATTGTCCTGTTGGAACAGCAAGTTCCCTTGCCGGTCTAGGAATGGTAGAATGATGGGTTCAATGACGGTTTGGATGTACCGTGCACTATTCAGTGTCCCCTCGACGATCACCAGTGGTGTACGGCCAGTGTAGGAGATCGCTCCCCACACCATGATGCCGGGTGTTGGCCCTGTGTGCCTCGGTCGTATGCAGTCCTGATTGTGGCGCTCACCTGCACGGCATCAAACACGCATACGACCATCATTGGCACCAAGGCAGAAGCAACTCTCATTGCTGAAGACGACACGTCTCCATTCGTCCCTCCATTCACGCCTGTCGCGACACCACTGGAGGCGGGCTGCACGATGTTGGGGCGTGAGCGGAAGACAGCCTAACGGTGTGCGGGACCGTAGCCCAGCTTCATGGAGACAGTTGCGAATGGTCCTCGCCGATACCCCAGGAGCAACAGTGTCCCTAATTTGCTGGGAAGTGGCGGTGCGGTCCCCTACGGCACTGCGTAGGATCCTACAGTCTTGGCGTGCATCCGTGCGTCGCTGCGGTCCGGTCCCAGGTCGACGGGCACGTGCACCTTCCGCCGACCACTGGCGATAACATCGATGTACTGTGGAGACCTCACGCCCCACGTGTTGAGCAATTCGGCGGTACGTCCACCCGGCCTCCCGCATGCCCACTATACGCCCTCGCTCAAAGTCCGTCAACTGCACATACGGTTCACGTCCACGCTGTCGCGGCATGCTACCAGTGTTAAAGACTGCGATGGAGCTCCGTATGCCACAGCAAACTGGCTGACACTGACGGCGGCGGTGCACAAATGCTGCGCAGCTAGCGCCATTCGACGGCCAACACCGCGGTTCCTGGTGTGTCCGCTGTGCCGTGCGTGTGATCATTGCTTGTACAGCCCTCTCGCAGTGTCCGGAGCAAGTATGGTGGGTCTGACACACCGGTGTCAATGTGTTCTTTTTTCCATTTCCAGGAGTGTAGAAACTAAAACACAAATGCCAACACAAAAATTTTCTAACGCACTCAGTTTAAATTCTCTATTAGAAACTCACCTGTCTGTAATGACAACAGTGGATTTCACAGGATTTCCCATAATGCTCTAGTAGCTGTCAATACTTGCACTGTTAACATGTTAGAGTACCATAGCGAGGGTGCCCCCACTAAATATTTATCAGGACTCAAAATAAACTGATATAAGAATCACTAAAGAGTATTCGAAAATTCCAGTCTTACAAAAGACTTTAATCACACTAAACATGTCATAAACTTACTCTCATTCAGTCAGTCTTTATAGTAAAATCAATTCTTCCATTTACAAAACAGAGTACAGTAAGACCCAAAGCCAACACTGAATCCTGCTCACAGTTCCACAGTTTCCTCAATCTCAAAAGTGCAGAAAGAACTACCCTTCCCACCTCAGACAGGCACTATCTCAAGTACCTAATTGCATACAAATGCCTCACTGCCATCATGAAAAAAATAGTGACTACCTAGTGTAAGGTATCCATTAGCTGTCATTAACATATATATAAAAGTCCTGCTGTAGAGACACCACCTCAAGTCTAGCACGAACCACAATTTTTTCTCAAATGTAAATCCTATCTCTTGGGCATTTCTCAAACCTCACACTCTCCAATCAAGAGCCTCCAGATTTTTGCCTAATTCACAATATCCAATAGTATAATCACACAGGATATCAAAATGTAGTCAATTATTGCACCACCACAGAAAGAATCTCTGCTCTCACACACAATCACCTTCTACCTGTGCCTGCAACCTACTTCCCTACACCAGAAACACAAATGTCTTAATCACCCATTTTTCCACAAACTGATAGAGATATCACAGTGGTTAGCACACTATTCCATGAAACAAGGCAGGTAGCACTGTGTTTAGTACATTGGACTCATATTTGTGGGGATGACAATTCAAACCCCATCCAGCTTTCCAGATTTAAGATTTCTATGATTCCCATAAACTGCTTAAGGCAGTTGTCAGGATGGTTCCTTTGAAAGGGCAAAACTGATTTCCTTCCCCAGCCTTCCTTAATCTGATCTTGTGCCCCCTCTCTATGGACATCTGTCATTGGTGGGACATTAAAACACTAGTCTTTCCTTCTTCTTTACTTTTCCACAACTCCTAGCATTTAATAAACTGGTCTGCTGCTTGTTACAATTACTCTTATCTGCCTCTATACCAACACCCCTAATGTTGATTAGCTTGATACTGCTGAATACTAGGTCTGTCAACAGCAAGATCACTCAAAATTCACTACCTGCCACTGGCTAATCCATGACTCACAATATCCTCTGTTGCTACTACTACTCTTTTGAATGTAGAAGCGACAAACAAATTAAAACTGCAGCCATGGACAATTATGGTGAAGCCCTTGTATGTTGGCAGGTAGTTGAAAACAAGTGTCTGTTTTTTGTCAGTTTGTTCAGAGATCATGTAGAGTAATTCCTACTTCCAACCCATTATCCCAAACCTATCACATGGATCAGTTTCATTCATGACTTGGATGTAAGTCAAGGACCCCTATCGACATTGCTCATGAACTCTCTCATTCATTTCAAAACCTTTGTTCACTGAGCCACTTTCATGTATACTGATCATTACAACACTTATGTAGAAATATCTCTTCAAATGAAATGAACTTTGACAAATGCTATCTATTTCACACCAATAAATCTATCTCTATAATTTCTCTAGCTGAATAACTATACTGAATTCATAAACAGTTTTCCTCCGGACACACTTCTCTAGGTTTAACGATATCTCTAGATCTTCACAAACTGACAATACTCTTCTCACTCTGTTAAGCAATTAATATTTAAGATTTTAGTCCACAAAATCCAATACTCATTCCTACCTGCTGGAGGCCTATTTCTTCACTATATGATGCCACCCAGGATTAGAACAACTGAACCAAATCCTCAATCAAACCTTTAACTACTTCTTTGTGATGATTTTAAATGAAGATTAATCTTCACTCTGAGCTCCCCATCTCTTCCCAGAGACCTATATCAGAGCCATGTCCTTCCCTATGATAATCCTACAGATAGCTCCAAGCCTCATTTTCTGCCTCGTGCAGTTACACTCTTGGTCTTCCCCACTACATTCCTGATACCAACTCAAAGTCACAATCTTCCAGCAATTTGATTACTACTTCAGATTACCAGTAATCATGTAGCTTCCTTCTTTAATCTGCTCCATTCACTCTCTTCTCAGAATGCACCTTCATGTTTCGAATCACCTGTCCCAGCTGAGGTTGATATTCTAGTACTGGGTGGTTATTATTGAAGTGCAGGTACTCTCTGAGGTCCATGTGGACTGTAATTATCAAATGGCAGTGAAACTTGGTACATGTGGGACTGATTTATGCAGGAAAAAAACTAGTTCAAACAATGGAAAATCCAGGATGGGATGTGACAATATTATGAAAAGGATAGTTGCTACTCACCATATAGCGGAGATGCTGGGTCGCAGATAGGCACAACAAAAAGACTGTCAAAAAGTAAGCTTGCGGCCAACAGGGTCTCCCTCAGAAACAGACAATACACATACACACACACGCACACATGCATACACAATTTGTTTCACATGAGCACCAGAGAAATTGATGAGATGCTGCATCCATAAAACAAGGTGATCAACAGTTGCTCACAGCAGTTCTGGTGGAATATAAGAAACATATTACTATATATTGGCCTTCATATCAGGCAGAGACAGAACATGTCCCTTGTAAATGCTTTCAAGTATCCCCATAACCAAAAGTCACACTTATTCATATCAGGTGATCTTGCAGGCCATACATCTGGAGATAACATGTTCTTTGAAGGATGCCTTAAGCAGATCTTTCACTGGGTGAGTGACATTAGGTATTGCCAATCTTGCATGAAAAAGAGGTTTTCACACAGTTGCACTCTTCCAAATCAGGATTCATATCCTGTACAAGGATAGTCTCTATAACATGCAGACAATACAGTACACCTGACATGCCCACTGAGTGTATTCTCTTCAAAGAAGAATGGACAAGAACAAAGGTGCTTGTCAATCTACACTACATAGTCACACACATGGGTGCAATGGCTCTTTATGCACAACACACAGTTTAACAGTACCCCAAATTCAGCAGTTCCATGTGTTCACTGCACCTTGTAGTGTGAAATATGCCTTGTTGCTCCATAGACTATTGCATACCCAAATTTCACCAACTTTGATAAATGCAAGAAATCGAAGAGCAAATTCAGAACACTGCTGTGGGTCATTAGGTTTCAGTTGCAGCACTGTATGGATCTTTTATGGGCGTCAGTGTAAAACAGATGGCAAAATTTTATGTACTCAAACAATGGAAAATCCAGGATGGAATGTAACAATATTATGAGAAAGTAAGTTGCTACTCACCATATAGCAGAGATTCTGGGTTGCCGATAGGCACAACAAAACGACTCTCTTAATCTCAGCATCTCCGCTATATGGTGAGTAGCAACATACTTTCTCGTAATAAAACTTTCCATGCTGTTGACCATGGGATGGACAAATCTCGTGACACTACACAAGCACTAGCAAAGGATGGAATGTAACAATATTATGAGAAAGTAAGTTGCTACTCACCATATAGCAGAGATTCTGGGTTGCCGATAGGCACAACAAAACGACTCTCTTAATCTCAGCATCTCCGCTATATGGTGAGTAGCAACATACTTTCTCGTAATAAAACTTTCCGTGCTGTTGACCATGGGATGGACAAATCTCGTGACACTACACAAGCACTAGCACTACCCAGGGGACATGCTGCATGGTCAGTTGTAGCAACACCAACCACATCAATAACTTCAACTGGGATAAAATGCCTTCCCCTTTCAGGTGCCACACTGAGATCACCTGTATTTTCAAATTTCATTACTCTCTTCTTTAAATTATTTAATGACATTGGATCTCTTCTCAGACCTTTCAGTCAGGATACTATCTCAATGCAGCATCGGGGCTATTACCAGTCACAGAAAACAGTTTCACTTACAGAGCATGGTCTCTCATCTTAAAAGCCATACTGTTCATTCATGTAATGTTTGTCAAATGATGGTGATGATGTCATTCTGTCATACAGTGAACAGCACCAGATTCACAGCTGTGGCTACAACTGAAACTAATGTTTTTCCAGAATAAATTGTTTCTGCATTATTGCATTAGCATATCTACCAAGTTCTGCTGACATGATAATTATGGCCCACACTGGACCTCAGTGGTTAGCTGCACTTCAGTTATGGCCACCCAGTACATGAATGCTCTCTTTGTAGTGGCATATTGATGAACCTCCTGTGAACATGTAGATGCTTTCATTTTGAAGTATCTGTGTATCTGAGCATAGTTCCCTAAAACTAAAATCAGGCTATTGCCTAATGTTGCATGAAAATAAACAAAATTCTGCTAACATTTAAAAGAACAATCTGTAGCATTAAAAGAAGCCAAACATGATATGAAAATTCCTATACACTGCCAAAACAGATGTTATTTGATTAGGGAGCAATGGTTAACAGGTCGGTGCAAAATAGTTCATTAAAGGAAACAGTGTCATGGCATTAGATTTGTCTCTGACACATCGATTAAATACAAGTTTTTTCATAAATGCTGCAAATTAGATTATTATTGTGTGTGGCAGTGTATCAGTAGCCGAACTACAATAGAATATTAATAATGTTACACACATAAATAATTAACCAGCCCTAGATGAATACTGTGAATATAGATAAATCAGTTGTACAGTACCTAATGAAAATTCCAGGCTGGTCGAGGATACTCCTCCGTCAATTTTTGCGGCAATCCCCAGCTGCAGCAGAAGTGCCTTTTCACTGAGTAAAACATAAGAGTGCAACACAATCAGAAGGTGCTGATTTGTTCCCATATATTTCATACAATTTCTACGGTTTCATAGAATACAGAAGAAATTAGCTTTGATTGGCTGTGGCTGTGTAAAATGCTTTACTACATAAAATAGCATTTCTTTTACAATGATCAATACAACTCTCTCCTGTTTATTGTGCTCCTTCCTATACAAGGCCTAATAGCTTTGCTGCAATAAAGGTTTTTTTTCTTTAATTTTATGTTATTTATTTTTTCCAAAAGTTTTGAAAGCTTTTACAAAATTGTCATGAGGGTGATATAAGAGTGATTTAGCAGGTAGCACGAAGGAAACTGTCCACTTGTAATAACAAATAGGCCCTGTAAACCATGGTCTTAACTACACTCCTGGAAATGGAAAAAAGAACACAATGATACCGGTGTGTCAGACCCACCATACTGGCTCCGGACACTGCGAGAGGGCTGTACAAGCAATGATCACACGCACGGCACAGCGGACACACCAGGAACCGCGGTGTTGGCCGTCGAATGGCGCTAGCTGCGCAGCATTTGTGCACCGCCGCCGTCAGTGTCAGCCAGTTTGCCGTGGCATACGGAGCTCCATCGCAGTCTTTAACACTGGTAGCATGCCGCGACAGCGTGGACGTGAACCGTATGTGCAGTTGACGGACTTTGAGCGAGGGCGTATAGTGGGCATGCGGGAGGCCGGATGGACGTACCGCCGAATTGCTCAACACGTGGGACGTGAGGTCTCCACAGTACATCGATGTTGTCGCCAGTGGTCGGCGGAAGGTGCACGTGCCCGTCGACCTGGGACCGGACCGCAGCGACGCACGGATGCACGCCAAGACTGTAGGATCCTACGCAGTGCCGTAGGGGACCGCACCGCCACTTCCCAGCAAATTAGGGACACTGTTGCTCCTGGGGTATCGCGAGGACCATTCGCAACCGTCTCAATGAAGCTGGGCTACGGTCCCGCACACCGTTAGGCCGTCTTCCGCTCACGCCCCAACATCGTGCAGCCCGCCTCCAGTGGTGTCGCGACAGGCATGAATGGAGGGACGAATGGAGACGTGTCGTCTTCAGCGATGAGAGTCGCTTCTGCCTTGGTGCCAATGATGGTCGTATGCGTGTTTGGCGCCGTGCAGGTGAGCGCCACAATCAGGACTGCATACGACCGAGGCACACAGGGCCAACACCCGGCATCATGGTGTGGGGAGCGATCTCCTACACTGGCCGTACACCACTGGTGATCGTCGAGGGGACACTGAATAGTGCACGGTACATCCAAACCGTCATCGAACCCATCGTTCTACCATTCCTAGACCGGCAAGGGAACTTGCTGTTCCAACAGGACAATGCGCGTCCGCATGTATCCTGTGCCACCCAACGTGCTCTAGAAGGTGTAAGTCAACTATCCTGGCCAGCAAGATCTCCGGATCTGTCCCCCATTGAGCATGTTTGGGACTGGATGAAGCGTCGTCTCACGCGGTCTGCACGTCCAGCACGAACGCTGGTCCAACTGAGGCGCCAGGTGAAAATGGCATGGCAAGCCGTTCCACAGGACTACATCCAGCATCTCTACGATCGTCTCCATGGGAGAATAGCAGCCTGCATTGCTGCGAAAGGTGGATATACACTGTACTAGTGCCGACATTGTGCATGCTCTGTTGCCTGTGTCTATGTGCCTGTGGTTCTGTCAGTGTGATCATGTGATGTATCTGACCCCAGGAATGTGTCAATAAAGTTTCCCCTTCCTGGGACAATGAATTCACGGTGTTCTTATTTCAATTTCCAGGAGTGTACAATCATGACTTCCAGTTGCCAATTTTATTTATTAGGCAGATAAAATACCCAGTGAATTATGAGTGAATGTATGACAAGGAAATGACATTTTGTACAGTAAATAATACTTAGAAAGTGCAAAGGATGTGCAGAATATGCAATAAGAATTTTCTGTAGCAAAGTATGAAGGTATGATGAATACAAGATGGCATCACAAAAAAATTTGTGAAATCCTTGAGAGACCATTGTCAATGTTGCAAACCACTGTTAGCAAATGACCGGATTTTGTAGAAATTGTGTGTCGGAGAGCATAGAAGCACTGGAAACTGAGATGTGGGAGGTTAATTCAAATGGAAAATTTTTAATTCTGTGGCTTCACCAAACTAACACTGAGTCGATTCTGTAGACTAATGAGCCTCTAGTTCCAGAAAAGAGACTAAAAATTCTTAGAGTAATAAAAAAAGTTCTGCAATATATACAGCATGGCTTGGCAGTTATAAGGCATTTTCTGGAATTGTTTACAAAAAATTAGCAGTAATTCTTAATCCATGAATCATCTGGAAAAATTGTGTCCAACCAGTTCTGATGGAAGAGTATCAGAAACATGATATACCAAATTTACCTGATTATAAGAGGAGTTTTTTCCCAAATTTGTCATCTGAACAGTACAGTCTCATCTTACATTCACAAATTAAACTATTGCTGCTGGGGTCAACATTTTTACATTGTGTATTATATTAATATAGGAAGTCTTACATTTGAAGATGAAGCTTTGGCAATCAAGGGCATGTGCAGATATATTCTGAAGAATTTGGAAGAGCTGCAGAGGTTACAGTGACACCAGCTTTGTTGAGAACTAGGACAAGGATGGGGAGGGTAGCGGTGAGCAGACAGAAAATTCTGTCAAGCGCCAACCCTGGAAATGTATACTGTGTACCTTGGCTTCTCATGAACATCTATTACATTTAAACTGCAGTTTTCTGAATCCATTTGTAGTTGGAATTAAACTGATTTTAAAATATGACAAATATTCAGCAACAATATGCATTTCTGCAGGAGACGTAAAAATTTAGATTGGGGCCAGTGCTGTACTTAAATGTTTTGTGCAACAGTGTTGTTTTGAGGTATGAAGGCAAGAAAAGATGGGGGAGAGGGGTGTTAGCTGCTGGTTCTACTCAGCCAATGAGAGAGCAGTGGACATACAATACATAAGGAAACAGAGAGGAAGGAATATTGTCATGTCCTCTTTACACCAAAAAGAGCACACGTGAATGCACATTCGCAAGCAATGCACAGGGAATTCACTAGTGCACACCACAAGTGACTTATACTTGCAAATAAGTATTTACAGTGAAGAAATGTAAGAGAATGTGAAGAAACAAACATCAAAACACATGCTGTGTATCATTTTCCGCACTAACATTGTAGCAGTAACGTTGCTTAACTTGCATTCTGTAGAGCACATAATAGTCATGAAGGAGAACAATTTAGTGTCTCAGTTTGAAGATAAATGGTAAATGCATAGAGGCAGTGCAATTAACACTGAATTTCAGACCTGTCTTTCCTTAATATTAGCCCAAAACATTGCACATATGTTGATTGATGCCTTTTGTTGGCTTCTCATTACAATTAAGGAGGAAATTTAAAAGCAGAACACTAATTACCTAAGACCAATATAACCTGATTGACACTCTGATTATTAACAACTGAAGCCATTTACACTAGTGGTTATTTTGTATTTCAATAGCTGCTTTATAACAATATCTTCTAGGCAGCAGTCAGCTGGTTGGAACAGACCTGAGGCCTCCCTGAATGGTTAGTGTTAGTTGCTGATGTCTGCAGTGACATATGTGAAGCACTTCAAGGATTTCATTAAAGCACATACAAGTAAAATAATGTTAATAAAATATGACTCTTGAAATGTAAAACATGCATACAACCTGTCTTGTAGATAACTCAATAAAAGCTGCTACATAGCTGGTTAGATGGCAGATAATGCAATCCCAGATAAGCCATTTTTAGTGATCATCAAAAATCCCTAACATAACAGTGATACACCAAACATGTAGTTACAGATAACAAGAATGTAAGCAGTAACAAAAAATTAGATCTTTCACATACTCTTAATTTTAATCAGGGTAATAGACAGAGGAGGATGACACAGCGGTCGGATGGCCCCGATGGGCCACTTGTGCCCTGAAGATGGAGTGCTAATAGACAGAGATCCTCACTTGGTATTTTCAGGAAATTTATTGTGCTTTTACTACCTAGTAAAAAGAATTACAAAATTTGTGGTTACTCACTCTGTTCTCACCTGATGCAAGCATTTAATGAATTTATCATCTTTCACAGATCCCCAGTTGGACCTCCGAGTGCCCTGGCAATTTTCTACCAATCAGGTGTCTTGGATCCCAGAAGTATGTATTGTGTCTATATTCTTTTATTGCTTACAGTACATTTTCTTCAGATCACTCCATCATTCATGTAACTCATGTCAACAACAAAAGTAGACAAAACAGCAGATGAAAGCTTACTGTACTGATAGCAACATAGTGGAGAGGATGTGAACTTCCTTTGGTGGCTTACTTACTCCAGACACATTTGATTAACTGCAAATGTGAACTGTATACAACTGAATGCTGTTTGCACACTTGTACCTAGCATTTACACCACAGAGAAATCTCATTTGCTGTTGCACATTCACTTATGTTTGGTTTCATGTAAAGGGCACTTGACATTTTTATGTCAGAATATATGAAAAATCTGCTATGTATTTGGAAAAAACAGTTGTGTTCTCAAGACCCATCATACCCACAACCTCAGAAATCACAACATATTTGGAAGAAACAGCCAAATATTTGTAACAACCATGACTGCACATTTTATTGATTCCTGTTTCACTCACAGCAATGTGAGCTGTGCTTTTAGGATGATGATGATTATTAAAAATAGTGATACCATGGACTCAAAGGGAGCCAAGATAAAAATTAATGTATACCATTTCTTTTTGATCATTTTATTTCTCTCTGTACTGTCAAAAAGTAGGCAATCAATAAATGGCATATGTTTAGAATGGGTATAATGTTCAATTTCTTTGCCAGATGCTCTATGTCAATACAACAGCTTGTAATTTTAATTAGTTACAAAAAATTAAAAATAATTTTTTTCTCAAGTAGCCTCTTAAAAACAAGGGGTGTAGTCTTACATTCAGGAATGAGTCATACTAAAGTAAATATGGTATTTAATGCAGATGCACAGGTGGTTGTTCAGCTTTGTAATCACAAAGAGTTTTATTCCTCTGTGCATAATGTCCTTTTTCACATGATGAGGGAAAGAGTATTGCCTTAAATGTATCTGTTGTATAGGGTGGTGTCATGTTTCGTTGTAGGATGATGAGAGACAGGAAGTGGGAAACCTGGTGCTGGTAAATACTCTGCCCTCACATTGTTTCAATAACACCATCCAGCTCAATATCTCCATCCAACAGACATATCACCAGCAACTAAGCCACCTGTTCTTATTTCATGATACACAGTAGAGAAATATGGAATTTAATCCAGAATATTGGTGCAAACTGTGCTACGTTATGTTACCACCTCACTTCCACTTTCTAGCCAGACATTCCAGATCATGTTGTTCCAGATGAAATAGAGTTGCAATGAAAATCTGGGTCCATTTCTTGAAACATTAGGTCCAGCACTCAATTAGTATGACTTACAGATATGTCATTCCAAGAAAAATGAATCACTTGCTTGCACTGACAGTAGAATTCATCACACTGAAATCTGAAACTTGCCAGTGCAGACGAAAGCAGCTAATGTTCAATTTATATGCTACTGAAAGAGTTGTGTGTATGTTATGGCATGAATTAATTGAAGTTTTTATCACATTTAAATAACTTCATAAAACATGGTATGTATCTACTCTATCCTGTGCAAGCTTTTTCATCTCCCAGTACCTACTGCAACCTACATCCTTCTGAATCTGCTTAGTGTATTCATCTCTTGGTCTCCCTCTACAATTTTTACCCTCCACGCTGCCCTCCAATACTAAATTGGTGATCCCTTGATGCCTCAGAACATGTCCTACCAACCAATCCGTTCTTCTGGTCAAGTTGTGCCACAAACTTCTCTTCTCCCCAATCCTATTCAATACTTCGTCATTAGTTATGTGATCTACCCATCTAATCTTCAGCTTTCTTCTGTAGCACCACATTTCGAAAGCTTCTATTCTCTTCTTGTCCAAACTATTTATCGTCCATGTTTCACTTCCATACATGGCTACACTCCATACAAATACTTTCAGAAATGACTTCCTGACACTTAAATCTATACTCGATGTTAACAAATTTCTCTTCTTCAGAAATGCTTTCCTTACCATTGCCAGTCTACATTTTATATCCTCTCTACTTCGACCATCATCAGTTATTTTGCTCCCCAAATAGCAAAACTCCTTTACTACTTTAAGTGCCTCATTTCCTAATCTAATTCCCTCAGCATCACCCAACTTAATTTGACCACATTTCATTATCCTCGTTTTGCTTCTGTTGATGTTTATCTTATATCCTCCTTTCAAGACACTGTCCATTCCATTCAACTGCTCTTCCAAGTCCTTTGCTGTCTCTGACAGGATTACAATGTCATCGGCGAACCTCAAAGTTTTTATTTCTTCTCCATGAATTTTAATACCTACTCCGAATTTTTCTTTTGTTTCCTTTACTGCTTGCTCAATATACAGATTGAACAACATCGGGGAGAGGCTACATCCCTGTCTTACTCCCTTCCCAACCACTGCTTCCCTTTCATGTCCCTCGACTCTTATAACTGCCATCTGGTTTCTGTACAAATTGTAAATAACCTTTCGCTCCCTGTATTTTACCCCTGCCACCTTTAGAATTATGTAGTTGAATATTTACATTACCTATTATAGATTCTCACACAACACTTTTCCCAAATGATATGTCCTATCTGTGGGCCACTGAGAGGTATTTAAATAAAATTTCAGCAAAAATGTCATATCATCCTTTCCTGGTAATGGGGAATATGAGAAATACCTGCAATGAGTGCCTCAGATTAATGACAACCTCTTCTTCATCTTTTGCTTGTGCCTTTGTGCTGCAGTTTTTGCAGAATCTGCAGGGTTACAATTGGATTTGACATGGTTAGTTTGAAGGCAAGGCCAGATGCCCTTCCTGCCACCACCCCATACCCCCCGGGAGGGAATCAGTGTACCCCAACTGTCTGTGTCTAGTGTGAATCATGAAGTAGTGTGAATGTGTTGCAAATGTTTGTGAGTCTTGTAACTGAGGCGGTACATAGGGACCAGCCTGGTACTCACCTAGTGGGATGTGGAAACCGCCTAAAAACCACATCCAGGCTGGCTGGCACATCGGCCCTTATCATTAATCCACCAGGCAGATTCAATTCGGGACCACCGCGCCTACCTGAGGCCAGGAAGCAGCACATTAGCACTCTCGGATAATCTGACGGGCAGGTTAATGACAACCAACTGTACATAAGTTGTACTGTTACAGAATCTGTCCACAATCCTGTTTACCTTTACATAATTTATTAACCAAATTTACTGTGTTATGCTGTTTCCATTGTTCTCACACCCCTTACATTAACTGATCCTCCTTCCCAGGTTATTGACTCATTATTAGTGAAGAACTTCCTTATAAGAACCACCTTTACCTGTACATGGGTAAAGCATAGCAAATGCAAAACTTACACTGATGTAGCAGATCAGAAAAAATAGCTATACTCCACTCTAAGATGGAAATACAGTGATAGAGAAAAGTACCAACTATCCAGCACGTGAAAATGCTGCTGTTTTGATTGCACTTAAAAGTGTGTCTATCTGTGATGGAATTAGGGATGTGACACAGTTAAAAACACTTTTCATTTAATTTTCATGTTTCTAATTCTCATGTAGAATGTAATTTTAGGTTGTGATTAAAAATAAAGTGCTTAAAATAAAGTGCTTTATAAAAAGTAAAAGTAAATATAGTCTTTGCAGCTGCAAAGAGCTACAGGCTATGTGGTACCACACTGTACCAACAATTCAGAAGCCCAAGCATACTAACCCTTTTCGTTATAGGAACATGGATGTAAATGGCAAATGTGATGTTATTGCAACATCATGAGAAGTAATACACTATAAATAATAAAAAAAAGACACACCCCAAAAGAATTATTTGAATGGGACATAAGACAGTAGACATGATGTACATGAGCAACAATAGATATTAAAAAACAGTTTTCACCAGCTTGAACGTATGGCAGGGGCTTAGGAAACCAAGTACTATGCGAAATTTTAAAATGTAAACAAACACTAATTTCAACACAAACGTGTGTGTTTTTAAATGGGCACCCTCTATTATTTCATATGCAATCAATAGTATGAAAAATCACAACAATAATGGCATTGGTTGCATCACAATATATCAATTACATCCAGAGAAATTACAAAGCAAAGTTGATGCGTGAGATAAATGAAGCACACAGCTAGCGCACATCCTGAGACTCAAGTGTGCACCTCACACTGCCGGTAATCGTGATGTGATTGACATACCATGTCAGTAGAGTGTTAATGGATGGTGTGCTATTGTATGACAACACATCATTGGCCTATATTTCATTGATGGGACTCCTAAAGGGTATAGTTTAGCCCCTTCTCGAGCTGTACCTTATGTCAACCGGTCCACTTCTTATAATGTGTCAAATAATGTAGTATCAGAATGATGGATGTTCTGTGCATAATGTTTATTGTTGTGAAATGCAACTAGAGGTACAATTAGTGATAACACACACTTGGTTTCACGTTTATAACCCTCATAAGTTCTGAAATATGTGGCTTGTAAAGGATAGCAATGGCGTCACAGTTTCTGACGTAATCTAGTACTGTGCTCAGAGCATGGGTTACCTGCACTGGCACTTGTATCCTTCCATAAACATACCAATATCACCACGACACAGTCTACTGTCAGTGCACAAGTGTTTCCTAATCTGGTCCACTGAACTGCTATCATATCGTACTGTAATTCACATATGTTGCCGCATTAAAACCTGTTTTCTTGTGGCCTGTTACATTTGCCGTCATCTAGCCAATATGCCGACCTTCAGTAATGAAGAAAAACTAGACATTATTTTAATTTACAGTGAATGTCCTACAAACGCAACCGCAGCTGTGACACTGTATGGTGAATGCTACCCAGATTGGTGGTGTCTGTCACACTGAACCATTGGCAACAACTGTAAGACACTCGCGGAAGCAGGAAGCTGGGCTCCCACAAAACGTAGACGTACGAGGGTAAGTCAATTATTATCTGCAAAGTAGCTACAAAATTGTATTGTAATCAAATAGGAAACTTACAAGAACATCATTTTTCAACATAGTCTCCTTGTGTTTCAATGCACTTGGTCCATTATTGTACAAGCTTCCTGATGCCCTCATAAAAGAAGCTTCTCGGTTGAACTGCTAGCCAGGAATGCACCGCTTCTTTCACTGCTTCATCCAAGGCAAATCAACGGCCCCTTGAAGCCTGTTTGAGTGGACCAAACAAGTGATAGTAAGAAGGGGCACAATCAGGACTATATGGAGAATGATCCAGTACTTCAAATTTGAGTTTCTGGAGCATTTCAGCAATGTGGGCAGCAGTATGCAGACGGGCATTGTTGTGCAACAATGCAACACCTTTTGACAGCAGTTCTTGGCATTTGCTTCAAATTGCAGACTTTAGCCTAGCAGTAAGCATCTCACTGTAATGTACACTGTTTATTGTTGTCCCCCTTTGCCCATAATGTTCCATTACTTGACTTTGTGCATTCCAAAAACCATAAGCATCAGTTTTCCTGCAGACGGTTGGGTCCTGCACTTTTTCTTGCGTGCTGAATTTGGATGTTTCCATTCCATACTCTGCCACTTACTCTCTGGGTCCTAATAATGGATCCAAGATTCATGACCAGTAATGACCCTGCCTAAAAAGTGGTCCCCTTCGTTACCATAGTGATCCAAATCTTTTTTGCAGACGTCCAAGCGTTTGTTTATGGAACTGTGTGAGTTGTTTTGGGACCCATACTGCACAAACTTCATGAAACCCAAGTCCGTTGTGGACGATTTCATAGGCAGAACCATGACTAACTTGCAGATGATGTGCCACTTCGTCAATAGTTAATTGTCTGTCTAAGAGAATCATTTCACGTGAATGCTCAACAGTTTCTTCATTTTTGGTGGTAAATGGTCATCCGGCTCCTTCATTATGTTTAACACTTATGCACCCATTTCAGAATTTTTCAATCCATTCATAGACACTCCTTTGTGGCAAAACACTGTTCGTGTACTGCACCAAAAGTCTTCGATGAATTTCGGCCCTTATATGATTTCTGAGCACAAAAAACAGATCACTGAATGTTGCTCTTCTTTGGGGCAAGTAGACAACAGAGCAGCCACGATTAACAGCACGGCAGCGATAATGAAACTCACCTAGCAGCTTGAAAACTGCAAAGATATAATAACATATAAATAAAGCATGTCTAACCAACATAAAATGACAGTACAAGCAAAATAAACAAAAATATAACTAAATTGCAGATAATAATTGATTTACCCTCATACAATGTCTGTGACTGGCAATGGAAACGAAATTGCTGTTCTTGCACAATCCTCAGGTGGGTGGGTGTATGAGAAATTGCAAGAGGTGTAGGAATAAGCCAAAGTAGTGAGTGCAGAATCTTGCATCGCCATCGATTTCACCCGTTCCATATCTCACTGCACCAAGAACTGTACGGGAATGACTCTGAATCCCACACTGCATTCTGTCGTTTTGGACTTCAGCAGTTGCAAGGTAATCCAGTATTCCTAAGCAATATGTTGTTTATAGATGAGGCTTCATTTACAAATCATGGTAATGTGAGTCTTCATAACATGCACTGTTGGTTCATGCAAAATCCCCACTGGATTCGCCAAGTTGCTCATCGAGGACAGTGGAGTGTCAAAGTTGGTGCAGTATCATTGGTAACTGTATTGTAGGTCCCTATTTTTACCATGGAACATTAAATGGACAGTGATATGCATCATTTCTTCAACATACACTAGCACTCCTCATGGAGGATCTAGGATTGGAAACTCAACTTTCAGTGTGGTTCCAACATGGTGGATGTCTCGCATACAATGCAAAAGTTGCCAGAGATGTTCTAGATGTGACATTTCCAAAAAGGTGGATGGGGCAGGGAGGCACTATCCGCTGGCCAGCATGATCCCCTGCCTTGACATCATTACACTTCCTTCTCTGGGACGTAGTGAGAGACAGTGTGTGTCAAGAACCCCCAATAACAGTAGAGGATATGCAACATTGTATTACTGCAGCATGTGTGGCAATATCTGTAGAAACTCTACAATCTGTGCAACACTCTCTCATTACCCGTCTGCAAATGTGCACTGATGCAAACGGAGGGAACTTCGAACGTATGTTGATGTGACACAGTTTCACTGGTCAAGATGTGGGTGTATTTTATATGCTGGATGTAATGCACAACAATACAGTTTCTGTGGATGACAGGGCACTAGTAAATGTGTTTAGCAAAGTGGATTCAAGTGTGTTACCTCTAATTGTAGCTCTAGTTGTCATTTTGCTAGAATAAACAAACATTTACGATTTTAAAACTGTAACTTTGTGTTGGATGTGTTACTTGTTTATTTTTGTGGATTGTGCAGACCTTACCATTGTGTGAGCCCCTGACACAGGCAGTGTGATGTGCATGCTTGAGTCTCAGGATGTGCACTAGCTGTGCACTTCATTTGTTTCAAGCATCAACTTCACTTCACAATTTCTCGGGATGTAATTGACATATTGTGATGCAACCATCGCCATTATTGTTGTGATTTTTCATGCTATTGATTGCCTATGAAATAATAGGGGGTGTACATTTAAAAATACACAAGTTTGTGTTGAAAACAGTATTTGTTTAAGTTTTAAATTTTCACATAGTATTTGGTTTCCTAAGCTCCTGCCACATGTTCATGCTGGTGAAAACCGTCTTTGAATATCTATTGCTGTTCCAGAGATATTTGAGGTGGCAGAGTTATTTTACATGGAAATTGTACATACTCTCCTGGAAATTGAAATAAGAACACCGTGAATTCATTGTCCCAGGAAGGGGAAACTATTGACACATTCCTGGGGTCAGATACATCACATGATCACACTGACAGAACCACAGGCACATAGACACAGGCAACAGAGCATGCACAATGTCGGCACTAGTACAGTGTATATCCACCTTTCGCAGCAATGCAGGCTGCTATTCTCCCATGGAGACGATCGTAGAGATGCTGGATGTAGTCCTGTGGAACGGCTTGCCATGCCATTTCCACCTGGCGCCTCAGTTGGACCAGCGTTCGTGCTGGACGTGCAGACCGCGTGAGACGACGCTTCATCCAGTCCCAAACATGCTCAATGGGGGACAGATCCGGAGATCTTGCTGGCCAGGATAGTTGACTTACACCTTCTAGAGCACGTTGGGTGGCACGGGATACATGCGGACGTGCATTGTCCTGTTGGAACAGCAAGTTCCCTTGCCGGTCTAGGAATGGTAGAACGATGGGTTCGATTATGGTTTGGATGTACCGTGCACTATTCAGTGTCCCCTCGACGATCACCAGTGGTGTACGGCCAGTGTAGGAGATCGCTCCCCACACCATGATGCCGGGTGTTGGCCCTGTGTGCCTCGGTCGTATGCAGTCCTGATTGTGGCGCTCACCTGCACAGCGCCAAACATGCATACGACCATAATTGGCACCAAGGCAGAAGCGACTCTCATCGCTGAAGACGACACGTCTCCATTCGTCCCTCCATTCACGCCTGTCGCGACACCACTGGAGGCGGGCTGCACGATGTTGGGGCGTGAGCGGAAGACGGCCTAACGGTGTGCGGGACCGTAGCCCAGCTTCACGGAGACAGTTGCGAATGGTCCTCGCCGATACCCCAGGAGCAACAGTGTCCCTAATTTGCTGGGAAGTGGCGGTGCGGTCCCCTATGGCACTGCGTAGGATCCTACGGTCTTGGCGTGCATCCGTGCGTCGCTGCGGTCCGGTCCCAGGTCGACGGGCACGTGCACCTTCCGCCGACCACTGGCGACAACATCGATGTACTGTGGAGACCTCACGCCCCACGTGTTGAGCAATTCGGCGGTATGTCCACCCGGCCTCCCGCATGCCCACTATACGCCCTCACTCAAAGTCCGTCAACTGCACATACAGTTCACGTCCACGCTGTCGCAGCATGCTACCAGTGTTAAAGACTGCGATCGAGCTCCGTATGCCATGGCAAACTGGCTGACACTGACGGCGGCGGTGCACAAATGCTGCGCAGCTAGCGCCATTCGACGGCCAACACCGCGGTTCCTGGTGTGTCTGCTGTGCCGTGCGTGTGATCATTGCTTGTACAGCCCTCTTGCAGTGTCCGGAGCAAGTATGGTGGGTCTGACACACCGGTGTCAATGTGTTCTTTTTTCCATTTCCAGGAGTGTATATCCACTGCTGACTCATGGGGCTGGATTGACATTAATTCAAGTGAGTTGACAGTGGTCTCATGTGACACTCAATACTTAAAGGTCCAAGTAAATTAACATCATGATTGTAACTAAACACCACATAAACGAAATGTTGAGCTACCAGTACACTCATAAACAGGGTTTGAACCTGAAAACTTCTTTGGAGAATAACACAGATGAGAGTACACTACACAGACATACACCACACATGTGTACACCATATATGTATCTATACACACAGTTATAATAGAGGGAAACATTCCACGTAGGAAAAATATATCTAAAAACAAAGATGATGTGACTTACCAAATGAAAGTGCTGGCAGGTCGACAGACACACAAACAAACACAAACAAAAACATACACACAAAATTCAAGCTTTCGCAACAAACTGTTGCCTCATCAGGAAAGAGGGAAGGAGAGGGAAAGACGAAAGGATGTGGGTTTTAAGGGAGAGGGTAAGGAGTCATTCCAATCCCGGGAGCGGAAAGACTTACCTTAGGGGGAAAAAAGGATGGGTATACACTCGCACACACACACACACACATCCATCCACACATATACAGACACAAGTGTATACCCGTCCTTTTTCCCCCTAAGGTAAGTCTTTCCGCTCCCAGGATTGGAATGACTCCTTACCCTCTCCCTTAAAACCCACATCCTTTCGTCTTTCCCTCTCCTTCCCTCTTTCCTGATGAGGCAACAGTTTGTTGCGAAAGCTTGAATTTTGTGTGTATGTTTTTGTTTGTGTTTGTTTGTGTGTCTGTCGACCTGCCAGCACTTTCATTTGGTAAGTCACATCATCTTTGTTTTTAGATATATACACACAGTTACATTTTTCTAGCCTTGTAGCCTAGCTGTATCCCAGTTCCATCAGCACAACAACAGTAATTATGGTTTTTTGTTACTGCTGCATCCAGATACAGCTTATTTTAGCTGCAATACACTGAGTATTAATTATGTTTTTGAACACACCCTATATGAATGTAAACAGTCCAGTCACATTAATGTAACCACTGAATATGTTGAATGTCAACATGCAATGACCACTCACAGACAGCAGGTGGCACCACTAGCAGTGGAAGGCACATGAAGTGTGTTGGATGGGAGGAGGGGGTGACACAAAATTGCAGTCATTGTCGTAATGTGGAAACAGGGTGATTTATCTGGCATCCGAATGGCTTTCAGGCCAAAGGTGAAAGCATTTCTGAAATGGCTGAGTCAGCAAACTGTTCATTTCTCACTCTCATTAAAGTATAATGTGCATGGAAAAATGGTCCTATCCAAAATCGACATTGAGGAAACTGGTGCACCCTGTTCCTTAGATATCAGGGATGAATCTCGGATGAAGAGATGTGTACAGGTGAATGGAGGTGCAACTGCTGAGCAACTGACCACCCAGATGAATCAAGGGGCTACCAACACTGTCTCATCAGTGACAATTCAGTGAACATTGCTGCATGTGGGCCTCCATAGCATGCACCTGTTTCATGCACCAATACTGTCAACTGCTCATTGGCAATGAAAGTTGGAATTTGCATGCCGGTATTGCAGCTAGATGTCCACTGAGAGGTGACAGATGGCCTTTCCAGATGAATCACATTTCATGCTCCATCGGACAGATGGCCATTAGAGTGTACAGTGTGAAACATCTGAAAGCAAACACCCTGCATGCATTGTGGTCTGGGGAATGTTTCCATGGCATTCCCTGAGTGATCTCATCATTTAATGGATCCTTGGGTACCATGTACACACCTACATGCAGTCTTATACAAAGGAAAGTTGCTGCTCATTATATAGTGAAGATGCTGAGTCACAGAGAGGCCCAAAAGCTTATTTGTGACAGTCTTTTTGTTGTGCCTATCTGCAACTCAGCATCTCCACTATATTGTGAGTAGCAACTTTCCTTTTCATAATATTGATGCGTCAAACCTAGATTTTCCATTGTTTGACCTACATGCAGTCTGTTTTTCCTTGGCACAAAGGCATCTACCAGCAGGATAATGCAACTTGTTACACTGCACACAGTGTACCTACATGGTTCATGAACACCAGGATGAGTTTACTGTATTCCCCAGGCCACCAAACTCCCTAGATTTCAAGCCAATCAAGAATCTGTGGGACCACCTCAAACAGGCTGTTTGCACCATGGATCCTCAAATGAGAAACTAGAGCAGCATGCCAGAGCACTAGAGTCGACATGGCTCCATATCCGTCATTACCTTCCAGAACCTATTTAAATCTCTTTCTGCACATCTCACAGTGGCCTGCACTGCAAAAGGTGGTCATCCTGGGTTTTTACCGGAGGTCATATTAGTGTGAATAGACAGTGTATGTTTGTGTACAGTAGGATGTGCAAATAACAAAAAATTTAAGGGGATCAAGAGTAAACAGCAGCATTAATTTTGTTCATATTTATGGTGACAGCTGAAAATTTTCATTTGAACTGAAATTTGAACCCGGATCTTCTCTCATTGCAAGCAGTTGTCTTAATCCTGGCACACTTTCAGTGCTCTCACAACTCTTTCACACCAGTAATATCCTCCACCTATAAACATCAAATAATACAATCAGAAAAAAGGAATAATGAGAATTAGGGCTTAACACGGGTTGTAGATAAGTTCCTGCAGAATGTAAAATGTAAATGTAAATACTAGTTTATCAAAGGATAACTCCAAAAGCTTGCAAGTTGTCTTTCTTCAGTGCGTGCCAGTCGACAACTCAATGCAAAAGAGCTTAATGTCACACTGACAATGATGTTATGAAAGATTAATAAGGAAGAGAGTGAAACATAGAGCCAGCACATAGCTTACTCCAGTGGAATAGCAGTAAGGGACTGGTAAGCTTTACTTCCCCAACCAATGAACGGATCATCATAAATGGAGTCACATGCCCTCACTAAACAAAATGCTGCTGAGTGGTTTACAATTGAAACTGGAGCACTGATGCAAAATTTAATCACCAAAATATTTATATTACCATCTCTTCTCTCTTACTGACCGAATACTGGCATCAAAAGCTTTTTTTGCTACCATAAATCAAGCTATCTACCTACCAATGGCACAAAACTGCATCAGCGTCCTCTGCTACAAAGGAGGATAACTGACACAATATGTAATTAATATTATTGTAACAGTATTTTCAAAGATATTTATTTTGCTATAGGATTAGATATATCAAAAATTATGCAGGAAGTTATTACATGAAAGCAACTGTCATATCCTAAGAGCAGTGTAAGAAGTTTAAGGGATGAAAAGTGGACAAGACGAAATATTGTCAAGTTCCATTTAATACATGTTGCTGATTACATTATTCTCTGATGTAAGTAATGCTGTAAGTAATGTAGCATGTTTTCCACTATATTTACAAGTTCTACTCAGAAAATTTGAAGACAGCACTGGCTTTCGAGAAAGATATGATTCACTTCTCGCAACTAGTAAATTATACTTCATTCTCAAATTGCTCCCATGACAGTGAATATGAAACAGATGGAAAGTGTTCCTTTAGCACTCCCGTACACTTATGAAATGGGACAGAATTATGAACCTCAGATTTATGTTAAAAGACTGAATGAAATTAATGCAAGTTCATGCCAATAATGAGACAGTAATAGTATTTACATTTTTAGGCATGTTAAAAGTTTGGAGTTTTGCTTGAGAATATATAAATACTTTAAAGGTATTGTTCTGAACAAAGTTAACACTCATTGCTATCATTTACCTATCCCAATCTCCAATGCTAGGCACTAATGACACTGTAGTTCCATGATTTGATGCAAAATTCATTTAGCTTTAATTAACTGTGTGTCAGTTATACAATGTGCAATTTATTGCGGAAACTGATGTAAGACTGATACAGCAGGAGTAACTTACTGGTGGCTCAGTTATACTTGAGTGCTCTCAGATAGCTAGATTTAACCAAGTAACTTGGAAAGAAAGCTACTAGTTTCAAAAAAGCTAGTGCTTCCTCTCTTAAATGAAATAGCCTCTGTTTCAGCTTCATATGTACTTGATTACAACCATATTTTTCAAAGAAAATAGTCATCTTCATCTGTGTGTGTTTATGTTACTACTTGCACACAGCTTTACACCAAAAATTGATACAAGCCATGCAGCTAAAAGAGTGATTCAGTTCATGAATGTAGATATTCAGATACTTTGTAGAAAATTTGGCTAGTGACATATGTTCTTAATTTTCTTTTTAGCTGGGTGGAACATGCAATTACTCACATTAAGTTATTTGGGAGCTTGTTCAATACTTTTGCACCAAAGTATATAACTCCATAATGAACCATACATGAGGAGACAAATACTGTATTGTATTATAACTGTTGGACTGCAAATCACCAGAGCCTAATTTTGTCAGCAAACAAAACCACTAAGGAACAAATGTATTAAAAATTAAGTACAGGATATCAACGATCGATAAGAAGTTTTTGAAAGATTTGTAGTTATCTTCTTCACAGGACATTGTTACTGCTACATTCTCCTTGTTAAATATTGTGCTCACCTTAGGTGCACTATACCAGAATTCAGTTGTATAAGAAAACAAAGAGTGCAAAACTTTGTGGTACTATACATGTGATTCCTTTATTTTAAAGGGGCCAGACTGTAAATATCTTAAACTGATTTTGGTTACTGGTGGTAAGTTAACTAAAAGAAGACTTTTATGGAAGGAGAATGAGGGCTGAAAGATTGTGCAAGAAATCTGATGGATAGGGGAACACAGCCATAACAAGTAATGCAACTAAAATAAATAGGTCTGATGAAGGATGTAATAAGTTACTACTATCACTTTATTCCCTCTAGATCTACTAGAGGAAGTTTTAAGCTCTATGTGTACAGTACAGTAGGCAATATTACTACCATATCATTGGCATATGTCTAAGCTGTGTAGTAACAACAAGAGTAATGAATTACCTGCTTTCTTAGCTTGATACTGCTGAGGATAACTTTTCAGCTTTCTTGTAATGTGACCTGTCTTGTTAGACACAACATAATACAATAAAGCTGAAAAGTTCTCCTCAGCAACAAGAATAATGAATACCTGATTTCTCAGCTTGAGGAGGACTTCTGAGGTTTCTTGTAATATGACCTGTCTTGTTAGACAAGTCTTTAGACTCTGTAAAAACAAGAGAATACTCATTAGCCTTCAAGTAGCACTACATTGACACTGTGACAAACACAGTCATAGAAATAAGCAAACTCAATTTAAACAATCATAGAGGAACAATAAAAAGTTTCTCGTTACACACAGCAGAAAAGTGAGATACCATATTCCTAAAACCACAAAAATTTTACATCCAAAATATAACTGAGTGGTGTGTCAGTATGAATGAAATGTGTTCATTAGGATTTGTAAAGCCTAAGCACATAGCAGAAGACACAAATATAACTACAATTACTGATAGTTTCATTCATTGATCCTTTCATCGTATCCCCTCATTCCTACAAGACATCAAAAAATTTTCAGGAGATGTTACACAATGATCTAATAGTTAATGTTTATGAACTGTTATAAAATATTTTCATTTCCTCAAGAAAAAAATAATCTTGACAGCAGGGGTGCATCTAATCCTCTATAACTGTTGAATATCTAAATGGATACATTTTGTATAATTATGTGATACCATAGTGATTAAGTACTCTTCTGTTATCATAACCATTGACTATGAAAGTGAATTATAGTTTGTGCAGAACCACCTTCAAGTGTTCTGTTTTGTTGAGAAGTAAAACCACCAGTAGCTTAGCCACAATGATTGTCTATAAAACAACATACACAATAATAAGATATCCTAAAACACTATGTTAAGGGTGACGACAATGAAGAATCGCTGTGATGTGGAATATATAAATGGATCTATATGTGTAATGTCACCTATGTCCAACAAGATCAAATAAGACAAGAGCACTGCTGATATTTCTGGCTGGTCATGTGAATTTCTTAGGAAGGAAATATAAGGTCACCTGACATTGATCTATCCTCAGTTGCTGTTATCCATCTCACCCATACCTGCAGAGTCTGACTGCCATGACTGTTTACTGTGTGCATAGTGTTACAAATTATGAACTTTTTTCCTCACATGTTTGACTTAATGAAACTTTGATTACTAAATACATGTATATTATCTAAGTGGTACTTGGATTTTATTCAACTGAATCAAGAACTGTCTCCTGTTAATTTCTATTGTGGCTCAGATAAATGTGCAACCATTAAATATTACAAATTTGTTCATCGACTGATAAACTATTTGAATTTTTGTTACAGTGTTAAGTTATATTCAACAAAAAGTTGTTGGCTCTAAGTGAGAGTTAGAACATTGCTGGTGTGGTGGTCACAGCTTTATTTCACCAAATGCTGCCATGGAAACTAGATTTTTTTTAGTTTTGACGACGACAGATAAACCAGCATCAGGACTTGATCATAAATATCACTCAAGCAGTAAAAGGCACTGTCAGCCATCCTGGAATTTCAGCCATTTAACAAGCATCAAAAGGACTGGAAAATATGTCAGATTTGCCTTGGTCTGCACCTTCAGGCAAGTGAGATTAAATATATGGATTACCAATTTGCCTATTTACTGTTTACAGATCTTCAGTTATATTACTTGGTCAAAAAGTTATCCTTGTTGTCCAACCCATTAGGGTTACCATTGCCTGGCATGTTCTGTTTATTCTCCGAGCATTTTCCGAACAGTATGCATATGGTAGCAGCTAGGCTAGAATTCTTACAGTATCACAAGTCAATCACTGTAAGCCATGCATCTTGGACTGCAGGTTTGCAGGCTTCAAGTAAAAAATGTATATTCACAAGAGAGCATGGTAAATCACGTTATTTGGTAAGCTTCTGATAAAGAGGTCCACACACAATCTTTATGACAGTCTGACCCTGTCCAGGCTGAAATACTGTGAATTACACATGCTCTTGGAATATCGCTACTAGTACAACAAACTTTTTCAGCGTACTTTGACATTTCACATGTGACCCAGAGCTATAGTCATACAAAGCAGCAGGTTTCTGTGACAGGCTCAGTCCCAGCATAGTACCAGGCACAGTGGTATAATTTCTTACAAAGTTTCTAGATTGTTTCTCCTTGCATCCAAGACTGGAGAGTCCAAATTATGATGAAAGTGTTATAAATGATTGTGTAGAGTGCATTACACAAGTATGCCATAGCACTGGGGCTCCAGCTGATTCAAATTAATCACAGTGATCAGGTTTTGGAACCCATCAAATTTAATTTCAGACAACAGTGCAAGACGCTTCAGTCACTTTTCTTTTCAATACTGGCACAATGGTCTCAGTTATAAACCAGCCTACATACCTTAGTGTGGGCACTTCCTTACACAGTGAAGTACAGTCAAAATTGCTGGCATATTGCCACCACAAAGTGCAACTGACAGTCACTTCTAATCAGGTTTTTCAGACATGGTCATTATTGGCTGTGGTACATCCATCAGTCAAGAACATATGGCCTCGATACATATTCTGCTTTTGGATTTTCATTACATCATTAAGCACACTCCCTCAGCTTGTTTGTACCCTATGTTGCCATTGATACACTTGGTGTGCAGTTTGTGCCACTGTTTGAACTTGTTTGGGGAAAGCTGTTGACTTTCAAGCTCACGTTGCCTTAATCCAGACAGTATGTTCAAACCAGCCCTATTTCATTGGCCATTAACAGGAGGTTAACACTGAACTAGATAGACTGAAACCATAAGTCTTTGCTACCATTTTCCACATTAAGTGGGTTTCACCACTAGTGATAGTCAGGAAACTACAAGACCCTCTTTGGCTGTGTGGATACTTTAAGCAAACCATTAATGCTCAAGCGGACATTGATTCTTATCCCTTGACTTGTCAAAAGAAGCCTTTTCTAAGCTTTCAGGACATAAAATATACACATAGATCAGTTTAGCAGAGATGAATTTTCAGTTGTCTCTTCATGAAGACTCACAGAGGACATTTTCTTGAACATGCCATTCTGAGTGTATCAATACAGTAGGTTGCTTTTTGGTGCAGCTAATGTTCTTGCTATACTCTGAAGATTTTTTGAACAGACTATTGCAGGATTCTGTATTTTGTGAGCTATTTTGACAATATTCTGGCCATTTGTTAAAAGAAAGATGAAAATTTGTGCAATATACATCCGCTTTTTGCAACCTTTGCACAGAAATGTCTTAAGTGTAACCATTACAAATGCATCTTTTTCTCAACCAGTAAATTGTTTATGTTATATCCTCAGTGAAGAAGGTCTTTAGCCAACCAAATAATTTATGGGTTATTCACAATATGCATGTACCTAAATCTATTAATGACCTTCAGTTAATCCTAGGAAATCTTTACAGAAGTTGCATACAGTCCTGGAATTAGCACCTTGATTGTTGGCTTACCAGCCTCACTTCCAATTGATGTTGGCAAAAGATGCATCCCCAGATGTGAGAAATTAAGAGGATAGTATGGTCAGGATAAATACATTTATGTCAAAGGCACTTACTCCAGGCAGAGAAAACTGTGATGTACTTGTCAAAGCTCTGGGACTGTCTGACCATCTATGTCAGATTATAAAAGTAAAAGCTTGTGTAAAAAAAGAATCAAAACTACATGTATATAAAAGAGTCTACTCTCCATCAGCTTTGCAAGAGTTTTCCTTAAAGTTAGCACATGAAAGTTGGGAAGGAGTATACATAGAAACTAAAGTGAATAGCAAGTTCTCCAATTTTATGTCTGATTTTAAATTAAAATTTGAAGAATCAATCCCTGAAGCATTAATTCCCCTTGGAACACCCAGCAACAATAAATGGATTAGTAAAGGAATCAGAAAAAGTGCTCAAACTTGTAAATACCTAAACTCCATTAAAAAGGACAATAGTGATCCAGTATTTTTGCACTACTACAAAAACTACAAAAGGATCTACAGGAAGGTACTCAACACTGCTAAAAAATCAGCCAACGATAGGTTCATAAATTTAGCCAATAATAAAAATAAAGCTACAGGAACTGTGAAGCAGAGAGAGGTACAAACACACAAATCAGGAACAAGGAAAACTTAGAAAGTAACCCGAAAGAATTAGCGAATTATGTAAATACCTACTTTAGCAGCATTGCAACAAACTTACAGAAAGATTTTCCAAAAGGTGCTAATCAACCAATACAGAAGCATATAGCAAACTCAATGGTATTGCTTCCAGCTACTGAGGAAGAAGTATGCAATGTTGTAAGGCAATTAAAGAACAAAAACTCGGCAGGTTTAGATGAAATCCCAAAGTGTGTGCTGAAAAAATGCATAAATGGTATCAAAGCTCCACTAACGGAAATCGTAAATGAATCCTTCAAAACTGGTTGCTTCCCTGACTATCTGAAGCATGCCAAAATTTTACCAGTTCACAAGAAAGATGATGTAGAAAACATTGAGAACTACAGACCAATAGTCCTATTGTCACGCTTTTCCAAAGTGATAGAAACAATAATTAAAAGCAGGCTTTTGAGCTATCTAAATAAATTCAACCTCCTCTGCAATGACCAGCATGGTTTCAGGCCTGGTAGTGGTACAGAATCTGCAATAGCACAATTTACAAAAACAGTTTTAGAAGCACTAGATGAGAACAGCTATGTAACTGGCCTTTTCCTAGACCTGTCTAAGGCATTTGACACAGTTGACCAGTAGAATCTGCAATAGCACAATTTACAAAAACAGTTTTAGAAGCACTAGATGAGAACAGCTATGTAACTGGCCTTTTCCTAGACCTGTCTAAGGCATTTGACACAGTTGACCAGCAGAAGCTGTCTCATAAATTAGAGGCACTAGAGTAAGAGGAGTGGTTCTCAAATGGTTTTGTTCATATCTAGAAAACAGAGTACAATCAGTAGAGATCACACATATCTCCAGTGGATCAAAGTACATTGAGAAACATACATCTGATCCACAATATATCAATATTGGGGTCCCTCAAGGAAGTGTACTAGGCCCTGTATTATTTCTGGTGTATATAAATGATTTCCCACAACATACCGGTATCAGCCATGGAGGGAAGATATTGTTTGTGGATGACAGCAACATAGTAATCACCAGTAAGACACCAGCACAAATGTTGGAAAATTCTACTGAAGTGCTGAGGGATGTTCACAAATGGTCTCAGGAAAACAAAGTAATTCTCAACGTAAAGAAAACAAATACAATATGCTTTAGGATGAACAGAAAACAGAGTCCCTTAAATTTAAAACTAGATAACATCTCCATAGATGATGTGATGATGTACCTACAACAAAATTCTTAGGGTTGCGCAGTGACAGCCAAATGAAGTGGAACGAACATGCTATGAAGCTCTCGAAAAAGATATCCACATGTTATGTACTTAGAGTCCTTGTATCCGCATGTAGTAGTGAATGTTTCAGAACTGTATACTTTAGTTATGTTCATTCAGTAATCAGTTATGGTATTAAGTTTTAGTTATGGTATTATTTTCTGGGGAAATAGTGCTCAGAATTTACACACAGTATTTAAAATGCAAAAGAGAACAGTAAGAATTATAACAAAAAGCAGTAAGCGAGCCCACTGCAGAGAACTTTTCAAAATGTTAGAAATCCTAACTGTTCCTCATTAATTTATATTCCAAACCATAGTGTACATCAAGAAAAACATAGAAAATTATAGCACAAATAGCAGTTTTCATAACTATAGTACAAGAACAAGTCACTGTCTTCACCTAGACAGGAAGAATAAACATGAGACTCAAAATAGCTTCTTGTATGGAGGTGTAAAACTATAATAAACTGCCACCGAAAATAAAAGAAGCAGATAACATGTACCGCTTTAGGAAAAAGCTTAAATTGTTTTTTCAGGAACATTACTTTTACAGTGTAAGTGAATTCCTTAGTACAAAATGATTGTAAATAGCTTTTGTTTCACAATATTTTTATAAGGAGCAAAATTGATTCAAAATAACTTATATGTCACAATGTTTAACTACATGTAACAACAAACTGTATAAATATATGAATGTACGAAACTGACAACATCCATACATTTTAAAATGACCACGGATGGCTAAATAAATAAGTAAAAAAGTAATATAATTATCAAATCAGAAAGGAAGTGTTGGCCATCACTATGATGCCCATAAATTTGCATTTTTTGTATGGCCACAAATTCCATATTATCACCAACCACTTCTCACACTGTTTTGGACCCATGTCTTTTTGTCAGTGTACAGTGCATCACATTCATCAATGGGATTGGTAAATTTTCAATATTTAATCACTATCACACTTCCGCTCAGTGCTTTAAAACAGATGTGCTGTATCTCTTCCCAGTTTGTTTCCAGATACACAGTGAATTGAAGCAATTCATCATTGAGTTCTTTATACATTCTTATGGCATTCCTACAGTATTGAGGCAGGGTGGTCCTGAAATACTTGCGGTGGGGTTGGCCTCTCAAGCTCTCAGGGGAAGAATTGCCTGATCCCTGAGCCCCCTCCCACTGGCACATACAACATCAGGCTCTGAAATGTGATTTGCTAAAACTGATTACTCCATGACAAGGCCAACCAATTACAATGTCTCTGCTACAACTACCTCTGAGCATACACACAACCATTTAATTAATTTATTGGATAAACTACTAGTCTATGGGCCGGTTATGTGTACAGTTGCATTGCACCCTTAAGAAAATTCTCTAAATAATAATAGCCCAGCCTAATGAAACCAGTCAATGAACAAATCAAAAGCACAATTAAATATGAAAACATCAAGTAAGATGAATTGTGAATAGCCCATTTGGACAATGCTGATACATATTTAGAGTCAATTTGAGTTTTATTTTTAAAAAAAAATATCTTCCCTCAAGTGGTAGTATTACAAAAGCTAATATTCAAAACAATCAGATTTTAGCATAGTAGTGCAAGCAAACAATTAGCTCTTACACAGGCAACTATTTACTTGCGCAGTGGCATTCTCCAGTACATTAACTCACAAATGTAAATTAACTCTTCACATTTAACTAGTTCACACAGTGTACTGAATAACTGACTCTCAAATAAATTCCAATACAGTTGTCCATAATAACACGCAATGAGTAAAAAGAATCACCAGAATTGCAGATTGTTGCACCACAACTAAAGAGCATTGCCAGAACTGCAAACTGTTGCACCAAAATGAATAAGTTCAAACTATTTGCCTACCATGTTATCATTAAATTAACATCAGTAGCTCTCAGGCCACTTGATTTGATTTGATTTGATTTTTTATTGGTCCAGTTTTATCATACAGCACATATTGTACAATTGATATTTGACAGGTCAAAGTTCAGTTACAATAATATATAGTATTAGCAAAATAGTAGACAAATCAAAAATAGGTACCTATTACAATTAATTTTGTCACATATTCAGCAATTTTCTGACAGAATAGAAACAGTGCTTTATTATAAATGTCTTTAGCTTTAAATATTGGATGAGTAGCATTTTTTATTTCCTCTGGTTTCTCATTGTGTAGTATTACACCAATGTTAATTATGCTCCTCTGATAGGTGGTTGTTCTGTGAAATGTTTTGATGTATATTTGATTTCCCTCTAGTACTATAGATATGTACATTTTTGTTCTGTAGCAGTTTGCCTGTTTTCAGGAGGTAGTCCCTAGTGAACAAGATAGTTTCATAAATAAACTTGGAACATTTAGAACACCAAGCTCAGTAAAATGGGATTTACAGGACTCCATCTTTTTAAGGCCACAAATTATTCTTAGAGCTCTTTTTTGCATTCTAAAAACCTTTACACTGTGATATGAGAATCCCCAGAAAACGATCCCATATCGGAGTAGTGAGTGGAACTGTGGATAGTATGCCTGCAGTACAGTTGTTCTGGTTGTTGTAGCCTTTAAAAGTCTTAGGCCCTAGCACACAGATGATAGTTTTCTAGACAAGTTATTTATATTTGTGTCCCACTTTAAGTCTTGCTGAACCCATAGACCCAAAAATTTTGTGACACTTGCATTTTCTAGGGGATCACTTTTTAAATTGTATTTGAATGGACATTTGATTAGTTGGAGGAATTAAATGAAAATCGACACACACAGTTTTTTCAGTATTTATGATGAGTGAGCAATATGTTGGTGTCATCGGCAAACATGATAGTTTTTGTGGGACTCATATATTCAATTAAGTCGACCAGATAACAGGAACAGTAGTGGACCTAAGATTGAGCCTTGTGGTACACCATATTTTATTGGTAATTTGCTAGACAGGAAGGAGTTGTTTCTTGTTTTATTCATTTTGTTGAATTCATACTGAAGGGATACTTTCTGCCTGCAGTTTTTTAGGTACGAACACAACCAGCTATGTGCTACACATCTTACTCCTCATCTTTCTAATTTTTCAAGCAGAATGTTATGGTTCAGGATGTCAAAGGCTTTTGATAGATCTAGAAAATACCTGCAGTCTAAGAATTCGAAAATTGCTGTCTGTGTAGATTTAGATTTTCTGAAACCATGTTGTTGTACTGTAAGAGGTGCATATTTATTTATGAAACTTAAAATTTTTGAAAAGGAGCTTAACTGTGACATGGGTTAGTAGTTTGATATTTTTTCAGGAGAACCTTTTTTTAGCAGTGGTGAAACTTTTGCTATTTTAAAAATACCTGGAAATACAGCAGTTTTTAAGAGAGGTTGAAAATTTTTGCTAAGGGGTTTGCAATGTAGTGACCACATGCTTTTAATATGAAATCAGGTACTTCATCAAGACCACTTGACATTTTATTGCTTAATGATCTTACTGTTTTTACAACTTTTGGAATTGCTACATTAAAATAGTGAAGAAAGATGCTCTGAAAACTCGTGTACATGCTATCAGCATTGTTCTGAATGGTGATGCTTTCCCAGTTTTCCTTCGCCAGTAAGAGATTAAAAATTCTAATGTTATCTTTTTTTTCAACTACTTTTTCGGAACTGCTACTACTTGTTGGCATTTCTATACACAGCAGCTGTGCCTCATGATCACTATAACCCATGCTCAGTACTCTGCTTGTGAATCTGTAATTTGTTTCTGATATGAATATTTGGTCAATAATGAAATTTGTGCATTCTGTTAATCTTGTTGGGCAGTATATTGTGAGGATCATATTGAATGTGTTGGCCATATTTATCAAAGCATCTCTGGTGCTGCTGTCTTTTGAAAAATCAGTACTGAAATCCCCACAAAGCACTATCTTCATATTTAGTGTACTGATCTTGTTCAGAAGAACCTCTAGTTTATTCATGATGCCTGGCAGGTTTCCACTTGATGCTCTATATATGTTAATAACTATGAAATTAAGCTCTGGCAGTTCAAAGTCTTTTTCAATTGAGTCAATATAACTTTTACTGACATCATAGAACATTATTTGTTCTTTCACAAGGATAGCAGTGCCACCATGTTTGGAAAACTCTTGGCTAAAATGACTTGCTAATCTATATCCTGAGATTGAGCTTAATTTTACTTCGTCATTTTGCAGCCAACGTTCAGTAATGCAAATTATGTTCCATTTAGTGCATACTGGAGTAGTGCTTCCAACATGGAAATTTTATTTGTGAGTGGCTGAACATTATTGTGTAGTATAGAAAAATCTGGGTATTTAGTAACTTTAGTTGAAACGGTTTCTGATTCTTTATCTAATGGCATTTCTAATACAGCACTTACACTAAAAAAATTTCAGTATCTTTCTTGTGTGTGGCTTCTGTTTGCTGGCAGCAGTCAGCAGGTGAATTAACTTCTGGAGGTTGTATAAGTTTTGCTTCATACACATCTGTCATCTTCGGTTTAAACCATTTCGCAATTTTCGTTTGACTGACAACTTGATTGTTTGTTTCTTGCCTAATCAGTTTAAACCACTTGGTAATTTGCATTTGGCTAATGGCACAGCTTGTAACTTGACTAAAGCACTTCGTAATCTCTGTTTGTTTGTCACTTATACTTTTTTCTTTGCTCTTCTTCAAAATGTGAGCGCTCAATTCATACCAGGCCAAGGACATTGACAGCAGCTCTCTAAACATATTCTGCTTTCTTCTTCCACCACTTGGTCATCTGATTACTATTGTGTTCAAGTTAGGTTTAAAGTTAGAAATCATTTACAGTTTTCAAACATATTTCACACAAAGTAGGGCAAATGAAAGTGGCCCAATGAGCAAAGTTGACAAGGTACAAAGAAACACAGCAGAGGAAAGGAAATACAGTACTAACCTGACTGTAGCTGATGTCGAAAGTGACCACCATTTATCTTTTGGCACCTTTGGACCCCAGTGTTTGGGCTTGTTTCAGAATGTTTTTTGACTTGTTCAAAACAGTTCCTGTCGGACGCCATTTTTGGACTAAGCACTGCATGGAATTCTTTGCTGGCTCTTCGACACCATTAAACTTCTCAGTAAATAACTGGCCAGACCATATCCATGACTTTGTTGTCATTTAACTATCAACAACGAACACCTGCGGCTCACTGTAAGTACCATTGTCCTTTGCACTGCTCCCCTCACACTGACACAACCCACACTACACTCTGAACTAGTGTGGATCACATAGAGATTGTACACATTGTATGTGCATCATGTGGTGTCATTACATGTGTACATTCATGTCCAGGCATATCCACTTGTTCAGGCCACTTTTATTTGCCCCAGTCTGCATTAAGCAAACAAGATGCATCTTTATGATGCATTTGCAGCCCATTATTACACAACTTAATTTTATGTACAACTGAAATCATGTCGTTTAGACACAATTTTTACATTACAAGCCGGGACTGCAGGAACCTAGACAAGTTCACAACTTAATCCTTCATGCTTCTGTTACTGCGTTAGTCAAATGACATTCTTACTACATTCCCAGCATTTCTTTCTAATACACATAAATATAAAGACAATATTATTAACTATCTATTCAGAAGCTAATCTTTTCTCTCTGCCTCAGTATGCAATCATTGTAGTATGATGTTTCTCTTTATAAAACATTCCTCTCTTTTTTAACATTACATCTCTGTCAGATGACATCTTAGGGGAAGGTCTAGCATAAAACACACACACACACACACACACACACACACACACACACACACACACACACACACACACGCACACATAGAGAGAGAGAGAGATACATACACACACACAGACACACACACACACACACACACACACACACACACACACACAAAGCCTAATAAACTTACCAAATCTTTTTGTACTATACAGGTAGTGATTATGTTATTGTGTTCATCATTCTATTGCAATTTTTTAGTGTTTTCACTTTAATAAACTTACTAGATTTTTTTGTATTGTACGTGTAGAGATAACTTTATTGGTATCATCATTCTATTGCAATTGTTTAGTGTTCTTTGGTGAATACATATTTAGTTTAAATTCACTTGAACTTGCACATACTGCCTGCAAGTGCTCGGCCTTGTGCTGTACTTAATGGTGTGGGATTTCCTGGAAGAGGTTGAATAGCCAGTCATGGCTCAGTGGTCTCAACCCTCCTTATGGGGTAAAATATATCACACTTACCTTATACAGTCACCATGCTGCAAGTCACTAGCTACAGAAGGCACGGCAAGTAATAAATGAGACTGTACACCTCCCATCACACATCTGCATGGAGGGAGGTTGGTATTGGAATTCCGTTGACCTTGAACATTCAAGAGCAACCACTATCTGTTTTGTCTTTCTGTCTGTTTTTGGGCCTTGGTTGTAGAGGACATTGTTTTGTAGTAATTCCACGAGCATGATGAATTTAAAAACAAGCAGCACATTAACCTCAAATTCCTCAGGAAATTATAAAAGTCACCAATGGCTTGCATTCATATGTTAAAGGAGGTGTTTAGTGATAATGCTATGTCATGTGCACAAGTTTTTGAATTATACATATTGTTTTCAGAAGGCTGGGGAGAGACTAAAGATGATGAATGTCCCAGTTGATCTGTGAGTTCAAGAACTGAAGCAACAGGTGCCTAAAGAATCAGACAGTTAATCAGAAATACTATTAAGAAGTCCTAATTACACTGAGGAAAAGAAGAAAAGGCCAGATTTGTGAAAGAATGACAAATGGGTTCTGCATCAGGGCAATGCTGCAGCCCACAAGGCTATATATGTAAGACAGCTGTAATCTGAAAATAAATTGCTCTGCTTGACAGCTGTATCTGGCTTCCTGTGACTTTTATCTGTTCCCAAAAGTGAAAAGTGAATTGAAGGGAAAACATTTTCATTCTACTGAAGAGTTGTTGTAGAGGGAGACAATGGAATACCTACAGCATTGCTTTTAAACAGTGGAAGACATGTATGCAGCAGTGAATAGATAGGAGATGGAAGTATGGTGAAGGGGATGAAAGTTAGTTGACATTTTGTTTGTAATACATAACATTTCTGACACCAGTCTCATTATTTACTTGCTCCATCTTGTATGTTGTTCAACTCAGTCTTTTCTCTTGATCAATTTATATGTATAAAACATACAGCTGACAGAGTTACAGTTTGGCATGGTGTGGTGTTCCTTATACAAAATGATGAACAATGCCAGCGAGTTCAAGTGCTTTGGTTAATGCATGAATCCCACAGGAAGATTTTCAGGTTAAAAAAACTGGCATGCAGCTACATCTACCAGGCTAGTATGGACAACAGTGTGCACTTCACAAGACACCAGGCATCCCCATCCCAGCAACAGTAGACCCATGAAACCCAGTTCATGTTGACCATGTGAGCCCTTTCAGTGTGTCCATGTAGTTCACTAGATACTGTCAAGGACTCTCCTTCCCACTTCCTGTTTGTCACCTGCCTCCAGCAGGCAACAATGGCAGCCATGGGGTGTGGGGAAGAGGATTGATGGGGAAGGGGCTTGCAATGGATATTTGCAATACGTGGTGTATCCCATTTTCTGGTGTCTGATTATGTCCCCAATTCACAATAACCAATTTCAAAAGAGTTACTACCTAAAAGAATTAAACATTTTACAACACGCTGTTTTCATCCAGTCTCAAATAGGCTGATAGAAAGTTTTTTTTTACATATTCAAATTGTAATTACTAAAAGCCTTAGGTTTTCTTAAATTTTCTTTTCTTTTCTCTTCTCAGCTTCACACTCTTAGCTTCTCATGGTTTCCCTTGTGTGGCAACACACATTTGAGTGGAATGTGAGGGTTTGCAACAGAACAACAAGGGTCCCAGGTGGTGCTGGTGGCTACATCCTAGGGATGCTACACCAGCACTGCAACCAACTTTGGTTGTGGCACCCTGGCTAGTGGTCTCCTTCATCAGAGAGCCAACTATGCAGTACAGACAACAGGAGCAGCAGCAGTTCCAACATCAGCAGTGGCAGAAAAGTACACAACCTCACATGGAGCAACAAGCAGACGGAAGAGAGTGCCTCCCTCCCATCTGCAAGATTTTTTAGTCACAAGCATGATGAAAAAGAAACCTCCAAGATAAGTAACATTAAATCTCTAACAGTGCTTCACCAAAACATTCAGAGTATAAAAAGCAAAGTGCAACAGCTAGAAGTTGACTTACAATCCTTAGACAGTCCAGTTATCTGCATCACAGAGCACTGGTGCAAAGTCAATGAAATTCAATACATAAATTTGCCCTCATATGTACTAGCTTGTTCTTATTGCAGAAACTCAATGAAAGGTGGAGGATCATGTATTTTTGTTAAGAGTGGTATTTCATTTAAAGTCAGGAATGATATTATCCTACTAAGTGTAGACAAGCATTTTGAAGAGTCAGCAGTAGAGATACCAGCTGTAGATATGCCCAAAAAACTAATTGTACTATGTGTATACCGTTCTCCCAGTGGTGATTTAGAAACATTCTTTTCAAAACTTATGCAAAGCCTAGAACAAGTGTCATCCCTGAAAAGTAATATACTCTTATGTGGTGACTTAAACATTAACACAGCTAAGGCAGATGAAACCAGTAACACTTTTCTGAATATTCTGAATAGTTTTGGCATGTCCTCTTTAGTTAATTGTGCAACAAGAATAACCAAACACTCAACATCTACCATTGACCATGTAGCTACAGATATAGGTGGGGAAAACTGTGTCATAACTGTCAAAAATCTTGGACTGTCAGATCATTTATGCCAAATCATAAAAGTAAAAGCTTCTGTAGAAAAACCAGTAAACCTCCACATGTTTAAAAGAGTCTACTCAGACGCAGCAATACAAAAATTTTGCTTACAATTAAGACATGAAAGATGGGAAGAAGTATATTCAGAAAATAATGTGAATCAGAAATTCTCCAAATTCATGTCGGAGTTTAAGATAATATTCGAAGAAGCCTTCCCCAAAGCACTAAGTTCTACTGGAACATCCACCAAAAATAAGTGGATTACCACAGGAATTAGAAAATCTGCCCAAACTTTTAAATACCTAAACTCTATAAAAAACAACAACAGTGATCCAGATTTTCTTCATTACTACAGAAACTACAAAAAAATCTATAGGAAGGTGCTCAATGTTGCAAAAAAAAGGCCAATGATAGACTAATAAATCTAGCTAAAAATAAAAGTAAAGCTACATGGACTATAGTGAAACAAGAGACAGGAACAGCAACACAAAGGCAAATAAACACCCAAATCAGGAACAAAGAAAACCTAACAAGTACCCCAAAAGAACTAGCAAACTTTGTTAATTCTTACTTTAGTAGTATAGCTACAAAGTTACAGGAAAATTTTTCAAAATCTCATAATCCACGAACACGGGAATATACATCAAATTCAATGGTATTGCTACCCACTACTGAGGAAGAAGTATGTAATGTGGTAAGGAAATTAAAGAGCAAAAATTCAGCAGGTTTAGATGAAATTCCAATGTCAGTGCTGAAAAACTGCATAAATAGTATCAAAGCCCCCCTAACCAATATCATAAATGAATCTTTCAAAGCCGGTTGTTTCCCTGATTATCTGAAACATGCAAAAATTTTACCTCTACACAAAAAAGATGATGTAGAAAACATTGAGAACTACAGGCCAATTGCCCTACTGTCATCATTTTCCAAAATAATAGAGTCCATAATGAAGAACAGACTTATGAGCTATCTAAACAAATACAACCTTCTTTCAAATGACCAATTTGGTTTCAGACCAGGCAGAGATACAGAAATGGCAATAGCACATTTCACTAAAGTGGTTTTAGAAGCACTGGATGAAGGCAACTATGTATCTGGCATATTCCTTGACCTGTCAAAGGCCTTTGATACAGTTGACCACCAGAATCTATTACTTAAGTTAGAAGCACTAGGAGTAAGAGGGGTAATCAACAAATGGTTCCATTCATACCTAAAAAATAGAGTACAGTGGGTAGAGATCTCGCATGTCTCCAGTAGATCAAAGTTCATAGAAAAACACCTGTCAGATCCACAACATATTAATATTGGGGTCCCTCAGGGAAGTGTGCTGGGTCCGGTGTTGTTCTTGATTTATATAAATGACTTTCCACAATATATCCGACATGGAGAGAAGATATTGTTTGCCGATGACAGCAATATTATAATCACCAGTGAGACATCAGCACAAATGTTGGAAAATTGTAATGAATCACTGAAAGATGTCTACAAATGGTCTACAGAGAATAAAGTGACCTTAAATATTAAGAAAACAAATAGCATACGCTTTAGAATAAACAGAAAAAACAGTCCCCTAAAGTTAAAGCTACATAACACCTCTGTAGACGAAGTGCCCACCACAAAATTCCTAGGGTTGCATATTGACAGCCAGCTTAGGTGGAGTGAACATGTTAAAAAACTCACAAAAAAGATATCTACAACGTGTTACGCACTTAGAGTTCTCTCCTCAGTATGCAGCGATGAATGTCTAAGATGTATATTTTAGCTATGTACATTCAGTCATAAGCTATGGGATAATTTTCTGGGGAAATAATGTACTCAACTTACAAACAGTTTTTAAAGTGCAGAAGAGAGCAGTGAGAATTATAACTAAAAGCAGTAAGTGGGCTCACTGCAGAGAACTATTCAAAATACTTGGTATTCTAACTGTTCCCTGTTTATTTATGTTCCACACTATAGTATATATAAAGAAAAATATAGTGAATTATAGTACAAACAGCATTTTACACAGCTATAGCACAAGAACAAGCCACTGCCTTCATCTAGATAGGAGAAACAAGCATAAGACCCAAATGCATATAAAAGTGTCAATGTATCTGCAAAAATCACTGTATCCAAACTGACAACATCCATACATTGCAAAATGTCTACGGATGGCTAATCAAATAAATAAATAAATAAATAAATAAATAAATGGAACTAGTCAATGATCCTATTTTGACTGTAAATCAGAACACACAATATACACAAACAATTGAGTACTCGATACATGCGTGCACATGGGGTAATTCAATACACTCAGACAAGCTGATTACTCAATACACAAATATATTTCAGATGTCACACAAATTTTGGTTTTCTTAGTTATGAATAAGTAAATTATACAAAATTATTTCACTTAGGTACAAATATACTAAAATGTACAATAAGAAAATATTTGAAAACTTGAAAGATTACGTTAACTTAGAGTGAAACTTTTGAAAGATTCAAATCTGTTATTACTATTTAAATAGATATTAAATTATTATTTGAAGACATAACTTTATATGGACACAAAACTACTATAATAGGAGTCTATGTAGTAAGCAAGGATGAACCAGATAATACCAAAGAAACATTCTTCAATAAATTAAATGACTTAGTTGAAGGGATAGGAGACACAAGAGAAATAATAATCACTGGAGATTTCTGCAGGGTGGAGAAAAATTGTGTCACAAAATTTTAACCCTGGATAGCTGATGCCAGAAGGAACCAAAATTACTAATGTTGTGTAGGTCGACAATGCACCATTTTTAAACTAAGGAAATTGGTGAGATGCGCTCCAATTCGCTGTGGGATTGCCCTGTTGCCGTTCATCGGTTGACGCGCAGCACTATGGTTGTCAGTTCACACATACAAATGTCCCTCGCCCCATCACTGCCCCAATGTGATACATGTGTCAAATAGGTCTTGCTGTTTGTCTCCACCTCAGGTCTGGGGCATTCACTTCTTTTTTTTTTAAGTCATCAGTCTTCTGATGGTTTAATGTGGCCCATCATCAATTCCTCTCAGGTGCCAACCTCTCCATTTCAGAGTAGCACTTGCACTTGCAACCTACATCCTCAACAATTTGCTGGATATATTCCAATCTTTGTCTTCCTCTACTGTTTACATAACAGCTGTTATATGACATGTCATTTCAGAGGTGGCACACCATTTGACAGTATATGTTTTGCCAAATACAGGGCTAATATAGTTGCTGGTAGGAGGATGCAAAGGGCAAGTCTTTCAGTGGGGACAATCACAGGGGTAGGACCTATAGGTAGAGAGATGGATGCCAGAAGGAGCATAAAGTCTGACAAGGATATTTTAGAGATTGACAGAATGATGGAAAGCTATTCTAGATGTGGTGGGAAAAATTTCAGTCAGAATGGACCTAATTTCAGTGCATGATTTTAGGAAGACATGGTCTTGTCAAAGTAGCTGACCGGGACAATACTGAATAGTGGTGTATTCTGAAGTTGTTTTTTTCGAGGGATCAGCATTACTAGCATTGGATATGATGGCTCAGGAAATCTGCTTTCAAACTAGGCTGGTGGGGTAATTATGTCCAGTGAAGGCTGAGGTGAGAATAGTGGTGTGTTGCTGTGAAGAGTCAGCATCCAAACAAATATGTCTGCTGCAAATGCCAAAGCTGTATGGGAGGGAACATTTGACATGGAAGGGATGGCAACTGTCAAAATGTTAAGTCCTGTTGTGTATTAGTAGGTTTAATGTGGAAAGAAGTGTGTAGCTGGCCTTCAGTAAGGATGAGATCAATATCAAGGAAAGTGGCATGGGATTTGGAACAGAACTATGTGAGATTTAATTGGGAGAATGTGTTTAGAGATTCCAGAAATTTTAACAGGTCACCCTCGCGATGAGTTCACATGGCAAAGATGTCATCAACAAAGGATTTACCACTGTGGTATTTGGCCAACAGGAGTATGTTAGTGAAGGTCTACACCAGCTGTCAGACAGCTCTACATACAGAATTTGCCACCAAGAACCCATCCCTGCAATTCAAACTGACCTGCAGTCCCACCTTAAAACCTCAGGACCATTCCAAGGACTAACACCTCAATCTACAGAACTTCTTATCCCAACCAAACCATGCACCCCCACATTTTACCTTCTTTCTAAGATCCACAAACCCAATCATCCTGACCATCCTATAGTTGTTGGCTTCAAAGCACCTACCAAATGTATATCTGCCTTAGTTGATCAACACCTGCAACCCATAATACAAAGACTTCCCTCCTACATTAAAGACACCAATCGTTTCCTAGATCATCTGAAGTCTGTGTCCGTCTCCCACCACACACCTTGCTTGTCACTATTGATGCCACATGCCCCTGTACCAACATCCCCCATGTATTCGGTTTGTCTGCTGCTGAACATTTCCTCAGTCATTGCCCATCTGATTCCAGACCTTTGACATCCTTCCTGCTTATCTTAATCAACTTTATACTTACCAGTGACTACTTCATCTTGGAGGGCAGACAAATAAACAGATCAGGGGTATGGCCATGGGAACAAGGATGGCTCCTTCCTAGGCCAACCTTTTCATGGCTTGCATGGAGGGGGCTCTGACATGGGGTTCTCAGTAACATATCTGAACTCTACCCCTTTTCCTATATCTCTACTGTCCTTTTTCTTCAGCCCCTGGTTTGGTTTAGATACACTGATGACATATTTGCATTATGGACCCATGGTGAAGCCAACCTGTTAAAATTCCCAGAATCTCTAAATACATTCTCCCAATTAAATTTCACAAAGTCCTATTCTGAATCCCATGCCACTTTCTTTGATGGTGATCTCTTCCTCACTGAAGGCAAGCTACACACTTCTGTCCACACTAAACCTACTAACAAACAATGGTACCTACATTATGACAGTTGCCATCCTTTCCCTGTCAAATGTTCTTTCCATACAACATTGGCATTTGAGGCAAACATATTTGTTTGGATGTAGACTCTTCACAGTAATACACCATCATTCTCACCTCAGCCTTTGCTGGACGTAATTACCCCACTAGTCTAGTGGAAAAGCAGATTTTCTGAGCCATCACATCCAATCCTAGTACTGCTGATCCCTCCAATAAACAACTTTGGAGTACACCACTTGTCACTCAGTATCGTACTGGTCTTGACTCTGTTAATCAGCTACTTTGACAAGACCATGACTTCCTAAAATCATGCCCTGAAATGAGGTCCACTCTGAGATTTAGCCCACCGCACCTAGAATAGCTTCTCATTGGCCTCTCAAGCATCGCAGCATCCTTGTCAGACCTCATTCTCTCACTGCACACATCTCCTTCCCCTATGGCTCCAATCTCTGTGACAGTCTCTGCTGCAAGAGTTGCTCTTTGCATCCTCTTACCCCCACCTGCACCAACCCTATAGTTGGCAAAACATGTACTATCAAAGGGAGAACCACCTTCGAAACACATCTCATACCAGCTGTTATGTAAACACTGTTCAGCATTTTACATCAGCATTACTGTTACCAAGTTATCAGTTAGGATGAATGGGCTTAGGCAGAGGGTGTATACTGGCATCGCACAATATCCTGTTGCAGAACATGCTTTACAGTATGACGGTCATGACTTCAGTGCCTGTTTCAGCCCATGTGCCATATGGGTTCTTCCCCCAGACACTAGCTTCTCAGAATTCTGCATATGGGAACTAGCACTACAACATGTCCTTGGATCTCACCACCCACTTGGCCTTAATTAAGGTTAATTTCTTTTTCTCAGCATTTATTCACAGTAACTACTCCTTTATTCACTCTGTTTTAGCTTTCTACATCATTCATTTTCTGGCCTGTCTATTTTTTGCCACCTCCCTCCCATCTCTTTGATGCACAATGCTCTTTGCTTTTTATTCTTATTAACTTGTGCATGATGTCTTGCATATTACCCTATCTTCCACCTTTAAGCTCCCAGGTTTTCAAATCTCATGTGGTGCAGTCCCCTACACTCAGACTTTCCTTCTCATGCCGCCTGGTGGCCTTCCCCAACCCAGGTTTCTGGGCGACTTTTCTGAACTCTACCCCTTTTCCTAAACCTCTGAAATCCTTTTCCTTCACCCCTCTTCCTTCCCCTTCAACCCTTCTGCCAGAAAAAGGAACCGCTTGCTCCAAAAGCTTGCATACATAAAATCTTTTTTGTAGATGTGTGTTCTCCTGCTGCCACTTGGTAAGTAGATTTCTTATCTGATTAATTTTGGACTTATCTTCTTAGGTATATCTTTAGGCTCTGCAAAAACCAATACAATATTCATTGAACTGTGTGTAGCAACACCCTTTTATCATGACAAATATATAGTCACAGAAACAATTTGATTCCCTTTTAAACAATCAAATATAAACAGTGGTAGTTCTTTCATATTTAATTTCTAGTTACTCCTATATGAGTAGTGAGTGAAGATTGACCAACATATTGGATTCAATATGTAACTCAGTGATGTATCATGTTGTACGAAAGAGTTCATTGGGATTTGGGAAGTGTATCCAAACAGAAAAAGACATCATTATGCCTGCAGTCACTGATGGTTTCATATGTTCATCATGTTATACAGATAGTGGCACACATGGGAACTATTAGGAATAGGAGCAAGCTGAGAGCAGCCTGATATATACACATACCAACAAACTGCAGCAGCTGCTACACAATGATTGAAGAGTTAATGCCCACAAAATATTATAGAATAATTCCATGAACTCAACTTATAATATACTTAACAGTGATACTCATACATTTAAAGAAGATGCATCTGACCAGTAAGAATGTTATTTGCTGCTATTCAGTATTTAATACTATCATTTGATTTTATGATGTGGTACCATAGTGTTGTGTATTCTTCCATTATCATACCCACCGACAGTTGCACAATCGAAAGTCCAGAATGGAAAAACAAAAATGTGGAAAGGATACATTGCTAGAGCTATAGATTTCAGGCTCAGTTCTTCTCTAGCACACTCTAAGACAGTGGCCAAGTGTATGTAAGTGTGCCTGTGTGAATATGAGTGTGTTTCCTACTGCAGGAAAAGGACTTTGCCTGAAAGCTTTAATATTTTAGCACTCTTTTTCATTGTACCTGTCTATGAATTTGTGACTGCTCTATATGGTGAGTAGTCATCTACCTTTTCCATACTGTTGTTCCATATTGTTGTTATTCCATTGACTGTTGCAGTGGATCAGAGTTTCTGTAGATTCACCTTCAAATGTATAGCTTTCCTGATAAGTACAAAGTCCTATACCCAGGGTGTAATCAGCATTTATGAAATAATAGGATACATTTGATTGACTGATACATTGATAAAGCTATGTAATATTTTGTTATCATAGCAATGATTCTGAAGGTAGACAAAGTTTCTAACAGTTTCAGCTACAAATGTCTTCACTACTGATTCAGTGCATCCTTGGGGACAATTTATGCACAGCAGAAATCACCATTTCTGTGTGATGGTGCTCACAGGGTTCCTGCAATTTCTATAGAAAAGTGATCTATCAGCACTTCTCAGAATTTTCACATGAAGCAAGGTAATACAGGAAACAACTTGCGCAATACAGCAAACATTTCTAGTATTCCCCTGGGTGAGATAGTGGTGGAAGTTATGTGGTTACTCCTTGCACTGCAACCATATGACAAATGTGTCCTCTAAAAATAAGAGCCAGTTTCTGGGTAACAATGATGGTTTAAAAAAGAACATTGCCAACTTGTGAAACACCCTGTTGGTGAGGGTGATAACAGCTTATGAACCATTTGGTACCCGCATCTCCAATAATGCCATGGCAACTAAAGATGCAGAACTGATGATGCTGTCAGGTACCAAACTGGTTATGGCATGCCTTATATGCTGGAAACAGCCTTTACTTTCCACACTTTGCTAGCTAATATTTTTAAACCCACATCTTGAGGATGAGTTATAAAAGTGATGACGAGTCTGACTCACACACACATTTCTCATGCTGGATCATCATGGATGACTGGTTTGTGGAACTATGGCACCAGCAGCTACAAACACAGCAGCAGTAGCAACAGCATCAACATGCAGAGCTTCTGCAAATGTTGGCACCTCTAGGGTAACTATGGGAACAGGTGCTGCCAAACCTAACCCCCCATTGAGTTTTTGGACCTTTCGACATAGGTACGGAGATGCGGGACAACTATCTGAAATATCCCTGCTTTACTACAAAGTAATAAAAGTTAGTTACTCTGAACATATGACTGCACGCCTCCTTTCTTCCAGTTCCTTTCTTTATAATTTGGTGCAATAGCTTTGTCTGCACATTGACCCAATTTTGTTGACATTTGAAGAGTTGTGTGTGGTGCTGTTTTTACATTTTGGGTAGATATTGCATTTTTTGGCAGCGCACTTTCAGTTAAATCAGCAACAAAAGCGAGTTAACAAGTCATACTCATAATGAATAGAGGAGCTTCAGGTTTTCTAGAGACTGTAAACTTGACTGTAATCCCTGTGGTATTACTTACACAGATTCCATTACCCATGATGTGGTTATTTGTTTAGCCCCAGGTAAGTTGTTTCAAGCGAAGGTTTTAGAGCTCTCTGACACATTGCTAACTGTCTGTGGCAGACCAGGAAGCCTTTGTCAAGAAGTGCCACATAGTGGAAGTGGATTGTAGTTATTTCCACAGTACGTCAGATGACATAATTGTGTCTTCTTTGCTAGAGGTAGATGTGACTGGGTCGTCCCTAGTCATCAAAAAGTGCTCTCTATCCCGTTCCATTAAGCAACCTAATAAGTTTACCAGGAATGAGTTTTCCCCACTATTGGAGCGGCATTCACACAATAAGAAGAGTGGTCATTGCAGTTCTGGTCTGCTAAGGCAGATAGTATGTCTGTCCCTCCCTGGCACCAGGAAGACCCTTAGATTATAACAGTTCCCCCAATTACCACACCCAACATAAATGGTGGAAATGGCTGAATTTAAATAAAGTTTGTTTCAAGTACCATCCTAGGACCACATCACTGCTGTCTGCACTAAGCAGCAAACAATTTCAGTTGATGTTGGGGCTGTGGCCTCATTTATCACTCTTGCTATGATTCATGAGCTTGGTATCCCCCCATTAACAAGCAATTAAGAAAACAGTCACCTCCTACAGTTGCCAATGAATTCTGTTGAGAGTACAACTGGTTGTGATGGAAAAACATAAGAAAATATAATTGACATTGCATCAGTTTGGGGACCATCCAGAAGTTATACTGTGTAAGGGGAGTTGTGAAGCAGTGGTTTGAATCTTACCTTCAAGATAGAACTCAGGTAGTAGAAATCATCGCAAAACATAAAAATCAGAAAATCAAGTGGGTCTCAGATGCAAAGAAATTGGAAATAGGTGTCCCACAGGGCAGTGTTCTTGGTCCCTTATTATTATTGCTTTATATAAATGACATAAAAAATCCTAATATTTCTACCAAAATAATGTTCGCAGATGACACTAGCATAATTATAAGTGATGATAAAAAATCATTAACCACCACAACTGATACAGTCCTGAAATATATTCAACATTGGTTTAATGCTAATGAGTTAACACTTAATCTAAGTAAAACAAAGTATATACAGTATGGCAAAGCAACTCAAGATATGGACCTCCAGTTAAAACTAATGGATAAGAAGATAGAGAGTGTACAATCCACAAAGTTTTTGGGCATGCACATTGATCAAAACTTAAGCTGGAAAGACCATCTCAAGTACTTATCCCAAAGGCTCAATTCGGTATGTTTTGCATTGAGGATATTATCTAGAGTATGCAGCACAGACTGTACTAGACTAGTGTATTTTGCTTACTTTCAGTCCATCGTGTCTTACGGCATAGTATTCTGGGGTAAAACTAAATCAAGCTTAACAGATATCTTCAAATTTCAGAAAAGAGCTATACGAATCATAACACATAACTCTCCAAGAACTCACTGTAGGCCCCTTTTCAAAGAATTGCAAATACTCACAATACCATCACTGTATATTTTTAAAAGCATTATGTGTACAAGAGCACATATGAAAAATCTACGTACAAATGAGGACTGCCATAATTATAATACTAGAACTCGTAAGAATTTGTATGTAGAAAGGGTAAGGACAACACAAACCCAAAAGCATGTAAGTTATTTTGGAATAAAACTCTACAATGCTCTGCCAGTGTACATGAAGGCAATAACAGATGAAGTAAAATTTAAGACTGAGCTTAAAAATTACCTTTTAAGCAAAACTTTCTATGATGTAGATGAGTTCTTTGATTGTGTGTAAATTTATTGCCAAAAATTTTAATTTATATGTCTAAATTTGTACTTTTAAAAAATGCCTTGAAAGTGATGTTCCATTATTATGTCTGTAGTACTTGTACTAGTATGATAACTTTGTTGTGACAATTCCTACATCATGTAAATGATATACAGGAAGATAATAAAATGAAATGAAATGAAAATGAATGAAAGAATCAAGTTAGCCAAGATCTCTAGCAATTATTTTATTACTATCACTGGCTTTGACTGACCTACACTGTCACCACTGGATATTGAAACATTATTAGTTGTACATGCTTGTTACAACACTGAAAGTCACATAGTGATGTTGTGTCAAATAAAACATGGCAGGGAATATCAGCATGTCACAAATAAAATAACTCACAAGTGAAACATACAACTTGCTGTGGCATATGGGATATCACCACAACATGCTGCATGTTTTAAGTGTGTGTTTTTTATTTGTGACATGCAACATCACTCTGTGCCTTTCAGTATTGTGACAAGCATGTACAACAAATAAAGTTGCAAGATCTGATGATGACATGCAGGTCTGTCAAAACTGGTCACAATAATAAAAAGAATTGCTAGTGATCTTATCTAACTTTATTCTTCAAGAATAATATAAATATAAGAATGTTGAGTGTCAAGTAACATTATTAGGGCCAATTCTGCTTCAGTGTCAAATATCTTTAGATTGAATGCTCTTACAGCACTTAATTTCCAAACTGTTGTTCACATTAATTTAGTGTCACCAGTCATTCCTTTTCATGTTCTTAAGTCATTTTTGCAGGCCCATACCCAGTGTTTGAGCCACTTTGGATAAAGCAAGGGATTTTCTGTCCCACATTCAGCTTCAGCCATCCGTGGCCCCTATGTTCCACCTTCCTTGCCCTTTGCCATTCGCCAAGGAAGATGTAGTTAAAGTTGAATTAGAGACACTACAGGAATTGGCAGTTATTTCGCCTGCAGCATCGAGTCAGAGGGCAACGACATTAGTGTTGGTAAAATACCCAATGCAGTATTTTGGTTATGCGGGGATTTTAAACCCACAAAAATTGCCCAGAGTGAGGTGGAAGTTTGTCCAATACCTCACACCAAGCAGTTATTGGCAAGGTTGGCTGGCAGACACTATTTTATTGAAAACTGATTCCAGAAGTGCCTACCTGCAGTTGCCTCTCACTGTTGAGCCATAGCAGTTGCTCATTATTAATATGCCAGATTGCCCTCTGGTGTTTGGTTGGCCCAGGAATTTTTCAAAGTTTTATAGACCAGAGAGTTCATGTTACCCTGAAGTGTGTAACTTATGAGGATGACTTAACTGTCATGGACAACACCAGGGAAGAATGTATGCAAAAATTGCACACAGTGTTTCAGGTGCTGGAGGACAGTGCTCTGCATTCTAAGTTGGTAAAGTGTCTGTTTCCTGCACTCAGTGCAAAGTATTTAGGGAAGACTTAAGTAAGGAGGGTATCAAAACCACTCAATGACCATATTGCAATAACTGATAAGTTGTTCTCCCTCGAATTTTAAGGAGCTGCAGTCATTCCCTCGCAAGGTGAACTGTTATAAAAAATTCATACCAAATGGACTGGAGGTCCCACACCCTCTCAATCAGCTTCATAAGACAGGTATGAAATTTGTTTGGTCAGATGCTTGTCAGCAAGCTTTTTTGCAGCTAAAACATTTTTATGCTCTGCCTCTTACCTTGCTACCTTTGATCCAATGAAAAATTTAATACTGGCTACTGATGCATCACAGTATGAAACTGGCACCATATTGTCCAGCAAAAATCAGACTGTTCAGAAAGCCGACTGCTTTCACATCTAAGATCCTCTCACTCTTCTAAAAGAATTACTCCCAGATAGAGAGAAAGGTGCTGGCTATCGTGTATGGTGTTAAAAAGTTTCACATTTTCCTATGTGGCTCCAAATTTACTTGGCCACAGATCACTAACCATTGACATCATCATTCAATCTCGAGCCCACTGATAAGGTGGCTCAGAAACTGCAGTGTTGGGCATAATTTCTCAACAATTATTTTTACATTATCCATTTTCATTCCCTTGCACAGCATACTAATGCTGATGCATTGTCCAGGTCGCTCAAGCGTCTCAGTGCAGGGTTTGATAGGGAAGAAACAGTTTGTTTTGCAATTGTCAGTGCTTCAGAAACAAAGGCTGCAAGAGTTTCCCATCACCACCAAAGAAGTAACAGTAGCTACAAGTCACGATCCAGTGCTGGACAGCATTGTTGGATTGGTTCAAACAGGATAGCCCATGCACCTTTATAAGGATGTCCATCCCACTTTCTGACCAAATTTCAGTATGAAAGAGTGGCTCAGTGGACATCAGAGAGTGTTGTTGCTTATAATGGGGGATGACAAGTGCTGCATTGTCATTCTGTCTTTACTCCATCCACATGTCCTCTAGTTGTTGCATCCTGTTCCCTGGGGGTGTTTCGCATGAAAGTGTTAGCTCAATGACAGGTATATTTGCCTGTGATAATCACCCATATCGAATGCAAAGTGAGGTAGTGGCAAGCCTGTTCAAGGAACCAAATGTCCCTTCCCCAGAAGATTTCACTGTGGTCTCAAATGGCTCTGCCCTGTATAGAGTACATTCAGATTTTGCAGACCCTTTCTTGGGAAATGTAGCTGATACTCGTGGACCCCTACCCTGCTTCCCTTATATAGCATAGATGTCCACAACAATAGCAAGACCCAGCATCAAGATGCTAATGACTATATTTGCTACAAAGGATGCACCGGTCACTCTGGTCTTTGATAACGATACCCAGTTTATGGTATTATTGTTTCAGGCATTCTGTCACCACAGTGGTACCCAGCACTTTATCACTGCTCCCTTCAATCCAACTCAGAAGCAGAGTGAATGGTCAGGATACTTAAGACTGAAATCAGGAATGTGGTGAAAACCATCCATCTTAGCCATGTGAGCACCAGCTCACTAAACGGGCGTAGTCCAATGGAGCTCCTGCATATACGAAGGCCATGTATGTTGTTGAATCTCTTGCATGAGACCCCTCACCCCCAGAAAACATGTTTTACAAACTGTTACCAGGATGGGGTGTTGGGTTGGACCTGTGTTTCTGGACATTGACGCCATCCCCATAAAGTGATTATTATTTAAAGTCATGGCAGCCTTCATCTTCCACAGTGTGGGGAGAGCAACCAATGGTGGTTGAGTCACTCCCTCCAAAGCCACCTCAGCAGTCCACTGAATGCAGGGAAGAAGAGTTGTCATGTCTGAGGCGAGACCATAAAGCTGCTGCCAACTCAATTCACTTGAGTGTTCACTAGTTTAGAAGCCAGACTTGCTAATATTCTACCACACATTGATGGCTGCTTGTTTAGGGGGATATCTCTCAGCTTGCTTTCCTGACATATTAAGTCTGCTGTCGAAGTTTCTCGCTTGTGTACGTTTCCAACTAGTTTAGCTCATAGGATGTCACATCTCTTGCTCAACTTGGTATGGCCCCGGGAGATTTCGGTGTACTTTGTGAGGTAATACTTTTAAACCCTTATCCAGGAAAGGGTCATAGAAAGCCACATGATGGGATAAATACTACATCCATACTTCAATAGTGGTAAACTACGTATGATGCAACACTGTTGTCGTTGGCAATGTTGTTATTGTTGTTACATTGTTCAGTCCAAAGAACTGTTTGATGTAGCTCTCCAAACAACTCTATCCTGTGCAGTACTCTTCACCTATGAATGTATCTCTTTTAAATCTGTTTACTATTTTCATCTCTCTGTCTCCCTCTACAATTTTTAGCCCCACACTTCCCTCCATTACTAAACTGGTGATCCCTTGATATCTCACAATGGGTTCCATCAACTGATCCCTCCTTCTTGTCAAATTGTGTCACAAATTTCTTTTCTCTCCAATTCTATTCAGTACCACCTAATTAGTTACATGATCTACCCATCTAATCTTCTGTATTCTTCTGAAACACCACATTTCAAAAGCTTCTATTCTCTTCTTGCTTGAACTGCTTATTGTCCACATTTAACTTCCATATGAGACTACTCTCATGACAAATTCCTTCAAAAAATTCTTCCTAACACTTGAGTTTATATTCAGTGTTAACAAATTTCTATTCTTCAGAAGTGCTTTTCTTGCCAAGCCCAGTCTACATTTTATATCCTCATTTGGATATAGTAAGTTATTTTACTGCTCAAATAGCAAAACTCACCTACTACTTTTAGTATTTCTTTTCCTAATCTAAATCCCTCGGCAACACCTGATTTAATTTGACTACATTCCATTATCCTTGGTTTGCTTTTGTTGATGCTCATCTTATATCCTCCTTCAAGACACTACATTGCTCTTGGTAGACCTGGGCTCTCTCTGGCAGAATTGCAATGTCATTGGTAAAACTCAAAGTTTTTACTTATTCTTCCTGAACTTCAGTTCTTTTTCAAATTTTCATTTGGTTTTCTTTACTGCTTGCTCAATGTACAGATTTAATAGCACTGGAGATAGGCTACAAACCCATCTCACTCCATTTTCAACCACTGTTTCCCTTTTGTCTCCCTTGACTCGTATAACAGCCTCGCATATTCCAATGTTTCTCCAAAATTCAAACTGGTCCTGGCCATTATCGGCTTTTCTACTCTTTCTATAAAGAATTCATGTCTGCATTCTACAACTATGACTTGTCAAACTGTTAGTTTGGTAGTATTCACACCTGTATGTAGCTGCTTTCTTTGGAATTGGATTTATTACTTTCTTCTTGATGTCTGTGGATATTTTGCCATTCTTGTACATATTGTTCACCAGGTGTAATAGTTTTGTCATGGTTAACTCTCCCAAGGATATCAGTAGTTCTGACAGAATGTTGTCTACTCCAGGGGCTTGTTTTGACTTAGGTTTTTCAGTATTCAGTCAAATTCTTCTCACAGTACCATTTCCTCCACCTCATCTTCATCTACATCCTCTTCCCTGTAATTTCTTTTCCCTTTTATAGCCCCTCTATATACTCCTTCCACCCTTCAGCTTCCCCCTCTTTGTTTAGTCCTGTTTTTCACCTGATCTCTTGATATTCATACAGTTGTTTCCCTTTCCTCCAAAGGCCTCTTAATTTTCCTGTGGGTGGTATCTATCCCTAGTGATATAGGCCTCTAAATCCTCACATTTCTCCTCTTGCACTCCTGAGTAACGATTTGCACTACTTGTCAATCTCATTCTTCTTGCATGGCTCACTTATAAGAGCTCTCCTCACCATATTTTCAAGTACTTATGCCCAATGTATACTTCTGTTCGTGATTTTGCATTGGTCTTGTAGTATTTACATATGGACTTGTCTAATTTTGGCTATTGTGTAAATTTTGGCCACAATTACCTGATGATGATTACTCAAAATGCATAATAAATAAGGCATTCAGTGATCAAGACGTTTGGAAGGAATTACTACATGCCATGATTTAAACTCATTTAAAATTGTACACTGACAAGCACCCATAAAACCTTAATCAAGCAATGGAAACTCCAGGCTGGAATAATGCCAATATTATGAAAAAGATAGTTGCTACTCACAAGACAGTGGAGATGCTGAGTCACAAAGGGGCACAACAAAAAGACTGTCAAACAAAGCTTTTGGCCAAACACACTTTCATCATAGTAGACAACATACATTCACCCATGCAAATGCAATTGACACACACATGACCACAGTCTCTGGCTGCCAATGCAAGGCAGACAGAGACTGTGGTCATACATGTGTGTGTGTGTGTGTGTGTGTGTGTGTGTGTGTGTGTGTGTGTGTGTGTGTGTGTGTGTGTGAGTGTGAGTGTGTATGAATTTGTGTATGTGTATGTGTGTTGTCTATTTTGATGAAAATCAGTTTGACTGAAAGCTTTGTTCGACGTAAAAAAAACCAAAAGCCAACCCAAAGTCTCATTTCCATATTAACACCACATCTAGCACCTTAGCATGACATCCAAATCTTTTTGTACTGCCTTCAGCCTCAGAAACCTAAAAAGCCTGAGTTTGACCTCCACCGTCTCATCCCGATAGTTAGCCACTTGCATGCCACAGATGGGTGGCCTAAAATTCTACATCACTTGCAGTATGATTGTGAGATTGAAAGTATGTTGAAACCCATGTTGGGTTACAAGGTATAAACTGGCGTTAGATGTGGTGTCCAGGATTTAACACCTGGTTGAGTTTATTAACTGTGAAGTAAGATACCTTCAAGTATGAAAGAGGAGATTTTCTATGAGAAGATTTAGCTAGTATAGTTTTACAAGAAATTGGCTTAAGTTTTCAAGGTAGGTTCTGTGAGTCAACAGGCACAGGAGTCAACAGGCACAGTAGTCCTTTATAGTGGGCAGCAGTAACAAAACAAGACAAAGGAAGAAAGAAGAAAAAGTCAAGAGATTGTCTGCTGTCCAGTGCCACAAAATCACAGACAGCCACTAGCAGTCTGCTGCACTGAACTGCAAGGAACACATTCATTGCAGGGTCATGACCACTGACACTTCAGTCAGTGGCACTTGTATGCTGACAACAAAGAGCCCACTCTTACCCCTTCATGAGATGCCAACACAGTGCCACCCACCTGAGTGTCAAATGTTGTGAGTGAGTCACAATCCAGAATCAAAACCCACACCGGGGTTTGAGAAAAGACAAAACATCCCCTAACATTAATTAGGAGGGAAGTAAATTGCCCACCCAGCAAATAGTCTTATCTGATGCACTTCCAGCAAATAGTCTTATCTGATGCACTTAAGCTAATTATCCTTGAGTTTCTGATGAGTAAGCTATTCATACACAATTTGACCATGACTTGGACAGATGTTAGGGGAATTCTACTGGAGAAATATGAGTCAAAATACACTTTTGATTACTATGTGTGTCTATTATTCTCTACTAGACAAAGTAGGGGTGAAAATATGGCCGAATGGGCAATTAGTGTTGAGACATTGCAGTACCAATTCTGGAAAGCTGTCCAAGGAGTAATGTTGGAATCAGACATTCCAGGGGACCTATCTCTAGTTATGAAGTGGGAACATGCAGTATCCATACAGAGACTTAAGGATGAAAGGGTTAAAAACAGTTGTGAGTGGTAGAGGAGAGGATTTAACTGTAGCCCGACCAGTGGATCTGGCATTAACAGAAGAGGCCAACATTAACTCTTGTAAGGAAAGGTTCGGTAAATCCTGCCACCTAAGAGACTACTGTTTTGAACATAAGAGATGAGGCCACCATGCAAGGAACTGCATTATGGAGAGACGTATTAGGAAAATAGATGCCATGCAGCCAAGCTGTAAGGGAGCATAGAAATGGATACCCAGTCCTCTGTCACCAACGAGAAGGTCTGATGAAACACTATGCAGAGGTCATTACTGGGAAACTGGAGGCATACAACTGACTGTGTGTCATCAATGTAATCTTCAAAGACACAGAATCATGTTGTATGGGGGGACAAGAGATGTGTAACATTTATAAAGAACCAGGATTGTGTTAATGTTGATAGCAGATAGTGCTTGGAACACCAGTTTCATAAAGTGAAAGAAAAGTTAAGACATGCCATATGAAGAAATCTTAGGAAGAGATGATGGCAAGAGTCTGAAAGTATAGATAACACAACAAACATGGCATGGGTCAAGGCCAGACAAGTGTAGCTGAGACATAACAGGGACTGAACCACTGAATCTCATGAATCGGGATAGAGCCATGAAGTGAGGTGCAGTGTCATATGGAATGGACATTAAGCAGCCAAGAGAAATAGGCCATGAGGGCAAATGCAAAACCAAAATATCAGTAGGAATCCATCTAGAATCAGAAATAGATCTGAGAGAGAAGAGAGGCCTCCTTAGCAAAACGACCAAAGAAATAAGATGTGATAGGGTGCCACATCTATGGGAAACATGTAACAAAGTTTGGCAACATATGGAAAGGAAAGAGAACATTAACAGGCCAAGGAAAGGAAAAGACTCTAAGGATTAAGGTGTAGACCACAATTTGACTAAAGCAATAATGGAGAAGCAGCAGTTGCAAATGGATGTGTATGTGCCTTCAGCTTTGGTGGCTATGTAGAGAGGTGCTTGCGCCATGAGTATTTCAAATCTGGAAGAAGACGTTATATGTGACTCACCCAGTGTGAATATAGGCATATGGAGAAAGCAAGGAATTCAACTTGTGTAGAGCAGCTTCAGAGAATAAGGTCATGAATTAGCAGACTATAGGAAATGGTTTGAGTGTATTATTTAAACAAAGAAGAAAGGACTTCGATTATTGACCTATGTATTGCATACACTGATGTACACTCTAACAAAAAAAAAATAAAAAATAAGTAAATAAATAAATAAAAATAAATAAAAAATAAAAAAATAAACACCACAAAGGAATCATCCAAATGAAATGTGATGCACGTGTAGAGACAAACAAATACTTATAATTTCAGAAATGGGTGGTTTATTCATTAGAAAGAGTTTCACAAATAGAGAAAGTCAATAAAATTGGCCCTTCTGTGATGTGTTATTTGTTTCATCATTGACTGACAGAGTTGTTAAATGTTCTCTCGAGGGATACCATGCCAAATTCTATCCAATTGGGAGGTTATATTGTCAAAGATCTGAGCTTGAATGCTCCAAATGTTCTCAAATAGGGAGAGATCAAGCAATTTTGCTGGCCACAGTAAGATTTGGCAAGCATGAAGACAAGTGGTAGAAACTTTAAATGTGTGCAGTTAGGCATTATCTTGCTAAAATGTAAGCCAAGGATGTCTTGCTATGGAGGGCAACAAAACAGGGTGTAAAATATTATTGACGTATCACTGTGCTGTAAGAACAGTGAAAGGTGTAGCCTTAAATTAAAGTATGCACAAGAATTAGAAACACAAAAATTAAATGAAAAAATATTTTAACTATGTCATTGTCTCTAATCCCACCATAGATAAATGCACCTTGAAGTGCGATCCAAAAAGTACAATATTCAAAGGCAGAATATTTTCTAGAGAATATTTCATGTGCCTGGAGACATATTAATGTATACTGGAATGAAATTACATGAAAACCAGATGAGCAAGGAAAAGTGATAAATATCCAGCCCTATAAACAACCAGAGTTACAAAAGGAAGCCACTTGGTATGAGATAGATGCAATGTTACAGAAAGATATCATTACCCAGGGCACAAGTGGGTGGAATAATCCATTAGTGATGATTCCAAAGAAGATGTATGCTTCAAGAAAACAAAACTAGAGGATAGTCACAGGTTATCAGGTGTCAAATGACAACTGCATTACCACTGCCTTTCTGTTACTAGTGTTGTTGTTGGTAGTGGTGCTGTGTTATTGTTGTGGTCTTTAGTCTGAAGACTGGTTCGGTGCAGCTCTCCATGCTGCTCTGTCCTGTGCAAGCCTCTTCACTTCCAAATAAGTAATGCAATCTACATCTCTCAGAAACTACTTATCGTTTTCATCATTTCATCTCCGTCTACTATTTTTAGCTCCCACTCTTCATCCAATACTAAACTGGTGATCCCTTGAGGCTTCAAAATGTGTGCTGTCAACCAACCACTTCCTACTCCCACCATGGAGTACCACAGCCCACCACCTCTACAACAACCTCCAAACTTCCCCCACGTCCCCTCATAACTGACAAACCCTGTCTCACAGACCTACTGTACTTAACCCACCCTCCAAAACTCCCTCCCACCGCCACACGGAATCTAGAACCTAAGCAGTCCCACAGCACAGTCATGAACCTTCCCTCCAGTAGCCTTAGCCCCTCAGAAATATCTGTCCTTTCCAAAGGCCTGGCCTTTTGCCCCACTCCCAAATTCAATCATGCAGTACTAGTTAAAGACATCTCTCCTTTTCCCGGTCCCTACAGTGGAAACACTTTTTTGCCACCAACTCTACCAATCAGACTCAACCAAAGACCGATACTGAACCTTGCCTAACTCAGTTCACTCCTCCATCCAACCATGATCCTCCCCCACTACCCTGAAACCACCTCCTGTTAACTTTCCATAATTTCTTAACCTCGAACCTTACCTCATCATCATTCTGCAAATCCCTCAACATGCAGACTAATCTTACATCCGCAGAAAGAACCACAGTCCACCATCTGCAAACTGATCCTGACCTTATAATCCTACCTATGGACAAAGGCTCCAGCACTATTGTTTTGAACCACAATGATTACCTGGTGGAAGGAATCTGACAGCTGTCAGATACTTCCACCTACAAACCTTGTCAAAGTGACCCCTTTCCAGTAATGCAGCAGGATCTCCAGTAACTACTCAAATTCTTAGGCCCATCCCAGAACCTCTCCCCGGAGTCCATATTTCTACTCAACACTACCGCTCCCCGCACTCCTGTCTTCTACATGCTACATAAAGTCTATAAACCTAACCAGTCAGGATGCCCCATTGTGGCCAGTTACTGTGCTCCCACTGAGAGAATCTCTGCTCTTGTAGACCAACACCTTCGACCTATTACCCAGAACCTACCCTCCTATATAAAAGATACCAACCATTTACCCCACCGACTCTCCACAGTTCCTGTCCCTTTAACACTTACCACGCAGTACCCTGCTCGTCACTATTGATTCCACCTCCCTGTACACTAACATTCCTAATGACCATGGCCTAACCGCTATTGAACACTACATTTCACAACGTCCAACAGATTCCAAACCAACATCCTCCTCCATAATTACTTCTCCTTTAAAGGCATTACCTAAAGACAAATCTGGGGTACGGCTATGGGCACCCCATGACACCATCCTATGCCAACTTTTTCTTGGGCCATCTAGAGGAATCCTTCCTAAAAACCCACAATCCTATACCCCTCATCTGGTTCAGATTCATTGAAGACATCTTAACCATTTGGATTGAAGGTGAGGACACCGATTCCATGTTCCTCCAGAACCTCAACAACTTCTCAGCCCTTTGCTTCACCTCGTCCTACTCAACTCAACAAGTCACCTTCCTAGATGTTGACCTCCACCTGAAAGATGACTACATCACTACCTCTGTCCATATCAAACCTACTAACCACCAGTAATACCTCCACTTCAACAGCTGCCCTTCTGTACAGCGTAGCCACCCATGACTGTCTCATCTGCAGTGACGAGCAGTCCCTCTCAAAATATGCTGAGGGTCTCACTGAAGCCTTCACTAACCGTAATTATCCTCCCAACCTTGTTCAAAAAAAATCTCCCGTGCCTTATCTTTCCAGCCTCCCACCAGCTCCCAAAGTCCCACTGTCCAGCACAGAGAAGCATTCCCCTCATAACTCAGTACCACCCAGGACTGGAGCAACTGAATTACATTCTCTGTCAGGGTCTTGATTACCTCTCATTCTCCCCTTAAATGAGAAATGTCCTGCCCACTATCCTTCCCACCCCTTACACAGTGGTATTCCGCCATCCACCAAACCTACACCATGTACTCGTCCACCCTTACACAACCCCTGCTCCCAATCCTGTATCTCATGGCTCATACCGGTGTAGTAAACCTAGATGCAAGACCTGTCCCATACATCTTCTCATCACCACCTACTGCTGTCTGGTCACTACCATCACCTATCACATCAAAGGCAGAGCTTCTTGTGAAAACAGTCATGCGGTCTACAAGCTAAGCTGCAACCTTTGTGCTGCATTCTATGTAGGCGTGACAACTAACAAGCTGTCTGTCTGCATGAATGGCCATTGACAAACTGCGGCCAAGAAACAAGGGAACCACCCTGTTGCTGAACATGCTGCCATACATGATACCCTTCATTTCAATGACTGCTTCACAACCTGTGCTGTATGGATCCTTCCCACCAACGCCAGCTATCCTGAATTGCGCAGGAAGGAACTTTCCCTGCAACACATTCCATGTTCCCGTAACCCTCATGGCCTCAAACTTTGTTAGTCACTGTCCTTCCCCAACCAGCCCCTTCCCTATTCCCACTGCAGCACTACACAGCCATTGTTCTATTACCATGCCCAGCTTTTTATTCCTCTTCTTTTCCACTATTTCCAACCCCCTCCGTCTACCCCGCAGCACTTCACTGTCCACCACCCTCACCATATTATACCTCCCCCTCCCCGCCTCAGCCTCCTCCTTACCCCCACCAAGTTGCCACTCCCATCATGCACTGGTGCTGTTGCTTGCAATGTGGTTTCAGTTGCCAGAGACTACAGTCATGTCTATGAGCTGTGTTTGTGTGTGTGTGTGTGTGTGTGTGTGTGTGTGTGTGTGTGTGTGTCTGGGTGTGTGTGTGGTGTGTGTGTGGGCATGCGTGCCCATGTGTGCCTGTCTATTGTTGAAGAAGGCCAATGGCCAAAAGCTTTAATTGTGAGAGTCTTTTTGTTGTGCCTATCTATAAGGTGAGTAGCAACTTCCCTTCTCATAATATTGTTACATTTCATCCTGACATTCTGTTAGTTCATAAATGAATCCAGAAATAAACATAATAAACAGAACTAGATTGCGTAACTAATAATAGAAATTTTAAGTGTACCAAATAATTCGTAATTTCAAATGTTTCTAAAAAAAATAATTTTAACTGTACATTCAGAACTAGTATTTACAGATTGTAGCATCCAAAATAATAATTCATATTCATAAATTTTAGTTTTAAGTATAACACATTGTGTTTAAAATTATATGAAATATTTCAGAAAAACAGCTGAGATAATACTGACCTGTAAAAAGTTCGACAAATATTGCTCTTATTGACTACTACAGTTGAGGAAAAGTATGCTAGAGGAGGATGTCCCATTACAATGTTACCCTCACATAACACAGAAACAATGTGTTTACAGTATTTTGTGACCTACTATAAGGTTGCCAAACGATGTACAAAAGACGCCAAAAGGTAGTATACAGATGTATGGAATTATCTGATACATAACATATTACAGAAAACATAAGAGAAATGTCTACTATACAAATCATAATTTATATGTATATCAGGACATGGCATTCAGATCTGTGGAACATCCTGTCACAAGACAAATGATACAAAGTCAAAACTACAACATTAAAAGAAATAGAAATAAGAAATAGAAATAAGTGCCAAGACAATGTAAACTACTAGAATTACAAATTGCAAGTTTACATCTATAAAGTCACACCTTCAAGATCATCAAAAAAGAAGAAAAAATATACAGAGTGTAAGTGTACAACGAGTGAGCCGACTTGAAAAATTCACAAAGGCAGGTACAAACCAGAGGAATATACTCAATAACAAGTAGGAGTATAGCACAAAATCAATCAGCCACATAAATCAGAGTATTTAAGGATATGTTGACTCATGTAAGGAGAAAATAATGAAAAAATTTTAGGGTCTATGCTTATGATGTGGGGACCGACCCATGAATCCAAACCACACCAGGTACATACCAACAGAAATGTTTTGGACAGCAAAGAGAATAAAGTTCATAACCATATAAGTTCAATCATTTGTAAAGAATAATAGAGGAAGCATCTAGCCACAATCTACAGTTGCACACTCTCCTTGAGTACACACACACACAGTCGCAATGACCAGGGGTACCAAAAACAGACTTAAGCATGAGTTTGCACACAACTAAAGGTCCAATGAGACACAATAAAGCAGTACTCAGGATAAGTACTGGTAATCAGAGTCATAAATAGCTCTGAATGGGGAAATAACCAAGTAGCTTGAGGACAAAAATCAGTGTGTGAAATCACATGTATACATCTTGTTATACAGTCTATACTTGATTTATGATCACAGTTGTAAATGTCTTCCACACTATTTGCTAACTGTTCATACAAACTAACCTAGATACATAGAAGCCTAGAAGATTCATTTACAACTGATAGAAAAATAGATACTGAATGCTGCAATAAGAAAATTCTTTGAAATGTATGACTACTAACCTAACAGTGCCTAAGTTTATAAGACTCTGATAATTATTTACAATATGGTTCATAGAATATACAGTTGAACTTTTTAAGTTTTCACATTTCTGTATTGAACATAACAAATCATCAGTCATAGAACATTAACCTTCCACAACATTATTTATAGTTACTAAATCCCCTACTTGAAAAAAAACATACATTTATGTGGAATAACACTGTCTGTAGCAGTGACTACATTCTAAACAAACAGTTCCACAAATTCTTCATATAGGATAATTTCTTTGCTAACAATTTACAAATTTCAATCACAATACTGGTGTTGTTGATAGATGGTTGAGTACATTACCCAGCACCTATGCTCTCTTGTAAGTCAACTGGACCAGCAAAGGTGCAGACACACAGGAGTGTGGGAGTGGATTCACCTACATCTTTCGGTTTCCTCTCTGTATTTCTCATCACACATTCCAACGGATAGGTAACTTCCTGTCTAGCTTTTGTATCAAATCCTGAAACATTGTTTTTGTGTACTATGTGTGCTGCTGTTCAATTTGTCCCTCACATCACATGGCATATATTTTGCCTATCTGTATTGGGAAAAAAAAGTATACAGGGTCGTTGTCAGAAAGGATTAAAAAGTGTTCACATGTATGGTACATTAATAAACAGAGATATACTTGCACATATGAAACTTTAAGACAGAATTACTAATATTTACAGTACATATGAATAAAACGAGTCTTCACTCAATTTATCACAACACCCATGACTATTATAGCAGTTCGCCTACTTTATTTCTTCGTTGATTGTCCACCGTGTTGAGATACTGCATTGCAACACTGGCTGAAAAATGGGGCTTTCATATTTCACCTTATGAAAAAAGAATAGAGTCACCATTACATAACTACAATATAGCTCAAATTTAAGGGGATGGAAGTTGTACCAAATCATTCTCTACTCAACTCTGAGCACCACTCTTATTCAACCAGAAAATTAATTCCTCACAAAATCACAAAATGTTATCAAATAGTTGACCTGTCAGAATATTCACATCAGTGTAGCATCACATTTATAAGTTAATCAGCAAAATTATCGTTCTTCATCCCAATATTATCGCTTCAAGCTCGTAATTCCTCTGAACACTAATAGCAGTTTTCAGATAACCTATAGATCCAATGGTGCAGCATTATATTACTTGTACTCACTAATTAACTGCTCTTTCTGTTAATTTCTCATTCAAGCTCCAGTGTCATGAATTGCACGATGTATACAGTACCCAATGTTGCCTAGTTCGCAATTAGATCCTCAATACAGTTACACCACATTGGTTTGTATACATTTATCCTTTTCATAACTCAATCTTGTCTGTCAGCTCCATTATTCCACTTCTTTTGTTAGCTAGAGGAGTGCATTCTCAAAAATATCCCTCCTGCAGAGACAGGTCCCTAACCATTAAGACCCTAACATAATTCATTATTTTATTACTTCCTTATTGCTTCATTAACTAATAAATAAACACCTGCTCTGCTTATCTAATACAAAATTGACTCTACAGGAAAACACTCCACAGTAACACATCCTTATGCTAAAGCAAACTTAACTCTTCTTACTGATCAGACAAAAGTGTCACTTAGAAAAAATATTATTTCGCTATATTCCATCTAACTGCTTAAGATTCTAGCCCAAAGTGTGATATACATACAAATTTTGCTTATTCTTTCCACATACATTACTCCAGGTACATCTACATCTACATCTACATCTATACTCCGCGAGCCACCTTACGGTGTGTGGCGGAGGGTACTTATTGTACCACTATCTGATCCCCCCTTCCCTGTTCCATTCACGAATTGTGCGTGGGAAGAACGACTGCTTGTAAGTCTCCGTATTTGCTCTAATTTCTCGGATCTTTTCGTTGTGATCATTACGCGAGATATATGTGGGCGGTAGTAATATGTTGCCCATCTCTTCCCGGAATGTGCTCTCTCGTAATTTCGATAATAAACCTCTCCGTATTGCGTAACGCCTTTCTTGAAGTGTCCGCCATTGGAGCTTGTTCAGCATCTCCGTAACGCTCTCGCGCTGACTAAATGTCCCCATGACGAATCGCGCTGCTTTTTGCTGGATCATGTCTATCTCTTCTATTAATCCAACCTGGTAAGGGTCCCATACTGATGAGCAATACTCAAGAATCGGACGAACAAGCGTTTTGTAAGCTACTTCTTTCGTCGATGAGTCACATTTTCTTAGAATTCTTCCTATGAATCTCAACCTGGCGCCTGCTTTTCCCACTATTTGTTTTATGTGATCATTCCACTTCAGATCGCTCCGGATAGTAACTCCTAAGTATTTTACGGTCGTTACCGCTTCCAATGATTTACCACCTATGGCATAATCGTACTGGAATGGATTTCTGCCCCTATGTATGCGCATTATATTACATTTATCTACGTTTAGGGAAAGCTGCCAGCTGTCGCACCATTCATTAATCCTCTGCAGGTCTTCCTGGAGTACGTACGAGTCTTCTGATGTTGCTACTTTCTTGTAGACAACCGTGTCATCTGCAAATAGCCTCACGGAGCTACCGATGTTGTCAACTAACTATGGTTAAAGTTTTAATTTCTTAATGTTAGAAAAGGCTGTACCATGACACACTTCTATGGGCAGATAGCTATCTCTATACACTGATTGCAATGAACACAAACCCTTCTATTATACCCCAATTAATATTCAAATCTTGTATTTAAGATGGTTTTTACTGCATATTGCCTCTGCTGCTGCACCAATGATCTGATTGCTTCAGACATTAATTATCCTCCACATATGCTCACAGCTTTCATTTTCAATTTACCTTACCTCTTTGTTTGACATAAATTCTTGAACCATGGTACCATTTTACTTTCTTCTGTCCTCTTTATGATTGAATTACTTACAACTAACAGAACATAATATACTCAGATAACACTAGAGAAATCATTTTCTAATATATTTCTATACTAAAGAATCCTACTGCACAAAATCACATGACAGTTGAAGACAGACTGTTTGTGATTCACTTATTAAGTACAGATAGAATAGGAGAAGAGTTTGAGAAAATGAAAAATGAGACAGAGAGCTGGAATAAGCATTATCGCCACATAATGAATCCAACACAGAACGTTGAACCCCCTACTTGCTATTTGCACCAGATTTTAGTTCCAAATATTACATCAATGTTGATATTTTGAATCACCAAGAAATTGCACCCAAACAGCTGCCCTGCCAATTTCACAGGTAATAGTATCTCTTGTTTCACACTCTTTAATAGCTTACCAGTAGCACCAGCAATTTTTATTCCAGACACATGCATCACTACTACACCCTCAGTGCTCTTAATAAATTTAAAAAATGCTTGTGAAATGCCATTCAGATCACTACCACTGTCCAGTAAACACTTAATATGTATATGTTACAGTCAAAACCCATTTTTAGTTAGAACATGATCTTACTAGTTAAAACTAGTTTATACTGAGCCACTTCATCAAAACGCGTTTTGCCTAGTTAAAACTAGTTTTAACTGACTTTCGCTTTTTACCAGCAGTAAATTCTAGTTGTGACTAAGGCTATCTGTATCAACTAGTTTCAACTAGAAAGAATGCATTCTAACTAAACTAGACAGAACCAGTTTTCACTAAATTTATTTAGGGGCAAATATTAAAATTAAGAGCAACTACGTGTTGATCGAAATAAAAAACAGCATTTTTGCAGTGTGCAATGCAGTGAAAACAAGAAGGCACTGACACAAAAATGGCAAGTGTTGTTGCAAACTGGATGACAATGGCAAAAACATAAGAAGAGAAACACGTGTGTATTGTGAAGAGTGCAATGTTGGATTGTGTGCAACACCGTGCTTTGAGCTATATCATACAAAGAGTCATTTCTAATAAATATTCTTCAAGAAACTGTGTTTCCTTTAAATCTACCATTAAAATCCTCCCTCATTATATAAAAATTAATAATAAATAATTTTTAATTCTGCAACAGCGTTACTACTGTGAAAGCCTTTGAATTGTTAGGTATTCAGTTGTCAGATAATCACTTGCCCCCACAGCAATCGCACATAAGCATGTCAAATATGCGCTGCTACAATAAGCACTAGAGGCATGGAAAGAATTACCCATGTGGGAACAGTTCTAGGCACCAAAACTCCCCACTTGAGCAGCACTGCAGTGGCCAACAATAGCCTGCCACTGGGCACTTTTCGCCACAACAAACAACACAGTCGAGGGGTTAAGCATGTACAGATCAGCTTGTACATATTTATCATGGCAGATCTAAATCAAGAAATGCGATGGAAAGAAGAATTTGTGAGAAGGATGTTACAGATTGAAGAACACGACACAAGAGAAAACCACTACAATGTTATGACAAAAGAATCAAATGATAAATTAGTGGACGAAATTGGAGAAGTACAATCAGCTGAGAAAAACACACAGAAGGAGTACAGAAGATTAAATTGATTGAAAGTTATTAATACATATTTGTGGGACTAGGAAGTTAGTGACAAGAAAAGAGCCTGTGAAGTACTACTTATGTGTTGAAGAAATTTTCGACATTATTGAAGAAACTCATCAGGCCATTGGTCATGGAGGTCAGTACAGATTAAAGGTTGAAACTTCAAGAAAATATGCAATATATGGTGATGATAAACATTTATCTGTCTATGTGTGAAACTTGTCAATGAAAAAGCAGCATTAAAAAAAGGGGGCATGTTTCGAAACCTGTACTTCTTCCAGAAATGAACAGTCATTGTCAAGTTGATCTGATTGACATGCAAACTCAAGAAGACTGTAGATTTAAGTATATAATGGTGTATCAGGACCACTTGACAAAACTTGTTTTGTTACATGCACTGCAAAGCAAAAGGACAGAGGAAGTGGTACATCATTTAGCAGATATACTTTTGTCTTTTGTCATTTGGTGCTCCTTGTATTTTACACTCTGACAACAGCAGAGGATTTGTTAATTCTGTCATAAATGAGCTGGCTGTATTTTGGCCTGAGTGTAAACTGGTTCACGGAAAACTGAGGCATAGCCAAAGCCAAGGTTCTGTTGAACGTGCCAGCCAAGATATTGGAAAAATACTGGCTTCATGGATGCAAGACAACATTACCACCAACTGGTCAAATGGTCTTCACTTTGTACAGTTTATGTAAAATCGGGCATATCATTCTGGTATCAAGCAAACACCTTACAAATCTATGTTTGGCACAGAATCACAAGTAGGGCTTATGACTTTGAGTTTGCCTCTAGATGTTATTAAGGAGATACAAGATGAAGACGATCTTAAGGAGGCTTTAAATAAAATTAATGTGGTAGACGCAGTAAATGAGACACCTGATGAACTGGAATTATCACATGACTCAGAGGAGATAGGGGTTATGGCTAGTAGCAATGGACAGATTACAGACGCAGCCAGACAAGAAGATGCAGAATCTTTGCCTAGTATAAGTATACAGTCTCCAACAACAGCAGCAGCCAATCAGGAGGATCCAGAAGCCGTAGCTAGTATGAGTGCAGAACCTCAAATAACTCCAGCTTGTCACGAAGATCCAGAAGCTGAAGCTATTATGAAACAACAATCTCAAATACAAACAGCTAGAGAAAATGCTCATGAAAACCTGACGAAACAGGCCAAAAGAATGAAGATGGCTTCAGATTCAATACACGTCACTGTATAAATCAGTGACAACATAATTATACCAATTCCTGTTTTATCGACAGAGCAAAAGCAGATCTCCCCAATATTACTGGAGTTGTTCTTCAGAAAGATGAACAAGGTTTGCACAAAATTGTATTGCAGGTATGTATTTCTGAATTGATTTCAATAATTAACGACAAATGTCACCCATATTCGTTTTTACATCAGTTTAATGCTCTGAAACTGTTGCAAACTATTCAAGTAGTTATTAATATTTTAAGTTTTAATACTTACATTGTAACATATTTTATAATAGGTATTAAGTACCTAATTGCCTTTCAAACAAGCTAATTAAAAGTTCTCCTCCAGATCCGAATTCGATGTGTCCTAAGAGAAATTCTTGCTGCTGGTAGATGTGCCAGAGACAAAGGTATCATTAAGAACTGCTGCCAAGATGGCAGCCTTAGGATCAGGACAAGGATTTGTTCACTGTGTGTGTAAGAAGGCATGTATTGCAAAAATGTGCTTTTGTAGGAAAAAAGGAAATGTTTATAACTCAAAATGTCATGATAGTTTGCCTTGCAATAACAAATAGTCAAAATTTAATTGTTAAATTTTTTGGTACATTTCTCTTTTATTAAGACTGTAGCAACTTTTGTCAAATGTATGAGTAATTAATATAGTTTTACTGTAAGATTATTTTGTTTCCACTTTCATAACTAATACTGTTAATATGGCTCTGTAATGTTCCTTAAAATGTTTCTTCAGTGTATGGTTATTTTTGTATTGCTGTAGTTAACATTAATGGCTTAGATGTATAATCACTATTCTCAATAAATATTGCATTGCACATGCTGTTATTTATTTCAGTCAACACATAGTTGCTCTTAATTTTAATATTTGCCGCTAAATAAATTTAGTGAAAACCAGTTCTGCCTAGTTTAGTTAGAATGCATTCTTACTAGTTGAAAGTAGTTGATACTGATAGCCTTAGTTGCAACTAGAATTTACGGCTGGTCATAAGCGAAAGTCAGTTAAAACTAATTTTAACTAGGTAAAATGCATTTTGACAAAGTGGCTCAGTATAAACTAGTTTCAACTAGTAAGAACACGTTCTAACTAAAAACAGGTTTTGACTGTAACATATACATTGTAGGCGTGCTGTTATTATAGGGTGCCATACTTCCTTTTTATTTACCATGTGATCTTCTTCATACAACAGATCCTCATTAATTCTTTCCATGGAATAACTATCATTCTGCTTACCAAATTGATTATCAGACACAGTAAAATGACAGATAGCATGGTCCTCTTCCTCATTACCCCTCTCAAACTCTATCTCTTCATTGGGTGGGCCTAATGTTATCCTCCTTTATTCTCTCTGTACTTACCACCTGGCCATCATTATCAATTATAAATTCAAATACCTTGTCCTCATCATTACTGGATTCGTCATTTCTATCATCATTACAACTGTCAGAATCAGACCCACTGTGACTTTCACTGTCCTCACTGCCATCATTATCAATTATAAATTCAAATACATCATCCTCATCACAACGGGATTCGTCACTGCCATCATCATTACAACTACGGTCAGAATCAGACCCACTGTCACTTTCACTGTCCTCAAATATTTGGCTAATTACTTGATCCTTGTTTCCAGTACTAGATCACAAATCAAAACACCTGATTTCCTTGTGATCTCTTAAAAATTTAACATCCATTTTGACACTTTGGACATCCTGAGTAACATTAACACACTCGGGGTCATCACTTAATTTTATTATAGTAAGTTCCTTCTCATCTTTTGTGGGATAAACATTGCTACCCACACTATCATTCAACATCTCACTACAATTAGAAATTACATTCATCTTACTACTATCATTTTCATTACCTTTACCTGTGATTACAGCACATTTATATACAAGTGGCTCTTCATCACTACCAGCTCAAGTGCAAGCCAAAACTGAAGCATTATCTAATTTAAATGGTTTCACCCAGAATTAAAGTCATCTCCTCCATTTCTTTTACTTTAATTTCTCCTATCATTTCCATTCCCATTCTGGCTATCCTCCATGCAACCATTCGTGGAATTTCTACTATAATTAGTCCTGTTCATGCTATTTACCTGAAATTCCCTCCCGGGTTGATTATTGTCATCAAAATTTCTCGTACAATCTTCTGCTGAGGGTATCATCCTCTCCACTTCATCAACATAATTCAAGAAATAACTAATATTACCCGTAGGGGCTCATACAAGCAATTCTCTAACTTTCTGAGGTAACTAGGTTTCTAAACCCATAATTATTGATTCACTACCTAGCTCTTTGTCCAAATATTTCAGTCTGTTTATCCAAAGCTGACAGAAACCTTTCACAGTATCCTTCCTAGAGTCAAATCTCTCTCCTCCACAAAATTCACTCAGAATTCTCCGCTGCTTCTCTTTGGACCAATATTCATCTAAAAATGCTTTATCAAAGCTTTGCCATGAAGTACAAGTATAAGCTACTTGAGCTGCCCATCCATAAGCATCCCCATTCAAAAAACCTCTCACAAATGACATTTTCTTTTCATCATTCCATGTCTCACGCAAATCATTAAATCCTCTAATGAAATCCAGAAAATGCACTTCCCCATCTGGTTCAAAATTAAGAAATTTCTTACAACTAACAAATGAAGGACTGTTTGGGACACTACACATTCTATGCTTTAGATTTTACATCTCTTCCATCTTTTTCACTATTTCAGCCAGTTTTGAACCAACAGTATTATTTACTTTTACCAGTTTTTCCTCTACCAGTACTGCACACTTGGTTTCTACCTCCGTCTAAAAATCATTAATCTGATCTATTTGGTAGAACTACTGACAGCCTTGGGAGAGCCAGTCCTGACAAAACTCTACCATCTGGCGAGCAAGGTGTATGAGACAGGCAAAATACCCTCAGACTTCAAGAAGAATATAATAATTCCAATCCCAAAGAAAGCAGGTGTTGACAGATGTGAAAATTACCAAACTATCAGTTTAATAAGTCTTGGTTGCAAAATACTAACTCGAATTCTTTACAGACGAATGGAAAAACTAGTAAAAGCCGACCTCGGGGAAGATCAGTTTGGATTCCGTAGAAATATCGGAACACATGAGGCAATACTGACCCTACGACTTATCTTAGAAGCTAGATTAAGGAAAGGCAAGCCTACATTTCTAGCACTTGTAGACTTAGAGAAAGCTTTTGACAATGTTAACTGGAATACTCTCTTTCAAATTCTGAAGGTGGCAGGGGTAAAATACAGGGAATGAAAGGCTATTTACAATTTGTACAGAAACCAGATGGCAGTTATAAGAGTCGAGGGGCATGAAAGGGAAGCAGTGGTTGGGAAGGGAGTGAGACAGGGCTGTAACCTCTCCCCAATGTTATTCAATCTGTATATTGATCAAGCAGTGAAGGAAACAAAAGAAAAATTCGGAGTAGGTATTAAAATCCACGGAGGAGAAATAAAAACTTTGAGGTTCGCCAATGACATTGTAATTCTGTCAGAGACAGCAAAGGACTTGGAAGAGCAGTTGAACAGAATGGATAGTGTCTTGAAAGGAGGATATAAGATGAACATCAACAAAAGCAAAACAAGGATAATGGAATGTAGTCGAATTACGTCAGGTGATGCTGAGGGAATTAGATTAGGAAATGAGACAAAGTAGTAAATGAGTTTTGCTATTTGGGGAGCAAAATAACTGATGATAGTCAAAGTAGAGAGGATATAAAATGTAGATTGCCAATGGCAAGGAAAGCATTTCTGAATAAGAGAAATTTGTTAACATCGAGTATAGATTTACGTGTCAGGAAGTCGTTTCTGAAAGTATTTGTATGGAGTTTAGCCATGTATGGAAGTGGAGCATGGACGATAAATAGTTTGGACAAGAAGAGAATAGAAGCTTACAAAATGTGGTACTACAGAGGAATGCTGAAGGAGTACATTACATAACTAATGATGAAGTATTGAATAGGATTGGGGAGAAGAGAAGTTTGTGGCACAACTTGACTAGAAGAAGGGATCGGTTGGTAGGACATGTTCTGAGGCATCAAGGGATCACCAATTTAGTATTGGAGGGCAGTGTGGAGGGTAAAAATCGTAGAGGTAGACCAAGAGATGAATACACTAAGCAGATTCAGAAGGATGTAGGTTGCAGTAGGTACTGGGAGATGAAGAAGCTTGCACCGGATAGATTAGCATGGAGAGCTGCATCAAACCAGTCTCAGGACTGAAGACCACAACAACAACATTTGGTTCTCAAGTTTACCCCTGTTTTCAGCTCAAAATTTCCTGACACCTTTGACTTCATCTTTACACTGTTTTTCAGAAGCCTCCACCTTCCTACTACTGTCATCACAAACCTTTTTTCTCTCTTCTACACATTTACTACTCATCAACATTAGTTTCTCATTAGTGTTATGTACTACTGTCTTTATCTTTTCATCACAATCTTTGGTTACCACCTCAGCCTTCTTATTTAATTCTAAAAGATTAGAGCTGACTACCTTAATCTCCTTGTTAATTTCTTTCTTTAGCTCATCCTTTAAGCTAGCCATGCCCGTTCTAATGCTGTCAGTTACGTTTCCACCCTGCTAATGTCTTTTTTCATACTACTAATGTCTTCTTTCATACTACTAATGTTATTTTCCACCCTACTAATGTCTTCTTTCATACTACTAATGTTATTTTCCACACTACTAATGTCTTCTTTCATACTCAAATTACTCAAACAACTCATAATTTGTCTTCACAGTGCTCTATCATTTTCGCCTGGCATAAACATTTCCCCTCACTGACTTTAGCTACTAGGTTCCTCCTCCTCAACCTTAATGATCTCATGTACTTCTGTACTGTTTTCGTCCATTCCATTCACCTCACCATACACTGTAGATGATGCTTTTATCATTTCATCTACAATAGGACTTTTGCCCCATCATTCAAAGTTACATTCATGTTTGATTTATAATCGTCACTGTCTACATGACTCGTCACACTTACATCCTTCTGTTCATTTAACATCTTAACCTCTACAGCTTTGTCCTCAGTCACACTGTCTTGTTAATTAAGGCCAGTCATTATGTATCACTTAATACAAAACAGCTTTTGCAATGAATTACATTGTTTTTTAATCACTCGTCAACTGCTGCTCTGCCCCTGCTGCTGTTGTTATGGTTGTCACCTTGTTCCATCATCTGTGGCAAGTTATAATTCTCTCAGCAAGGCGTCTTGTTTATCTCCAATCTGCTGTGTCCAGCTGCATGCTGACTGGCTGCTCCTGTACTCAATGGCTGCTTCCATATAACCCACTCACTGATTGGCTGCTGCACCTTCTTCAGTATGAAACACCAGTGCAGATTGGCTGTATCATCTCTGAAATTTGAAACTGTACTGTAAACCACTTACGTCCTGACTTCACTGTCTAATTTCCTGAGTTCTAGTTTATTGTGCCCACATACAATACTCCTCACCTGCAAGAGCACCACATGTGGTGGTTCCACCTGCATTATTTATTCTTTTATTGTCCTTTGTGTTGACGTACTGCATTGCTACACTGGCTGAAAAATGGGGTTTGTGATTTGGACACACTATGGTAAATAATGCAGCTGACAGATGCACAGTTGCATTTCACAGTCTTTTACTTTCACTTTTCAAATATTATGTTGGTCCCTAAGGTTAATAAGCTGCAAGAGAAGCTAAGCTTTGGCATATAATGTTGATCTTTTTTGTGAGTGTTACACTTTAAGATATATCACACATATGTGCCAGTAAAATTTTTAATAATGAAATAATTGTCTGATCTTCAGGGTTCAAAATTCTTCTAAATGGCTCATCATCAAAGAGCTGTTTTTCAAATGAGAGTCAAATGCTCAGTGATCTAAGAAATTCATGGTACATTCTCACACATAGTTCAACTTAGATAAAAGGATATTTACTTTGAAAGTAACGCTTTCCAAATGACCATTTGCAATATTTTCCCATGACCTGTTAGAAATAGGTTCATTTCAGCAGTTAGATAAAAGGATATTTACTTTGAAAGTAACACTTTCCAAATGACCATTTGCAATATTTTCCCATGACCTGTTAGAAATAGGTTCATTTCAGCAGTTGCCAAAGAGCGCCAGGTAACAGGCGCCATCGCGCTTGAGCAGCTACCGTGACAGGTAGCCCGTATGTACGTATGTGTAAAACATTGAAAGATCATACATTATGTCATAAAAGAAATAAGACATCAGAGGATACACCAAGAGCATTGAAATTTTGTGAACTATACTAAAATGTGCACATTTGTATGTCCATATTCCCTAAGAAGTAGACCTTGACCTGATATTAAGCTTTTCAGTAAGGGTTTCAGGATGTTAATTTTCTTGGAGCACGTGCTGTATTATATCATGTTTGGTTCTTTATTATGGCATAATGCCACACATGCTAGAAGATGAAAAGGTGCACTTGAAATGCAGTGAACAGTTGAAACTAGCCAGTACTGTGGAATTAAACATTTCATTTCAAATACATTGACTGCCTCTGAGGAAAAGGTTAATAAAAGTCAAATTTCTTCAGCAAACAGACAAAAATAACCTCATTTTTCTGCAAGGCAATTAATTCTTGACTGTCAGAAAGGTGGAAATAAAATAAAATCTGAAACTAAAAACATGTAATAATGTGAATGTAATAATGTGAATGTATTTTAATTCACTTGATAGCTTCCGGCCACAGATATCCATTTTGTTTTCATTTGATGTAAGAGTAAACGAAGGGGAAACAGCAAAATCACTAAATGTAAACACAGGTCATGTGGAGACTACCCACTATAACTCAAACTGATCTGCGCATCAGCCCCAGATCTATGATATTTGCTAACCGGGTCAATACTAAAAAAATCGAATTTTCAAAAATAGGTTCATCTTGTAGCGCACATATTTCTGAAAAGTCTGAAACATAAAACATATGTGTTCGAGGAATGTAAGACATGTTATTTGGTCTTAAGTGTGCCAAAGTGCAGTGCCATGCCTCTCCATACAGCGTTCTTCTATCACACGTCACTGTATGTCACTCCGTGGAATTCAAATGTGTCTATTTTGTAATGAATGCCATCAAACTATATTCAGGACAGTGGAAATTGAAATGTCCTGTGGTGCCTCTCCTGCTCTCAGTCAGCTGGTTTGACAGCCTGCTCCTCTTTTTAACAAATCTCACAATTAAGAGTGGATGGGATTATTTGTAATCAGAAGAACAAGAACTCTTCAGAAAATTTGCACTCTTTATTGCCTATTAGCTAATAACTTGCTGTTTTGTGTGACATAAAATTAAATTAGGATACATAAAACCAATAAAGACAAGAGACAAGCAAGAAAGTACACATTTCTTCAATCCTTAGCTCCTAGCATTTTTTTCTCTCCAATCTTGCTACAGCTTTACTTTCTGCAAAAGAATCTGTTACCTCATCAAAGTTCATCAAACATTTTGCTACATGAAAAATCGAAATCTTGTTATCTAATACTGAAAAATATGTTAATACAAATAGTACCCAAGACTGGTGGTGTTTCTTGATCTGATTACGTCTATTTTGTCACTGTCTGCTAGATAAAACAAAATAGGCCTTTCTAATAGTGCAGAAATTTTGTAGCACACACCAAATAAACGAGACTGTTTTGGCACATATGGTCATTTTTATAAGACGACAGAATATAATTCATGAAATACCAATAACAAAGCAAAAAAGTTTTATGTTAGGAAGTAGTTTCACATTTCATTCACACGCACCAGTTTCTCAAGCATGAGATTGAAAAGTACAGGGCTATTACAAATGATTGAAGAGATTTCATAAATTCACTGTAGCTCCATTCATTGACATATGGTCACGACACACTACAGATACGTAGAAAAACTCATAAAGTTTTGTTCGGCTGAAGCCGCACTTCAGGTTTCTGCCGCCAGAGCGCTCGAGAGCGCAGTGAGAGATAATGGCGACAGGAACCGAGAAAGCGAATGTCGTGCTTGAAATGCACTCACATCAGTCAGTCATAACAGTGCAACGACACTTCAGGACGAAGTTCAACAAAGATCCACCAACTGCTAACTCCCTTCGGCGATGGTATGCGCAGTTTAAAGCTTCTGGATGCCTCTGTAAGGGGAAATCAACGGGTCGGCCTGCAGTGAGCGAAGAAACGGTTGAACGCGTGCGGGCAAGTTTCACGCGTAGCCCGCGGAAGTTGACGAATAAAGCAAGCAGGGAGCTAAACGTACCACAGCCGACGGTTTGGAAAATCTTACGGAAAAGGCTAAAGCAGAAGCCTTACCGTTACAATTGCTACAAGCCCTGACACCGGATGACAAAGTCAAACGCTTTGAATTTTTGGCGTGGTTGCTACAGCTCATGGAAGAGGATGCGTTCAGTGCGAAACTTGTTTTCAGTGATGAAGCAACATTTTTTCTTAATGGTGAAGTGAACAGACACAATGTGCGAATCTGGGTGGTAGAGAATCCACACGCATTCGTGCAGCAAATTTGCAATTCACCAAAAGTTAACGTGTTTGGTGCAATCTCATGGTTTAAAGTTTACGGCCCCTTTTTCTTCTGCAAAAAAAAAAAAAAAAAAACGTTACAGGACACGTGTATCTGGACATGCTGGATAATTGGCTCATGCCAAAACTGGAGACCGACAGCGCCGACTTCATCTTTCAACAGGATGGTGCTCCACCGCACTTCCATCATGATGTTCGGCATTTCTTAAACAGGAGATTGGAAAACCGATGGATCGGTCGTGGTGGAGATCATGATCAGCAATTCATGTCATGGCCTCCATGCTCTCCCAACTTAACCCCATGCGATTTCTTTCTGTGGGGTTATGTGAAAGATTCAGTGTTTAAACCTCCTCTACCAAGAAATGTGCTAGAACTGCGAGCTCGCATCAACGATGCTTTCGAACTTATTGATGGGGTCATGCTGTGCCAAATGTGGAAGGAACTTGATTATCGGCTTGATGTCTGCTGAATCACTAAAGGGGCATATCGAACATTTGTGAATGCCTAAAAAAATTTTTTGAGTTTTTGTATGTGTGTGCAAAGCATTGTGAAAATATCTCAAATAATAAAGTTATTGTAGAGCTGTGAAATCGCTTCAGTCATTCGTAATAACCCTGTAGTATTACGAAATTTTTATATACAATTAAATTTGGAATCGTCTTATTCTTCCATAATTTGTGTGATGTCCCCGTTTCTTCTCCTTCCTCGTTCTAACAAACAGTCGTGTCATTACCAATTCTGTAGCTATTCCTGCCATTGTCAAAATTTGTTCGCCAATTAATTTCTCTGACCCTGCCAGAATCACAGGTTTAGTTATCTTGTGATTATTCTCCGGTTAGGCATTGTTAGATGTTCGTACAACACATAACTTCCAGAATAGAACTTAAGTGGCTGCTATCCAGGCACTGTACAACTGGTCCTCACTAGTCTAGCGATCTGGCCAAAAATTTTCTGTCAAAATTTTATTTTCTTGGATACACCAAGAAGATAATACGTAATCTTTCTCACCTGTTATTGCTGTTAGTCGTTTATTTCCATTCTGGTAGTCTGAATCTAGGGATTTAACTAATAATTATAGCAATGCTGATCATTCGCAAACTCAATCAACCACATAATCAGACAGTAATTGGCATTCATCTGTTTGGCTTTACTCCACTCAGCTCCCATAGCCCCGTCCCTGTTTGTCTGCGGAAAGTTTATTTTTAAGATGCAATGAGGATTCTCCTGACAGAGACATCATGTACACTACACATGCATTCAAAAATCAACTTATGATTCATTAAGAAATCAACTTAAAATGTGTTCAAAAATGTTCAAAAACCAACAGGTATCCCTTTCAAAATCATATGAATAATCGATAGACCAACTTGCGCTGGATGCTAAGCGCTTTGTGAAACAAGTAGTTTTCCTCAAGAATATGGATTTGGTGCCCCCTTTTCCCGGTAGCATCTAGCTGCTTGCTGCGACTGCTTGCACAGCCAACAGCCACATTCCTGCAGCCAGAAGTTGGAGAATCTACTACTCAAACGTGACTCTACTGTGCATGCACATGAGCCCGCTCCTAACGACTAAAACGAATCTAATGTTAACAGTTGTGGCTTCACGCTCATCAGAGGCAATTTGTTGTTATTCCATAGTCTTTCTAAAGCCTTTGACACATTTTGCTGTTGCCAGACACTTGCATGAGCACTGTGTGTCGTCGTTTTATATGGTGTGTTTCCTTTGCAATTTAAGTTATTTTCGTTTTTTCTCTCATTTACATTTTATTGTTGAAGTATTATTCTGCAGTAGCAGGATACAGTAATATCCTTTGTTAGAGTATCGGTTCTTACCAGTCAAAATTACAAAAAATTAACAGAAAACTAAAACAATGAAAATTTCCTGGAAATCTAAAAAATTCCCAGGTTTTTCCCAGTTTTCGCCCAGACGAAAAAATTACCGAGTTTTTCTCAGATCTCACGGTTGTTCCAGTTCATATACACCATAGCAATTAAATGTCATTATTCTCTTCAGAGTACACAGGAATAATATTAACACTAATATCATTCTAAAATAAGAAATTTATTACTAGATATTTAATGTCATTGCTCTATTTCAAAATCATGAAAGGATCTACCCATTTAGTCATGTGGCATATATGTATCAAAATACAAAGCACAAGTCTATTAAAAGAACAGAATTAAATAGTTGTTTGACCTGAAAATATAGTGTATATTTTCTTCTAGACCAGGGATCACTATGCATCCATGTTCAAAGGTCTTGTCTTCTATACTAAAAGTTAAGAGTAACTGAGGTTTTACCAATTTGCTTTGCTGACGAGTAGCTCCTCTTATCTTTATACCTACAGTGGACATTTCCAAAAAATTCTTACTATACTTTATCTTGTCTCTAAATTGTTCAGATATATCAAAAATTGGACTATGTATATCAATCAAACAGTTGCCTTCCCACTGATCAATCTTAATTTTAATGTAAGGACAGCCAAAATCTGAATCATCCTCTCTATTGTCAGACACTTCATGCAAAAGATCACTTTCAATTTCATCAAATGCAACATCCACACTCTTCACAAGGTTTCATCAACTTCACAGGTATCACAGCATTACTTTGATTACTCATTTTGTCAGGTAAAGACTGAACACAATGAACAGATTCCATGGCACAACTAACATTACTTGTTACAGAAGGAACACAAAACACATTACTGTCAAAATGACACTTCCTGTCTAGATCCTAATTCACTTCATTGTACCAATTGGGATAAAAATACTGGCTAACCACAGCTAACTGATTCCAGAATTCACTTTCATCTATGTTATTGTCAATCTGCTCCCAAACAAACTTCAGAAAATTTTCACCTTTATTCTCCAGGTTCACAGATACCTCACCTTTACTGTTTGGATCATACTCTGCATGACATTAATGAAAAACTGCTTTGACTGGACTGGTATTCCATGATCTTCACTTACGTTACATACATCACTTACCTTACCTGTATTGTCAACATCATTACAAATAACTCTGAAATGTCATTATTATTAAACTCAACAAATACCTGTTACTCATCATCATCATATTCCTCCAAAATTACCTCATCAACAACATCACTAATGATACACGTCTCATCCCCATCAAACTCACTTACCCTCACCTACATTCATTTGCAATAAGCCACCAGTCTCAGACTTACCAGCCTCAGTTATTTCACAGCTCTCATTCACATCTACATCAAAAATACCACTTAATTCAGATCCACTACAGTTATCACTTGATTTACATATATGAACAACACTGTTTTCCAACCAAGAGAAGAATTCATCAGTACATACTTACATCAAAATTCCCACTACTCTCACATTCTGGTCTGTGATTAGCACTTATATCACCATAATTAAACACAGTATCCCAAAACTTTTGATCAAAACATAAATGGAAATTCTGATATTCCTTTGGGAAATCTGATATCCCTTCTGCTTGATTTCAGATACATGTGCCATATCATTAACACCATTATTATTATCTAATTGCAAGTGTAACTTCTGGGTCCTGTGCTTGTTATGTTTCCTTGCCCCAAAACTGTGGACCTTCATTGAGGTGAACTGCTGTTTCCACAGAAGTTGCTTCTATGATTGTTTCTTCTATTAAAATGCCCATGGTTATCCCCATTATACCTATCCTGCTGATGTTCAAAATTTCTCTCTCTATTGACACCTTGATCCTGATATAAGTCCGTGTACTGAATCCCACTGCAATCTTTCTGGTAATCTCATTTAAGTGCACCAGTCAAGGCCATTTTGTCAAATGGTTTGTAAAGATGTGCTAATTTCTCAAGTTGGTTCTTACAAAACTCTTTCAAAGTGCTGTCCCTATTCTTATAATTAGGACCATTCCAAAATTCACTTTTGATTCTCCCCTGTTCAGCTTCTGACCAAAATTTATTTAAAACACTTTTCTCAAAACTGTGATATATTTTTCATTGACTTCAATTTAAATTTACCCATGACAGAGCTTCACCTTCAAGAAATCTTTTAATAAATTTAGTTTTTTGATGGTCATTCACACCTGACATAAAATTCTTTCTGCAGTGGTGCAGAAAATCCACTGTATGTAAATTATGTGATAGAAAACTTTTGATAGGAATGTTGGACCATACAATACCATTGTTTGCACACAGACTTTGATTCAGACAAGTTTCTTGAACTGCTGAAATTTTTTTATCTAAAACAGTTATTAGTTTCCATATTGTTTTCTTCATTTAAAATTTTTTGGTTTAATATGCCGATATTTTGTTGGGTTTTCTCTGCTACTGCCTTCTGAACAATTCTGATGTCATCAACATTCTTTGATTGTTTCGCTGACTCAGCTACAAACTCATTTTCCAAAATAATAAATTTATTTTCTAAAACATCAACTTTTTCATTCACATTTTTTAATCCCTCTGACAACCCATTTGTTAACTCTGAAACTTGATTACAAAGTTGATCTACCTGATTTTGTACTCTGTCCAGTTTGCTATTGTTATCTGTCTTCATTTCCCCTAGTTTTGCCAAAATTAACTCCATTTTATCGGTTTTTACTGTTTTTTTACTGACTACAATTTCACTTGGCTCAGACATGGCCTGACTGGATGCTACAGCTTTAATTTCTACCTCACATTTGCTTTCATCCCTGTCCATTTTGTTAATAAGCACATAAATCCACAAACAAATTACCTTCACAAGTAGTGTGTAGTTATCTTTCCTTTTTAATATCCCTGGTTGTACTTGGGTAATCCTCTTTACTTTCATTCGATCTACTCCATCATTACTGTTAGAACATCATCACAGTTGGTAAGATTTCCTTTGTTGGGCAGCCTTCGGTTTTTTGTCCATGTGATCGAAAATTTATTTGTACATAAATTTCAAAAATTAACAAAATCAAGCACTCTGCAACAGACAAAACTTCATTATTAGTCAATTAATCCCAGATGACGGCCACACTTGTAATCTTCCCCCTCCTTCCCAGTTGCAGCTATTGTTCACAATGAGCACAGTCTTTTCTGAAGATTAGAGAGGAGTAAGATTGCAACTTTTCAGTTTATTTGTCTTTTCTTGTAGAGTTAGCTCCAGTTCTTACTGTATAGGGGTCTGATTCTTTATGCTGAAATTCTCACATTTTAGGTCCTCATGGTTGAATTGATATAAATAATTTTGAAAATTCTCGCTGCAGAATTTTTGTTTTTACATTAATTTAGTTTGTCACATTTTAGTCTATCACACAGTCTTTCGAATTTTAATATTAGCAAAGTCAAAATTACATTGTTTGCCCTAGATATAAAAATATATCTGATCACAGCTGAGGAACGCTTACTACTACTTCACTGTGCAGTAATAACCATATTCCAAAGGGTTTACAGTTTTTCTTGACAAATGAATTTCTATTAGTTTTGATTATTATTTCATAAATGAATCCAGAAATAAACATAATAAGCATAACTAGATTGCGTAATTAATAATAGAAATTTTAAGTGTACCAAATAATTCATAATTTCAAATGTTTCTAAAAAAAATTAACTCTACATTCAGAGCTAGTATTTATAGATTATAACATCCAAAATAATAATTCCTATTCATAAATTTTAGTTTGAAGTATAACATACAGTGTATAAAATTATATGAAATATTTCAGAAAAACAGCTGAGATAATACTGACTTGTAAAAAATTTGAAAATTTGAAAAATGTTACTGGTATCAACTACTACTGTTGAGGAAGAGTCACATTAGAGGAGGATGCCCTGTTAAACCCTTCTATAACACTGTCTTCAAGTTCATAGTCTCCTTATACACTCCTTCCCCATTTTAGCTTTTCCTTTTTTGCTTAGCACTGGTTTTCATGCGATCTCTTAATGATCATAGAACTGCTTCTCTTCTCTCCAAAGGCTCCTTTAATTTTCCTATAGATGGTACCTTTCTTTTCTCTAGTGACATTTGCCTCCATAATCTTACATTTGTCATCTAGCCATTCCTTCTTAGCCATTTGCACTTTTTGTCAGTCCCATTTTTCAGATGTTTGTATTCCCTTTTGCCTACTTCATTTGCGGCATCTTTTATTTTCTCCCTTCATAAGTTAAATTCAGTATCTTCTGTCATATCCAATGATTTCTACTAGGCACTGTCTTTTTACCTATTTCATCCTCTGCTGCTTTCACTATTTCGTCTCTCAGAGCTATCCATTCATCATCTACTGTATTCCCTTTGTCCTGTTCTAATGAATTGTTGTGTAATGTTCCCTTGAAACTCAACAGCCTCTTGTTCTTTCAACTTATCAAGGTCCCATCTGCTTAATTCCCCACCATTTTGCAAACTCTATAGTTCACAACCAATAAATTGTGGTCAGACTCCACACCTGCCCCTGAAATGTCTTACAATTTAAAATCTGGTTCCAAAATCGCTATCCTATCATTATATAATTAATCCAAAACCTTCTGATGTCTCCAGGTATCTTTACATTTACAATCTTCTTTCATGATTCTTAAACCAAGTGCCAGTGGTGATTAAATTATGCTCTGTGCAAAATTGTACCAGGCAGCTTCCTCTTTCATTCCTTTCCCCAGTCCATATTCACCTGCTATTTTTCCTTCTCTTCCCTTTCATGCTACTAAATTCCAGTCCCCCATCACAATTAAATTTTTGTCTTCCTTAACTATCTAAACAGCCATGCAGCAGCAGTGCCACCTAAGCGGCCAGCCAGCCAGTGGCCACTACACTCGGATTCAGTTGTGATTTGACTGTTAAAGTGACACATGTCTTACTCTGTTTACTTGATCTGTGACTTTCATGTATTGCATCGTTCTTGAAATATATTTGTTCAACTTGAAGTTATAACAATTGGCGACGAGGTAGTGAATTTTTCTTTTTCATCATTGACCCATGTGTTTACATGGCTATTTTAGAGCAACTATTGCAAGGTCTCATAGAACAGCAAACACATCTCACAAATGCGATTGGTGAGTTCGTCGCAGCATCAAATGCGGGGCATCTCTCATCGTTGTCTCTACCTCCTTTTCCTCCTTACGACAAGATGGCAGAAGACTGGTCTGATTATGAAAAACGTCTTTGACAGCACTTCTTGGCATTTCATGTCGCGGATGACCAAACATGCAAGTCTCTGTTCCTTTCATGGATTTCACCTCAAATGTATCGCTTGTTGTTGCAGTTGGCTCCTTTGAAAGATCCTGCATCTTTGTCCTTTGCTGAAATGTGCTCACTTCTGTCCGTCTATTTTCAAAAGCATAAGCATGTGGTAGCCTCTCGTGTTGTCAAAAACAACTGAATCAATCCTATCGCACTTGGGCTGCTGAACTTCACAGCCTCAGTAGAGAGTGTCAATTTGTTACTGAAGTTCACAAAGAATCCTACACCGATTCCATGGTATGGGATGGCATTATCCGGTCGGTGTCCGCCAAAGAAGTTAGGCAACATGCCCTTCAGTTGGCAAATCTGACTCTAGATGAAGTCTTATCCATCGCTCAGTCTTTTGAAATTTCTCGCGCCGCTGGAGTGCAAATAGAGGCATGGGGTGACATCGGGGAAATACAACCTCTGTGCACTGTTGATGAAGCGTGTGGCGTGTCCCCGCTGGCCGAAGTGGCCGCAGTACGCTCCCAAGTGAAGCCTCGGCCTAACCGTAAACAAACCTCTAAGAAACTGCAGCAAAACCAACGGCAACTTCCTTCATGTCCGCGGTGTTTTATGAAACATTCATGAGAGGATTGTCCACAATGTTGGGCCGTGTGTCACAGATGCAAAAAAAAGGGTCATGAGTCATCCATTTGCAAATCCGACCACATACATGATGTTCAGGAACATGGCGCTGATTCTGATTCTGTGTTGTCTGTCAATTGTACTTCTTCCCTTTCAGGGAAGTTATTCCTCACTGTCCAAATACTTGGTCAAGATGTTCGCATGCAGGTGGATACTGGTTCTGCTGCCACTATCATCAATTCTCAGACATATCTTCAGTTGGGTTCTCCAATCCTGTCACCTGTCACTAGGCTATTATGGACTTACAATAAACAGAAGATTTCTCTCTTGGGACAATTTGATGCTGAGGTATCTTAAAAATATGTCGTTCACACTGTTCCCATATTTGTGGTTGACCATAGTAACACGGAGAATCTTTTTGGTTTTGATGCCTTTCGCATTTTTGGGTTCTCCATAGATGACTCTGTCAATATTGTCTCTGATGTTATTCCTTATGCTCAATTGGATTCCTTGTCGACGACATTTTCATCCCTTTTTTCTCCTGGTTAGGCCGTGCAAATGACTTTGAAGCTCATATCACTCTCAGACCCACTGCTCAGCTTAAGTTTTTTCAGGCTCGGAACATTCCTGTGGCCCTTCGTGATCAGGTCAAACGGGAGCTGGATCGTCTCACTGCTTCAGCGGTCTTGCTTCCAGTCACTTCCAGTGAGTGGTCCTCTCCTGTCATTGTCGTTGCTAAGCCAAATGGTGATATTCATCTCTGTGGCAATTTCAAAGCCACTGTAAATGCTCAATGCCTTATCAACACTTACCCCATGCCTCGACCTGAAGAATTGTTCACTGAACTTGCTGGAGGCCAGTATTTTTCTAAACTTGACCTGTCTGAAGCATATCATCAACTTCCTCTCGACGCCGCTTCCCGGCAGTTTTTGGTCCTTAACATGCCTTTTGGCCTCTATCAATACCAATGCTTGCCATTCGGGGTTGCCAGCCCCCCCTGCTCTCTTTCAGAGATTCTTGGAAGAATTATTGCTCACTGTCCCTGGGTGTATAAATTACATGAACGACATTGTTGTCACTGGCTCCATCACTGAAGAACATCTTCAGAATCTCTGCACACTTTTTCATGTCTTACAGACTGCCAGTCTTAAGTGTAATCTTCAGAAATCAAAATTTTTTCAGGCATCCATCACGTACTTGGGGTTTCAACTCTCTCGGGACAGTATTTGTCCGCTTCAGCAAACTGTCGCTGCAATCGATGCCCTTCCTTGCCCTACATCTATTAAGGAACTGCAGGCCTTCTTGGGGAAAACAGCATACTATCACAAGTTTTTACCGTCTCCTGCTTCAGTGGCTCAGCTGTTGCATTGCCTGTTGCATAAAAACGTGCCTTTTCACTTGTCCGCGTCATGCGATGCGGCTTTCCAGAAATTGAAAGACTATGCTGAAACAGACCCCGTGCCTGGCTACTTATCAACCTGGCCAACATCTTGTTCTTGCCATGGACACCTCTCAATACGGGGTTGGTGCACTCCTTGCGCACCGTTTTTCTGATGGTTCTGAACAACCCATTGCTTATGCCTCCAAAACGCTCATGGATGCCCAACAAAAGTATTCTCAAATTGAAAAAGAAGCTTTGGCCATTATTTATGCTCTTCATAAGTTTGGTGTTTTTCTCTATGGATCCAAATTTCATCTGGTTACGGATCACAAACCACTTGTTTCCTTATTTCATCCATCAACGACACTTCCCGACAAGGCTGCACACCGCCTCCAGCGTTGGGCTCTTTACTTGTCTCGTTTCAATTATGAGATTCATTTCCGGCCGATGGCTCAACATGCAAATGCTGATGCACTGTGTCGCCTTCCCATGGGTCCTGATCTGGCATTCGATAGGGACGAACTTTTGTGTTTCCGCCTAGATGTTGCCGAGCAGCGGGTTGTGGACGGTTTCCCCATCACAGGGGACCGGCTGGCGGCTGCTACGGGTTCTGACCCTACCCTCTCCCGGGTTTTATGCTGTATTCAGAAGGGTTGGCCAGATCGTCCGTCTGCTAAGACTTCTGATCCGTTGCGGAACTACTACACTTTGCGTTACCGCCTCACGGCTAGGGATGGTGTTATCCTCCTTTCCACCAAAATTGCTTCGCCACGTATTGTGGTACCTACGTCTTTGCATGATTTGGTCTTGCGCCTCCTTCACCGAGGGCACTGGGGTGTCTCTCGCACAAAATCTCTGGCGCGCCGTCATGTGTACTGGCCCGGCATCGACTCTGAAATCGCACACATGGTCGCTGTCTGCGGCCCTTGTGCATCACAGGCCGTCGTCCCAAAGTCATCTTTGTCACCATGGCCTTCGCCTGAGAAGCCCTGGGAGCTTATTCATGCTGACTTCGTGGAACCTTTTTTAGGTACTTATTGGCTTCTCGTTATTGATGCCTACTCTAACTTTCCTTTCATTGTCCATTGCACGTCACCTACCACTGCGGCAACCACCAATGCTCTAGCTCGCATTTTCTATTAGGAAGTTCTTCCCTCTACTCTTGTTACTGATAATGGTCCACAATTTGCCTCTTCTGATTTTGCGGATTTTAGTGCCCGTCACGGCATCATGCATGTCACGGCCCCTCCGTTCCATCCACAGTCAAACGGTGAGGTTGAACGACTGGTCCGCACATTTAAGGCTCAGATGAGGAAACTCCTGACTTCTACTGCTGCTGATGATGCACTTCTCCAATTTATGGCTTCTTACCGTTTCACCCCCATGGGCAACCACAGCCCGGCTGAGCTCTTACATGGCCGACAGCGCCACACGCTACTTCATCTTCTGTGGCCTTCCACCTCATGGCCGCGGGCGCCTTCGCTTGGCCGGTTCACCGCCGGCGACCTTGTATGGGTATGGGGATATGCCAGGCGGCAAAATGGAGTCCTGGCCACATCTTACGACACCGTGGCTGATGCCTGTATGAAATCCAGATGGACATGGGTGTTGCAGTGCATCATTCGGACCAGCTTCGGCCTCGTGTCCTGGCAATGCCTGTTCCGGATGCCGCTACACCACCTTCGGCTCTACCTGACACTCAGGATCCTGGAATCTCTCATTACTCACAACGCAGTCCTCTCACCATCATATCAGTGCCAGCAGAAGAACTGACGTCACCAGGAGAAGTGCCCATGCAGGAACCAGATGACCATCATCTGTCAGAGCAACTCTACTCGCCTCCTTCTCCTACGGACATGGACACATCACCCATGTCTCCTGTTATAACAACCGGACTTGCCACAATGGGCAGATTGGTGCACAGGGCCCCAGCAGATTCGACCCCCACGTCTCCTGTCATCTTGACCCGTTATCATCAGGGACACTTCCGTCCGTACGGGAAGCCTCCTCCTGAAGACTTTACGGCCAGTCAAACAACACCTATGGACGTTAGGAATCTACAGGCCACCTCCATCAATACCTGTGCAATAACTTCAAAGGGGGGAAAAGTGTTGTGACTCATCGATCTTTCAAAGTGCCGCCACACAGTCACGCGCATCCTCTACATGCGGCGCTGTCTGCCAGCCATGCAGCAGCAGCGCCACCTAAGCAGCCAGCGGCCGCTAACTCGGACTCAGTTGTGATTTGACTGTTAAAGTGACACACGTCTTACTCTGTTTACTTGATCTGTGACTTTCATGTATTGCATTGGTCTTGAAATATATTTGTTCAACTCGAAGTTATAACATGTCTCTCTTTTACTGATGATGGCTGTGGCCGATCGCTTTATGTAAGTGTCTTTTAACTGTGGCTGTCTGCAATTTAATGTGTCTTCTTCATGGTAAGTAGTAATCTGTCTTTTCCTACACTGTTGAACACATAGATAACCAGATTTGCAAATGAAAAAGCTGCACTGATATGGGAAACTGCTACATCATCTAACTTTCTCTGAATCCACTAGAGCTACCATTCATATTCATGCAATACAGTACAAATGGAGATATTCATTTCATATCACTAAGTAAGGTCCAAGCTATGATAGCAACAATAACTGTAATGAATTACCTAGTTTCTTTGTTTCATCATCCGAAGGAGGACTTTTTGTGGTTCTAGTCAAGTGGCTTATCTTCTTAGTTACATCTTGAGGCTCTGGAAAAAAAATTACTGTACTCATTGAACTAGGAGTCCTTTCGTCATTAGTTTGTAGTTAGACCTTTATGACCTGCGAGAAAAGATATGACAGTAGCCCTAAAAATCTTGGTTCAATATGTAACACATTGTTCTATCAGAATGTATAAAATGAGGTCATTGGACTCAGGAAACATATCCTAACAAAAACAACATAGTTACTGATGGTTTCCTAAGTTTATCACATTCCTAAGCTAGCATCAGTCATGGGAACCAGCCGGGGTAGAAGTAAGCTGATACATATAAATTAACAAAGGGTAGCCACTATTAGACAATCAATAGTTAATCCTCATAAACTGCTACAGAATAATTCCACTCACCCAATTTATAATACACTGAAGCATCAAAGGAGATGGTATAGGCTTGCGTGTTCAAATACAGAGATATCTAAACAGGCATAATACGGCGCTGCGGTCAGAAACGCCTGCATAAGACAACAAGTGTCTGGCACAGTTGTTAGACTGGTTACTGCTGCTACAACGGCAGGTTATCAAGATTTAAGTGAGTTTGGATGTGGTGTTACAGTCAGCACATGGGTGATGGGACACAGCATCTCTGAGGTAATGATGAAGTGGGGAATTTCCATATGACCATTTCAAAAGTGTACCTTCAATATCAGGAATCCAGTAAAACATCAAATCTCTAACATTGCTGCAGCCAGAAAAAGATCCTGCAAGAACATGACCAATGACAACTGAAGAGAATCGTTCAAGGTCACAGAAGTGCAAGCTTTCCACAAATTGCTGCAGACTTCAACGCTGGGCCATCAGTAAGTCTCAGCGTGTGAACCATTCAACGAAACATCATGGATATGGGCTTTTAAAGCCGAAGGCCCATTTGTGTACCTTTGATGTCTGCACAACACAAAGCTTAACACTTCGCCTTGGCCTATCAACACTGACACTGGATTGTTGTTGACTGGAAACATGTTGCCTGGTCAAACTGTATCGAGTGGATGGATGTGTATGGGTGTAGAGACAGCCTCATGAATCCATGGACCCTGCATGTCAGCAGGGGACTGTCCAAGCTGGTGGAGGCTCTGTGATAGTGTGGGACCGGTGCAGTTGGAGTGATATAGGACCCCTGATATGTCTAGATATGACTATGACCAGTGACATACATAAGCATCCTGTCTGATCACCTGCATCCATCCATGTCTATTGTGCATTCCAACAGATTTGGGCAATTCCAGCAATTTCTGCTATTCAGTATTTAATATCATTTGGTTTTATGATGTGATGTCGCAGTGGTATGTATTGTTATCACACACATTGACTATAGACATAGATAACAGTTCTGCAGAAACTGGTTGATGTCATGGTAAGTACAGTACTTTTTATCTGTGCCACAACCACTGTTTAAAAAACATAATGTGCATCTGGTCAAATATCCTAAAATTTTTGGTTGAAGATGACAACAGCTAAGAAACCCTAGGGTACATTTGATTGCTATACCGATATTTGATGTCTCGTTATCAAACCACCAATTTTGAATGTAGAGCAAAGTTTTTACTGTTAAATATGTAAGCGTCTTGCATTGCTGATCAGCGTGCCCTTTGGGAAACGTGTGCGCAGCAGAAATCAACTTTGTGTGATGGCACGTGTGTTGCTCATATGTTTTCTGTACATTCTATAGCCGAGTAAGCTATCAGCCTCAAGGAAGAACAGCATATCATCCATTTCCGTTCATGCCATAAATTAGAGTGAGATGGTGGTGATAGTAACATGGTTACATGTCACAGTGTAACCATACAACAAATATTTCATGTACATACTAAAGCCAGTTTTGGACTCACAGTGATGGTTTAAAAAGAGCATATCTCCCTGTCTGTAATACCTAGAAATGTTTTGTTGTTGATGAACCAAGCTGATGAACAATAAGATGTCATATGTACTACGCCACTACTGCAATAATGTCAAACTTAATATAGTCTTAAATTGAATTTGTTATTGGCAATAAGTTTGCTAAAAGAACAATGTTATCATAATAAGTCCCAGATTGCTCAAGGACCCTGATGGATAGGTAAACTCAATAATAATGACTTCTGCAAATAAAATAACCAGCACTAATCTTGGCACCCACTGCAGTCATCTGCCTCTCCCTGGATCCAACAAAACAAACATTAAATCTCTATGAATACAGCACAATGAGTAGTATCCATGGTATAACACTGGCAAAGCTCCAAGCTTTGATAGCAGCATTGAGAGAAATGATTTTTACCTATCTTCTTGGCTTCTTCATTGGCAGGAGAACGTTTCATGGTTCTTGTAATATAAACAGATTTCTTAGGTATGACTCTAGGCTCTGCAAAGAATAATACTAAGCCCATGACATGGAGGACAACTATACTTTTCTTGTGATGAACAGTAAGATAAAGAAATAGCCAAATTCATTTTAAACAGTATAATATTAACAGAATTAGATCTTCCACCATTAACTGAAAGTAAATCAAATCAAAAATAGTGAATAGATTTACCAATATCCAACAAAATATTACATTCAATATGTAACTTACTGTAGTATCAAAATGTATCAAATGAATTCTTTGGAACTTGGGAAATTTATTCAAACAGCAAAAGAAATTATTATCTCTGCAGTTACTGGCACATCTCTCAGATAGATGTGTGGGAACCATCATAAAAGTCAGCTAATATGTGCATTGTATATAAAACACATGTCCACCTTTTCAAATGTCCTAAAAAATTTTGTTGAGGTGACTACAGCTCAGAAATCTTAATGACGTCATGCATACGGTTGAGTCATACATTGATAGGGCTACATAATGTTTATAATGTTTTGTTATCAAAGCACCAAGTCTGTAGGTAGATATAAGTTTCTGCAATTGTAACATCAAGTACCTTGATGAAGCACTGTCCATGCGGGTGGAAAGGCTTGTATATCCGTGGGAAGCTGAGGGCTATGCCAAAGGAAGAGGACCTACTGCCAGAAAGGCCTCAGCCAATGGATCAGACTAAGAGTGTCCCACAACGTCCCATCTTCCCTATCCACTCCTAGTCCTACCCTATTCCCTGACCTAACCCAATGTGTGATGTGATCCATGCTGAGGGGTGCATGGCACATGGGAAGATGTGTCGCAAATGGAGCCTCAGGGATACCGGGCGACCTCCATGACTAATTAGTCTTACACCGCGCGGGGTATTCGTGGTATGGACCTTCTAGACCCCCATATCTCGTGGGACCAATATGGACATGACTATAGAAAATAAAGAAAAAGAAACTGAGGGAAAAATTGAGACCTCAGATACCCAAACATCAGGGACAGAATTGATGGAAGGTATTTCCACAACTGAATCAGGGTCTAGATCTGAGCCAGAAGTGGGAACTGTAACCGAGAAGCTAGACCAGATTAAGATCAAACGCTTGTCTGGGGCCCAGAGGAGGAAGCTACTCAGGAAACAGAGGAAAAAGGAAGGGAAAGAATGGCTCCCCAAAAACAAGTGAAGGGAAGTAAAGGGACTAGAACCTAAGACCCCCAGGAAAAATCTAAGACAAGAAATAGGGAAACAGACCTATAGTACTGTAGTCTCAGTTTTTAGGATGGCAGTTATCTAGGAAGGTTATCCACTGGTGGCCACCACCTTACAGCAGGAGGAACTAGTACAGACGGCCCTCTTTGAAAAGATTGGGGGGAGGGGGGGACACTGGCCCAGGTCCCAACTTCAGGAGGGTCTATTTAGACTGTGGTGCACTCATTTTTGTCTGTTAGGGGATGCACACAGTAGAATGGATCCAGGACAAGGTGCCCATGATATCCCCATGGGAAGATGCAAAGCTGCTGGTCAAGATGGCAGCGGATCTTCTTAAGACCGCAAAAATACCATTATAGGTAGCTAAGATCCTTAAGAAAGTCTCTCCCAAGACCCTGTTTGGGAAAATAGGGGCCCAAAACCCAAAAATCCTGACAGAAGACTGGAGACTGATTAACCAGAAGGTTGCTCCAGAAGGATGAACCCTGGCGGTGGAGGTTGGTGAGAAGTCCCTGAAGGCGATGCAGGAGCAGGACCTGAAATCGTTTTTACGGTTCTCGCAGGTCACTGTCAGGGTTCTCAAAGACCTCAAAAATGGCAGTAAGACAGAGCCTGGAGGTGCTGCAAATTAATCTGCAGCACAGTTATGGGGCCTCTGCTGCCCTGAGCCGCTGCCTGGGGAGACAGGAAGTGGAAGTGGCCCTGATTCAAGAACCCTATTTATACAAAGGAGGTGTATCGAGTCTCAGAGGCACTGGAGGTAAGCTGATCTATGCTAGGAATCTAAGAGACTCCAGAACATGCATCTATGGTAAAAATGGCATTACTTTCATGCTGATGATGGATTTCTGTTCTAGGGACTTAGTAACCATCAAAATGCAGCAATGTGAGGAAGGTATCACAAGCGAAATTATTTTGGCCTCAGCATACCTTCCTTACAAAGACAGCTCACCCCCTCCCTTGGATGTGAGGAGACTGGTAGAGACTTCCCATCAGCAAGGTGATCAACTGGTGGTGGGATGCGAAGCCACTGCCCACAACCTAGTGTGTGGGGCAGCAAGGACACCAACAGTAGAGGTGAGTACCTTCCTGAATTTCTCTTAGCTAACAACTTAGAGGTCCTGAATAGGGGCAATGAACCTACATTCAGAAATAGCAGAAGGGAAGAAGTAATTGACATAACATTTGGTTCCATGACGATGGGTAGCTATGTCAAACAATGGCATGTGGTTCTGGAGCCATCCTCATTGGACCACATGTACATTAAATTCAAGGTTGAAATGGGAATGAGACAGACCATGGCCTATAGGAATCCCAGGAAAACAGACTGGGAGACATATAGGAGGGACCTTGACCTAGGCCTATCGGAAATTAAAACCTCGATAAGGAAGCCAGTAGAATTTGAGGAAGTAGCAGAGGCTCTTACCTCTGCCATAGTGACCTCATATCAGGACAACTGTACAATCACCAGGAAGTGCACAAATAGGAGTGTTCCTTGATGGAATAACTAACTGGAAACACAAAGAAAACAGCTATGGAGACTGTTTAATATTGTGAGACATAAAGGACAATGGGCTAATTATCATGAGGCCCTTGTTAATTACAATCTTGCAATAAGACAAGCAAAGAAGGCATTCTGTGAGGAAGTGGAGGACACGGCAGCACAATCCAGACTTCACAAGATTCTCACTAGAGTACCACCAATCCAGGAGGTATGTTGAGGAAGGAGGATGGGGAATATACAAAGACAGCACATGAGGCGCTGGAATTGCTCCTCAAAACTCACTTTCCTCAATATGCTCTGCCGGACAACACAGACCAGTATGTGACCCCAGAGAGACAACGGTCCTCAGGCACTCGAAGAAAGGACTGGGAATCAGCCAAGGAGTGCGTGAACTTCAACAAAATCCAGTGGGCAGTGGGAACCTTCCAACTATTCAAGTCACCTGGCCCAGATGGAATTTTTCCAGCTCTCCTGCAATAGGCAGGAGGAAATCTTATAAGAGTTCTATGCAGGCTATTCAGGGTTAGCCTAGCAGTAGGAATCATTCCCAATGCCTGGAGGGCAGTGAAGGTTGTCTTCATCCCAAATCCAGGGAGAATTGATTATACCAAGGCCAAGGATATGAGACCAATGAGTCTGTCCTCCTCCATTCTCAAAACATTGGAAAAACTGGTTGATGTATATGTTGGGGGGAGGAGGCTAAGTAGGGTCCGTCTACACCTGAACCAACACGCATACCAACCAGGTAAATCATGTGAGAAAGCTCTCCATCAACTTGTTGCGAAGGTGGAAAAAGCAATTCAGTTCCAAGAAATAGCCCTCTGCATGTTCCTGGATATCGAGGGGGCCTTCAGTAACACGACCTCTGATTCCACGGTGAGGACAGCAGAGGTGCATGACCTGGGGACCACTATATGTAGGTGGATCAGGGCCATGCTTAGTGGAAAGAAGGTAGAGGCAACCATGATGAATGAAAAGATGGTAATTAAGGCCACTAGAGGCTGCCCACAATGAGGAGTTTTGTCTCCTCTATTGTGGAATCTAGTGGTGAATGAACTTATTGAGGAACTAAATTCCAGACAATGCTTCTGCCAAGGATACACATATGACCTTGTCATAGTAATATTTGGCAAATTCACTGACACAGCCAGGAATATGGCACAAGGAGAGTTGGACCTTGTGCAAAAATGGTGCATTAAACAGGATCTGAGAGTTAATCCTAAGAAGACTGTTGTGGTGCCATTTATGGAGTGACATATTGAGCACGCAAGTTGGAATCTAAAGCTCTTCGATGAAACTCTACCTGTAAAGGGGATAGTGAAATATCTAGGGGTAACCTTGGATGAGAAGCTAATTTGGACCCCTCATATTAAGAGCATCTGCTCCAAGGCAAAAAGTACTTTAGTGAGTACTAGGAGGGCTTGTGGCAAAAACTGGGGCCTAAGCCCCAAGGGTATGCACTGGATATATACCACAGTGGTTACACCTAGGATTTCCTATGGGGCCGCAGTGTGTTGGAGAAGGTAGAACAGTGGGTTGCTGCTAAGGAGCTTGCTAAGGTGCAGAGATTGGCCTGCTTAGCCATAACGGGTGGAATTAGCAGCACACCAACCGCTGGAATGGAAGCCATGCCGGATATGCCTCCACTTCACCTTTGGGTTAAGATGGAAGCAGCAACTGGGGCACACAGACTTACTGGCCAAAACTGGGTCTCTTCAGATATCCAGAATTGCACACTAACATAGTGAGTGAGGTAAATATAGGTATGGCTGGGGAAATGCCTGCCGACTATATAATAACTCCCAACTGCTTCGACAAGCCTTACAACATAATAATTGGAAGTAGGGAGTAGTGGGAGAAAACAGTTCAACACCGTACGGGGGACATCATTTGGTTCACCGATGTGTCGAAAACAGACCAAGGCGTTGGGGCAGGATTGTACAGGGTTCAGCCAAGATTGGAGAGCATCATCTCTCTAGGGAAACTGGCCTCTGCATTCCAAGCTGAAATTACTGCAATCAGGGCATGTGTGGAGGAGTGTAGGTGCTACAATGACCATAGAATCTACATCTACCGTATTTACTCGAATCTAAGCCACACTTTTTTTCCGGTTTTTGTAATCCAAAAAACAGCCTGCAGCTTAGAATCGAGTGCAAAGTAAGCGGACGTTCTGAAAAATGTCGGTAGGTGCTGCCACAAGTAACTTCTGCCGACGAATATATGTAGCACTACACTGGCATGCTTTTTTCTCCACCCCCAGTTTCAACCACTGCATTTTCATACATTATCCAACGAAGTAAATACAAATTCCGTATTGTTCATCTTCGAATGTAGCAGCATTCCAATGCACTACAAAAATCCGACTGGCAAGACTGTTTGGGATGTTTGTCAATATGGCCAACACTACGTTCTGAATTTTTTCCTACCTATGAGAAGAGATGGTTGCTAATAGGAACTTTTATGAATTGTGAATCACATGCAGTATTCTCTTCACCATAAGAATAATACAAATATAAACATTTTGCCATGTATTGTTTCGTGTTTGCTGCTATCTCATTTAAATCCTGTCAGCCTAATAAACTACGAAACTAGTGTGAGACATCAGCAAACGTGGAAGAATATAAACATAATGTCATGTTTATATTCATATTATTCTTATGCCTAATAGTGATACAGTCAGAAATAAAGCACGACAATTGACTAGATTTTTAAATCTAAGATTACTCTAATTTCTGTGCAGAATTACTAAAGAGGCGTCTGCAAAGATTTTCAAACACAAAAATTTTCACTAAACTCTTATTCAGAACATCTTCTATCATACGCAGTCTATTATTTGGTTCTTGTTGATCATTATCAAAGAAAGCAGCAGTGTAAGTAACAACAAACAGCAGTCTCTTGCCATTGTTTCGCTAATGAGACAATTCCTCTTTTTTTTTTATTGTAAGCGCGCACAAAAGCAAGCCATGCCGCGAGCGGCAACAGGTCCTAAACACACATTATCAGAATATGGCAATCAGTGCATGACGCAGTACAATAATGCATTTTCAGCTTAGAGTGACGTAAACACCTATAACAAAGAGAAGGGCACTTATCAGATCAAAGAAAAATACGCAATCGATTCAAACCAGACGAAGTACGTGAAAAAGGAAGGGTACGTAATACGGACAGAGCATCTGACGCATAGCAATGGCTACCTGGTAAAGTTTAACTGCTTTTCATATTACAATGGACCAACTTCGTTTCAATTTGGAGGTGCGACCTAAAACTTTCATCTCCCCTTGAATTTCGAGTCTCAAATTTCAGGTGCGGCTTAGATTCGGGAAATTTTTTTTCCCTTGATTTCGAGTCTCGTTTTTCAGGTGTGGCTTAGATTCGAGTGCGGCTTAGATTCGAGTAAATATGGTATTCAGACAGCCAAGCAGCCCTGAAATCATTGGCAGCTCCTGCAACAAGATCTAAGATTGTTGCAGATTGCCACAGGGCTCTGGTGGAGCTAGGGGGAACAATAGGGTGAACCTAGTGTGGGTACCTGGCCACTCAGGGATCTGTGGCAATCAACAAGCCGATAGATTGGCTAGGATGGGGGCAAACAACACCATTTATTGGGTCGGAACCTGTCCTGACAAACACCAAGGCTATGATCAAATTAGAACTATGGAACTGGCTTAGGAAACAGCAAGTAGGATATTGGACCAAGGTCCATAAACAAAAACATGGTAAGATAATGATTCCCAAGCCATGTTTTAAAAGAAGCTCTGTAATCCTGGGATTGAACAGGAAAGAGATCAAACTCATGACTGGACTCATGGCAGGCCATGGGAATTTCAAAAAACACCTACACACAATGGGTATAACAGAAGAAGACCCTAAATGTAGGATCTGTGATGAGGGTGAAGAAACTGCATCACACCTAATCTTCAAATGAATGGTGTTGGAGAGTAAAATGAATGGTGTTGAAGAGAAGCTTCGGGAAAACTAGACATGAAGAAACTGTGTCTAACAAAAAACTGGTAGAGGGACTCCTTGCACTATTTAAGGGCACTAGCTGGCTTTACTAGATATATAGGGAGCGATACCGCACAATAAAGCTAGTTTTGGTGCGGGCGACCTAAGCTGTTTTAGCTCCCCTGTTAAAATCAATCAATCAACATCAAGTATCTTACAGTCCTGACACTGTGTGTTCTTCATGAAAACATGCTTAGAGTAGAATTTAGTTGTTTTGCTTGATAGTGGAAGATGGTGCTTGTAGGTTTTCTGTACAGTCTGTAGCAGAGTAAGAGACCAGCCTTTATGTAGTTTAAGATTTCAGTAGCTTCCAATCAGATTCTGTGTACAATCTCAGCTACCTCAAACTCAGGAAATGTTGACCATCATTTATGGAATTTATTTTTTGCACTGACACACAACAGAGATGATGCTCCACAATAACTTATATTTTTGATTTGAAAAAAACCAAGGTGTCAATGAATACTGCAGCTTCGGTTTCAGATGAAAATTATGCTGGTTAAGACTGATCAGCAGGAAAGAGATGTTTATTATTTTCATCGATCAGAGGGTAAGAGAATACCATAAAGAAACGCAGATGATAATCAGTTCGATATACTTAAGATTTTAAAATACACACAAAATTTTTTAACTTTTATTACTGGTGCTTTTGAAGAAAAGAATGGAAACAAATGCTTCTGAACAGACAATGGACTTAGCTCATCAGCAGAGCAGTAGACCATGCAGAGCAGTGGAACATTAGTTACAAAAATTAAATGAAAATTTAAGTATAACAGCCCAGTACACAATAAAAGACAAACAGAATAGACATAACAAAGAGAGGCTATACATTCTGTATTTTCTGTATCTGATGAAAAGCTCATCAGCAGAGCAGTAGACCATGCAGAGCAGTGGAACATTAGTTACAAAAATTAAATGAAAATTTAAGTATAACAGCCCAGTACACAATAAAAGACAAACAGAATAGACATAACAAAGAGGGGCTATACATTCTGTATTTTCTGTATCTGATGAAAAAATGAAATGCTCTACAAAGCAGACTTGAAAAAAGTAGCAGTGTAAGGACACTTAGGTATAAAGGCATACTTACAGCATTCATTCAAAAGAAATGCAAAATCCTTATCAACAAAAGAGATCAACAAGGGAAACACAGTACAGCATTCTACAACAAAACTGAATAATGCAAAAGACCTAATATCATCAAATGACAAAGATCTGTACAATAGATGAGAGAAGGTGCCATTAAACACATGATATTTTGCATTTTTTTCACTTGTGTTGGTTCTTTAAAAAAAGAATGAGATCCTTTCTGCTAAGATCTCTAATGTCCATGACCATTTAAAACTTATGCAAAATACAATAGTAAACTGAACAAATACAATGCCTCACATAAATCATTAGAGAAAAACTACAACTTAAAACACGTGCAATAGACAAAATATCTTTTGAAGGAAAATGGAACAGTTTGCCACAAAGTTCAACACTGTTTACACTCTCTTAAAACTTACACCATATGCAACTGGACTTAATTAAGGCAGACATGATGAAGAAAGGGAAGAGAAGCATTGCTGGGTTATTGCAAGGTGACAGCTAGGCCAGGCACTGTGTTTGCACCATGCATATATATACACTCCTGGAAATGGAAAAAAGAACACATTGACACTGGTGTGTCAGACCCACCATACTTGCTCTGGACACTGCGAGAGGGCTGTACAAGCAATGATCACACGCACGGCACAGCGGACACACCAGGAACCGCGGTGTTGGCCGTCGAATGGCGCTAGCTGCGCAGCATTTGTGCACCGCCGCCGTCAGTGTCAGCCAGTTTGCCGTGGCATACGGAGCTCCATCACAGTCTTTAACACTGGTAGCATGCCGCGACAGCGTGGACGTGAACCGTATGTGCAGTTGACGGACTTTGAGCGAGGGCGTATAGTGGGCATGCGGGAGGCCGGGTGGACGTACCGCCGAATTGCTCAACACGTGGGGCGTGAGGTCTCCACAGTACATCGATGTTGTCGCCAGTGGTCGGCGAAAGGTGCACGTGCCCTTCGACCTGGGACCGGACCGCAGCGACGCACGGATGCACCCCAAGACCGTAGGATCCTACGCAGTGCCGTAGGGGACCACACCGCCACTTCCCAGCAAATTAGGGACACTGTTGCTCCTGGGGTATCGGCGAGGACCATTCGCAACCGTCTCCATGAAGCTGGGCTACAGTCCCGCACACCGTTAGGCCGTCTTCCGCTCACGCCCCAACATTGTGCAGCCCGCCTCCAGTGGTGTCGCGACAGGCGTGAATGGAGGGACGAATGGAGACGTGTCGTCTTCAGCGATGACAGTCGCTTCTGCCTTGGTGCCAATGATGGTCGTATGCGTGTTTGGCGCCGTGCAGGTGAACGCCACAATCAGGACAGCATACGACCGAGGCACACAGGGCCAACACCCGGCATCATGGTGTGGGGAGCGATCTCCTACACTGGCCGTACACCACTGGTGATCGTCGAGGGGACACTGAATAGTGCACGGTACATCCAAACCGTCATCGAACCCATCGTTCTACCATTCCTAGACCGGCAAGGGAACGTGTTGTTCCAACAGGACAATGCATGTCTGCATGTATCCCGTGCCACCCAACGTGCTCTAGAAGGTGTAAGTCAACTACCCTGGCCAGCAAGATCTCCGGATCTGTCCCCCATTGAGCATGTTTGGGACTGGATGAAGCGTCGTCTCACGCGGTCTGCACGTCCAGCACGAACGCTGGTCCAACTGAGGCGCCAGGTGGAAATGGCATGGCAAGCCGTTCCACAGGACTACATCCAGCATCTCTACGATCGTCTCTATGGGAGAATAGCAGCCTGCATTGCTGCGAAAGGTGGATATACACTGTACTAGTGCCGACATTGTGCATGCTCTGTTGCCTGTGTCTATGTGCCTGTGGTTCTGTCAGTGTGATCATGTGATGTATCTGACCCCAGGAATGTGTCAATAAAGTTTCCCCTTCCTGGGACAATGAATTCATGGTGTTCTTATTTCAATTTCCAGGAGTGTGTGTGTCTATATATATATATATATATATATATATATATATATATATATATATATATATATATATATATAAAGCAGACATGGATCACAATTAAAGACTCTGAGGCAGAGCCATTCCAAAATATACATTAAAATAAATTTCTCAGTAGTTGTAGTCGTTGTTGTTTTCAGTCCAGAGACTGGTTTGATGCAGCTCTCCTTGCTAATCTATTCTGTGCAAGTTTCTTCATCTCCCAGTGCCTACTGCAACCTACATCCATCTGAATCTGTTTAGTGTATTCATCTCTTGGTCTCCCTCTACGACTTTTACCCTCCACACTGCCCTCCAATACTAAACTGGTGATCCCTTGATGCCTCAGAATATGTCCTACCAACCGATCCCTTCTTCTAGTCAAGTTGTGCCACAAATTTCTCTTCTCCCCAGTTCTATTCAATATCTCCTCATTAGTTATGTGATCTACCCATCTAATCTTCAGCATTCTTCTGTAGCACCACATTTTGAAATCTTCTATTCTCTTCTTGTTGAAACTATTTATTGTCCACGTTTCACTTCCATACATGACTTCACTCCATACAAATACTTTCAGAAACTCGATGTTAACAAATTTCTCTTCTTCAGAAACGCTTTCCTCACCATTGCCAGTCTAAATTTTATATCCTCTCTACTTCGACCATCATCAGTTATTTTTCTCCCCAAATAGCAAAACTCATTTACTACTTTAAGTGCCTCATTTCCTAATCTAATCTAATTCCCTCAGCATCACCCGATTTAATTCAACTACATTACATTATCCTCATTTTGCTTCTCTAGATGTTCAGCTTATATCCTCCTTTCAAGACACTGTCCATTCCGTTCAGCAGCTCTTCCAGGTCCTTTGCTATCTCTGACAAAATTACAATGTCATCAGCAAACCTCAAAGTTTTTATTTCTTCTCCATGGATTTTAATTCCTACTCCAAATTTTTCTTTTGTTTCCTTTACTGCTTGCTCAATATACAGATTGAATAACATCGGGGATAGGCTACAACCCTGTCTCACTCCCTTCCCAACCACTGCTTCCTTTTCATGCCCCTCGACTCATAACTGCCATCTGGTTTCTGTACGAATTGTAAATATCCTTTCAGTCCCTGTATTTTACCACTGCTGCCTTCAGAATTTGAAAGAGATTATTCCAGTCAACATTGTCAAAAGCTTTCTCTAAGTCTACAAATGCTAGAATAGGTTTGCCTTTCCTTAATCTATTTTCTAAGACAAGTCGTATGGTCAGAATTGCCACATGTGTTCCAGCATTTCTACGGAATCCAAACTGATCTTCCCTGTGGTTCTTCTACCAGTTTTTTCATTCATCTGTAAAGAATTCGTGTTAGTATTTTGCAGCCATGGCTTATTAAACTGATAGTTCAGTAATTTTCACAGCTGTCAACACCTGCTTTCTTTGGGATTGGAATTTATCAGTAACATATTACATTCCATCCTGGACTTTCCATTGTTTGATTTCAGCAACATATTGTCTGCCAACGGTAGCTGAATGGTCAACGCGACAGACTGTCAATCCTAAGGGCCTGGGTTCGATTCCCGGCTGGGTCAGAGATTTTATCCACTCAGGGACTGGGTGTTGTGTTGTCCTAATCATCATCATTTCATCCCCATTGACATGCAAGTCACCGAAGTGGTGTCAAATCGAAAGACTTGCACCAGGCGAGTGGTCTACCTGATGGGAGGCCCTCGTCACACGCCATTATTATATAGTAACATATTAAATTATTAAACAACATTCCATAAATTTCCCACATGGAATTAAATAATGTCAGTCAATTTTTTTGGAACTGTTGATACAAGGTATCACACAATGATTTTTGAACGAGCAGTAGCTAATCTAAAGGCTGCACCTTGAAATGTCACTTAGCTCCATGTAGCAGACGTTTGGGGGTGTGACTTCTTCAGAATACAGCTCTGACAGATGTCCCAATGGCTCTGATCTTTCAGCCTTAGGGTTTCCAACCAATCTGCACACAATTTTCACGTTCCACTACTTACATTAAAAGGGAATGAAAAAGAGTTGCTGAAACTTTGCTATTGCATCCCTGTCTCTATATATCTCTGTTATGCTTTGATGCAACATTAATCGATGTTTAGTATTAGGGTTTTAGACAGTTTACTTGTTTCTGCCATTGGCTATTCTATCTAGGGTTGGAATAAGTTTGCAAATGTCTAGCCAGAGTACACTAGGGTACAGCAACGTAAGAGTCACAACCTAGTGAGAGTTTCGTGAATGACTAGAGGTAAAAGTGTGAAATATACCCTTTGCACAAAATATGTGCCATTACTTTAGCTTCCTTGCTTGTCAACTTTGGGTAACATGCATTATTAGCAAGTCTTATTTGTGAGTTTTGCTTTCTTGTAAATAACAACAGCATACCACAAGTTTGAAACCAACACAATATGAACTCAGTGTGCAATTTATCAGGTTACATTTTGGAACATGCAGTTAGGATGAAAATCACCCAGGCACAATGTAAACATGAATCAAGAACAAAACAATGTCAGTCCAGGGAAAGGTATATTCGCAGTTTTAATAGGGCAAGACAAGGCAAAGGCTGAGTTGCTGTGTGTGCAATATCACTTGAAATCCATATTTTTCTAATATACAAGTACAAATACGGTGTGTAAATTGCCACGTGGTTGCTTGGGTTGCTCAAGTCAGCCAATCATGCCATAAGATCCATGACATCATGGAAACACCGCTGTTTCATCACACAAACTCATAAACACTGCAGTTTGAGCACACAAAACATTAAATGTCTGAAGTTTAGAAGGAGGATGAATAAGCTACCTGTAGGTTTTATCTTGGAGTTGGCTTCTGATGTTATTTAGTAGTTGATTATGAAATGCAAAGAAGAGACAGTAAATAAATGTTTGGCTAGTGTGTGATATTGTCCCCCCCCCTCCCCCCCCCCCATACCCCCCACCCCGTCCTCCTCCTCCTCCTCCTCCTCAAATCTTGGTTGTAGTGACAGACTGATATGTAGTGCAGCCCGAGGTCTAGGAAAGTTCCAATCAATAAATTTCGCAGGCTTCCCCAGTATGGAAACCACAAACCTCACCTGATAAGAAGTGTTCACAGGTGACAAAGGCTGCAACTTAAACAGCTCCAAAAGACATTGTTGTTCAACTGGTAACTCACTGGACAGCGAAATGAAACTTGGTTAACTATTCTCCCCTGACCTCTAGGGGTGGCAGCATAAAAGAGCATTTAACATCACTCAATCATCCTCCGTCATACAATTACCAACACAATTTCACTTCATTAGCATTCAATATATCCTCTTCACTTTCCACCACAAAACATCATCTACACAACAGAAACAATATCACTTAAGACAACTGGCACACAAGCCCTTGCCTGCACATAATACCTTCAACCACATAGTTCCACGTCCTATTGCCTGCACCCACTTAACCAACAACTGGATCAAATATCTCTATGTATACCCACAAAAATATCAAACTCATGGATCAGCCAAAATTTGCTGTCCTCTGGGGGATAACAGACAAACATCATCATATGCTCGCTTAACAAGTGCATTGGATTATTTACAGAAAACTTCATGAAGGAACAAAATACTGTGAAGCAGTAGTCAGAACACCAACTTCTTAAACAGATGTCTGCAATATGATTGTAAGTGCACACCAAATATTATTCTTACAGCATGTTTCTGAGCAACGAAGGCTTTCTTTCTTCAAGGTAACTTACCCTAGAAAATTATTGAATCAAAATATGCAAAATATGTCAACATATTAATTTGTCTCTCCCCAAGATCTGCAAAGATTCTAAGTGCAAATGTGACTGAACTAAGCTGATTTAGGAGTTACAAAGTGTGCTTTTTAGAGTTTAAATTCTCATCAATATACACTCCTGGAAATTGAAATAAGAACACCGTGAATTCATTGTCCCAGGAAGGGGAAACTTTATTGACACATTCCTGGGGTCAGATACATCACATGATCACACTGACAGAACCACAGGCACATAGACACAGGCAACAGAGCATGCACAATGTCGGCACTAGTACAGTGTATATCCACCTTTCGCAGCAATGCAGGCTGCTATTCTCCCATGGAGACGATCGTAGAGATGCTGGATGTAGTCCTGTGGAACGGCTTGCCATGCCATTTCCACCTGGCGCCTCAGTTGGACCAGCGTTCGTGCTGGACGTGCAGACCGCGTGAGACGACGCTTCATCCAGTCCCAAACATGCTCAATGGGGGACAGATCCGGAGATCTTGCTGGCCAGGGTAGTTGACTTACACCTTCTAGAGCACGTTGGGTGGCACGGGATACATGCAGACGTGCATTGTCCTGTTGGAACAACACATTCCCTTGCCGGTCTAGGAATGGTAGAACGATGGGTTCGATGACGGTTTGGATGTACCGTGCACTATTCAGTGTCCCCTCGACGATCACCAGTGGTGTACGGCCAGTGTAGGAGATCGCTCCCCACACCATGATGCCGGGTGTTGGCCCTGTGTGCCTCGGTCGTATGCAGTCCTGATTGTGGCGCTCACCTGCAAGGCGCCAAATATGCATACGACCATCATTGGCACCAAGGCAGAAGCGACTCTCATCGCTGAAGACGACACGTCTCCATTCGTCCCTCCATTCATTCCTGTCGCGACACCACTGGAGCCGGGCTGCACGATGTTGGGGCATGAGCGGAAGACGGCCTAACGGTGTGTGGGACCGTAGCCCAGCTTCATGGAGATGGTTGTGAATGGTCCTCGCCGATATCCCAGGAGCAACAGTGTCCCTAATTTGCTGGGAAGTGGCGGTGCGGTCCCCTACGGCACTGCATAGGATCCTACGGTCTTGGCGTGCATCCGTGCATCGCTGCGGTCCGGTCCCAGGTCGACGGGCACGTGCACCTTCCGCCGACCACTGGCGACAACATCGATGTACTGTGGAGACCTCACGCCCCACGTGTTGAGCAATTCGGCGGTACGTCCACCCGGCCTCCCGCATGCCCACTATACGCCCTCGCTCAAAGTCCGTCAACTACACATACGGTTCACGTCCACGCTGCCGCAGCATGCTACCAGTGTTAAAGACTGCGATGGAGCTCCGTATGCCACGGCAAACTGGCTGACACTGACGGCGGCGGTGCACAAATGCTGCGCAGCTAGCGCCATTCGACGGCCAACACCGCGGTTCCTGGTGTGTCCGCTGTGCCGTGCGTGTGATCATTGCTTGTACAGCCCTCTCGCAGTGTCAGGAGCAAGTATGGTGGGTCTGACACACCGGTGTCAATGTGTTCTTTTTTCCATTTCCAGGAGTGTATATACCCAAGAATTTTGAAGTTTCCACCCTATTTATTATTTCCTTGCAATGAGTTATACTCATCACTTGTGTCAAACTCCTAGATTACTAGCTACGAGGTGTGGTTTTTAAGTAAATACCATTTTGAAATTAAAAAAAGACATGCTAAGATATCTCAATAATTTTATTTTTACATGAAAGCCTGTACCTTAATCTACGCACTGGCGCCATTACAGTCTGATTCTTCCTTGTTTATGTTGTGTACTGAGTGTTTAAGATGCCTCCGATAATTGTGAGTCCCATCGACTGTGAAGTATGGGCTGTTATAAGATTTCTTAGTGCTAAAAGCCTAAAATCGATTGATATTCATCATGAGATCTGTGCAGTTTATGGAGAAAACATTATGAGTGATGGAATGGTAAGAAAGTGGGTGAGAGCATTTAAAGATGACTGCACAAATGTGCATGATGAACAACGGAGTGGGCGCCCTTTGGTCGTTAATGAAAGTTTGGTGCAGGAAGTGGACAATAAGGTGAGAGAAAACAGACACTTTACGATTTCCTCCTTGTGGGATGACTCTTCTAATGTTTCTCATAGCATTTTGTATGGCATTGTGACCAAACACTTGAATTACCAAAAATTGTGCGCACATTGGGTACCGAAAATGTTGACAGATGTACACAAAATGAAACGTTTAGACAGTGCATTGACTTTCCTTGAGCAATACCACAACGACAGTGATGATTTCTTAAGCCAAATTGTTATGGGCAATGAAACGTTGGTGGCCTACGTCACACTACAATCAAAGCGACAGTCCATGGAAGTTGAGCAAGGGCATCATTTTGCTGCAAGACAATGCCCGTCCCCATGTGGCGAATCAGATCAAAGATCTCATCACATCGTTTCGATGGGAAACCCTAGATCATCCCCCATACAGCCCCGATCTTGCACCCAGTAACTACCATCTGTTCCTGCACTTGAAGAAACATCTGGGCGGTCAGCATCTTCAAGACGATAATGAAGTCAAAAGATTGGTGATGCAGTGGTTAACAAGTCAGGTGGCAGAATTTTATGAGGAGGTATTCAAAAACTGGTACAACATTATGACAAGTGCCTCAATATTGATGGAAACTATGTAGAAAAGTAGATTAAGGTACAGGCTTTCATGTAAAAATAAAATTATTGAGATATCTTAGCATGTCTTTTTTTAATTTCAAAACGGTACTTACTTAAAAAACACGCCTCGTACTATTGTCATCTGCAAAAAATTAAAATTAAAAAAAATATCATCTGGTTGTTGAATTTTAGACAGAAGATCATTTACATATATGAGGAATAATAAATAACCCCGTAGGTGATTTCTTCCCAGTCAGAATAATGCCCCTGGACTACATAGGTTGAATTAGTTAGTACAGCTTTCTGAATTCTTTTGGTTAGATATGACACTATTTATTGGTTGGTTATACCATCATCAGTCCCATGCAACTTCCATTTTTCTAGGAGAATACTGTGATTCACACAGTCAAAAGCATTAGATGGGTGTCCAAGATGTGTGAGAGAGGAGAAACAACCTCACACTTTAAGAAGTGTAACGCAAATTCTTTTCAGAAGAATGGAAAAACTGGTAGATGCTGATCTTGGGGAAGATAAGGTTGGATTCCAGAGAAATGTAAGAATACACGAGGCAATACTGTCCCTGTGATTCATGTTGGAAGATAGGTTAAAAAAAGGCAAAACTATGTTCACAGCATGTGCTGACTGCAGACTTAGAGAAAGCTTCTGAAAGATATTGACTGGAATAAACTCTCTGAAATTCTGAAGGTAGCAAGGGTAATTTGTACAGAAATCAGATACCAAATATTAGAGTCAAAGGGCATGAAAGGGAAGCAGTGGTTGAGAAGGAAGTGAGATAGGGTTGTAGCCTATCACTAATTTAGAATAGGAAGTAAGATTGATTTTACCTTTATGTGGAACCACAGTCACATTAAACTTACGGAAAGATATGACTGCCATAGGACTGTATAATATGATTTATTACATTATCTAGGTTCAGTCTTTAGCCATTTCTAAGAATTACAAATGTCAAAAGTCATCTGACTTGTGTGGAATAAAAGTCATCCTTAGAATATATATCTTTGGTTATATAAACATGATGTTTCATAAATAAAAGTGAAAACATTGCTGTGATATGCTAATTGGCTGGTGACTTGCATGACTTATTAGCACGAAAAGGCTGTGAAATAAGAAGGATGACCAAATCACGGGTTCGCATTTCATTTAACAAAGTGCAGCTGCTGTAACTCAATGAAATGGAGTGCATCATCTGTTTTATTTCACAGTTTTTTCCTGTCATGGAAGTCATCAGTTAATTAACATTTCACAAAAATGTTCTCGCTTTTACTTACAAAAGATCAGGTTCATATATACACATAATTCAGATGATTTTTGACATTTCTGACACTTAAAAATGGCCAAAGGCTGGAATCTAGATTGTGTAACAAAGAATATCATACAGTCAAATGGCAGCTATATCTTACCATAAAAAATCTTTTGAGGTTTGCTGATGATATTGTAATTCTGTCCAGACAGCAAAAGACTTGGAAAAGCAGATGAATGGAGTTGACAGTGTCTTGAAGGAGGATAAAAGATGAATATCAACAAAATAAAAAAAATAATGGAATGTACATGAATTAAATAAGGTGGTGCTGAGGGAATTAGATTAGAAAATGAGACACTCAAAGCAGTAGATGAGTTTCCCTATTTGGGCAGCAAAATAACTGATGATGGCCAAAGTACGGAGGATACAGAATGTAGACTGGTAATGGCAAGTAAAGCATTCCTGCAGAAATTTCTTAACATCAAATATATATTTCAGTGATAGGAAGTCACTTTCAAAGATATTTGTCATAGAGGGAGACTAAGAGATAAATACAGTAAGCAGATTCAGACAGATGTCAGATGCAGTAGTTATTCAGAGATGAAGAACCTTGCACAAAATAGAGTGGCATGGAGAGCTGTAACAGAGCATTCCTCAGACTGAAGATCATAACAACAACAACAACAACAGTGAGATATTGTTCTGGAATACAGTACCTTCACAAAAATTTTGGAAAATGATGTCTAAAATGAAAGAGAGCAGTAGTTATTGAGGTCTCTCCTGTTTAACAACAGCATATTTCAGTCTCTCTGGAAAAATGGCTTGAGTCAGTGATGCATTACATATTTCAGATAGGACATGGCTTATTAAATGGGAACAAATATTCAGCGCTCTATTGGAAATGCCATCAAAACCGAATGAGCTTTTAGTTTTGAGAGAATACACAGTTTTCTTAATTTCAGAAAGTGAAGTTAGTGATACATTCATATGACTGAATTTTATGAAAGTTGCATTTCAACATACTGCTGTGATTTTTCACTTAAATTGCTTGTCCTTAAGAAATGGTTATTAAATATATTTGCTACCTGTGACTCATCATTTATAGGGAAACTTCCATTAAGTTCAATAGTGATATTATCCTGTTCTATGACCAATTGTCCTGTCTCTTGTTTCACTGCATTCCATATAGCCTAAATTCTGTTGACAATTACTGATTTCTGATATAATGTGCATGTTCCTTGATTTTTTTATTAATTTCTCTTAGCAGTTTTGATGAGTTTCTGTATGTGCAACTACTAAGAATCTCTACTTCTTCTTGCCAACAGATACCTTTCCCTGTTTTCACAAGATACTTTAATCCCTTTAGTGATCCATGATTTTTTACAAAGCCATTTAATGACCTTCCTGACTAGCTTAGCGGAATGTTATTTTCAAATGATGACATAAATTTATCACGGAATAGATTAAATTTTAAGTTAGCACATAGTTCATTATAAATTTCATTCCAGGTTGTCTCTTGTGAACTGTTCTTAAAAACTTTTGTCCTGGCATCATAAATTATTCTAACTGATTCCCACTGAGGAGTATACATACTGTAAGGTACTGTCTTATTCATCTGAACCCACTGTGCATCATGATCATGAGAGAGATTATTTGTTACTGGGCAAACAGTTATTTTCTTGCTTTGAGTTTCACCAAAGAAAACAAGAGAATAAAGCATCAAGATTTCAAAAGAAATATGATGAGTAGATGAATACAAATGTCAAGTGATTTGCAAATAAAATAAGCTGTGCTGATGTAGGAAGCTACTACAATCACCTTATACAATGAATCTACTAGAGCTACTATTAATATTCAAGGAATACAGTACATTGGGTGGTATTAATTCCATATCATTAACAAAGGTCAAAGACATGATAGCAACAAGAGAAATGAATTACCTGAATTCTTGGTTACATTACTGGAAGTACAACTTTTCCTCGATCTGATCACAGGACTTGTCTTTTTAGGTATGTCTTTAGGATCTGAAAAAAAGGAACACTACAAGCAAGAGTAGCAACACACTTTTAAGGTGATAAATACATAGCCATGAAAACAATCAGATTAACTTTTAAACAATCAAATATAAACAGTACAGCTTGTTTCATTTGCAATTTGTATTTACTGTTACATGAACAGCTAGAGAAGATTTGTCAACTGCCACAAGATTCTTAAATTCAATATGTAACTTAGTAGTATATCAGGATGCATGAAATGAGTTCATTGGTACTTGGGAAGCATATCCTAACATTGAAAGACATTATTATACCTGCAGTTACTGATAGTTTCAAATATTCATCACTTCCTAAGTTAGCATCACATAAGGGGATCTTTAGGAATAGGAGTAAGCTGATACAAAAAATAACGAAGTGCAGCAGCTATTACACATTGATTTAATAGCTAATGCTGATGACTTGTTTTAGAATAATTCCACTTACTCTGGTTACATTAATACTCATCTATTTAAAGAAAAATAACTAACTAATACAATAGTATTTGCTATTATTCAATGCTTGGTATCATTTGCTTTTATGATGCAGTGCCATAATACTGTTCCTAAGTTGTCATTCAGATTGGTCAATGCTGGATTAAACCAGTGTGAGATCCATTGCAAATGCTAAGTTGAGGCCCTTGGTTAGCTTTATGCCTAAAAGTTTAGGAAATAAAGTAAAACAGCACTTTACAAAAAAATGTTGCTCAATTTCATTTTGACAAATTTAGAGATAACATTAAGTCTATGCAAATCGCATTCATTCTTGATTACAGTGAGGTCATTTAGGCATTCTTGGCCCATGGTGTTCCTTAACTCATTTGCGTTTGATTTCCTCCATCTTCATTAGTATAGTAGAGCCACTGACATTGTAATACTTCATATTTTGATTATGTTATCTTGACGTCTGTTGCTAACATTATTCAAAGCCGGTCACCAATTTGGCTTTTGCTAGAATATCTGAAAATGTGGACTGCACTGCTTGGACATAATTGTGTAATTATTTATAAAGGGCACATTTCATATTAAGGCCTTGATTAGATGAGTGCGGCCATGTGCTAGTTGCTTGCAAGCATGATTTTGCTCCAACAGATAGTCATTATTCCCATTCTCAACTTATCCATCTTCAAAACTAGTCCATATTCCTTATTACAACACTCTACCTTTTGATCCATGTAATTAGAAATGTCATCCAAAACTCGCTAAATAATGCTGAAACTACATACAAGTGCCTTTGTAACATCTGCTCAGACCAACCACCTAAAGCCTGACAACCTTTTCAAAGACAGAAGTTCTGAACCAATTTCTTTCATTGTTTTCAAAAGAAGGCCCTGTAGATGGTTGAAAGTGTTAAAAATGTAGAGAACAACGAAAGCAGTCAATTTTTGACAAAATAATTTAATTGGTTAGATAAAAAATCTACTCACCAAGAGGTGGCAGAACACATACAGAAAAGAAGGTTGTAATTAGGCAAGCTTTCAGAGCCAGTGGTTCTTTCTTCAGGCAGAAGGGTTGAAGGGGAAGGATTGATTGATCAGTCTTTCCTCCTCAGCCCATGTGGTGAGTCATGAAAGTCACCCGGTACTGTTGGTCAAGGGAGACTTTACCAAACAGGATGAGAAGGAAAGACTGACTGATCAAAATCATGGTTCAGGGCGACTTCCCCAAAATTTACTCCTTTTCCTAGATCTCTCCAGTCCTTTTCCTTCACACATCTTCCTTCCCCTTCAACCCTCCTGCCTGAAGAAGCAGCCACTGGCTCCGAAATCTTGCCTAATTACAACCTTCTTTTATGTGTGTTTTCTGCCACCACTTGGTGAGTAGATTTTTTTATCTAAAAATGTATAGAGGTTTTTAAAAAAGTATATTTGCCAAGTAAATTTAATGAAAGTGCAATGCAAGGGACATAGTCTATATATTTATTTATTGTCTTAGTTTGTGCTACTAAGCTGCTGTACTTTCCACCCGTGTTTCTGGCATTGTCACAGCATTTCCCACAGTGACCTTTGATACCAATGACATTTTCATTTCAAAAATCTAATAAGCTTTCAGCAAGTTGCTCAGCAGTAGGGCCTTCCATGTTCAAGCACCTTACAATCTTTCCACTGGCCCAGAGGCTACACATAGTTCACTGTCACAGTCAGTTTGTTTACATGCAATATATTTGGAGTGGAATCCAATGAAACAGAATAATATTTGCATCTTCTCAGTTTGCAAATGATATCATCACTTATACTTGACCCAATTAGATGGAACCCAATTAGATGAACTCACATGTTGTTTTTCCCAAATATGATCTATGTCACTTTTGTTTATTTGCATGAATACGCATATTTTGTACAACAAAAATGTCAAATTTGGCTACTATTAGTAATAATACAATTAATTTCCACTGTGAGGTGATACAACCATTTAGATCTGGAATAACATGACCAATCTCTCACTTGAGTTTTATTCATTGTTTATGAAAAAAGACTTGACAGAATTGTGATTTATTTTCTTTGCTGTAATCAAATAATTACTGTTCATACATTGCACTTCATTGTTTCAATTCACAATCCAATAATCACAATCAAAGTTGTTTGGCTACTAACCAATATCTTTCATTACATTTTTGGCTTGTAGAACATGTAATAACATCAGTAACATGTAATATACTTTTCACCTTTCTTTGGCTTGAAGAAGACCTCTCAGATGGGTCACCATGCTTTTGATTTCTCTTTGGATCTACACTTAAGTATTACATCATTTAGTTATAGCTGTTGTAATTCTAATTAATGTGGTGGCCATCATTTGAATTCAGCATCATTTCCAGTGTAGTCAGAAAACAAAAGGATTTCTAGCTTGTGCTTCTCTTTTCTGTCTGTGCTTTCTTGGGCAGCTGTGTAGTTCACACCATAACAACTCTGTGTAAATACCATAATGTGATAGTAGTGGCAATCTGTACAGTGTAAGAGTGTTTTTATGTAGAATATATTTATTAACAGTGACAATGTCCGTGTTGTAATTCAATCTCCTATCCTCATGCACATCTCAATAATGTTGCACACTTTAAAATCATAACAGATTGTGGGACCCATGTATGAGTGTGACGAGCATGTTTTAGTTCGATGAGAACAAAGATCACCCAAGATGACAGACTTTGCAAATATAAAGGAAGAAGACAATATGATTACAGACGACTATATAAGATCTGTGTTGATCTGTGTTGTTGTCATCCTACGACACATATACTGAGGTGATGAAAGTCATGGAATACCTCCTAATATTGTACAAGACTGCTGTAGTGCAGCAACTTGACATGTCAAGGATTCAACAAGTCAATGAGAGTCCTATGCAAAAATACTGAGTCATGCTGCCTCTTTAACCACCCACAATTGCAAAAGTGTTGTTAGTGCAGGATTTCGTGCACAAACTGTCCTCTTGATTTTGTTTCATAGATGTTCAATGGGATTAGCATTTGGCAATCTGGCTGGCCAGATCATTTGCTTGAACTGTCCAAAATGTTCTTAAACCAATCACAAATAACCATGGTTCAATGACATGTTTCACTGTCATCTCTAAAAATTCCATATTCACAACATGAAGCCCATGAATGGCTGCAGATGGTCTCTTAGTAGCCAAACATAACCATTTAGTCAATGATCAGTTCAGTTGCACCAGATGTCCCAGTCCATTCCATGTAAATACAGCCCACACCATTATGGAGCCAAGACCAGCTTGCACAGTGCCTTATTGACAACTTATGTCCATGGCTTCATGGGATCTGAACCACTCTCAAACCCTACCATCAGCTCTTACCAACTGAAATCAGTACTCATCTGCCCAATCCACAGTTTTCCAGTCATCTAGAGTCCAATAAATATGGTCACAAGCCAAAATGAGGCACTGCAGGCAATGCCGTGCAGCTGTCAAAGGCTCTCACGTCAATTATCTGCCACCATAGGCTATTAATGCCAAAGTTCACCACACTGTCCTAATGGATATGATTGCTGTACATCTCACATTGATTTCTGTGGTTATTTCATGCAATGTTGTTTGACTGTTAACACTGAAAATCATACGCAAACACCGCTGCTCTCAGTCACTAAGTGGAGGCCGTCGGCCACTGTGTTGTCCGAGGTGAGAGATAATACCTGAAATCTGGTATCCTCAGCACACTCTTGACGCTGTGGATCTTGGAATATTGAATTCCTTCATGATTTCTGAAACTGAATAAATGTTCCATGTGTCTAGCTCCAACTACCATTCCATGCTCAAAGTCTGTTAATTCCCATTGTGCAGCCATAGTCAAGTCAGAAACTTTTCACATGAATCACTTGAATACAAACGACAGCTCCACCAATGCACTGCCCTTTTGTACCTCATGTACGCAATACTACTGCCATCTGTACATGTGCATATCACTATCCCATGACTTTTGTTATCTCAGGGTAATGTATGGTTTGGATGGTGCTGACTTTTAGAAATGAGCTTAATTGTTACTAATGTCTGGAGATTTGGCCACCACCATCATTCCATTGGATGGCAGGAAGATTACTTTACATATCTAACTTGAAAGATTTTTTTACATGCAGGCAAGAGTACCCCTAATGTGTGGGGAATGTAGCATTTGCTAACTCTTGCTACATGGCTAATCAGACACTGCCATTGACTACAAAAGTAGATCTCAATTTCTGCTGAGCCACCTTCAAGCTCCTGCTTTCATGAGCAGTATAAAATTCTGTATCTGAGTCACTACCATTGTTTATAAAACACCATGTTCATCTGGTAAAATATCCTAAAACATTTTGTTAAAGGTGACTACAGCTAAGAAATCATGTGATGAGGTTCATATGAAGCTAAATTCATAGCACTTTATAGTGTTTTGTTATAAAGGCAATGATTCTGAATGTGGAGTGAAGTTCCTACAGCTACACCTGAAGGAGCCCTACATTATTAATTCAGTTTGCCCTTTGGAATAATTTATGCAAGGTAGAAATCATTGTTTTGTTTGATGATGGGAGACAATCCACATAGGTTTTGTATACATTCTGTGGAAGAGTGTCCCATCATCGTCTCTCTTAACTTCCCCAACACGGAAAGCCAGAGTGAAGTTACATGTTTACAACTGATGTGAAAATCATATGACAAATGTGTTCAATCTATATTAAAGCCAGTTTCTGGCACAATGGTGGTTTACAAAAGAACATCAGGAAATTGTGACATAGCCTGAAATGTTCTTCCAAGGGCAACAACTGCATATTAACCATATAATGCAATACATATTAACTCCCTCTTTCAGAAGTGCAAAACTGCATATAAACTTAAATTGATTTTAGCTACTGGCAATAAACTCACTAAAAGAAGGTTTTTCTATGACATGAGGATGAGAGCTCCTAAATTGAAAAATAAATCTTATGAATAGATGCACAGACAAAATATTATTTGCAAATAAAATAAGCAGCACTCATGTCGGAAGCTGCTTCAATCAACTTATTCTCTCTGAATCTACTAGAGCTACTATTCATAGTAAGGGAATAAAGTACACTGGGTAGTATTCATTCCACATCACTAACAAATGTCAAATGTGATAGCAACAAGAGAAATCTACTACCTAGTTTCTTGGTTACATCACTGGAAGTAGGACTTTTCCTGGTTCTCATAATAGGAATTGTCTTCTTAGGTATGTCTTTAGAATCTGCAAAAAAAATAAATAAATATAACACTCATTGAACTGGGAGCATCAACACACATTGATTATGACATATAGTTACAGAAACAACCATTTTCACTTTTAAACAGCCAAATATAAACAGAAAACAAACAGTAGAACTTCTTTCATGGTTAATTTGTAGTTATTCCCACATGAGTAAGAGAAGATTTACCAATAGTTGCAAAAAACTTAGATTTAATATATATTGTATTGTATGGAACTGGGAACCTAGAAATGACAGAGAGGCTTCATCCCCACTGTACCCCGCAGTGGTACATGACCCCACAACAGGCTACAGCAGTCCACTCACCCCTGGGAATGTCTCACACCAGACGAGTGTAACCCCAATGTCTGCATGGTAGAGTAATTATGGTGTACGTGTATGTGGAGAAAGTGTTAGCGCAGCAATCGCTGACATAGTATAACTGAGGCAGAATAAGGGGAACCAGCCCACATTCACCAAGGCAGATGGAAAATCACCTTAAAAACCATCCACAGACTGGCCAGCACACCGGACCTTGACACTAATCCACCGGGTGGATTCGTGCTGGGGACCTGACGACTTCATGCCTGGATTCAATATGTAACTCAGTAGTGTATCAAGGTATATAAAATGAGTTCACTAGAACTGGGAAGCACATCTTAAAACAAAAGGACATCAGTATACCTGCACATACTGATAGTTTCACATGTCCTTCACATTCCAAGGTTAGCATCACTCTTGGGAATAATTTAGGAGTAAGCTGATACATTTAGTAACAACATGCAGAAGTTTTTACACAGTTGTTAATATCTAATGCTCATGAACTATCATAACATAATTCTACTCACTCAAATTATAACCCATACAACATTAGAAATTCACACATTTAATCCTTTGACTGTCACAAATATGCTTGCTGCATTCCGTGGAGAGCGCAACTTTGTTGTCAACCCTATACTCCTGCCTGTGCTGGGAGACTCAGTTCCTTCCACTAAATGTGAATTGGTTTTGCCTCATGCTCCGGTTCTCCCATGTCAAATATTCCTGGACCACTTGGCGTGACAGTTTCATATGCCACTCTGGGTTTCGCTGCCCTCAATACAAAATGCAGAAAGCTCTTGACTATCCAGCCTAATGTGGTGGAAGATCAAGCCAGATAACAAAAATGCTGGGTAGACCAGTGTTCTATAAATTCTCTTGCCCACCACAGCTGCACCATTCAAAACTTTTTTTTTTAACAAAAATCTGATTTTATGAACATTTTCTGACTTCTTACATTGCACATATCACCCATTTCAGACTTTTTAATTAAAACACGAAGGACCACACAAAACAACAATTTAACAATGCACACAATTTGTAAGTCTGATATAAAACTGAGGAACCAAGAACACAGTTTTGCCAAGAGAGCTGCTCTCTAAGGGTGTTCAATGTGTTTGTCAATACTGGGAGACTGCTTCTAAATATTCCAGAATGAGATTTTCACTCTGCAGTGGAGTGTGCACTCATATGAAACTTCCTGGCAGATTAAAACTGTGTGTCGGACCGAGACTCAAACTCGGGACCCTTGCCTTTCGCGGGCAAGAGCCCTACCATCTGAGCTACACAAGCATGACTCATGACCCATCCCCACAGTTTCAATTCTGCCAGTACCTCGTCTCCTACCTTCCAAACTTCACAGAAGCTCTTCTGCGAACCTTGCAGAGTTCAAGTCTCAGTCCAGCACACAGTTTTAATCTGTCAGGAAGTTTTGCATCTAAATATTGTTTGTTGAAGAATGATTATGGTAATTTATTCAATATTAACAACACAGTATGTACCTTATAATTGTAGCTCCAGATGCGCAAGAAGCACAGGAGATGCATAAAACAGTTTGAAAGGCACACAGCATTGTAGCTGGCACTCGCCTGCTAAAGCTTTAGCAAAGTACAGTAGACTATATCAACAAATTAACCCTCATTTTACCAGGGAGGAGTATTATTAAGGTATTAATGGAGTAGGCTGGCTAGCATGGGGATTGAATAGTAATAATCCAGATAGTCAAGAGTCTACCGTAAAGTTACTCCCTAAGTTTTTGACTTTAAAACTCATCTAGAAATTAATCATTCCATAGACAAACACACAGGTATATCAATATTGTTTCATACCTAATAATTACATTTGTCCTGAACCTTTTAGTAGCAGCAAGGAAGCCTATGACAAAGTGAGATGTCACTTTCAATTCATCTCAGTATCCTAATGTTCTCTCATGTTTACTCTTTCATAAACCTGCCCATCAGTAAGCATTGGGAACCACAGTTCATTCCATTCACAGATTGTCAGCTTCATGGTTGTATGGACATTCAGGCTGCTAAAGAAATACTTACCATGTCATTGTAAAAAGAAAAATTTGGCAGAAAAATTGATTCTTTTACATCTTACAACACGATATCTTCACTTGATAAAGAAATGAATTACATTTCACTGTTCATCTTAATTGCTGTGAACCCCAATGAAGTAAAGCACTGTACAATATTTGAAGATTTTTACAGAGGTAAAAACACATTGTGAACATTTTGATATGGTTTGTTTTACGTCACTGATTCCAGAAAACAAAATGTAGCCAAGGTACCAAAATTCTATTTAAAGATGAGATCAGAGTGATATATATCGCCTTCCTCAAGATATTGGCTTTTACATCTGCGGGAGGGTTACACAAATTTTCAGCAATGCATTTTCACGGACACGCCGAGCACCATCAAATACATATTTTCCAATTTTAAGAAACCTATTTGGGAAAAAAATTTGAGTCTTTTGCATCTTGCAGTATATCTTTACTCGATAAACAATTCAATTACCTTTTGTTATTTATCTTAGATTCTGTGCTGCATCCAGTGAAATAAAGCACTGAAGATATTTTAAGATTTTTGTAGATACAAAAACATATTGTGTAGACTTCATGTATGGTTCATTTTACATTACTGATCGGAGTGACTGAAATGTAGCTAAGATATTGACATTTTAAAGCTAAGAACAGAGTGATATATGTCATTGTTCTTAGGATACTAGTTCTTATATCTACAGGAGGGTTGTGTGAATTGTGCCCAGTGTTCTTTCCATTGTTGTTGTTGTTGTTGTTGTGGTCTTCAGTCCTGAGACTGGTTTGATGCAGCTCTCCATGCTACTCTATCCCGTGCAAGCTTCTTCATCTCCCAGTCACTACTGCGACCTACATCATTCTGAATCTGCTTAGTGTATTCATCTCTTGGTCTCCCTCTACGATTTTTACCCTCCACGCTGCCCTCCAATGCTAAATTTGTGATCCCTTGATGCCTCTAAACATGTCCTACCAACCGATCCCTTCTTCTAGTCAAGTTGTGCCACAAACTTCTCTTCTCCCCAATCCTATTCAATACCTCCTCATTAGTTACGTGATCTACCCACCTTATCTTCAGCATTCTTCTGTAGCACCACATTTCAAAAGCTTCTATTCTCTTCTTGTCCACACTAGTTATTGTCCATGTTTCACTTCCATACATGGCTACACTCCATACAAATACTTTCAGAAACGACTTCCTGACACTTAAATCTATACTCGATATTAACAAATTTCTCTTCTTCAGAAATGATTTCCTTGCCATTGCCAGTCTACATTTTATATCCTCTCTACTTCGACCATCATCAGTTATTTTACTCCCTAAATAGCAAAACTAATTTACTACTTTAAGTGTCTCATTTCCTAATCTAATTCCCTCAGCATCACCCGATTTAATTTGACTACATTCCATTATCCTCGTTTTGCTTTTGTTGATGTTCATCTTATATCCTCCTTTCAAGACACTGTCCATTCCGTTCAACTGCTCTTCCAAGTCTTTTGCTGTCTCTGACAGAATTACAATGTCATCGGCGAACCTCAAAGTTTGTACTTCTTCTCCATGAATTTTAATGCCTACGCCGAATTTTTCTTTTGTTTCCTTTACTGCTTGCTCAATATACAGATTGAATAACATCGGGGATAGGCTACAACCATGTCTCACTCCTTTCCCAACCACTGCTTCCATTTCATGCCCCTCGACTCTTATAACTGCCATCTGGTTTCTATACAAATTGTAAATAGCCTTTCGCTCCATGTATTTTACCCCTGCCACCTTCAGAATTTGAAAGAGAGTATTCCAGTTAACATTGTCAAAAGCTTTCTCTAAGTCTACAAATGCTAGAAACATAGGTTTGCCTTTTCTTAATCTTTCTTCTAAGATAAGTCGTAAGGTTAGTATTGCCTCACGTGTTCCAACATTTCTGCGGAATCCAAACTGATCTTCCCCGAGGTCCGCTTCTACCAGTTTTCCCATTCATCTGTAAAGAATTCGCGTTAGTATTTTGCAGCTGTGACTTATTAAACTGATAGTTCGGTAATTTTCACACCTGTCAACACCTGCTTTCTTTGGGATTGGAATTATTATATTCTTCTTGAAGTCTGAGGGTATTTCGCCTGTCTCATACATCTTGCTCACCAGATGGTAGAGTTTTGTCAGGACTGGCTCTCCCAAGGCCATCAGTAGTTCCAATGGAATGTTGTCTACTCCCGGGGCCTTGTTTCGACTCAGGTCTTTCAGTGCTCTGTCAAACTCTTCACGCAGTATCTTATCTCCCATTTCGTCTTCATCTACATCCTCTTCCATTTCCATAATATTGTCCTCAAGTACTTTGCCTTGTATAAACCCTCTATATACTCCTTCCACCTTTCTGCCTTCCCTTCTTTGCTTAGAACGGGGTTGCCATCTGTGCTCTTGATATTCATACAAGTGGTTCTCTTCTCTCCAAAGGTCTCTTTAATTTTCCTGTAGGCAGCATCTATCTTACCCCTAGTGAGACAAGTCTCTACATCCTTACATTTGTCCTCTAGCCATCCCTGCTTAGCCATTTTGCACTTCCTGTCGATTTCATTTTTGAGACGTATGTATTCTTTTTTGCCTGCTTCATTTACTGCATTTTTATATTTTCTCCTTTCATCAATTAAATTCAATATTTCTTCTGTTACCCAAGGATTTCTATTATCCCTCGTTTTTTTACCTACTTGATCCTCTGCTGCCTTCACTACTTCATCCCTCAGAGCTACCCATTCTTCTTCTACTGTATTTCTTTCCCCCATTCCTGTCAATTGTTCCCTTATGCTCTCCCTGAAACTCTCTACAACCTCTCGTTCTTTCAGTTTATCCAGGTCCCATCTCCTTAAATTCCCACCTTTTTGCAGTTTCTTCAGTTTCAATCTGCAGATCATAACCAATAGATTGTGGTCAGAATCCACATCTGCCCCTGGAAATGTCTTACAATTTAAAACCTGGTTCCTAAATCTCTGTCTTACCATTATATAACCTATCTGATACCTTTTAGTATCTCCAGGATTCTTCCAGGTATACAACCTTCTTTTACGATTCTTGAACCAAGTGTTAGCTATGATTAGGTTATGCTCTGTGCAAAATTCTACAAGGCGGCTTCCTCTTTCATTTCTTCCCCCCAGTTCATATTCACCTACTATGTTTCCTTCTCTCACTTTTCCTACTGACGAATTCCAGTTACCCATGACTATTAAATTTTCGTCTCCCTTCACTACCTGAATAATTTCTTTTATCTTGTCACACATTTCATCAATTTCTTCATCATCTGCAGAGCTAGTTGGCATATAAACTTGTACTACTGTAGTAGGCATGGGCTTTGTGTCTATCTTGGCCACAATAATGTGTTCACTATGCTGTTTGTAGTAGCTAACCCACACTCCTATTTTTTTATTCATTATTAAACCTACTCCTGCATTATCTCTATTTGATTTTGTATTTATAACCCTGTAATCACCTGACCAAAAGTCTTGTTCCTCCTGCCACCGAACTTCACTAATTCCCACTATATCTAACTTTAACCTATCCATTTCCCTTTTTAAATTTTCTAACCTACCTGCCCGATTAAGGGATCTGACATTCCACACTCCGATCCGTAGAACGCCAGTTTTCTTTCTCCTGATAATGACGTCCTCTTGAGTAGTCCCTGCCCGGAAATCCGAATGGGGGACTATTTTACCTCCAGAATATTTTACCCAAGAGGACGCCATCATCATTTAATCATACAGTAAAGCTGCATGTCCTCGGGAAAAATTACGGCTGTAGTTTCCCCTTGCTTTCAGCCGTTCGCAGTACCAGCACAGCAAGGCCGTTTTGGTTAATGTTACAAGGCTAGATCAGTCAATCATCCAGACTGTTGCCCCTGCAACTCCTTCCATATGAAACGTGGATCTTGTGGTAGAAACAGCTGCTGTATTCATAAATGGTTCAAGATACTGAAATGAAGTTTTTAGTAAATGATAGCATGCAAATAGGTTTGTATATTGCTATATTATTAATGCACAAAACATTTTTATCTATTGAGATATAGACATATCAATAATTTTTTAATGTAAAGGTATACATCTTTTAACAGTATTTAGTATCTATCAAAAAAGAATAATGTGCCATTGAACACATTAATATCTACGATATTCTATGTGGGATTCTCAGCTTTAATTGAAACCTGTTTGTTGTTATGACACAAGATGTAGTTACTAAGTAACTAAATGGTTTAACTATTTCTGTTTTCAATGAGATCTTTTGTTTATTTACAACCTTCAGAATGCACTACAGCCACATGAATGATATCTGCGAGCCAAATAGTGTCTCTAGCAATAGTACTGTAATGGTTTTTATGGAAGGCAACTGATACTTTGCTTCATTTTCTTTATCCCTGTGATGACAAGTATCAGGTGTAATTGCTTGTCACCAACTTCATGAGTTCTTTGTCTGTACACCGCAATGGTGTGCCATTTTTTCAGGTGATAACGAAGATGAAAGTAGAAACACAGATAAGATCACAGCAGCAAATGCACACAGATCAAACGATGGAAGGCTGCTGAGCACTCAGGGTGAAAATGTGGCTACTGGGCCAACCTACCTGGCCACTAAGTACTTCATGCGTAAATGCCTCGAGAGTACCCAGAGCCCGTAGCTGTGGTGTGTATTAACACTTCCAGAGCAGTCGAAGGTTAAAGAAGAAGGATTTAACTAATATAATATTATTTGCCACTACCTACTGCTTAATATCATTTGGTTTTGTGATATAGTGCCATAGCGCTATGTATTCTAAAGTTGTGATAGCTGTTGACTCTAAATGTAGATTGCACTTTCTGTAGATCATTGTTCAAGTCCCCTGCATTCATGATAAGTACAACAGTCTGTATCTGGGCCAAAACCTTTGTTTATAGAACACAATGTCCATCAGATCAAGTCCCTGAAAACATTTTGTTACAAGTTGCTACAGCTGAGAAACGATGTGATGTGTTATATTTGATTGCTACAGTGGTAGGGTTACAAAATGTTTTGTTATCAAAGCATTGATTCTGAATGCAGAGCAAAGTTCCTACAGATACACCTGCAAGAGCCCTACATTGCTGACTAAGTGTGCATTTTGTGATAATGTATGCAGGGCATAAATCATTTTTGTGTTGGTGGAAACTAGAGCTTGTAGATTTCCTGTACCTTCTCTATAAAAGTGACCCATTACCCTCTCTGTAAATTTCCACACCAATGCACAATTTTTGCCATAAATGAGATAAGTGATAACCATAAGACAAATGTATTCTCTATATATTAAAGCTAGTGTCTGGACCACAGTGATGGTTTATAAACAACATTAAGTTTTGAAATAGCCCAAAACGTCTTATTGAGGGTCTCACCAGCATACAAGCCACATGATGTGATACACATTTTGCCCATGTTTCAATAGTGCCAAATCCCATATAATCCTACATTGATTTTTATTATTGTCAATAAATTCATTAAAACAAGTTTTTGTAACAAAAGAATGAGTGCTCCAAGATTGCTTAAGAAACATGATGAATGGATGAATACCAATACAAAATAATTTGTAAATAAAATAACCTGCACTGCTGTAGGGAGCTCATGGATCTACTAGAAAAAATAGTAAAACTTTAGTAATAAATAACAACAGGTAACATTCATACCATAGCATTGCAAAGATACAAGCTGTGATAGCAACAAGGGAAATTACTGACCTGACTTATTGTCTTCATCTTTGGAAACAGGACTTTTTGCAGTTCTTCTTATACAAACAGACTCCTTAGGTACACCTTTAGCCTCTGCAAAAAATACCACAACACTCATTGACCTTGGAATACAACTACACTTTTCTTGTGATACACATACAGATATAGGAATAACCAAATTCACTTCAAACAAAAAATATAAACATAAGTAGGCCATTCATTGTCAATTGTACTTACATCTAACTGAAAAGTTTGGAAAGATTTGCCAATAGTAATAACAATTGCAAATTTCACGTGTAGCTCATTCCTGTATTATGATGTATTAACTGAGTTCAATGGAACTTTGGAAGTTGATCCAAAAAGCAAAAGACATCAGTTACTTAGAGTTTCATAAGTTCATGCCACATCTCAGAAACGACTACTATGGTGAACTGGTGAATGGCGCATGGAAACCTGTTTCTTCTGTATGTAAGTGGTTCCCTTTCCATTAGGTATTTTTCCGTGCAGGAATGTTCATTGTTGTTACACATCTCAGATATGAGTAGATATATGGGAACCACCAGGGATAAATGAAACATGATGTGTATATAGGGTGTAGAAGTGGGCAAGAAAAAACATTCCCCAAGTTTTACTGGTTAAAAACACACTTTTTCCTGGGTGTAAATACACTTTTCCCTGGGCAAAAATACACAATACCCCAGATGAAAGTACATTTTCTTCATGTTAAGTAACAATATACTCTCCCTTGGAGCTGTATAACTTACCAATCCTTTGTATGGTAAATGTTTTACGCACTGGTGTAGAATGTCCTAGCACTTTAGGAAATGAAACCCAGTAAGAAACAATACATTTTGGAAAGATGTCTGATGCATGCAATGTGTACACTGCATATTTTCATCTCATGACAAAGTATAAATATGAATTCCACTAAATTCAGTGTAGTAACTTCCAAAGCACAGAAATCAAGATTGGGCTGAGCAATATGCTTCTGTCAGCCAACCGTAGCTTGTGTGATGTGATTTCACCAGCCAATGACAGCAGATATTCAGAGCATACAACATGTGATGCAACCAGCGAATAGTAATATCAAATAGGAAGAATGAATGGTTTAAATTAATATACATATAGTACAGCTCTGAGGAAAAAGTAATATTCATCATCAGAAGATTTATTTCGTGTTTTTTCCAAGGATGTGGTTAGGCAAATCAAAAATGACTGCAAAATAGACCACATTGAAGAAATTAATGAGGTATTAAAATAAAGAAAGACAAGACTAACATTTAAAAAACTTAAAAATCCCAAAACAAAAAAAATTAAACTGACAAAAGTTTTATGCAAGAAAATCTCTTTATTATTCTAAAACAAAAGGAGGACAAAAATTACAAGGGTAATTGATGCACTTTTTAAAGACAATTAAACTGCACATCAAAGTTTTTTGTATTTAAATAATAAATAAATAAAAAGTATCATAAAAATTGTGGAAGGGAAGAGCTAAATGCAAACTTGTCCTGACTGAAAGCAAATGTTAGAGCAGTGAATACAGGAGTTGCAATCAATACATATGTTTCTTTCTTCCACTTAACACGTTAGAGACTATGCCAGAGTACAGCATAGGCTGTGATTTTCTCAGTGCATGAACCACCTGTTACTCAATAATTGGACTTATTTCATATGAGAGCAAGGTATGGATGTCCTGTTACCTGTCAGCTGACAGATGCTGTCTTCTGTTGTCTATTTATAGAATTAGTTCAAAAGAAGCCATAACGAACATGAGAGCTGTTTGTAACATTTTTGGAGAAGATAAGACAATTCACTGAAAAAAAAAAAAAAAAAACAGAAAAGAAGAAGCTGCTAGTGGTCTGATTGCAACATATCTTTCTGCATGACAGAACACTTTGACTTTTCCATATGAAAGCCAATTACACACGAGATTGCTCAAGAAATCACCGCAAACCTTTTATTTTTTAAGGATAAATATACTGTATTGTCTCATAATGTCATTTGCTTTTCATTAAAATGCAATCACAAAGAATGACTGAGAACACACCTGCCTGCAGCACAGCTACAAAAGAGTGTTTGCTGGCCTGTCTGCTTACACTCTTCAGACACAAGGTACTGCACAACATAACTAAAGAAGACGGATCGGTTTTGTAAACAAAATATTTACTTCATGTAATATACACCATTATTGTCAACAATATATTGCCATTTCTCTGGAAGCTTACAAATGACATTCTTCGAAAATGTGGGGGTTTTCAGTTTGATGAACAAGTTAGGTCTGCAGGCCTCCAAGGAGGTGAGGCATTTGCCATTCAGGAAATCCTGCAGGGAACAGAACAGATGAAAATCAGAAGGGGAAATGCCTGACAAATGTTGTGGCTGGGGTAACACATTTCATTCAAAAGAACGCAGCTTTTGACAGGTCACCATAGATGTATGTCGTGTAGTGTTGTTGTGGTGAAAGACAACATCATGTCCCAAATCCATTCGTTTCTCATCAACAGCTACCTTGAGAAAATCCAACAGCAAACAGTATTTCTCATAAGTGATAGTCTCATTCAGAAGAAATTTTTAACAGAGGAAGCATTTGCAACTCCAACAGAGACACAGCAGAACCTTTCTTCAAATTTGTTTTATTCAGTTCATGAGCAGCTCATACATTGTGAATATTTACATAACACAGCTCCTTCAAGTCTCTAGCTACAGTAGCACAAGTGACATTGAGCGCCAGTGCCACACCTGCATTGTCATTTGTGGACTGTTGATTATCTTGTCATTAAGCTGTTCCATGTCCATAACTGCTGGCTGTCCAGATTGAGGTTTGTGTGTTAGGACGAAATTCCCAACTCAAAATTTACTAAACCACTTTTGACGCGGTCAAGCTGCTACTGGATTGTCCTCGTACACAGTATAAATATTCTGCTGGCATTGTAAGGCAGTTTTCCCCTTCTGATAATAAAACATTATAAGATGTTTGAAATGTTCCTTCTTGCTTTTCATAGCTTGTAAACACACATTCACACTATTCCACCCAACACCAGGCATAAACATCCATTGACATATCCAATGGCGCATCAGGTTCTTGACCTTTATGTTGTAGGAGTGGTTAGATAACTGTGTTACACTGGGCAACTGGAGGAAGGAGGAGGAGATTAGTGTTTAACGTCCCGTCGACAACGAGGTCATTAGAGATGGAGCGCATGCTCGGGTGAGGGAAGGATGGGGAAGGAAATCGGCCGTGCCCTTTCAAAGGAACCATCCCGGCATTTGCCTGAAGCGATTTAGGGAAATCACGGAAAACCTAAATCAGGATGGCCGGAGACGGGATTGAACCGTCGTCCTCCCGAATGCGAGTCCAGTTCTGGGCAACTGGGGGTGGGGGGGAGAGGGGGGGGGCAATGGGGGGGGGGGGGGGGGGAGGCGTGCTGGGTTTTCACGTACTATCAATGAAACACATGAGCAAAATGAACGAATTTATGAGATAACCCAATACTCTTTGCTATTGTTATTCTGATTCTGTAATTTGTAGCCTATGAAAGAACTAAAATAAATATCAAAAACTAGCCATGAACTTGATCTTTTTTAGTGTATGTTACCCTTTAAGTGTATATCAGACACAAATGCACCAGTAAATTTTAAATAAGAGCATAAATGGACGATCTTCCGAACCTGAAATTTTTGTAAGTGACTAGTCCTCAAAGTGTTAAGTTTTAATGAGAGTCAAATGATCCATAATTTAAAAAATTCATCACACATTCTTGCATGTAACATAATTCATCTTGTGTAAAAGGAAACTTGCTTTGAAAGGCACCACTATTTTTCTGCAACCTTAGAAATGTAAATAGTTGTGACATCATTCTCATCGACATCAGTTCATTATTACAAAGTACTGCATAGTCTCCATCCTAATGCCTTCGACACATTTTGCTGTTGGAGACTCTTGCATGTGCACTGTGTTTTGTTGCTATAAATGGCACATTCTCTTTGCAACTAAAGTTCTGTTTTAGTTTTAGTCTCTCATTTATGTTTTACTGCTGCAGTATTATTCTGCAGTAACAGGCTAAAGTAAAATTATTTGTCTTAGTATCAGTTCTTACTAGTAAAAATTAGGCATATACAGCCTGATGTATTTCATACAAAACAACATATGAATCTAGTCAAACATCCTGACACATTTTGTTACAGGTGACTACTGCTGAGAACACTACGATGGGATACTTTTGGAGCTTTATTGATAGAGCTATCTAGTGTTTTCTTATCAAAGCACTGATTGTGAATGGAAAGCAATGTTTCTACAAAAACTCCTGCAAGAGGCCTACATTGCCGATTCCGTTTGCCCTTTGGCACAATGTATGCAGGGCATAACATACCATTTTTGTGATATGGCAGATACAGTGCTCATAGGTTTCCTGTACATCCTGTAGAAGCGCAACCCATCACCATTTGAGAACTTTCACACCAAGGAAGGGTTGTCTTGAGAGATAGTGATGGAAGTTATGTGTTTCCACCTCACTTATGACCCACATAACAAATGTACCCTTTGAGCATTACAGCCAGCTTCAGGGTCACAATGATGGTTTACAGAAGAAAATCACCAAGTTGTGACATATCCTGAAATCTTTTGTTGAGGGTGACAACTGCAAATGCACCACATAATGTGATAAATGTAACATCCATCTTTCAATAGTGCCAAACTAAATATATTCTTAAACTTACTTTAATTATTGGCAATACATTCACTAATATAAGTATTTTTTAAATTGTGAGGAGGAGGACTCCAAGATTGTAAATGGTATCTCGAGAACAGATGAACACAAACATATAGTGGTTTCCAAATAAAATAAGCTGCACTGATGTAGGAAGCTACTACAATCATTTTTGTCTCTCTGAAACTACTAGAGCTACTGTTTATATTCAAGGAATACAGTACATTGTGTAGTATTCATTCCATACCACTAACAAAGGTCAATGACACGATAGCTACAACAAGAGAAGCTAATTACCTATTTTCTCAGTTACATCACTGGAAGTAGGACGTTTCAGGGTTCTTATAATAGGACTTGTCTTCTTAAGTATGTCTTTAGGATCTGCAAAAATACAATACGATACTCATTGAAGCAGGAGTAGCAACATGCTTTTATTGTGACAAATAAATAGTCATAGAAACAAGATTCACTTTTAAACAATCAAATATAAACAGTACAACTTCTTTCACCTGTAATTTGTTTGTTTGTTTGTTTTTGTTTTTGTTTTGTTTTAGGGTGCAAAAACAACTAGGGTCATAAGTGCACATGCCAAAACTGTAGAACATGAAAACAAAGAGAGGAGTTAAAAATGACTACACGTCAATCCAAATCGATGGAAGAGATGACAGCTAAAATCAGGGACATGAAAAAAGGTCTATAAAATATGCCATAGAGAAATGGAGGTCCAGAACTAAAAATTAAATGGCCTTCGCCATATTGCTACAATGGATAAAAGTAAAACGCGGTCGACAACCTGTGCATCATCGCTAAAATGGCCAATAACTCAGATGGAAAGCACAAACGGGAACGTAAGTGGTTAAAAAAAGAGCATTCCATTACGAAATGGCGGACAGTTGAAAGTTGTGCACAAAGTGGCAGGGGAGCACCAGTTAACAAATGGTAATGGCTAAAAAGACAGTGCCCAATATGAAACGTAGCTAAAATGATCTCCTCATAGTGAGAGGGCTGAGAGGTGATCGTCCAAGCCACTGGGAGAGGCTTAATAACTCAGAGCTTGTTCCCATGAAGGGAGGACCAGTGGTGATGTCAAAGTGACACCACCTGCTGACAGACAGCAACAAAGAGATCACCAGAAGGAATGTAAGAACTAGTGTGCTGAGGTATGAGGACTGCAGCCTTGGCAGAAGAATCAGTGGTATTGTTTCCTGTCAGACCAATGTGACCAGGAACCCACATAAACATCACAGTTTATCCATCACGAGTGATCAACTCACAACTTTCCTGGACCCGTTGCACTAAGAGACGGACAGTGTACAGCACACAGAGGCTTTGAAGAGTGCTGAGAGAGTCTGAGCAGATGACACAATTGAAAAGCCCCATGACTGGATGTACTGGGTAGCCTGATACAAGGCAAAGATCTCTACTCTCAATACTGAGCAGTGTTCCAAAAGCCAATACCGAAAAATGTTGGCACCAATAATGAAGGCACACCCGACACCACAGTCAGTTTGAGAGCTATCAGTGAAGAGAAAGGTACTATTTCAAAGTTCCATTCAAAAATCGTGAAACTGAAGACGATAGGGCGAGGCTGGAGTAGTGTCCTTAGGAAGTGAATGAAGGCCAAGGTCAACATGGGCCGCTGCACGAAGCCAAGGTGGTGAAGGGTCCACACCCACTGGGAAAGTTGCAGATAGCATGAAGTTACTGATACTTTCATACATGGGAACCTTTAGGGATAAGAGTAAGCTTACATACTAGGTGGTTATAATTAAACTTTCCATATTTAACACATTATAACACAGAAACTAATTACCATACAAGTACCAAACTTGGAAGCATTAATGTCCAGAGTGTGAGTTGCATGATTTCCATGTGTCACAGTGTCACCATCCAGTTCCAACTATGGCCACCAGGTGCCGTGATCGATCATTATGATTACAGTCTCATACACTTGACCAGTTACAGTGCACTTGTTGATGTGTCAACATTAGACTGGACAGATGGAGCAGGGCGTTATTAGTGAAGCTATATTATCAAAACAACAGTAATGCTGCAGCTGCACTTTGAGAATAGCACTAGCTGAAAGGATTACAGAAGGGTCTCCTTTCTCCATCTGCTGTGCAGTGCATGATGAAGAAATTCGAATCAACTGGAGAACTGGGCATCACACCGGGAAGAGGCCGACAACCGGTTGCACCACAGGTGGTTTTATGAAATTGCTGTTGCTATGGCAGACAATGCTGCGTGCAATTCCCGATCACCAGGCAGTGCAGGTGCTATGTCATGACAGTTGAACGTCCCATGCTCCACTGTACAGGAGGTGCTTTACACCACTGTCAAATGGTATCTGTACAAGATCTATATCACACAGCAGCTTGCACCGCAGGACACACAACAACGTTTTGACTATGCTCTCCATTTTCTCACACATCACTCATGAAATTCACCTGCTTCTCTGTAACACATTTGAAAATGATCAAATTATCAGCCAATCATTTCCAAATGCTTGGCTGGCACTAGTGCCTGATCTCACTCCCCATGATTTCTGGTAGCGGGGCTACCTGAAGGACAGGGTTTACTTGGGTAACATTCACACGTGCTGATCTGAAGTGCAGCATATCAAGAGAGGTAGCCAGCATACCTATGGACATGCATTGTTCTGCTGTGTGCAATCCTGTGGTTTCTGACTCTTCTTGACTCTTCTTGACACTGGTGGGCACCATATTGAGCCCCTTTTGTAGGAGTAATAGTACTGGCACATAATTGTTATGATGCACCATAGCAGCACGTTAAATGTGTTTCAAATGAAATGATTCTGCATTATTTCTCTTCCCCATGTCCTTGACATTAATGCTACCAAGTTTGGCCCTTTTACAATAATTAATTTACTTGTTATAACATGTTAAATAGGGAAAGTTTAGCCACCCGGTATATGATAACAAAACACAGCAGCTATAAATCATTGAATTGACTGCTAATGTTCATGAACTGTTATACAATAATATGAATCATTCAAGTTATATCAAACTTATCATTAATACTCACACATTTAAAGAAGAACAATCTAACCAATATGATATCGAAACTTCCTGGCAGATTAAAACTGTGTGCCAGACTGAGACTCAAACTAGAGACCTTTGTCATTCTTGGGCAAGTGCTCTACTGACTGAGCTACCCCACCATGACTCACAACACATTCTCACAGCTTCACTTCTGCCAGTACCTCATCTCCTACCTTGCAAACTTCACAGAAGCTCTCCTGCAAAACTTGCACGCTAGCACTCCTGGAAGAAAGCATACTGTGGAGACATGGCTTAGCCATAGCCTGGGGGATGTTTCCAGAATGAAATTTTCACTCTGCAGCAGTGTGTGCACTGATGTAATACTTCTTGCAGATCAAAACTGTGTGCTCGACTGAGACTTGAACTTGAGACTTTTGCCTATGTGGGCAAGTGTTCTACCAACTGAGCTACCCAAGCATGACTCATGACCCATCCTCACAGCTTTACTTCTACCAGTACCTCGTCTCCTACCTTCCAAACTTTGCACAAACTCTCCTGTGGAACTTGCAAGACTTGCACTCCTGGAAGAAAGGGTAGTGTGGAGACACATGCTTAGCCACATCTGGGGGATATTTCCAGAATGAAATTTTCACTCTACAGAAAAGTGTGTACTGATATGAAACTTCCTGGCAGATTAAAACTTTGTTCTGGACTCAGACTCAAACTTGGATCCTGTGATAGTTTGGGTTTTGGTCCAGTACACAGTTTTAATCTGCCAGGAACTTTCATATCAGCACACACTCTCCTGCAGAGGGAAAATTTCATTCTGTTCTCAATATGATCTTATTTGCTACTATTCAAAGCTTAACATCATTTCGGTTTTGTTTTGTGATGCCATACTGGTACTTATTCGTCTGTTATCAAACCAAGTGACTCTAAAAGTAGATCCATCTGTAACTTTCCTCCTTTCTTGATAAATATAAAAGTTTGTATCTGGGACACAGCCATTGTTTACGCAACACTGTATCTGGCTTATCTAATATTCTATTAAAGGTGACTACAGCTTAGACTCTCTATGTTGGAATACATTTGAAGCTACATTGATGGGGCTGTTTAGTGTTTTGCAATCCAAGCACTGATCCTGAATGTAGAATGATGTTCCTGCAGGTACACCTGCAACAGTCCATTGCTGATTCAATGTGCCCATTAGAACAATTTATGCAAGGCAGAAACAATTTTTGTGTGATTGGGGGAAACAATGCTTATAGGTTCCCTGTACATTTAGCAAAAGTATGTCCCATCATCCTCTCTGTGAAGCTCTCTAACAAGGGAAGCTTGTACATAACTCAAATTGTGAATGAATCAAACATTACTAGTATTGGCTTGAGTGAGATATTAGTGAAATTATGTGTTTACACCTCACACAGGAATCATATGACAGATCTGTTCTCAATTTATTAAAGCCAGTTTCTGGCCGCAATAATGGTCCAACGGACATCGCCAAGTTGTGACACACCCTGAAATGTTTTTCTGAGGGTAGATCTTAAACTGATTTTAGTTATTGACAATAAAACCGGCAAGCTTTTACCTCTGGCCAAATATGTGACCAGTTCGGCATTGGCGCCATTCTCTCTCACAGAAATCCTGATGTCTCGGATCAGCTTATTATTGCATTTGACTCAAATACTCTGTCTGCAGCACAGAGGAATTATTTTCAGATCAAGAAAGAGGCACTCACAATCGCATATAGTAAAAAAATTTGCCTTGTGTTCTTGCATGGCACTAAGTTCTACCTCTTTACAGACCATAAGCCACTCATCTCAACATCTGGTGTCCAGTCCAAGTTCCTGGACCAACAGTGTTGAGCATTGTTTCTCAGTAACTATTCATTTGACATTAATTACTGGCCTAACTTCCAGCATGTGAATGCAGATGCTTTGTCACAGTTACTCATAGGTCCCAACATTGGTGTAACAGGCAGGACGCTATCTGTTTACTTTTGCACTGGACTAGTGCTCTCAGGATACCCTCAACGAATTTTCATTGCCAGCATGGGAACTAGCAGCAGCTACAAGTGAGGATCCATTTCTGCACAGAGTAATCACAATGGTTCAGAGGAATGGTCAGAACATTTTCCTGTAGGATCAGACCCAGTGCTCCAGATGTATTTCAAACTTCATGATTGGTACAACACTGTAAAAGATGATCAGAATTGCCAAATTGTATTCCACAGTCAGCGTACTAACATGTCTTTGGATGATACCTGCATCAAATTGTGGTATGTCCCACATGAAAGGACTGGTAACATGTATTTTGGCCAGCAAATGATTCTATGACTTCCTGTTCAGCAAGCACCCACAACCAGGCAGCCATGGTGCAAAAATTTGCTTTATGGGATCAGGTGCATGTGGACTACACCAATCAATTCTTAGAGGGCATTTGACTGTTGGTGATAAGCCTCCTCTAATTTCCCACATGCTGCTCAGTTGTCCTTCACAGCATTGCATATTACAATTTGGGTCTTAGCTGTCATTTTTGCTCTCAAAGGTGTGCAACAGGACAATGGTTGCCAGTTTGTGTATGAGGATTTTGAAGCATTCTGTCTCTGGAGAGGAATTTGGCACCTGAACACTGTGCCATTCCATCCAGAATCAAATGCAGAGGTTGCGTTGTTGAGCAGTTCATCATGACATTCAAGTTGCAATTACAGGAGATGGTCTCAGCAGTACCTTGAGAGTATGCACTGACCATTTTTTTGACGTCTTTCTGAGCAACTCCAATCAGTGAGTGCAGTCTGGCAGAAATGACACATGGCTATGGTAACATGATCTCTTCAATCTACTGTACGTAGTGCCATGTTCTCCTGGCCCACGGCCATGTCATGAAATCAGAAAGGTTTTGTAGTCTGGACACACACGTTCATGTGGACACTGGATGGACACAAGGCATCATGGTGGGCCATAAGAGGTGACCACAACACACAGGGTGATTCACGAACATATGCAAATATTTTAATATGTTATTCTGCAAGTAAAACTAAAGAAAAAAGTTTATAAAAACTTAGGTCTGCAAATGTTTAGTAACAGAGTAACAGCTAATAAAAGATTTTGCCTGATATTTAGCAACTTTGCTAATATGAAGCCACCTCAAAACTGTACAAGGTTAAAGTAAAGCAAGATTTCCATTTATTTTGTTGTTATTGGTCTGGTGAATCTTTAAAATATGGCCCAGACATGTATCTGCAGTAGTTTTCCAGAACATCCAGAGAAGCAAAGATTATTATACAAGTACATTTGTTTACTTTCCTTTAAGAATGTAGAAACATTTACGTCATTGTTGGCAACCAGTAGTGAGTTGTTTCAGTCATTTCCTAACCTTGAAGTGAGTTAGTTTTCTGCATTGTTCAGTGAAAGAACATAATAACAACAATGAATTTAAGTGAAATCACATAATAACTGTTGTAGTTTGTAGATTATTTATAAAATAGGGACACCTTTCAAATTTACAGCAGAGGAATATGCCGATATGGTGTTTATTTATGGCAAATGTGATGGTAATGCTACGGCTGCAGTTATCGAATATCGAGTACATTATTCAACTTGGAGGATTCCAAATGCACAAACAATTAGCAGGGTATTTCGAATGTTATGGGAGACAGGTTCTCTACTTAGCCTACATAATCAGTACGAGCACTGAATACTTGAAGATGATGAGGATATTACAGATGCTGTTCAATGTAGCCCGTTTACCAGTACACGGCATATCTCTCAATGATTAGGTATTTTACAATCTTAAGGTATGGTGTACACTGAAGTACAATACTCTGTATCTTTACTATTAAGAAAAAGTGCATCATTTACATCCGGGAGATCCTGCCCTTCGCTTGGAGTTGTGCAACTGGTTAAATACGAATCGGCAGTTACACAAATACATTACATTTACTGATGAGGCACAGTTTACTCAAGATGGTATAAACAATTTACATAATGATCACATGTGGTCTGAAGCAAACCAACATGCAACACTGCAATGCAATTTCCAGCAGCAATTTAGCATACATGTATGGTGTGGTATAATCAACACACACTTTATTGGATCATGTTATGGGGGACAGGATCTCTACCTACCATTCATAATCAGTATGGGTGTTCATAATGTCCCAGGACATTTAAATGGTGAGATGTACTTACAATTCCTTCAGGAAGAAATGCCCCACTTGCTCAAAGATGTTCCATTTTCTACGCAATTGCAAATGTATTTTCAACATGATGCAGTGCCTCCACATTTCACCAATGCCATTACTACACATTCAAATGAACATATTCTCCAGAAATACACTCCTGGAAATTGAAATAAGAACACCATGAATTCATTGTCCCAGGAAGGGGAAACTTTATTGACACATTCCTGGGGTCAGATACATCACATGATCACACTGACAGAACCACAGGCACATAGACACAGGCAACAGAGCATGCACAATGTCGGCACTAGTACAGTGTATATCCACCTTTCGCAGCAATGCAGGCTGCTATTCTCCCATGGAGACGATCGTAGAGATGCTGGATGTAGTCCTGTGGAACGGCTTGCCATGCCATTTCCACCTGGCGCCTCAGTTCGACCAGCGTTCGTGCTGGACGTGCAGACCGCGTGAGACGACGCTTCATCCAGTCCCAAACATGCTCAATGGGGGACAGATCCGGAGATCTTGCTGGCCAGGGTAGTTGACTTACACCTTCTAGAGCACGTTGGGTGGCACGGGATACATGCAGACATGCATTGTCCTGTTGGAACAGCAAGTTCCCTTGCCGGTCTAGGAATGGTAGAATGATGGGTTCGATGACGGTTTGGATGTACCGTGCACTATTCAGTGTCCCCTCGACGATCACCAGTGGTGTACGGCCAGTGTAGGAGATCGCTCCCCACACCATGATGCCGGGTGTTGGCCCTGTGTGCCTCGGTCGTATGCAGTCCTGATTGTGGCGCTCACCTGCACGGCGCCAAACACGCATACGACCATCATTGGCACCAAGGCAGAAGCGACTCTCATCGCTGAAGACGACACGTCTCCATTCGTCCCTCCATTCACGCCTGTCGCGACACCACTGGAGGCGGGCTGCACGATGTTGGGGCGTGAGCGGAAGACAGCCTAACGGTGTGCGGGACCGTAGCCCAGCTTCATGGAGATGGTTGCGAATGGTCCTCGCCGATACCCCAGGAGCAACAGTGTCCCTAATTTGCTGGGAAGTGGCGGTGCGGTCCCCTACGGCACTGCGTAGGATCCTACGGTCTTGGCGTGCATCCGTGCGTCGCTGCGATCCGGTCCCAGGTCGACGGGCACGTGCACCTTCCGCCGACCACTGGCGACAACATCGATGTACTGTGAAGACCTCATGCCCCACATGTTGAGCAATTCGGCGGTACATCCACCCGGCCTCCCGCATGCCCACTATACGCCCTCGCTCAAAGTCTGTCAACTGCACATACGGTTCACGTCCACGCTGTCGCGGCATGCTACCAGTGTTAAAGACTGCGATGGAGCTCCATATGCCACGGCAAACTGGCTGACACTGATGGCGGCGGTGCACAAATGCTGCGCAGCTAGCGCCATTCGACGGCCAACACCGCGGTTCCTGGTGTGTCCGCTGTGCCGTGCGTGTGATCATTGCTTGTACAGCCCTCTCGCAGTGTCCGGAGCAAGTATGGTGGGTCTAACACACCAGTGTCAATGTGTTCTTTTTTCCATTTCCAGGAGTGTAGATTGGTCATGGTGCTACACATCTGTGGCCACCCAGATCACCTGATTTATCACCAATGGATTTTTGTGTACAAGGATGGATGAAAGAGACAGTTTAAGAGGGCAAAGTCAATACACATGAGGCATTACTTGCTCGCATTATGAATGCTATAGATGAAATTAAGAACAACCCTGTGAAACTGAAACAAGCAACAAAATCTGTTCATACATGTGCAGTTAAATGCATTAAACTCAGTGGAGACATTTTTGAACATTTATTGTGAATGTACTGTGAAATTGTATGTACATTGTACAACTTCCTTAACACTGAGCTTTGTTTTATGTGGTTTGACATGAATTTACATGTGCTATGGTATAAATAAAAGCAGATTATTTGACACATTAATACAGTTTCAATGTTATTACCATCGTTTTTCCAAAATTAAATACTCTATAGTTTCTGCTGAAAACTTTTTACAATTGTCTGGAATTTAAAACACAAATTGGGCAGAATAAAAATTTAACTAAATTATGTCTTGGCTTCTCTGGGTGATCTGAAAAACTACTGCAGATACACATCTGGGACATGTTTTATTAGATTACCAGATAAATAACAACAAAATAAATGGAAATCATGCTTTACTTTAACCTCGTATAGCTTTTCGACAGCTTTGTATTAGCGAAGATGCTAAATTTCAGGCAAAATCTTTTAATGGCCATAACTCTGTAACTAAACATTGCAGACCTATGTTTGTATGAACTTTTTTCTTTAGTTTTACTTGTACAATAACATATTAAAATATTTCCATATCTTCGTGAATCACCCTGTATAATTGCTGCATGTCAGTAGTGCCTGACACCAGGTGAACTAGCCTATGCCCACATCCAACTAAGCAGCTGGCACCACACCTCAGGCACACAAGAACCCAAAGGATGGGCAGGAATGACAAGTCAACTTATATTCCCAGCAACAAGCTGCACCCACAGAACTGTCCCACAACCTATGTGCCACTCATCATATAACTTAAGCCCATGACCGGAGACATCTACCATCCAGGAGACCTGCTTATCAGGGAAGGATCTGACGGAACAGGGCAGGATATGATGAAAGCAAAATACTTCTCCCCATTTTCAATGCAGCTAGCACAAAGTGCTGTCTCCATCCAACCCCTCTGTATCAGTTCTTGATCACCAGTCTCTGGTGGAGTGTCAGCCTGTCACATGCCCTGATGTCCTGGTAGAGTAGTGTACCCAGGCAGAGCCTCTGGAGAAGATCCATGTTGCCCCCATCCTTTACTCAGTGGCTCCAGCTCAGGCCAGGGAATTTTTTGTCCTATGTGTCTCTTAAAGGCGAAAAGGACTTGGTATCCCCACCAGATGAGGAACTGCTCAGGATCAAGATGGTCTGTAACTCTATCATAAGTGGCTGCAGTGTTGTGTACATTGAGCAGCACCTTTTGATGCATATATTTCATGGTGCAACCTCATGGACTCCAGGTTCAGTCACTTGGTACCCCTGGTCCAGATTGTTTTTTTACTGTGGCCTGTACTCACTTTCATTTCCTGTTGGCATGCTTTGCACTGCTGCGCTCTTTTAGTTGCGTGTTTGTCACTGACTGTTCAATGTGTCCCCCCTTTGCAGCATGGGAAACATCAACGTGATGGCCAAACTCTTCCCACATGTGAAAAAGCATCCATTGTAGTATGGCGTTCACTGCAGTAGAGACACAGCTTCAAAGGTCAGCCAGAGTTTTTGGTAGAAGTGGGATGTAAAGAGCCTCTTTAACATAGCCCCACAAGACAACATCACAGGGCAAGAGATCTGGAGATCTTGGTAGCCAGAAGTATAGAACCAGTTCTTGATTTCCCATTTAAACTACCCATCACAGAGGAAGGGATTGATTTAAAAATCCTCAGACATTATGGTGCCAGTGGGGCACACCTCCATCCTGTTCGAAAATGAAGTCTGGTGAATCCTTTGGTAAGTTGAGGAAAAAGTCATTGTTCCAACACCCCCAGGTACATTATTTTACTTATAGTGAGTGCTTTCTGCAACAAAGAATGGTCCATAGACCTTTATCCACAACACGACAAAGAACATGTTTAGCTTCACTGAGTCTACCTCATGCTGCACTGTTATACAGGGATTTTGCGGACCCCATATATAAACATTGTATCTATTCATTTTTACACTGCTGCATCATAGCCATCTTATTCACAACTGCCTACTTGCTTTTATGCAACTATCACCACCCCAGTAGTCGTTTATGCCACTAGTGACTAACAGAACAAAACTTTGGACCTTCCTGTCTAATTTGGTATGTAGGATATTCGTGTCCCATTTATAAGTTGTGAAATACAAAGTAATTAAATTGGCTCCAACTTTAGGAATAACACTGTATTATCAGCAGTATCTTGGTGGTATGGTCGAGGATGGTATGCTGTTACACTTCATGGATGACCAGATTAAAAAATTGTCATCTAAATAGCAAAGCCAGTATCTGAGCCACAACGAATATTTATAAAAGTACATCTCCATATGATCAAACCCCTTGAAATATTTTGTTGATATTGCCAACAGCCAATGAACCTTTTGATGGCCTTATTTCAATACAGCCACACTGCATATAATCTTAAACTGATTTTTGTTATTGACAGTAAATTCAACAACATAAGACCATTTTAGAAGCAGAATGTGGGCTCCAAGATCACTCAAGAGCCTTGAGGTTTATATGGATAAAATCATAATGAGTTTACAAATAAAATAAACAGTACTCAAGTAGCAATCTACTACAAACATCTTCCTCTAATAAACAACACTAAAGTAGCAATCTATTACAAATATGTTATTCTAATAAACAGCCCTGATGTAGCACCATATGGTTGGCAACATGCAGCCTATGATAGCAACAAAAGTATAGAATCAACTAGTTTGTTTACTTCATCCTTCTATGAAGGCCTTTTTGTTGTTCTTGTAAAGTCTTGTAAGGTAGGACTTGAGGCTCTTCAAAATACAATGAAATACTCACTGACCTGGGTGAAGCACTACACTGTTATTGTGCAAACATTCAGTCATAGAAATGACCAGATTCACTTCAATGAAACAATAGTTTTTTGTCATTTTATAATTACTTGTGTGAGAGAGAAAAGATCTCCCAATAGCAACAAAAGTCTTAGATCCAATATGTAAGCCAATGGTGTATCAGTAAATATAAAATGTGTTCATTAGGTCTTGGGAAGGATATCTACAAAAGCAAAAGACATCATCAGACTTGCAATTATTTGCAGTCACAATCATTCCTTCATTGTATTACCTAGATTTTCCACATATGTGGACATTTGGATATAGAAATGTGTCAGTATATACATTACCAAAGTGCAGCAGCTTTTACTCAATGCTTTAGTAGTTAATGCTCATGGACTACTGTAAACTCTATCCATTCACTCAAGCTATAAACTTAACAGTAATGTTTATGCTCTTAAAAAGATGCATCTCTGTCACAAAATAGTTGCTATTTACCTCCCACTGACCACTTAATATCTTAACGAATAAATTTGGTCTACATATGTGATGCCATAGTGCTAAGTATTGTTCTGTTGCTGTAGCTACTGATTCTAAAAGTGGATCAGAGTTTTTGCAGATTCATCTTCAAGTGTCCTTCAGTGCTATTCAATATGACCATAGGGTTAATTTGTGCAGAGTGAATGTCTTCTGTTTTGGGTGAGAGTGGCAGATAATCCTGATCACTGCCTGTATATTTTGCGACCAAGTAAGGCATCAGCCATTCTTTAAACTTAATCATCAAGGAAGTAGACAATATGCCATCACATACCATATTTTATGGACTAAGACACACTTTAATTTTTAAGCAGTTTAAAAAACAACATTTTTGCCACTTTTATTTTAAAAAACTTCTTAGTTAATAAAACCTTTAAAATCCCTGAAAATTATCATCTGAACTTTCTTCTTCTTCTTCTTCCTATTCATGATCATCATTGCCCCCTTCATATATAAGAAGGTCTTCACTGCCACTGAGAGTGTCAGTTACATTATAGTTCTTGAAAGATTTAACAATAATGTCTTCTCTCACTCTAGACTGTGACTGTTTTATCCCTGACACTTGTTTGATTGTAAGTTGTTTTAAACCTCCCTTTGGCATGAATTCACATTGGTTTTCATCCATCATCCATTTGTTTTAGTCCTTTCTCATATTCTCATATACACTTTGAGGTGAATGTTCGGGTCAGTTACACCAAAAAACACCTTTTTAACAGTAGTCCATTTATTCACCTCTTTACACAAGCAAGGCTTACAAAGAACTGCCTGTGGCGGAAGACAGCAAAGATAATCTTAGCTTAGCGTCCAAAGTGATGCTCGAAGTCTAGAGACAAACGTATATCGATGCTGGTGTCGACCTCATCGGCGTCACATAGCCTCCCCCCCCCCCTCCCCCTGCCGAGTGCCAAGGGGGGAGGAAGTGTGCTTCTGTACTTTGCAGCATTGGTACGTGACACAGGAGTGTGCCCATTGCTGGCAACCCTTGTTGACATTTCTCCAAAAAAAAGTGGTCCGCTACGAGGCGGGCGGGTGCGCGAACACCAGGGTGGGCCAAATTATGCAATGCACTGAAGACAGCTTGATGGAGCGTGGTTGGGATGAGGAGGCGTAGCGTGCCTGTATGGTCGCCGCACCAGATCTCACCAGAAATGCCAGGGAAGGTGGTGCGGACAAAATGTAGTGAAGAGGTAGAGTCTGAGATCAGGTTTTGTGTGTCCTCGTCAGCGGGCTGGAGATTAGGCAGTTCAGAGAGGTCTGACAGCGAATGGACAGCATCTACTTGTGAAAGGAAATCAGCAACTATGTGTCTGAAATTGGTGGTGAACTGAGATATGAAGTCCATGTATCTGAAGCGGCAAGGAGGCAGGTCAGCTGGCGGGTTTGTAATGGCCACAGCCAGGGGTTTGTGGTCCGTTAAAACACAGAAAGGGCGTCCCTCAATGTCAATCTTAAAATGCTTGATCGCTTTGTAGACTGCGAGCAACTCCCTGTCAAACACCGAATGTTTCCGTTGTGCGTTGGTGAGCTTGCACGAGAAGAACTGGAGAGGCAAAGTCTGGCCGTTGATTGTCTGGCTAAGGACAGTGCCGATGGCAGAATCGCTCGCATCTGTGGTGATGAAAAGCTGTGCATTGGAATGAGGATACGTGATGGTGCAGGACTCAGCAAGAAGACTTTTGAGGGCGATGAAAGGGTCAGTCATAGCAGGGGTCTATGGAACGGGCCGAGATCCAGAAGTGTTGGTGCCTGCCAAGGCGTTCGTCAGTGGAGCCTGAATCTCCGCAGCCCGAGGCAAATGTCGGCGATAATAATTAACCATCCCCAGAAAGCGATGCAGCTATTTGAATGACGCAGGTCTGGGTAGGTTCAGTATTGTTTGTACCTTCTCAGGGGGTGGTGAAATGCCATCGGCAGAGACCCCAAAACCCAGAAAAGTGCCAGCGGGTTGATGTAGCTGCAATTTTTCTTGGTTGGTCTCGATGCCTGCTGTCATGAGTGTGTTCATAACAGTTTGTACATGTTGAATGTTGTCCTTGACGGAGGAGCTGAACACAAGAATGTCATCAAGGTACGCAAAGCAGAATTTTAGGTCGAATAGCACTTTGTTGACGAAGCGTTACCAGGTCTGGGTTGTGTTTTCAGACTGAAGGGCATGAATCGAAACTGAAATAACCCGACTGGGGTGGTGATTGCTGTCTTCTTGATATCTTCATGTGCCATGGGGATCTGGTGGTAGGCCCATTTTCAATCAATGACAGAGAACATGGTCGCACCTGCGAGGGAACTGGTAAAGTCGGCAATGTTGGGAATGGGGTAGGTGTCCATAATTGTTCGTGCGTTTAGTCGACGGTAGTCTCCGCACATGCGCCAGGACCCATCTTTCTTGAGTGTCATATGAATAGGCATAGACCAGCTACTGGCAGAGGGTTCAATGACGCAGGAGCTTAGAAGTTCAGAAATCTGCTTTTTAAGGTCGGAGAGGCGCTCGGGACAAAGTCGACGTGGTTTACTGGAGATTGGGGGGCCTGGCGTGAGGCGAAGCTTGTGAACCGTGCCGCTGGTGATGACAGAAATGTTGCCAGTGGCACAGGAGGCGGTTTGTTTACAATGTGTGGCAGACGGGGCAAGCGAGGCATGGTCACGGTGTTCGGAGCAACTCGGCGGATCCGACAGGAGCCGAGGCGGCGAAGTGTCCCAGGAGTCAACATGACAATATGGCTGCTGGCCCGAAGCAGTGGCACCGTGGTCAGGTGAGCTCAGTAGAGCTCGTGAAGCGTTAGTGAGTCCATTGTCTGAGGATGCGGCCTGTGGCAGCACGGTCGCGGGTGAAGCACTAGGCGCGAGTGCACTGTTTGTGTTGTCAGTGGCGGTCGTATGGCGGCACGCAGGAGCCGAAGTTGCATAGTATGAGGTGCTGTCCGCAAGGGGTGGGGTAGGAGCTGTCAGTTCGGGAACACGTGATGCTCATTGCGCATGTCCAGCCGAGTGTCAAATGCTGCCGTGTTAGGGGGGTGTGGTCCTGTGGAACTGTCAGTACACGTTATGGTAGACTTGATAGCACAGTTGCGAGGGGTAGCAGGAGGAAAGCACATGGAGGCTCAATTGCTAGGACTACAAGCAGATTCGGTGCACTTACTGACCTTGCATTGTCCTTGCTGCAGTGTCTGTAATTCCTTTGCTGCGTCGGAGAGCTGGAGCTGAGTTTCGTGGAGCCGGAGGGAAAGCTCGAAGTTTTTCTTGTGTAAGCGAGCGACATTTTCAAGCTTGACAAGGCACTTGTGCATTGTTTCTTGTAACATCGTCGACAGAGATGAGCATGTATGGATAAGATGAGCCCGGAGCGATGTGTCACATGGGGGTTTGGTTGACGGGGCACAGGGGAAGTGAGTCTTGGATGGGTGATGAAAGACAGTGTTTCGCATTAGGTCCGGTGAAAGTTTGTGGTGTCACAAGAAGTCAATGCCTAGTATAGGTTCCTCAATATCGCACACTAAAAAAAACCACTCGAGTTTGCAGTTTGCGGAGAGTGAGACAAAGTGGGAGGTTGAACTCGAGCATTGTAGTTTAGTGGAGTTGACGGCTTGTAGTGACGTGTGGTGGGAGCAAATGTTCTCGGATGCTAGAGACATGGGCAGTAGGGACACATCAGCACCCGTGTCAACGAGGAACAGTTGTCCCGAAGACATGTCTTTGACATATAAGCATCCACAAATGTTAGGTCGTACACAAACAGAGTGAAGCACTGGGAGGGGCCTGTTTTGTGCGCAGGAGGCAGCACCCAAACCTACCTTTGACAAGCATTTGGGAAAAAGCAAGGTGGTCTGCAGTTCCTTGCTGCATCACTGAAACGTGTGTGCAAGTAATGTGGGTGTGCATCCTGCAGAGAGCCCGTAGCCAAGGGGGAAGGACGAGGGTCCGTGCCTGCCGGAGAGTTGACTGCAGGAGGCAGGAGGGGGTGAGGCCGTCGGCAGTGCCAGCGAGTGGTTACCAGTGTCCAAATTACCGCAGCGTCCGCGGCGTGCAGGGGGAGGGCGATGCTGTTGGTGGGAGGCGGGTTCAGTTTGCTGGGTGTGAAGCTCACATTGTAGTGCAGAATGAGCTCAGTCAGCAGCGCAGATAAGTATGTCAGTTGCTTGATCTTCAAGGCAAGAGATGGCAGTTTGGACAGAAAGAGGAAGTTTCTTGATCCAGATTGACAAGAGCGTGTTATCAGGCACAGCCTGGTTGTTAACAAGGAGTCGGAGACGGCGCCACAGCTGTGATGGAGTCGAGTCACTGACTTGTTCCTCGTAGATGAGCTGCTGGACCTTCTCAGTCGACGTCCGTGTAACACATTCCAGTATTGTCCTCTCGACAGAATCGTATACGTCTACCTGAGGAGGTGTGGTGACTAAATCACGAATCAAGTCAGCATGGTCGTGGAGATTGTTCATGAGACAAATATACTGTGACTGGCCATCAAGGGAATAATATTGAAAGATCTGCTCCACTAAGGCGAACCAGAATTCAGGGTTCTTGATGGAGAACGCAGGCAGTTTTGGTAGTTTCACGAGTGGTGGCGGCCTGGAAGCAGCCTGGGGGTGAAGTGTGGAAGCAGATGTGAGGTCCAAAGCGTGGGCGGCAGTATCATTCTCAAGCCTTCGCAGCACGGTCGGTGAGCTCGATGGAGCTGTGAACTGGCCCTGTGGTAGAGTGAAGGTGGCACATAGCAGTGGAGCACGATGTGTCACGTCGTAGAAGGCCGACGCGGATGAGGCGCCAGTTTGTGCCGAAAACGAATGTGGAAGCTCAACAGCAGCCAGCGCGGATGCGACAGGAGAGATGTGTTTAATGGAAGGTGGCACGTCGCGGATGGGTGACGCGGAAGAGGCACCCGACTGTGCCAAGAACGGTTGTGGAAGCTCGACTGGAGCTGGCACAGATGCAATATGTGAGAAATAATTCATGAGCTGTGGGCACATGTTAACACGCTGACAGCTCGACAAGAGAGCTGAGCCGTAATCACCTGTGTGGCAGGGAGGCAGCGGAGGTGTGGGCTGAACTGAAGCACTGTGCGTATAGTGATGCCGAACATGGGGTGAGTGGTAAAAAGGTTCATTGTTCATAGTCACTCCACTCGAAATCACGTTCGGATCAGGTGAGAGCTGTGGCACAGAGCACTGGGGCATAGTAGCAGAACGTAGGGTGTCATTAGGCCCACTAGACCACTTGTTGTTCATGTTGCAGGCTGATGTGCCGAAGTCGAAAGACACATATTAATGTGGGACAGAAGTAGCAGCAAGCATGGACGAAATCTGAGGTGAAAGGCCTGTGAGCCTGGCAGGGCTGACCACATGGCTGTAGTTAACATAGGGTTGCATGGAGTAGGGCGTCGAGAATTGTTGCTCTGGCAGTGGAAAGTTGTCCAATGAAACATTAATGGAGTTCGAAGTTGGTACCGCACTGCATCAAGAGCCGTAAGTAGTGGTGGCATGGTTGGTGGAGGTAGCCACATGAGGTGTCGGGAACAAAGGCATTTGGTAACTAGAATCATGCATGTTCCTAACCTTACTTATTGTTGCAGGCTTGAAAACGTCCGGCGAAATTGGCGTAATCGTCGAGAGAGAGGCATCGTGTTGCAGTCCTGGGGGGTGTACATCGCTTGCAACATGATGCATGTCGATCACAAAATCCAGCGTTAGGCGTTGGGCTGAAGTCATTGTTCGAATACTGTGTTGATGTAATACATGCAAAAATAACTGACACGGAGGCCGCGGACACAGTAAAACAGCGAGAACAGAAGACGTTACATCACGTCAGGGTCACCAGTGAGGTGAATGTTCAGGTCAGTTACACCAAACAACACCTTTTTAACAGTAATTCATTTGTTCACCTCTTTACACAAGCAAGGCTTACAGAGAACTGCCTATGGGGGAAGAGAGCAAAGATAATCCTAGCTTAGCGTCCAAAGACAATGCTCGGAGTCTAGAGACAAACGTACATCAACGCTGGTGTCGACCTCATCAGGGCCACAACTTTAAATTGTTTATTTATTGAGAAATAAACAGGTAGCAATAGTGAATTACATCATCCCAGAATAACAGAAAACTCTGTATTTCCTTGTCTCAATTCGTCTTTCATAGAATTTTTCAAGTGAGTGCTCCACTGACCTAGCACAACAAGAGAATCCTTCTTCAATAAATCATCCTTCCTTCTCTCCCACACTCTGTTAACCCATAATTTCATACCAGTCTTGTCCATCCAACCCTTGTCATGTACATGAACAACAACAACTGGCAATATTTCAGAAGGTTTCACATTGTTTTGCACTTGAAAATGATCATTGCATTAAGTTTAGTACTAGCATCACAACATGAAAGGACAACAGTGTAGTGCATTTTTTGTTTTTATAGGTACAGTTCAGCACTTTTCTGTTACTTGGTACATCAAATATCAGAGGGATTTCATCTGTATTCGCTACTTGGCTTAGTTCTAAATTGGTTTTCTTTCTATGTTGAATAATAAAGTGATGGAAAGATAATATTTTCTCTTTATACTCTTGTGGCATTTCCTGAGATTGCAAGCTAAGTCCATTATGCTTCATAAACCTGTAGCACCAACCAACTCCTTGTATATTGTCTGTTAGTTCCACTGTAGTGCTAGCTTACAAGTGTATATTTGAAACATTTTTGCATTAATTCCAATGTCATTTTGACAGTGTCTCCTTGAATCCATTTCAGGACATCATTTTCTAGTTTTGGCCATTTTGCATCCAGTCCTCTATTTGCAATTTGGTCTCCCTCAATTTGTTCAGTTCTCCTTTACTAGCCTATCAATCACAAATGGTTTTTTTCTATTGGTGGAGGGCTAAAATGCCGCTCAGCTGCTGTTTCCATGTTCTTCTGCATGTGCTATTACTTTCAATTCATAGCTTGCATCATACAAACACCTTTTTATTTTTTTCTATTACGAAGGTAGCTACTAACAAAAATATTGTTCTGTTACCAATAACATAAATCACTTTCAAGATCACTGGCACTGTAGGCTTCAATGATGCATCATAGGATATACTGTGTTCTGGGTTTGATATGTTGGGGTGAGAGGGAGACAGTGTTAGCAAGATTGTGGATACCTGCAACTCATGTTTGTCCTATTGGTGCACTGCTGCTGCCAGTTGAATCCAATGTTGCCAGATAGAGATAGGTTTCTTTTGTTCAATTTAAGTGTAAACTGGGAGTCATCTTGGCAACCAACAATATTTCAGCAGGTGCATACCCTGTCATTTTCAAGACACAAATGTACACAAGCAGAGAGAGAGAGAAAGAGAGAGATGCAAGTAAATTGAAACCCTTGGCATGTGGGGTGTAGGCAGCAAGATAATAGTCCACTGTAAACAACTAGCATCATCACATAACAAAGGTAACCAGTTACAGAAGTCATATTTAGTGTATAATAATTACCAGTGAGACGGCAAGCAACATTAACTCTGCCCCTCTGTTGCTAATGGGAAAACAGCAGGATTCTAAGTACAAGTTAAGAAGAACCTCTGTCTCTATTTATGAGGTCATTTGCTAATTTAATATCAACTGTTACTTTATTTATACTATCCCAACAGGTGGAAGTGAGTGCCAGAATTTCAGCATTGTTATATAACCAGTGCCAATGCAATGTTCTGTGCTAGCAGATTTGCTCAGTTGTGTAAGCATGTTAGCTATTTGTAGTAAAAACACCAGTCCTTCACAGCATTGATGGTGTGACCAATCTATCGCATTCCACAACTTCAAGGTATGCAGTAGACACCTGTCTCACACAAACCAAGATCTGCCTTACAGACCCTAAAATGGGCCTAACCTTAAGTACTGTTAAAAAACACACTCCACAACAAATTTCAGAGAACATGGCCAATCCTGTTGGAGATTCTACTTGCAAAAGGTGAAAAGACCATAGACTTAGTCGCCTCCTCATTATTTTCATCATTCATTCAACTCATGGTTGGTTGATAGTGCAATGCACGTCTAATCTATATTTCGTTATAATCATTCTAACAAGGTGACTTTGAGGTTAACTAACTCCATTCAAAAGTTTTCAGGATCTGAAATAATGTAGGCCCTATGAACCAAGGTATGAAGTATGCTTTCACACTGAGCCAGATGGTGACAGCTGTCAACTTAAAGGTACAAATCCATGTGAGTTGGCTTCCTATAAAAGGCGTTTCCCAATGTACCATCAACCATTCTCCTGTCCAACACGTCAAGAAATGGAAGCCAGCCATTCTTTTCCAAAGATATATTGAGGTGGAGTGCATTCAGATGTTCAAGAAGCTGCTTAAATTCTCACTTCCTTGAGGTAAAAATACGAGGGCGGTTCAGAAAGTAACCTCCGATTGGTCACAGTGCGGGTTGTGGGGGGAGTAGCGACGCCATCTGTGCGTTCACGCACTCAACAGGTCAGTCGGCATCAAGCCGTGGTCGAGTGAACGTTGTACCTGCGCTAGTTTAGTTTTTGTGGCAGATTGAAATGTGTGCTGCAATAGAAAACCCCGCCAAATGTGAAGTGCGTGCTGTCATAAGGTTTTTTACAGCCAAAGGATATTCTGCAGCAGCTATTCATCGTGAGCTTTGTGCCGTGTACGGACAAAGAGTTATGAGTGAAGAAGTTGTCTGTGAATGGGTACATTTATTTAAAAGTGGATGAGAAAACGTTCATGATGAAGAGAGGAGTGGTAGACCATCATTGGTGACTGACGAACTCGTTCAGACAGTTGATGCAAAAGTTCGTGAAAATCGACGTTTCTCAATGTCGGAGTTGTCTACTGGTTTTCCACAGATTTCTAAGACTCTCTTGTACGAGATAGTGACAGCAAGATTGGGTTACCGTAAGTTCTGTGCACGATGGGTGCCCAAAATTCTTACCGACCACCACAAAACTCAAAGAATGGCCTCTGCATTAGACTTTCTGTCACGTTATGAGGACGAAGGAGAACCATTGTTAAACAGAATCGTGACCGGTGATGAAACCTGGATTAAGTACGTGAACCCTGAGACAAAAGAACAATCAAAGATGTGGGCACATTCAAATTCGCCTACCAAACCAAGAAAAGCCTCGCAAGATTTTTCTGCCAGAAAACTGATGGCAACGGTGTTTTGGGATGCCAAAGGGGTGTTGTTGGTTGAATTCATGGAACGTGGTACGACCATTAATCAAGACGTGTACTGTGAAACAATAAAAAAGTTACGACGGGCTATACAGAACAAACGCCGTGGTATGCTGACTTCCGGTATCGTTTTTTTGCACGATAACGCCCGTCCTCACTCTGCTCGCAGAACAACGGCCCTTCTTGAGTCCTTCAAGTGGGACGTTATCAACCATCCACCTTACAGCCCAGACCTGGCGCCAAGTGATTATCACCTCTTCATGCATTTGAAGAAATGGCTCGGGTCACAGCGGTTTGATGACGACGAAGAGCTCAAAGATGCGGTCACAGGCTGGCTCCAGGCACAAGCGGGTAATTTTTATGCAGAAGGAATTTCAAAGCTTGTGAAGAGATACGATAAGTGCCTCAATCGCTATGGAGACTATGTAGAAAAGTAGTGCAAAGATGTAGTTGTAAGATGTATATATTAAAATATTTTTATTTAACTTGGTGTATTTTTTTAAATCAACCGGAGGTTACTTTCCGAACGGCCCTCATATAAAAATATCATCTACATACCAAAAACTACACAGGTTTCAGTGCCAACAACTCCTTGACATTTTCCATAAAGAGATTTGTCAAGTTTAAAACAAACAAGGTTCATCAATTCAGCACCAAACCTAACCTCAATTAACCATAATGAATGCAACTGAGAAAGGTGAGCAATGAGAGAGATCACCTAAAAACTTACTAAAATATCAGAGGCATTCAAACGCAACCCTTTTGACTGACACAGGAAATCTGATGAGGTCTTAATGTGATGTATGCACCAACCTAGTACTGGGCTCACCGAGCAGCAAGGTGTTTTGCTACACGATATGTCAGAGCACCATTGTTACTGACAGTAGGCCTAAGAGCAACATCTTCCTTTTGGATCATCTGAAGGCCTTGTAATCTAGGGGGACAGCTTAATAAAAAATTAAGATTCTTCACAGTTTCCTGTGATAGTGAACTTTTCTTCAGTAGGTCATTACTCTTCCTCCAAACAGTGTTTGCAAAGTTAGCTCTGTTTCTGAGATATACTGTATCAGATAGTAAACACTGCATCTTTTGAACATAATCCTGCTTGTCTAACACAACTATAGCATTGTCCTTGTCCATAGATATGATAACAATATCAGTGACTGAAAAGCAATCCTCTCAGCTGCTGTAATACTACACTTGAGTCAACATACAATGTTTCTCTCCTAATTTCCTCAGTAGCATTGTGAAGTAGTTTGGAAACAGCCTGTTCAATAGAACCTATAAAATCAACAACTGGTAAATGATTGGGTGTTGATGCAAAGTTTAAACCTTTCTCTAGCATGGATGAAGCTTCAACATCCAAAGCTTTCTGCTTGGGATTGATCACAGAATAACTAGATGTAATATTACTCTCTAAATCATACAGACATACAAACTTAGCTGAATGCTGTGCAGTTACAGAACAAAATTCCTAGTCTGGCTGTGACTGTGAGGCACTGTTTTGCCAATCCCAAGCACATGCTGAAATTTTTGAAGAATGTTCAAGATGTTCAGTAATTCATTCTAGGTATGTTAGATAAAGAGGTAGTAACATCCAGAATGTTTATTCACTATATTGAAATGCAAATGAAATGTCAACTTTTTCAACAAAGTAAATGATGAAAATTTTGGTTATTTGAAGTTTAAAACAATCTGCCTCATTATAAGCAGTGAAACAGTACTTTCAAACAATGGAAAATCCAGGATGGAATGTAGTGTGCAAGTTGCGTTTACATATGTGTGTGTGTGTGTGTGTGTGTGTGTGTGTGTGTGTGTGTGTGTCTACTGCTGACAAAGGCCATAATGGCCGAAAGTTATAATTGTGTGAATCTTTTTGTGGTGCCTATCGCGACTCAGCATCACCGCTATTTGGTGAGTAGCAACTTTCCTTCTCTGGTATTGAAACAGTAGTTTCATCATACATTACAATCCAGAGTGAAACAGTGGCACATGAGAAACCTAGACAAACAGAAAAAACAACACCAAACAGGAGAACTGATTTGATTGCTGCTAAAAGCACAAAATTGGATGTTAAAACTGTAAATTGTAATGAACACAGAAACACAGTCAACTCGTATAAAAAATGCAATCCAAATGATAACTAGAAGAAAAAGAGAAAAGAATGCAAAATTGCAGAAATGTCACAAAAACTACAAGTCATTGCAACAAGTAGAGTTAAACCAGTTGCCCCCATATTGGTAAAACTACAACCAAAAAAAGAAGTCACATTAATAACAGATGGGGCAAATTATGTTCACCATAACAATCCCAATGAAGCTACCAAATCTGCTAGAAGAACCCTGCAAAATTTAAGTAGTATAAATGTCATCTTATCAAGATGGAAAAAATTGAATCCCCATTTTGTGGGTAAAAAAAAGGAAATTGAAGTCACAAACAGGAAACAGAAGAAACTGTCATATCCTTCACAAAGATATTGTTTTTAAAATGAATGGACTAGAAAGAAAACATTATTACTAGACAGGGCATTTGAGTAATATGGGAAAACAATGGATTTGTGAGCAAATAAAAAGGCTGATCATGAATATTAAAGAGATGAATCAGAATGTTCCTCTTGCATGAAAATGGATGCAGAAGGCCTGCCAAAGCGTATTAAAATATGTATAGCTCCACAGGTAACAACTTCAACACCTTAGCCCGCATCTCGTGGTCGTGCGGTAGCGTTCTCGCTTCCCACGCCCGGGTTCCCGGGTTCGATTCCCGGCGGGGTCAGGGATTTTCTCTGCCTCGTGATGGCTGGGTGTTGTGTGCTGTCCTTAGGTTAGTTAGGTTTAAGTAGTTCTAAGTTCTAGGGGACTGATGACCATAGATGTTAAGTCCCATAGTGCTCAGAGCCATTTGAACCAACCATCAACACCTTATTTACTTGTGCAAAATGTACTTAAAGGGCCATTTGAAGATACTATATCCACTTCAACAACAATGTAATAACAACAGCAGTCAAGCATACAGCGACAGCTAGAATGAACAAACAAGCAAAATTCATGAATGGATTAAGGATTGAGGATGTGGAGGACACAGCATGTTATCTTGGATGGAGGGTCATGGGCAGATGTAGAAGTAACTTCAGATGTGCCCCCAGCAAAGTGTAGTGGGACACTCTGCAGATAATATCAATGTTAAATTCAGATTTCTTCCAAATGTTACCATTATCTATAATGAAGAACTGTCTGTGAGAAGCTGCACAAATATTCAGACAGATCTTGATCAGACTTCAAAGTGACACAAAGATTGGCAGCTTACTTTAAATGTTCAGATGTGTAAAACTGTGCACTTCAAAAACCAAAAAAAGTAATATTTACAACTACATCTACATCCATACTCCGCAATCCACCGTACAGTGCATGGTGGACAGTACCCCATACCACTAACAGTCATTTCATTTCCTATTCCTCTTACAAATTTCATGAGGGAAAAACAAATGTCTATATGTCTCCATATCATCCCTAATTTTTCATATCTTATACTCATGGTACTTATGTGCACTGCATCTTGGATGCAACAGAATTGTTCTGCAGTCAGCTCCAAATGCTGATTCTCTTGATTTTTTCAATAGCATTCCTCGAAAGGAATGTCGCCTTCCCTCCAGGGATTCCCATCTGAGTTCCCAAAACATCTCCATAAAACTAGTGTGTTGTTCGAACCTACCAATAACAAATATAGCAGCCACCTCTGAATTGCTTTGATATCTTCCTTTAGTCTGACCTGTTAAGGATCCAAACATTTAAGCAGTACTCAAGAATAGGTCACACTAGTATCGTTTATGTAATCTCCCTTAAATGTCAACCACACTTTACTAGAATTCTCCCAATAAATCAGAGTTGACTTTTCACCTTTCCCCTCACAGCATTGTTCCATTTCATATCACTTTGCAACATTAGACTCAGATACTTAAATGATGTGACTGTGTCAAGCAGGAAACATTTAGGGCTAGCTGCCATTCATCATGTCAACTAAAAATTTTGTCTAAGTCATTTTGTATCTTACTACAGCCACTCAACAATGACACCTTACTGCACACCACAGCATCATAAGCAAACAACTGCAGATTGCTGCCCAATTCCTGTCTGCCACATCATTTCTGTATGTAGAGAATAACAGCAGTCCTAGCACACTTCCCTGGGACACTCCTGACGATACCCTTTTCTCTGATGAACATTCTCTGTCAAGGACAATACGCTGCATTTTATAAGTTAAAAAGTATTCAAGCCACTTCCATATTCTCATACCTTTCTTTAACGGCCCCCAATGGGGCTCCGTGTCAAATGCTTTCCAGAAATCTGGAAATATGGAATCTACTTATTGCCCTTCATCCATAATATGCACTATATCATGTGAGAAAATGGCAAGCTGAGTTTCACACAAGTGATGTTTTGCTAAAACCATGCTGATTTGTGGACATAAGCTTCTTGTTCTCAAGAAAATTTATTATATTTAAACTGAGGATGTATTCAAGGAATCTGCAGCAAATAAATGTTAGGTATAATGTTCTGCAATTTTGTGGGTCCAGTCTTTTGCCCTTCTTATACACAGGAGTTGCCTGCACTTTTTTCCAGTCACTTGGGACTTTGCACCGGGTAAGAGATTCGTAATAAATGTAACTTAAGTAAGGGATCAATGGAGTAGAACAACTCTTTGAAAACTTGAATTGGAATTCCATCAAGGACTGGTGCCTTATTTGTTTTCAACTCCCCAAGTGTTTCTCTGCACCAGGGTTGTTTATTACTATGTCATCCATGTCATCCATATAGAGTCTGTTCAATGGTCAAATAACAGTAGGTTTGTATGATTCTCCTGCATGAACGATTTATTGAATGTGAAATTAAAACCTTCGGCTTTTGTTTTATTATCTTCAAATGCCACGTGAGAGTGGTCAACAGGTGACAAGATGGAAACATTATTCCCACTTAGGAATTTTACATTGGACCAGAATTTTTTCAGGTTCTCTGCCAGATCTATTGCTAAGGTATGACAGTGGTAGTATTTGTACGCTTCATGCTTAGACCTTTTCACAGATCCTTTGCTTGTCATTATTTGCATGTTGCCTTTGGAACCAGGAGTGCAACAGCCTCTGCTTCCTCAGCAGCTTCCATATCTCATTATTAAATCTTGGTCAGTCTTTTCCATCCTTAATCCACTTACTAGGCAGATAATTCTCTAGATCATGATTTACAGTCTCCTTAAACTCTGCCCATAATTCCTCCATGTCCATCTCACTGGGACTAAGTGATGTCAATTTACTGTCTAAGTGAAATGCTAACAACTGCTTATCTGCTCTTTCTATCAGAAATACACTCCAAGCCTTCTTGACTAATTTATTAACTTTTGCAACCATAGTTCCTATAATGACATCATGAACGTCAATCCCCATTTCTATACTTACATTGTTGGTAAGGTCTGGTCTATTTGTAGCTACAAGATCTAAGATATTTCTATTGTGTGTGGGCTGCTGAACTAGCTACTCAAGAAAATTTTCAGAAAACATGTTCAAAGGTTCTTTGCATGACTGTCTATGTGTACTCCCTGGAATGAAACCATAGATATCCCAGTTTATACTCAGTAAGTAAAAGTCACCTCCAACTAAAAATGCATAATCTGGAAACTTATGAGCTGACTATAGACATTCTTTGAATGACTCTAGAACTGTTACAGCAGAATCAGGTGGCTGCTAAAAATATCCAACAACTAACTTGGTTCCACCTAGACCTGTTACATGTGACCAGATAACTTCATTGTCACACTCAACTTTGACCTCAATATAGACAATATTTTTGTTAATTACAATGAACACTACCCCACTAATGGCCTCTAATCTATCTTCTGATATGCGTTCCATGACTTGCTAAACATCTCAGAGTTTTCCACTTTGGGTTTCAGACAGCTCTTGGTCCTAAGAATACTTTGAGCACAAGAACATTCCTCGGGAGTAGTAAATTCAGGAACTGTTATGAATACTTTGACAATTCACTAATAAAATTTTGGCAGTTGAAGTGTCTTTACTCTGAATGCACCCTGACTTCCCTTGCTGCATATCAACTGGTAAGTGTTCATCTGAGTACCTTAAACTATGGTCCAGCCAAAAAACTGTTATGTGCACTCAACAAGTACTCTGGTGCCCAAGTAGCTGCTTCCTTTGTGGTGTGTACCCCTGACCTATTAAATGGAGTCCTACAAATCTCCAAAATAATGCAGGTCTAAATATCTGCAGCTCAGACCATCACAGAGTTACCAAAGGACCCCAATCAACTCTGGCAACAATGCTGCAAATTGCAAGCTCTGTTTGCATCCCACGCATGAGGCCAGCAGTCTTCACCACTTCTACCCGTCGCCTGTATGAACTGAGGATGCCATCAGAACCCATGCAACAGGCATTGCTGGTGCCAATGTGAGCCACAACCTGCAGAGGACTGTGCCCTACAGGCTTTATACCCACAGGCAAGGCACCATCGCAGACATACTGAGTGCACATTGGCTTTCTTTCCAGCCCTGAATGCTAGACTGCACACATCCTACCCATCCTAGCAAGACTGAAGAAGTACACTAAGACTAACTGAAAAAGTAAACAATGAAAGCAGACAAAACCTAGTTATGCATCTTGCTACCCTCCTGATGTTTCACCAGTGGATGCTGATGCCTCTATGAGCAATGTAGCTGGCTGTTTAGAAGAATGAAATTTGGGCTACAGACTGCCAGAATTTACACTTACAAAATGCGAGATTATACCTCTGAAATGGAAACATACATAAAATTTTAGAAATAAACTATGAGGAAAAGATAAACACTTAATACGCCACTCCATAGATATTCCCTATCAGCTGAGAGCTGGACCTGGCTGACTTGCTAACTAAACAAATGTACACCTGTATTCAAAAGAATCAAATGAGCAATTACTGTGGTACAGACTGAATGAATTTACAATTACAAAAATGCAAGATTCAACCTCTTATCAGAGAAACCTGCATGATAGTTGATAAATACGCTACAAGGAAATCACAATAAAGGTAAATACTTAACTTGCAACTCAGCTGAGAGCTGGAGCCTCACAACTGATAAGTTGGTAGAAAGTAGGGAAATACCATCAATCTACAAAGGAGGATAACTACATGACCCATCCTAGACTATAGCTCAAGTATGTGGGATCCATATCAAATATGACTGAAAGCAGGTATGTATACAGGGAAGGATAATCATGAAAGGTCATGGATTTGTTTGACTCATGATAGAGTGTAGCAGAGATGCTGAAGAAACTGAATGGGCATACACTTAAAGATAGATACAGTTACAAAAACTCAACCTACAAAATTTCAAGAACCAAACTGAAATAATGAATCTCAGAATATACAACACCTTCTTAGAAATGTACTACACCTACTGTGTACAGCTCCTGTATGGATCACGGGGACATGAATAGACTGATTACAATATACACAAAGTTGTTTAAACTGTTATATAAACACTTACCACCATTAATATACTGCAGTAAACAAAAGTAGAATTGTGAATATAAACAAATTTCAGTTAACAACGGTCTCAATTTGCATTTAAAAAGATTTATGTGGAGTTTCTTTATATTATTTCGAAACCTATTATAGAATTGTATGTCAGAATTATAGAATTTTATTCAGCTGTGATCTTTAACTCTTTTACTACTTAGTATCCTATGATAATATTATGAATGTGACTGTCATTACACGTTAAATTTTCTTTCTTCTGCTTTTTATTGAGTGGTCTCCTTATACATACATAAAAGTGGTTCCTGTTCTTTCTGACATGTTCAAAAGAACAGACACCATTTTGATCCAACAGTCATTATAATTAAGAAACAAATGAATTACAGGCATTGGATGCAAGTGGGCATTAACTGAAATCAATGGGGGAAGTTGAAAATTTGTACTGGTCCAGGATTCAAACCCAGTGTCCTGCTTACTAGCTATATGCTGTGACCACTACACCATTCAGACACAATTGTCATTGTACCTGCATGGACTACCCTAGCATGCCTTCTATCAGACACAAATTTTCAATTTATCTACAGTGCCGCTTGCCCATTAACCTCATTACTCACAGATTTCGCAGATTCCCATAAGAGTTCGAGCCTGCACTGAAGAGATCATTGGCCATCTTGCCTTAATTATATTTATATGTGGCAAGTTCCAAAAGAACCGACACCATTTTGATCCAGCAGCCATTATCAATTAAGAATTAAGACACAAAGGAATTACAGACACTGGCTGCAAGGAGGCATTGATTGAAACCAATGGGGAAAGCTGAAAATTTGTGCTGGACTCGAATTCTAACCTGCTTATTAGACAGATGCTCTGACTGGTACGCCATCTGAACACAGCAATCATGCATAGACTGCCCTAGCATGTCTCCTGTCATATATGTAATTAAGGCAAAACAGCCAATGATCCATTCAGTGCAGGTGTACACCAGGCTCAAACTCTTACATGAGTGCCATGAGTAATGAGGATAATGGGCAAGGGGCACTACATTAGTAGTGTGTGGATAAGTTGAGAATCTGGGTCTGATGGAAGGCTTGCTAGAGTAGTCCATGCAGTTGCAACAACCACTGTGTCCAGATGGCTTAGTGGTCAGAGCATCTGCCTAGTAAGCAAGAGACCTGGGTCTGAATCTCAATCCAGCACAAATTTTCAACTTTCCCCACCAATTTCAATCAATGGCCGCTTGCAGCCAATGTCCATAATTCCTTTGTGTCTTATATGATGTCTGTTTCAAAAATTCCACAGAACTTTGTCCACAAAAATTTTCTGCACTTTCTGTTGTTGTGGTTTTCAGTCCTGAGACTGGTTTGATGCAGCTCTCCATGCTACCCTATCCTGTGCAAGCTACTTCATCTCCCAGTACTTACTGCAACCCACATCCTTCTGAATCTGCTTAGTGTATTCATCTCTTGGTCTCCCTCTACGATTTTTACCCTCCATGCTGCCCTCCAATGCTAAATTTGTGATCTCTTGATGCCTCAGAACATGTCCTACTAACCGGTCCCTTCTTTTTGTCAAGTTGTGCCACAAATACCTCTTGTCTCCAATTCTGTTCAATACTTCATCATTAGTTATGTGATCTACCCATCTAATCTTCAGCATTCTTCTGTAGCACCACATTTCGAAAGCTTCTATTCTCTTCTTGTCCAAACTATTTATCGCCCATGTTTCACTTCCATACATGGCTACACTCCATACAAATACTTTCAGAAATGACTTCCTGACACTTAAATCTATACTCAATGTTAACAAACTTCTCTTCTTCAGAAATGCTTTCCTTGCCATTGCCAGTCTACATTTTATATCTTCTCTACTTTGACCATCATCAGTTATTTTGCTCCCCAAATAGCAAAACTCCTTTACTACTTTAAGTGTCTCATTTCCTAATCTAACTCCCTCAGCATCACCCGACTTAATTCGACTACATTCCATTATCCTCGTTTTGCTTTTGTTGATGTTCATCTTATATCCTCCTTTCAAGACACTGTCCATTCTGTTCAACTGCTCTTCCAAGTCATTTGCTGTCTCTGATTGAATTACAATGTCATCGGCGAACCTCAAAGTTTTTATTTCTTCTCCATGGATTTTAATACCTACTCCGAATTTTTCTTTTGTTTCCTTTACTGCTTGCTCAATATACAGATTGAATAACATCAGGGACAGGCTACAACACAGTCTCACTCCCTTCCCAACCGTTGCTTCCCTTTCATGCCCCTCGACTCTTATAACTGCCATCTGGTTTCTGTACAAATTGTAAATAGCCTTTCGCTCCCTGTATTTTACCCCTGCCACCTTTAGAATTTGAAAGAGAGTATTCCAGTCAACATTGTCAAAAGCTTTCTCTAAGTCTACAAATGCTAGAAACATAGGTTTACCTTTCCTTAATCTTTCTTCTAAGATAAGATGTAGGGTCAGTATTGCCTCACGTGTTCCAATATTTCTACGGAATCCAAACTGATCTTCCCCGAGGTCGGCTTCTACCAGTTTTTCCATTCGTCTGTAAAGAATTCGTGTAAGTATTTTGCAGCTGTGACTTATTAAACTGATAGTTTGGTAATTTTCACATCTGTCAACACCTGCTTTCTTTGGGATTGGAATTATTATATTCTTCTTGAAGTCTGAGGGTATTTCGCCTGTCTCATACATCTTGCTCACCAGATGGTAGAGTGTTGTCAGGACTGGCTCTCCCAAAGCTGTCAGTAGTTCCAATGGAATGTTGTCTACTCCCGGGGCCTTGTTTCGACTCAGGTCTTTCAGTGCTCTGTCAAACTCTTCACGCAGTATCGTATCTCCCATTTCATCTTCATCTACATCCTCTTCCATTTCCATAATATTGTCCTCAAGTACATTGACCTTGTATAGACCCTCTATATACTCCTTCCACCTTTCTGCTTTCCCTTCTTCTGCACTTACCTGATACTTATTTATGCATGGTCTCCTTCAAAACATTCTCCTCCACAGTTAAAACACTGCTCCCAATGACATTTCCACTTCCAGAAGCAGTCTTGGTACACCTCTCGTTGCACTGCGTGAACTGCCGCATGCGAATTTTCTTTTATCTAGTCTATTGTTGCAAATTTTTGTCCTTTAGACAGGGTTTTCAACTTTGGAAAATAAAAAAAGCCAGTAGGGGCCAGGTCTGGAGAGTACAGAGGATGAGACAGCATAGAGATTTTGTTTCTTGTGCAATAGTCATGCATCAACAGGGATGAATATGCAGGTGCGTCATCATGGTGCAAGGTCCACGAATTGTCTTGCCACATTTCAGGCCATTCCCTTCCCACATTTTCATGCAGGCATCACAACACTTCCAAATAGTATCATCGATTAACAGTTTGACCCTGTGGGTTGAATTCATAATGAACTAAGAAAAATATCAGCATGGCTTTGACATTTGAAGAACCTATTCCGACCAATTGTGAAGGTTGAACCCTGATCTCAATATCATAACCGTAGACCCATGTCCCATCACCAGTTATTATTCTCTTAAGGAACATCTTGTTCTCATTTGCCTGATCCAAAAGCTACTCACAAAGTGCAAGGCGAAGGTCTTTCTGGTCTTGACTCACAAGCCATGGAACGAACTTGGTGGCAACATGATGCATTCCAAGAAGCTGTGTCAGTATTTCATGACATGATCCAAATGAAATTTTACATTCTTCTACAATCTCTCAAACAGTCAGTCTATGATTGGCATTCACAATTTCATTGACATTCCTGATACGCACATTGTCGGTAGACATCAAAGGGCATCCTGAACGAGGGTCATCTCTAACTTCCATCCAGCCATTTTTTAATCATGTGAACCATTGATGTCACCAAGTACAGCTTAAGCACTCATAACTGTAGGCTTCCTCCATCATTTGGTGTGTCTCTTTAAAGGTTTTCTTCGGTTTCACACAAATTTTAATGCAAACACATTGCTCCTCTAACTCTGACATCTTAAAATTCGCAAAGCGTGCATCACAGCACTGAAAAGTAATTATCAGACATACAATCATGCCACTTCCAGCAGTTACACATTAAACACAGGTGTGTGCAGGGATGCCAACCGCAGTTCACTCCAACACACTATTGGCACAAAATTACGAATGTTCCGGAATTTTTTGTATAGACTCATATAAAGTGGAATGGCCATGTTCTTCAGAGTCTATTACAGTCACTCTACCATATAAACTAAATGTAGCCTACTAGTCTTAGCAATCCTTGATGGGTCTTCTATAACCAAAGACAAATGTTAGAATATTTCATAATTTTTTTCCTTCCCTCTCACGAAATCAAATACAAACTCTGTACCCTTTCAGAGGCCTGTGAACTAGTGAACTACTTGTATTTGATCCTGTGGAAAAGATCAGTTAACATAGTCTCTATACACAGCATGAAAGAACATTGTTAATATTCTTGTGGTACAGAAAAAGTAACTAATTTACTATAGGGATTGAAGAACTGTGCAATACAAAAATATATGGACTTATGTGGATATCATGAGCATATCTAATACAACAGACATGATCAAGGCAAAAATATATACTGTTTATTAATTGGGAAAGTAGTGTCTAATCTAGTACAATAACCACAACGATGAACTTGTGGTCCAGATGTGAACTAATCTAACACTGTTTAGATTTCATCTGCCACATGCATGGCACCATGGCATGGCACCACAGCAGGTTTCCTAGTTCACAGACAGGGTCGGGTCACACTACACTCGCTATATCGCTATATCACAATGGACTCTGTGAAGTGGATACTCCACAATCAGAAAGTATACAGTTAGGTGGTGCTGAATAACTCATGCCCCAAAATACCATGTCAGTTCTATGCCAGCTAGTTCTCCATAGGAGTCAAGGGAAGCCTGCAACACTGTTCACTTAAAAGGCCCACAAGACCAATTCACCTTTGAAACCTTCACAGATTGTATGCCTAACTTGTAGCACCATGGCAAGCCATTTAGTTCTTATAAATTGATAACTTGAACACATAAGAAACATTTAGTCACTGTATTCTTCATGGGGACAGATCAGTGTCAGCATGGGAAGCATCGGGGTTGAGAGTGCTTCCCGTAGCAACCTTTTTGGGTAAAACCCAAGAGCTGCAGTAAAGAGGCACTTAGCAGACCACACTCTTGCTCTAGGATGCTTACAGCTCATAGTGTGTTTTTTTCTGGGTGTTGTATCATCTGCTATAAAGCATGCTCATCCATTAGGGCTTATGAGTGGCAGGCTTGAATGCACAGTAGATCATCATCACAATCTCTTAAGCTCGTGTAACACTATAAGGTTTAAACCTAATGATATAAATTATGTATCCCATACGAGAATTAACATTTTTTCTTTCACAATGTTTAACCAGAAATGTTTCACAATTCCTTGTTCATATAGTGCCTAGAAAAAGATGGTATCCACAATTTAAAAAGCATATCTGTATGGCACCACAGTGAAATAAAACTGAATCAGTGTAATCACACTGTCTTTATCTTCATCATAGCAGGACATCTGAAAGTGAGTTTTGTGACAGAAATTACAAGTTAAATGAGGTTCTTAACCAACTGGATAAAAGGAAAAAATCAGTAATAATAAAGATAATAAAAATTACATTGTTTGGCAGAATGATTATGTCGAAGTTGGGGGATGTGTGCCATTACAACCACTGCCATGACTGAGTTGTGCAGCAGGAGAAAGGGCGGCCATTGTGAGAATTGGGGATGGTTGTCAGGCAGGTATGCTGCAACCACTTTACTTTGTACTGGCTGTTGGAACTGCAGCTTCATAAACACAGTACAAGGAACTGACAAGAAAAAGATTGGGGATTCCATTTTGACAATGTTCACATCTACAAAACAGTGCCAAAACTGCTGCTACGTAAGCAAAGTGGTATAATTTGCTGCCAACAGCTTGACAACCAAGTAAATCCATGAGATATTGCCTGTTGGCTTTTATCTTGGGTTCTTCAGCTGATGTGAAACACATGTCAGCCAAAGAACCCAAGACAGAAGCCAACATGCAATTTGTTAACAAGTGGCCCCTAAAGTCTCAATACTTTTAAACAAACCAAGTTATGTAGTGCTTCTTATGGACACAATATTCCCCATTGCTCTCAGAAATGCTTAATCTGCAGTTGAGACAAATATTTCTATAAATATGTGAGAACACTTAAGAAATTCTAGGAGAGGATAAGAGCCTCTCTCACTGCTATGCTCATGCAACTTAAATAAATAAAATTGCATTCATAAAGTTGAAATCATTCAGCGATAGAAACATCAAAGACAATAACTTACATTCTGCTGCAGCACTGTCCTTAATTATTCCCTTTCTCTGCACTGATGGCATCTTGTTAATGAATTGCTTCTCTCTACATAAAACATAAAAATCTTTGTTTGCACAATCACTAAAGTTTGAAGTGCTCAAGAGTTTTAGCAAACAATTGCACCTTCACTTCAGCAGAAGATAAAGGATGCAAATTTATTTAGGATAAGATGAAGTATATAAATAGGCCACAAATTTGGTTCTGTTTCACAAAATAAATATTGTATTTGTACTATAAATGACTTTTGCATAATTATTATTAACAATTGTCCTGAAATTAATCACACTACACAATATGAATTACCAGTACCTTATGAAATCTCCAATAGCAAAGCAAAATACAGGAACTGTGCACAAGAAAATAGGTCTCACTTTGACATTATTAAATTCAATAGAAATAAAAATGATAGTAGCAACAGCAGAATCAGAGACACATTGAAATCATGGGTCACCAAATACAGCAATCATTTATTAGTTCCTTCATGATTGCAGAAGTTGCACATACTAACAGGCAACCAACAATGCATTAGCTTTATTCTAACAGACATTGTTTACATCATCCACAGATATTGGTTTCAAAAATACAATCATGTAAGAGAATGCTAAAAATGTTACACCTCTAAAACAGTGTATTTTCTCTGATCCACTTACTTTTCTAGCAGAATATTATAATATTGTATAGCCACACAAAACCATCATTGAGCTGTATTTGTAATCTGTTGATGACTCAAGGTATATACCCTGGAACTGAAAGATGCAATAGTGTGTTCTATCTACAAAACTTAAGAAAGAAACACATTTAATTGTGGAACCAATTAAATCCTTCCAATCTTTATTATTGTTCCTTTTTTAAATGTAGCCGCAATATAATGTTGCTCCCTTCCCTTTTGGCATAGGCATCTCAAACTGCATTTAGTAAAAGTTATATTTTTTATTTGATTTGAGTTTGAGTGATCCCAGAAAACCTGTAGTCTGTTGTTACACAAGGGTATTGGACAACAGTTAGTCTATAACTGTACCATATAATGGTATCTGTGCTTAAATTAAATTAGAAAGATGTCTGCTACTTTGATACAAGCTGAGGCTTCCTTACTTATAATACATCACTGCTGCTTATCTCCTAGAAGAATCTGAATGTTTACTTGTTTACTTTGACTTTTTCAAAGAAAACAGTTACCAGAAAACAGTTACCTTCATATATATATATATATATATATATATATATATATATATATATATATATATAGAGAGAGAGAGAGAGAGAGAGAGAGAGAGAGAGAGAGAGAGAGAGAGAGAGAAAAGTCTACTCATCAAGACTTTCTTTCTCATTCCATATGGTAAGTCTCCCCTGACCCGCGGTTCTGGGTGCCTTTCCCAAAATCTACACCTTTTCCTAGACCTTTGCAATCCTTTTCCCTCACCATTCTTCCTTCCCTTTCAACACTTCTGACTGAAGAAGGAGCCAGCCTCCAAAAGCTTGCCAGTAACAACAGTCTTTTATGTGTGTGTTCTGCCTCCACTTGGTGAGTAGACTTTTTATCTATCCAACTAAATAATTTTATCAATAAGTGATTGTTTTTGTTGTTATACATGCATATATAAACCTATTTACAATGCAATACCACTTGTTATGCAGCTCTATGATAAATAAATTGACTTGTCATGCAGCTCTTGGAAATTTTCAAGTCATGCATATAGGAAATCAGATAATTTACAAAATGAATGGCTAATGGGGTAAATTTTTAATTTTCTTTCCAATTAGTGGGGATCCTGAAGTCTTTGATTTATATTAGATGGGAGCTTGTTGAATAACCTTGCATCAGAGCACAAAGCTGATAATCTTTGTCAGTGTAGCAAAGTCTGTATGAAAGTTTCTTTGTGGCTTGTAGTGTGATATTGAAATCACATTTCAGCTGAAATTGATTTTTGTTATCAGAAACAAAAACCATAACAATTAAATACAAATATAAGTCAATATAAGAATTCCCAGTTCGTTAAAGAGATCTCTGCAGTAGGTGTGGTACCACAGTTAAGATAATATTCTTACAACTTGCTTCTGCTGAATAATTACTTTATTTACTTTAGAATTTCCACCCAAGAAAATAATTGAACATGACAACATAGAGCGTAAAATGCAAAATAAACCAACAGCCTTGTTTTTAGATTAGCACAATGAGAGATACTTCTGCAAGTTAACTTCTTATGCACACACTCATTGCCTGAACTTCTACTAGACCACGTAGTACTTCTTGCATTGCACCACTGCTGATAGCAAAATTTAATTAGCAGCACCTGCTACGCCTTTTGATGCTCATTGTTACACCAATGTTTGCACTGTTATTCCTTGAAATATTCATTCTCTAGGCTTTTTCCACCTTTGGTGGATGAGATGGTAGATGAGGTAGTAACAGATTCAGTGTTGGAAAGTGAAACCTCTATCCTGGTTTATTAGGCCTTTCTAGATATTAATTTTGACAGACTCCTTAATTACACTGTCTCAGAAACTTGACATATGCACCACAATGTTGGTCTTGTCATATTTTATTTCTTGAGCATATGAGAGGCAGTGTCTGGCAACAACCAATATGCTTGTTTGTTTTAATCATGTCTGTCATTTATGTTTCTTGTACCTCTTCTTGTCTTTTCTAACAGTAAAAAAAGATCTGATTACTACTGATGCTTATAGGATATGTAATAATGTTGTCAGCCTGCCTTCATATTTTCCATCAATAACAAAACAGATAACACTGAAATTCACTACTATTGGCATGATGCACCATGTTGCAAGAGGGAAGGACTTTATTATTCTAGTGATAACTATGAGACGTAGTGAACCCTACTCTAGGGCAAATGTGATCCTTTGCAAATCACAAGCACAAGATTATAAGACTTGAATGAACAACAGTTCAAATGTCCTTGGTCTGAAGCCAATTTTTGAACAGAAAACTTTATTTTTTTGGAAATCATAGTAGTCATTCAGATTATTGAAAAGGGAGACTGATGAACTGAAAACAATAGTTTGGGAGGAAGAAAATACACTACACAACACCGTTAAAGCATCACTTTTTCAAAATTCTGTACCTGTCTCCCTTTGTGACATATAAGATTGAAATTTGGCTCAAAGGTGCCTAAAGTGTTCCTCTGGCAGTGAGGGGGGGGGGGGGGGGGGGGCACAACTCAGAAGGTCATCTGAGGTATAAGGTGGGTTAATGGAATCAAGTTGACACCAAATTTCATCACAATTATGTCCAAAACCACTGTGTATGTGCAACATGATAGGAAGGTTGTCACAACCCCTCTTACCCACATTTCACCCCTTGTTTGATATGGCTGTGACATAGGTTAGAATTGCAATGCCCAGCATTGAAATCACCCAGTTTTCTTGTAGTTTGGTAAGGAAAACACTTCCGACACACTGCCACTCAGAATCGACACGAAATGGCCTTATGGGGTGGCACAGAGGGCATCGATGAAACTACTCTTTCCATTAAGACATTGATTCCCACACATTTCTCTGTCAAAAATGACAGTTTGCAGTGTCATGAGCAATAGGGCAATGTTCTTGATAACCTTTGACACTGCTGCTATCAGTCAGACAATTTAACCATTCTGTGTGGACATTGTGGGGGAACAACAAAACTGACATGATCACAACACTTTGGACTGCAATCTGACTGAAATGTGTGCTCTGATATACAGTGTGGAATCACTACAGATCATTCAAAAGTATTTGATAAAATATGAATATGATTCAAAGCAGCAAAGGGTGCTGATGATTTTCCAACCCTCCTGTTTCATGTGCTTCAGTGGCGTGATCACAGAGGGGTGTGATATTGACACATGCATGAATAAAATGACAATGGATCCTTCTAAAATGCCCCCACTGGCAAAACCCTCAGTGGCATTCACTCATATTTGTTGAGCACATAAAGATGTACTGGAGTAGAAACAACTTCCACAAGAGTCCTACGCACTCTCAGACAGTCAGCCCCTTCGATACTGTTTATTTCGGTTGCCCTGCTAGCAGATGCAGGAGCGGCAGTGTAGCCTATCTGCAAGTGCCTAGGACTCCAGTCATAGGTTCTGTCTCTACACATATATTTTTAAAAGTGTTGAATGAATGTGTGTGGATGGGACCAAGGGTGCTGCTGAAATTTGGGGTCTTAGAAGGGCCCATTGCCATATTAATAGCACATGTGTCAATGTCTCACACCTCTGAAATCATGCCACAGGAGTGTGTAAAACAGTCAGTGGGCCCACAATGTCCTTAGAAAATGGTTGAAATGTCTGAAAGATGTCATCAGTGTTGAAGGTTGTCAAGTACATCGTCCTGTTGCTCATCACATTGCAGACTGTCGCTTTTGACTGCCAAATACACTATGTGATCTAAGCATCTGGACACATCGTTGAAAATGACTTACAAGTTTGTGGTGCCCTCCATCAGTAATGCTGGGATTTAATATGGTGTTGGCCCACCCTTTTTTAAACCTTGATGACAGCTTCCACACTCACAGGCATATGTTTGATCAGGTGCTGGAAGGTATCTTGGGGAATGGCAGCCCATTCTTCACAGAGTGCTGCGCTGAGGAGAGGTATCGATGTTGGTCGATAAGACCTGGCACAAAGTGAGTGTTCCAAAACATCCCAAGGGTGTTCTATGGGATTCAGGTCAGGACTCTGTGCACACCAGCCCATTACAGGGATGTTTAAGTCATGTAACTGCTCCGCCATAGGTCGAGCATTACGAACAGGTGCTCGATCATGTTGAAAGATGCAATCGCCATACCCAGATTGCTCTTCAACAGTGGGAAGCAAGAAGGTGCTTAAAACATCAATGTAGGCCTGTGCTGTGATAGTGTCATGTGAAACAACAAAGGGTGCAAGTCCCCTGTACATGTTCCTTCATGTTTCCACTTTACTATCACATCATGAACAGTGGACCTATGGATGTTTCGGAGTGTGGAAATCTCGCCTGCAAATGTATGACACAAGTGACACCCTCACCTGACCATGTTCGAAGTCCATGAGTTCCGTGGAGCAAATAATTTTGCTCTCTCACGATGTCTAATGATTACTGAGGTGGCTGATATGGAGTACCTGGCAGTAGGTGGCAGTACAATGCACCTAATATGAAAAACATATAATCTGGGGGAGTCTGGATACTTTTGATCACGTAGTGTATGTGGGAATCAATGCCCCGAAGCAAAGAGTGGTTTCATTTATGCCCAGACTCAAGGCCATTTCATGTCAATGCTGAGTGGCATTGTATCTGAAATGTTTTCCTCAGTCTCTGACAAGAAAACTGCATGATTTCAGTGATGGATGGCATGGTTCTGACTCCCATCACAGAGGTGTCAAAACAAAGGGTAAAATGTGGGTAAGAGGGGGTGTGACAACATTCCCATCATGTGACCTATCCACTATAGCTTTGGGCATAATTATGGTGAAATTTGGTGCCAATGTGACATCATTAACCCACCTTGTCCCTCGTAACAACTTCTGAGTTGTGGCCTTTTTTTCCAAAGTCTCAACATCATGCTGTTTGAAGCATCACCGAGCTCCAGGGTGCTGTCACAGGGTACCATATTTTTGCACCATTACAGAGGAAGCTTCTAGACATGTTTGAGACATATTTCAAACTCATGCATCACAATGGAAGGTCATTAATATGTTTTGAGAAAGTGACTCTTCAAATTTGTTGTGCAGTATAGTAGGACAGGAGATGCAGCACAGGAAATGGTAATGCAATGGAAGAGACATAATCATGTGCAGTTAGGAGTTACATATTTCAAAGGTTCAGTAGGGAAAATATCATCTAGTGAAAATATTAGGAAAGAAACCAAACTGATGAGGGAGATCCCATAAATGCAAAGAAGTTTGAACAATTTTATGAGAGATAAATGCAATATAATGAGATACTGCCCCCCCCCCCCCCATGAACCATGGACCTTGCCGTTGGTGGGGAGGCTTGCGTGTCTCAGTCATACAGATAGCCGTACCGTAGGTGCAACCACAACAGAGTGGGATCTGTTGAGAGGCCAGACAAATGTGTCGTTCCTGAAGATAGGTAGCAGCCTTTTCAGTACCTGCTGCGGCAACAGTATGGATGATTGACTGATCTGGCCTAGTAACACTTACCGAAACGGACTTGCTGTGCTGGTACTGTGAATACTGAATTTAATTGATGAAAGGAGATAACATAAAAATGAAGTAAATGAAGCAAGCACAAAGGAATACAAACATCTTAAAAATGAGATCAATAGGAAGAGCAAAATGCCTAAGCAGGGATGGCTAGAGGACTAATGTAAGGATGTAGAGATATATATCACCAGGGGTAAGATAGATACTGCCTACAGGAAAATTAAAGAGACCTTTAGAGAAAAGAGAACCACTTGTATGAATATCAAGAGCTCAGACAGAAAACTAGTTCTAAGCAAAGAAGGGAAAGCAGAAAGGTGGAAGGAGTATATAGACGGTCTATACAAGGACAATGTACTTGAAGGCAATATTATGGAAATGGAAGAGTATGTAGATGAAGATGAAATGGGAGATACGATACTGCGTGAAGAGTTTGACAGAGCACTGAAAGACCTGAGTCGAAACAAGGCCCCGGGAGTAGACAACATTCCATTGGAACTACTGACAGCTTTGGGAGAGCCAGTCCTGACAACACTCTACCATCTGGTGAGCAAGATGTATGAGACAGGCGAAATACCCTCAGACTTCAAGAAGAATATAATAATTCCAATCCCAAAGAAAGCAGGTGTTGACAGATGTGAAAATTACCAAACTATCAGTTTAATAAGTCACAGCTGCAAAATACTTACGCGAATTCTTTACAGACGAATGGAAAAACTGGTAGAAGCCGACCTCGGGGAAGATCAGTTTAGATTCCGTAGAAATATTGGAACACGTGAGGCAATATTGACCCTACGACTTATCTTAGAAGAAAGATTAAGGAAAGGCAAACCTACGTTTCTGGAATTTGTAGACTTAGAGAAAGCTTTTGACAATGTTGACTGGAATACTCTCTTTCAAATTCTAAAGGTGGCAGGGGTAAAATACAGGGAGCGAAAGGCTATTTACAATTTGTACAGAAACCAGATGGCAGTTATAAGAGTCGAGGGGCATGAAAGGGAAGCAGCGGTTGGGAAGGGAGTGAGACAGGTTTGTAGCCTCTCCCCGATGTTATTCAATCTGTATATTGAGCAAGCAGTAGAGGAAACAGAAGAAAAATTCGGAGTAGGTATTAAAATCCATGGAGAAGAAATAAAAACTTTGAGGTTCGCCGATGACATTGTAATTCTATCAGAGACAGCAAAGGACTTGGAAGAGCAGTTGAACAGAATGGACAGTGTCTTGAAAGGAGGATATAAGATGAACATCAACAAAAGCAAAATGAGGATAATGGAATGTAGTCGAATTAAGTCAGGTGATGCTGAGGGAGTTAGATTAGGAAATGAGACACTTAAAGTAGTGAAGGAGTTTTGCTATTTGGGGAGCAAAATAACTGATGATGGTCGAAGTAGAGAAGATATAAAATGTAGACTGGCAATGGCAAGGAAAGCATTTCTGAAGAAGAGAAGTTTGTTAACATCGAGTATAGATTTAAGTGTCAGGAAGTCTTTTCTGAAAGTATTTGTATGGAGTGTAGCCATGTATGGAAGTGAAACATAGACAATAAATAGTTTAGACAAGAAGAGAATACAAGCTTTCAAAATGCAGTGTTACAGAAGAATGCTGAAGATTAGATGGGTAGATCACATAACTAATGATGAAGTATTGAACAGAATTGGAGACAAGAGGTATTTGTGGCACAACTTGACAAAAAGAAGGGACCGGTTAGTAGGACATGTTCTGAGGCATCAAGAGATCACAAATTTAGCATTGGAGGGCAGCATGGATGGTAAAAATCATAGAGGGAGACCAAGAGATGAATACACTAAGCAGATTCAGAAGGATGTAGGTTGCAGTAGGTAGTTAGAGATGAAGAAGCTTGTACAGGATAGAGCAACATGCAGAACTATATCAAATCAGTCTCTGGACTGAAGCTTACAATGACAACAACAACAACAACAACATATCTTCCATGAATTCTGTTCTGAGTTTCAGTGTTTGGTGTTCCAGTATTTCCCAACATTTCAATTACAGAAGACCTGACTTAATCATTGTAGATTTTCTGATTCTCATGTGTCTCTGTTTTGTTTATAATTAGTGCTTGCAATATTTTATCTTTGTTTCATCATTTTTATCTGTGACTGTGTTGCTACCTCCTCTGTGTCAGCTTTGATGCAAGTGCACAGAACTTCCCACTACGATTTCTATAGGACTATTTCACTAGTGATTACCATGGAGAAACTATAGATCATTATGCAACATTTTCCATCACACTTGTATATTTCAAAAATTAAATTTTAAGGAGAATGAAATTCTTGGTAATACTAACATTTATAATTACTCTTTCACATTCCAGTTAGCAAATTCATTAAGCTGAAGAATGCAATTTGTAAAAATCTGGCAAAAATCTCTTTAGGCAAGAAGCCTGAGAAAATGTGTAGAACATTTTGTGATACTGTTTTTGACCATTTAATATGCTACTTGGATGTGACATTGGAAATTATGCTAAAATGTAAGTAGTCACTGAATAGTCGAGGAACTGAGTCACAGATGATGATGATCGTATGGCATTGTTGGCCGGGAGGCCCCATGCGGGGAAGTTCGGCCGCCGTATTGCAAGTCCTTTTTAGTTGACGCCACTTCGGCGACTTGCGCGTCAGTGATAATGAAATGATGATGAAGAACACACAACACCCAGTCATCACGAGGCAGAGAAAATCCTGAACCCGCCGGGAATCGAACCCAGGACCCCGTGCGCGGGAAGCGAGAACGCTACCGCAAGACCACGAGCTGCTGACTGAGTCGCAGAAAGAAACATAAACAAGACTGAAAATTTTGGCTAGCTTTCAGAAAAATCCTTTTTCGAGCTAGAGTGCACATGCATACCTGTGTAGCTACATTGTACTGCCTTAATACACTGTGCTAGGACTGTAGTTCTGCATCTTGACTGGGGTGAGGGGCTGTGTCAGGTGGAACGGTAAGGGAAGGAAGAAGGTGCACAGCAGGAGGAGATGGGAGTACCTCAGTTGATAGATAGGAAGAAGGCAGTAGGTGAATGAGATAGGATGTGGGAAAGAGAGGCAGCAGGTGGTTGGGATAGATGCAGCAGATGAAGACAATACTGCTGAGAAGTGAATTAGGAGTGGGTGACAGAACAAAGGAAGTAGAAACTACAGGGAAGAGTGTGTGGGCACTGAGTGAACAGAGTTAGGGTCCTGGGGGCCAGGGTGGAGTTGGGTGTGGTGCAGGGGGCCTGTTTATGGGCCATGTAAGGAAACCTTCCTAACCTTCCAAAACCCCATAACCCTTGTTTGTTTCATGTGCACTGATGATATCTTCATGATCTGGACACAGGACCAAGACACCCTATCTTCATTCCTCTGTAGGCTCAACACTTTCTCTCCCATTTTCTTCACTTGGGCCTCCTTAGACCAAATTGCCACATTCCTGGAAGTTGACTTCCACTACTCTGACAGCTCCATCACTACTTTTTCATATAAGGCTGATTAACTATCAACAGTACCTGCATTTTGATAACTGTTGCCCCTTCAACACCAAAAAGTCACTCTCACATAGTCTGGCCACCCATGGACAGTGTATCTGCAGTGACTAGGAGTCCCTGGCCCAGTATGCTGAAAAGTCTCACCTGCAAAGACACACCCAATAATTAGCCATTGTCAGCCTGGACTGGAACAATTTAAAAACATCCTTTGCCATGGCTTTGACTATTTAACACTGTACCTAGAACTGAGGGTCATCTCATTCACAGTCCCTCCCAACCCCACCCACAATGTTACTCTGCTGCCAACCCAGCCTATGCTATGTCCTGGTCCATCCTTATGACACATCTACCCCAGTCCCTTGCCACATTGACCATATTCCTGTAGAAGAGACAGATGCAAAACCTGTCCAATGTTCTACCTAGCACCAACCACCACAGATCACACCTTGCTCCTTGTGCAGTGTGCCATTTCTGGCTGAGTCATCAACTGCACACACCTATTCACCCGCACCCCCCTTGTGCCTACATGGTTTTGGGATTTCTGCTTCCTTCTAGATTGACTCACATGGCTAGTTTTTATCTCCTCTTGCGTGGTTCGATTGCCTGGCTTATTGTCAAGCCACCATAATCCTTACCAGTACAGCTCCTTGGCAGTATTGTCATACATGAGTAGGTACTAAAACTACAACCAGCTATCCAACCAAATGAATGGCCACTGCCTAATGGTGGCAAACAACAGATCTCAACACCAAATGGAGGACACACTGATAAGCACAATATGTTTGATTTTAATGGTTGCTTCACAGCCATGCCATCTTGACCCTTACCGCTAACACCAGCTTCTCTGATCTACATAGTCTGGAGCTGTCCTTGCAGCACATGCTTAGTTCCCATAATCTTCTTGGCCGCAATTTCCACTAGCCCTCTGTTCCACTACTACTCAGCCCTGGACCCTAACTTCATACATACTGGACACACACCCTCTTTCCCACAGTCACTCCCTCCTACGTTATCTCACTCACTCCATATCCAATTCTCCAGATCATTGTCACAGAAAAACTCACTGTTGCTGGTGCTCAAGTTGCATTCCTCTTCCCCCTTCCCATGCACTTTGTGTTTCTTAGTTCCACATTCCAATGCCTTAAGCCTGTTGCCTCTCTCCCAGCAATCAGCCACCCTTCAACTCTCTACTGCACTCTCTGCTTCATTTCTCCCCTCATCCATTTCACTCAACGTACAGTAACCTCTCACCTCAGTCAAGCTGCAGAATTGTAGTCTCGGTACAGTGCATTCAGCTCACATAATGTAGCCTATTCATCCAAAACATAACAGTTACCTTTACTCGTAATCCATTTATATAATATGCTGCTGGATATCCTTTATTTCAATGAGAGCAAAATGAGTGCAAACAAATATTATATTGTAGTAACAGGCATCTGCTTGAAATCTTGTGATATTAACCAAAAGCACAGTTTTAAAGCTTTTTAATTGTTCAGCTGTAAAAGGTGTACAAATTTTTGTCTCCCTTTCATTTTCAATTTCAAAGTTCTTTTTCACATTTTTAAAAATAGTATCATAAAAAGCAATCACAAGGTCTCAGGAGCTGTAATACCCAAACCAAATGCTTAAACCTTTGAACTAACTGAACAATGGTACAAAATGTATGTACAACTTTCTTGTTCAGGTCAAACAAATTACCTTATTTTTTAAATACTCACTGTTTTATCTCTTGTCTCTGTTGAGTAATATCATGCTGGCACCTGGAAAATGTGATCATTTCAGTATTTCACTTTCATTGATTTAACAGGCTAGTTGTTAGATAACAGTGAAACCACATAAAAATACACTAAAAAATGTTTGCTCAAGACTTTAAATTTGGTCAAAGTCAACTACAGTGAACACATTTAAAATCAATTTAATGAAATATCACTCTTTACTAAAATTTTGCATTTATTCTTTCAACAAACATGTTCACAAAGATTTTCATGTTAAAATTAGATTGGCCTTCAGTTCTGGTACAGAAGACAAAAAAAAAATTGCAGGAGTACAATTTAATGAGAGGAAAGGGTATGCCAAACAGCAGTGCAGTAGTGTGCAGAGTCATGAAGCTTATTCAGCAGCCTAATCTGTAACTTATGTTTGTATTGCATGTAAGAGTTATTCAACAGTGTTAATTACCATATAAAGATTACCAAGGCTCACTTTCTCTTCTTGTGTAAACATTTTTAATTAATATTTCAGCAGTGTAGTTTTGTGTTACCTCAGTAAAACTGTCCTGTAGTTTGGGTTGATACAGTGACAGCTGTTACTTACTTTTGAAGGTCTTCCTGACTACAGTGCAGTAGAGATCAGTATTTTCATCTGTAAACAGAGTTTTGGTAGTTTTAATCAGTGTCAGAAGAAAATCATGGCTCCTGTCAGCTGTATTTTGGTAGTAGTATGTGTGCAGATGCAGGAACTGGTTACAGTTCATGAAGAGCTTATCACAGCAATCAGCTTCATGCTGCTACCTTGAGATATAGTGATGATAGAGAAACAGGTACACCACACAGGGCCCCTCTAGTACCACGTTCTGTTCCACACATGATCTATGCTGCTAATGCATCTTCAGCAGTATCCAACATGTTTCCAGCAGGGTGAGTGGCAGGTTGTGATCAGTTTGTGTCAGTAAATGCAGATAGTGGAAGTGGAGGCTGGCCATCAGACCTTTCTCACTCGCCTTACAAGTGGACATGTGGCAATTCCTTAAGCAGAACCAGAGAAGGGAATTGGTCTATTACTTACCCAGACTCCAAACTTCGATACATTAAGGAGCCCTTTGGGAAAATAGTTTCTAGTGTCATGAAGAAAACAAGTGAGATATTGATAGGTCTGACAGACAGACTCATCTGACATGTGGAGAAGGCTTTGTCTATGGCTAATGAAGGTGCAGGGTGAGGTCATATGAACGTCACAGTTTTTGTCAGTATCAATGAGGAATTTCACTTCTTTTCTGAGACCAAATAGAGACTGTTGTTCTTACTTGTAGAGTGCAAACAGAGCTCACCAGCTGCAATATTGTGCTCAAGGACTGGTCAGCATCCTTTGGTTTGACGTTGGGTTGAGGGTCTCAATGAGAGACTCCTTTGATATGGAGACAGTGTCAGCTGCCAGTTTGTGGACATACACTATGAAGTGGCGATCTGAAGAACCCTTCTTGATAGATCAAGGGTGCACTACAAAGTGAAAGTGACTACTTAGGTAGCAGAGTACATGCAAAGAGCAAATGAAAATTTTTGGGGATAAGAAATTTTGAGGTCCTGTGATGAATACTCGGTCAGTACAAAAAGAGCCAAGTCAGATACCCATTGAAGTACAAAGAGTGAGAATATCAATCTTCTAATAGTCAGTCAATTTTTGAAGCATTTCTAACAAAGTCCCAGAATTCACTGCTCTCCAGGAAGTCTGTTGCATGCAAATTATACTCTGAACAGAAAGCTGGATCAAGGATGAAGCAGAAAGTCCTGCAATATTTTATGAGATATGAAATATTTATCAAAAGTATGTACTATCTGGCAGGAGATGTGATCATTGCAATAAATAAAAATATTGTGTCTAATAAGGACAAAATTAAGTCTGAGTGTGAATTTATTTGGGCACAGGTAACCAGACTAGTTCCAATCAAGTCAATTATCAGATGCTAGCTACACAATCCTGCAATAACAACTGCACGAACATTCAAAGAAAGTCTATGTTGCACTGCATGGAAGTCCCAATCATGGAGTACTAGTAGAGACATTATTTTGAGGAGGCAATGATTTACGTCTAGTAAAAATTGTTGTAAATCACAGTTGTACACAGCTGTACTTATCGTGTATTACACAAATGCTTTCAGTCATAAACATATCATCTTCAGATGTACTGTGACATTGTAACCAACACAATTACAGTGCCACAATACATTTTAGGATAGTCTGATTATGACTGGAAAATAAGTACAGCTGTGTAAGACCATGGGTTTCCATCTAGTAGGAGTCTTTAAGCTACTGAGTAAAGACCGAGATATCTATGCATTCACACCACTGTGAAGCAAGTCTGGATGCTGTCTCTCAAAAGTGTCTGTAAGTTTACACATAACAGAAGTGCCTGTAGCTACAAAGAAACCTGAGGCTATCAACAGCCATTATGGTTACTGGAATCTAAAAATCTATCAAGAAGCCTAGAAAAGTTTTTATATTTGCTAGAGCAATTAAACAGTCATTAGCAGCCTACTTACAAAATGACTGGACATAATTTAACTCAGACACTGAAGAAACACTTTGAATGCTGATCAAGTGTGGGCAAAAGTTAAACATATCATACATCACATTGAATAAGTTAATTAATTATGTGAAATCCCAACCATGGTTTAATAAAAATATTTGAAAATGTAAAGGGTGTAGAAAAGACAGTGGGCAAAATTAGTAGAAATTTACGTGTCTATGAAAAAGAGTTATGGATGATACCTATGAGAAGTTCTACTGTCATATATTAGTTCAAGTTCTTTGCAAGAAACCTAGAAAATTCTAGTTTTACATACTCAAGCTAAGTAGATCAAAAGACACTATTCAGCCACTCACTGATGAATGTGGTGCAGAAATAGAAAAGAGCAAAAAAAAGGTCTAAAATCTAACCTTTTAAAAATAATTAACACATTTTAAAAATAATTCACACAGGAAGACCATACAGATTTAACATAATTTGAGCTTCATACAAACTCTTAAATTGATGACAAAGAATCAAGAATCAAGAATTTTATTCACCGTAGATCATTTTACAATGATATTGGCTTCGTCATACAAGATGTACTAGTACATACAGAATAATAAAATAAACTTCTGTCAATATATTATAGAATACATTTGAAGCATGGCAGTGTACCAAATTACAAAGGGTGGCTTTTAAAAGTTAATGCAACAAGCTATCTTATAATCTAATATAATATGGTATTTTATTGTTTATAGTATAAACTTTGTAATTACACACGATTAACCACAGCACAAAATAATATGTTTAACTGCAGACAACTTTTAAATGCTTATACCCTGCTGTTGAAAAGCAACTGAAATAGTTGAAAACAAGCCCAAATGGAATTTCAATTTGGTTTTGCAATTCAGCAGCTTGGCCCCTTTGTTAGCTGAAATTTATCACAAATCTTTCACTACCTCAAGGGATTAGAAAACAGCACAGGTTACTCCTATACATAAGGGTGACAAGACAATCAGTGCAAAAATACCACAATGTGCTCACTCTGAACAAAGTGGTACAGACAGTTACTATGTACTCCCAGACATACTCACAACTTTTTAAAAATGTTTTAATAGCCACCATAACTACATAATTACAGTACAAAATGTTCGTCTGTATCCATGAGCTCCTTGCGTGGTGCTTATTAACAAGCTGCTCCCAGGTAATTAATTAATGTTGGCTAAGTAGGGACTGATTACTCATGGTTCCAAGCAGAGAACTCCTCCACTATCACATGGTATGTTTTAGGAACCACTGCTGGTGGCAGTATTGCATACACTTTGGACAGAAATCTAAACTTTATTGTTTGAATCATGAGAAGGGGCACATCTAGAGAAGAAAAAACTCTCAACCTCATATGAACATTACACAGCACATAGAGCACATGTGTGTGTGTGTGTGTGTGTGTGTGTGTGTGTGTGTGTGTGTGTGTGTGTGTGGAGGCAAAGAAGGCAGTGATTGGAGGGGGATTAGAAGAGTACACAGAGGGAGGGGAGCACAACAATACAAATTGGTTATCCAAGTTAGAAATGCTGGACCTACAATGATAAAATGGTTCTGCCTGGAAATGCATATGTTATCTTATGTCTCGTGTAGCCAAAGTAGCCCCTTCAGTTCCAAACACAAAGTTATCAGTGCTACACAATTTTATCAGAATGTCTTTTTCACTGTGAAGATGAATCAGGGGCTATTGAGAAACATTCTTAACTATTATGTGGACAATATATCATGGCAGTCAGCCGTGTATGTAAACAAATGAGAACTTAAGACTGCCCAAGGGACAACGAGCAGTGCGGGGGAATAAGCCCCACCTCCCTCTCAAAGGGCTGCCAGCCTGTGCCAACATTCTGTGCTTCCATGAAAGCAGAACTGACATAACAGCCAGAGGGACTCCTTTTGTTGTGGTGAGAGTCACATTCAAATCCCTCCACAACATGAAGCAAATAGGAGTACACAAAGCATTTGTTAATGCCTACAGCGCAACTGTTTGCTGCTCTTAGCAGCAGTAGTTCAGGCCAACCTCTACTGGTATATTATACAACCGTAGTGCAAAACACTTCCCTCCTAAAACTGCCACAATATAGCGTCCACAGAATAGTACAGTCCACAGTAAGTGCAAAAATTCCACATGCACAATTGTACATTACAGAAAAATTCTGGATGTTTTGGAAACAGTGGAATGAGTAAACATAACCATGGAGGCATTGGGCAGCAAGTGGGCATATAAACAAAAATTGGAATATGGTTGCACCATTTATAAAGTTGGATTCTTCTTCAGAGTACACACACAGCTATGTAGTTCCCTTCCAGTGGCGTGATTGAGGCAAGTGGAAAATGATATGAACAATTAAAAGGCAAGAATAAGAGAATTTGGAAGTATAGGGAGTGCCAGTAAGGAGAGGGGATAAATGACTGTCGTGTGGCTTCTGACCATTTGCAGCTTTTTGATCTGATGACATTTCAATGGCTTGCATATCAATGTTTCTGCATTTTGTATCAAGCAGACTTTCATTTGAAGTCTGACTGAACCTGAAGTTACTTTCAACTCATTCCATCCTTTCCCTGAGAAGACAACTGAGCCAGTCATTGTGAATTATTCCAAATCTGTAACCATTAACAGAAACAACTAGACCATAGAGATGAACAGAGGAAGATGGGTAGAAATAAAAAAAAAAGAGAGAATTCACTGCAGTGCGGGCAATAGTAGTGGCATGTTATACATAGCAATGTAGTTGCTGGGGATGTGAAACAGGGTGGATGTGGAAGAGACGAAAAGGAGAGAGAGAAAAATGAGGGAACAACTTGGAACTAAAGTGAGAGGAATAGGATGTTGTTGGTGAGTGCCTGGAACAAGTCTTGCTCCCGAGTCTTTCAGGCTGATATGCAAAATGTGGTCAATGGGTTGGAGGTAGAAGTCAGAGATCAGAAACAAGGGCATTATGAATCCAACTCTGAATGTTGCATATACTATAAATCAAGAAACTCCTGTTACATCAGTGCTATACACTGGCTTCCATCCTTCTTGTCACATTCCCACAAATATGACAATTCTGAGGATGTTCACACTGCAGTTGCTTCCTACTCATTAACTCATTCTCTCTTATTGAATCGCACAAGAGTGTAAGGCTAGCTATGATTTAATATGTAAATTTAGTGCATGATCTTGCTGTTTTAAAGTAGCAGTGCATGATCTTGCTGTTTTAAAGTAGCAATGACAGGGCACAGTGATCAATTGGAATCAGATGCCCTCTAATGACTCTAAAGGGTGTAACACAAAAATTAAGTAATGCAGTGCATACAACTGCAAATGTGCTCCATTAGAAGGAGAGTAGTCTCTGAAAAATTCCAACAGTATAGTCCTTGCTTCAGATGAAAAACACACAAACTGATGCTATACAACATGTTGTTATACATCATGTGGTCATGCATCATCTTGTACCTAGAAACAAAAGATCTTGTCTTGTGGAACATGCAATATTTGATAATTAACTGAGCTTGGTTAATGTCTTAATAATTTTACCTGTCTTAAATTTGCTGGTTTCCAATAACTTAAATTCCACAAGGTATGTAACTTGCAGCTGGTTTCTGATAATCCTTCTGTGCAGTTCAATTTCACTTACTGATTACTGGCGTGTAGCAGACTTTGGTGAATGAAGTCCAGCCCTGCTCTAATTTACAAGATGTGTTTAACTGGAATAATAGGCATGTGGTTGTCATAATGGATGTTACTACATAGCTTAATGAATAATCTGATAATGAGCTTAGGCACAAAACTACTCATCAAGTAATAAAGAAAATTTATGTTGCAACTTGGATGGTTCTCTGTAATTTATTGCATAATTTTGTATTTGGAATATATTGTTAATTCTTCAGTTAGAGAATTTTATGGCAAGTAAAATTCTATATATTTTTAAAACTAGTTATACAACATGGGCAGTTAAGCCATACTTCATCAATCATTCATCATCTTTTGCCTTGAAACAGAAGATCTTTTACTGTGAAACATGTGATCTGACAATTTTGCCTGTCTTGAGAAAGGAAATTTATGTTGGTTTGTGAAAGGTTCAATTTAAAAAGATATGTAACTTGCAACTGGCTTTTGATAATACTTTTGCATAATTTGATTTCAGTCACTGATTATAGGTGCGTAGTGATGTAATAATAGATGATGAAATACAGTATTGACATGATTTTCTTAATTGCAAGACTTTGAAACTTCAGTGGGTATCTATTCCCAGGCACATTATCATGTTGTACCTTAGAACATATTTTCACATTCGGAACAATCCAATTTTCTGAAGTACTGTTTTACCTTGGAACATGTTTCCACACTAAAAAAAACCCAAATTTACAGAGTATATTGTGATCCAGGAAAAGACTGCAGCACATAAAAAGTGGATAACTTAAAAACGAAGTAAAAAAAACTTTTGTTATAGGGGTGGCCAGAGGTGAAAGTCTGACAATTGTTCCACCATACAACACTCTCCCCTGCTGTTGATACAGATTCAGTAACGTGTTTAAAGTATGTGCATGACAATATAATCCTTAGAAGTTCTCTGAATAGTATTAAGATTAATTTACTACAGTTTTAGGAAAAGTTTTTTACACAAAGGTCTACAAACATACAAACACACTCACAAATGGAATTTCAAATACACCACAAACAAGATGAAATGCAATGGAGTGTTGTGTCTGATGATGGTTCAAAAATAAAATTGAAAGATAAAACTTTCTTCCTTGGTGTAATGTTAGATCAGCATCTCTCTTGGGAGTATCATATCGATTTCTTATGCCAAAAACTTAGCAAATCAGTTTATGCAATGAATAAAATCTACTATGCTTTAGTGTATCCATACCTCACATATGGAATTGAAGTATGGGGATGTGCTGCTGCCAAGCATGTAAATAGGGTATTCATCCTTCAAAAAAAAGGCAGTTAGGATCATGTGTAAGCTTAGATATAATGAGTCTTGCAAAGCAATTTTCAAAATTAAGAAACTACTAACACTCCCGTCACTATATATTTTTAAAACTGTTCAGGTGATGCTAAAATACAAGCAGTACAATCACCTAAATAGAGATGTGCACATGTACAATATTAGGAGGGACAATGATTATCAACTGGAAAGAAATAATACAAAAAGTGCAGACAAGAGCCCCTATTCCATGGGGATCAAATTTTATAACAAACTTCCAAAAAAATTAAAAAGCTTCAAGTGGAAGCTGCCTTGAAATTGCCTTCAAGGCGTTCCTCAGCAATAAGTGTTTTTATAGTACTAAAGAATTCCTCTCAGAGGAGTAGAATACTTTCATTTGTATAAATAGTATTTACATGCACAAAAAAAAATAGTAACATAATTTTTTATGTGTTAGACCTATTTTATATAATTGTTTCCCACAATGTTATAAGGGTAAATGATCAATATGTAAACTATCCAAAACAAATCCTTGTATTTGTCCATGGAGAATGAATAAATAAATACACTACAGGGTAAACGAGAACTCCATTAACAAACTTCCAGAGGAATTATTATGGACCAAAGTAAAAAAACAAGTCTAGCAAACAAGGGCTCTAAAGTGCTTAAGAGCTATAAGCACTTGATCACTTGCGAAACACAACTCTTCTCCTAAAAGTATGCATTTTAGAGCCCATGTTTACTGGAGATTTTTTTCTTTTTTTGGTTTGTATTATCCCTTTTCTAGATATAGAATGTAAAGAGCTTGCAGTGGAAGAGAAGTCTTTTAAACTGCTGAAGATGACCAAGTGCTAATAGCTCTTTACATACTTTTATGCTTTTTCGGGCCCATCTTCACTATAAATTTTTTCTTCTTTTGATCATTGCTACCGCCTCTCTCTCTCTCTCTCTCTCTCTCTCTCTCTCCCTCTCTCTCTCTCTCTCTCTCTCTCTCTGTAGGGATGGACAAATATTTCTCTCTCTCTCTCTCTCTCTCTCTCTCTCTCTGTAGGGATGGAACAATATATTTTTAGGCAGGGTGTGCAATGGAATACTACTTTGGGAGATTTTGGAAGGAATATTCATCATTCCAATGTAAAGCGAAAGTAGATTATAGCCTGACCTAACGTGATTCATACTGTAAGGACAATGTGTTTTAAGGACACTTTCCATGCCCATAATTCAGAGCAACTGGTGTGGAAAAGGAGAGGGGAGGAGGGTGGGAGTAGGTATCTGGATGGCATACTGTAGATGTGAAACAGTCACTGAAGTAAATTTGTTGTTCCCAAGACACTGTATGGTAGACTGTCTTCTTGACACAGTCTGGTAATTGGTTGTACTCACATAAAAAGCTGTGCAGAATTTACAACGGCCACTTTAGAGATATAAGCTACCATCCTTGCACAAGTAACCATATGTGCAATAAGAGGAAGCTCCTATAATAATTCTATTTTCAAAAACAGCTCTTAATTTATGGCAGCTGTATTCCTAGAAATCTGCAAATGTAATGGGATAGAATTCCAACCAGCATTCAATATTGAACAGTAGAGGCTGGTCAGTACATTTAAAACAAAGATGCATAAAATTATGCTGACAACCATTTCTGGAGAAACACTCATGAGCCACTTTGCAACATATAGGTCCATTCTGGCAACGGACATAGTCCAGTCTGTCTGCCGCCATCCTCATAATCTCCACACTGAGTAACAGAAGTGAGTCAACAACGTTGTATGTTAGTAGCCAGTGGAGATGGATAGCACCTCGGCCACCTCTGGCTCTCACCACAAAAGAATCTTTCCACAAAGCAAAGGAGGCAGTATGGGTGAACACAGTGAGGTATCCATGGAAGCAGAACCGCTGCTGCCCTAAGAGCCATGACTGGCCCCAGCAGCATTCCAGAAAGATGTGATCAGTTAGTACTACTGTCTGCATCACTGCCCTTAGCCATAACTGAACTCGACAGTCACAATATAGTAATAGCATACTTGCTGAGATTCTGCCACCTCTCTGCTCATCCTCAGCTGTCCAAGCACAAACCCAGCCACTTTCAACCCTACTAGCCAATTAAAAGAGTTAAGTACCTTACAGTGATTCAGTTTCCCTGCCCAGACTGAGTATGGCTATATATGTGCAGAGATAGATTCTCAGGCTGTTTGGTTAGCAAGGATGTCCTGTGGACCAGGGGAGGTTGCAACTGATGTGTGAGTGGGACATGCCCACTTACAAGACACCACTAAAAATACATATTGTGGCCAAGGTGGTTCAGGAAATTTTTGCGTTCCATGAAGTTGCAACTATGGTGTAGCATCATATAGATGGTCCAAGAATGTTTGCCATCCAACTGCTCATTTTATGTCATTACCCTAGTGAGTGCTGTAAATAGTTTCCATAACTTGCGTAACTAGAGTCGTATGGTTGAGATAGAATTGCATGTTCGATATAAATCATTAGGGACCCCTGCATTCAATAGACAATCATTCCTGGAAATTACCAAGAGTTCAGCCTATCTTCTTTATGGTGATTTGAATTACTCTCCGGATGGCTTTTTCACACTTTATGACAACCTTAACTGTGTTCTGGACTTTGTTTCTCGGCAGATATTTTTTGTGTTACATCTTTTCATTCTTGATCGATCACAACTGCCTATTATTTCCAACAGTCTCTGCTCCACCATCTATGTAAGTAATCATGAACCTTTTTTTACACCTTCTCCCGAGCAGGATGGAAAAAATTGCTATGTGGATGTATGAAATGTGCTGGTTACAAAGATTTCCTGCTCATTTATCTCTGCTAAACCCTCAGTCTTTGAATTTTTTTTTCACCCAACTACCTTTGGAGTCATTGTTAATCATGGGTACTGTAATTGCTCCTGTTGTTTTGAGGCCACGATATGACTTCAGGCTGAGCAACGTTGCATACCTGTACTCAATATATACATAAATTGTTTCTGAATGCTATATATCTGCAGCATAGATGTTAATGTGAAAAACTGCGAATAGCCTCCCCTGGGCCACCCAGCATACTACAACTCCAGCTATAATGGCCTCGTCATTGGCAAGATGTTAAACCCTTGTCATCCTTCCTTTCTTTCCAAAGACTCCTGTATATAGTGGTAGAACTGACAAGTCACATAAGACACATCCTTCAACTGTATGAGGCCTGTTACATGATGATAAAATTTGACTCGATATGTTTGATTTGAAAAGATTGAAACTTGTTTACATGTTGGGCAAACTATCCCAGCTTACCAGCTGAACCTGATCCCTAGAGGCAGAAAGTCCAAAGAACATTTTTTAGAGGATCAGTACCTACATGTTAGTGACAACCAATATGGTACATAAGCCACATCAAACTTAGCCTTAGCATTTACAATCACAGTTACCATGGACAGACGACTGTCAATTTGCGCAACAGCAATATTATTGTGAGCACGATGAGATATTTGTCCCTAGTGACATACTTACGATGGTATTCTAATAGACGTACACTGTTAAATTTGTTCTTCAAGCTGGAAATCAAAGCAGATTGAAGTCCTTGGAGATTTCGTGTACGGTACAGTACCGATAGATTTGTTTATGGAGAGGGGAAGAAGAGACTGATACTGGCTTTACTGTCCTTGAAACCCTACAGTTCAATAAGTCATATATTACTGTATGTGTAAATATTTGTCGGCATTTTCATTATTAGCAGTACTGGTACATATCTTAAGTGGAACTTATTTTTTATTTGTAATCCCCAAATTCGTACTTTATCCGTTTCGAATACTTTCACACGTTCATAGTGGGCCTACTTACGCATTACCCAGTCTTTCTGTTGGAGATGTACGTTTAGTACGTTCACGTGTTTGTTCAATACGTATGGTATCAGAAGAGCAAAAACCACACATCCATTTTACGTCTTTAAATTCAATAACAATTTTTGGTCCCCCCATGAACCATGGACCTTGCTGTTGGTGGGGTAGCTTGCGTGCCTCAGCGATACAGATAGCCGTACCGTAGGTACAACCACAACGGAGGGGTATCTATTGAGAGGCCAGAGAAACGTGTGGTTCCTGAAGAGGGGCAGCAGCCTTTTCAGTAGTTGCAAGGGCAACAGTCTGGATGATTGACTGATCTGGCCTTGTAACAATAACCAAAACGGCCTTGCTGTGCTGGTACTGCGAACGGCTGAAAGCAAGGGGAAACTACGGCCGTAATTTTTCCCGAGGGCATGAAGCTTTACTGTATGATTAAATGATGATGGCGTCCACTTGGGTAAAATATTCCGGAGGTAAAATAGTCCCCCATTCGGATCTCCGGGCGGGGACTACTCAAGAGGATGTCGTTATCAGGAGAAAGAAAACTGGCGTTCTACGGATCGGAGCGTGGAATGTCAGGTCCCTTAATCGGGCAGGTAGGTTAGAAAATTTGAAAAGGGAAATGGATAGGTTAAAGTTAGATATAGTGGGAATTAGTGAAGTTCAGTGGCAGGAGGAACAAGACTTATGGTCAGGTGACTACAGGGTTATAAACACAAAGTCAAATAGGGGTATTGCAGGAGTAGGTTTAATAATAAATAGGAAAATAGGAACGCGGGTAAGCTACTACAAACAGCTTAGTGCACGCATTATTGTGGCCAAGATAGATACGAAGCCCACACCTACTACAGTAGTACAAGTTTATATGCCAACTAGCTCTGCAGATGATGAAGAAAGTGAAGAAATGTATGATGAAATAAAAGAAATTATTCAGATAGTGAAGGGAGACGAAAATTTAATAGTCATGGGTGACTGGAATTCGAGTGTAGGAAAAGGGAGAGATGGAAACGTAGTAGGTGAATATGGATTGGGGCTAAGAAATGAAAGAGGAAGCCGTCTGGTTGAATTTTGCACAGAGCACAACTTAATCATAGCTAACACTTGGTTTAAGAATCATGATAGAAGGTTGTATACATGGAAGAACCCTGGAGATACTAAAAGGTGGCAGATAGATTATATAATGGTAAGACAGAGATTTAGGAACCAGGTTTTAAATTGTAAGACATTTCCAGGGGCAGATGTGGACTCTGACCACAATCTATTGGTTATGACCTGTAGATTAAAACTGAAGAAACTGCAAAAAGGTGGGAATTTAAGGAGATGGGACCTGGATAAACTGAAAGAACCAGAGGTTGTACAGAGTTTCAGGGAGAGCATAAGGGAACAATTGACAGGAATGGGGGAAAGAAATACAGTAGAAGAAGAATGGGTAGCTTTGAGAGATGAAGTACTGAAGGCAGCAGAGGATCAAGTAGGTAAAAAGACGAGGGCTAGTAGAAATCCTTGTGTAACAGAAGAAATATTGAATTTAATTGATGAAAGGAGAAAATATAAAAATGCAGTAAATGAAGCAGGCAAAAAGGAATACAAACGTCTCAAAAATGAGATCAACAGGAAGTGCAAAATGGCTAAGCAGGGATGGCTAGAGGACTAATGTAAGGATGTAGAGGCTTATCTCACTAGGGGTAAGATAGATACTGCCTACAGGAAAATTAAAGAGACCTTTGGAGATAAGAGAACCACTTGTATGAACATCAAGAGCTCAGATGGAAACCCAGTTCTAAGCAAAGAAGGGAAAGCAGGAAGGTGGAAGGAGTATATAGAGGGTCTATACAAGGGCGATGTACTTGAGGACAATATTATGGAAATGGAAGAGGATGTAGATGAAGATGAAATGGGAGATACGATACTGCGTGAAGAGTTTGACAGAGCACTGAAAGACCTGAGTCGAAACAAGGCCCCCGGAGTAGACAACATTCCATTGGAACTACTGACGGCCTTGGGAGAGCCAGTCCTGACAAAACACTACCATCTGGTGAGCAAGATGTATGAAACAGGCGAAATACCCTCGGACTTCAAGAAGAATATAATAATTCCAATCCCAAAGAAAGCAGGTGTTGACAGATGTGAGGATTACCGAACAATCAGTTTAATAAGCCACAGCTGCAAAATACTAACACGAATTCTTTACAGATGAATGGAAAAACTAGTAGAAGCCGACCTCGGGGAAGATCAGTTTGGATTCTGTAGAAATACTGGAACACGTGAGGCAATATTGACCCTACGACTTATCTTAGAAGAAAGATTAAGGAAAGGCAAACCCACGTTTCTAGCATTTGTAGACTTAGAGAAAGCTTTTGACAATGTTGACTGGAATACTCTCTTTCAAATTCTAAAGGTGGCAGGGGTAAAATACAGGGAGCGAAAGGCTATTTACAATTTGTACAGAAACCAGATGGCAGTTATAAGAGTCGAGGGACATGAAAGGGAAGCAGTGGTTGGGAAGGGAGTAAGACAGGGTTGTAGCCTCTCCCCAATGTTATTCAATCTGTATATTGAGCAAGCAGTAAAGGAAACAAAAGAAAAATTCGGAGTAGGTATTAAAATCCATGGAGAAGAAATAAAAACTTTGAGGTTCGCCAATGACATTGTAATTCTGTCAGAGACAGCAAAGGACTTGGAAGAGCAGTTGAATGGAATGGATGGTGTCTTGAAGGGAGGATATAAGATGAACATCAACAAAAGCAAAACGAGGATAATGGAATGTAGTCGAATTAAGTCGGGTGATGTTGAGGGTATTAGATTAGGAAATGAGACACTTAAAGTAGTAAAGGAGTTTTGCTATTTGGGGAGCAAAATAACTGATGATGGTCGAAGTAGAGAGGATATAAAATGTAGACTGGCAATGGCAAGGAAAGCGTTTCTGAAGAAGAGAAATTTGTTAACATCGAGTATAGATTTAAGTGTCAGGAAGTCTTTTCTGAAAGTATTTGTATGGAGTGTAGCCATGTATGGAAGTGAAACATGGACGATAAATAGTTTGGACAAGAAGAGAATACAAGCTTTCAAAATGTGGTGCTACAGAAGAATGCTGAAGATTAGATGGGTAGATCACATAACTAATGAGGAGGTACTGAATAGGATTGGGGAGAAGAGGAGTTTGTGGCACAACTTGACCAGAAGAAGGGATCGGTTGGTAGGACATGTTCTGAGGCATCAAGGGATCACCAATTTAGTATTGGAGGGCAGCGTGGAGGGTAAAAATCGTAGGGGGAGACCAAGAGATGCAGACACTAAGCAGATTCAGAAGGATGTAGGTTGCAGTAGGTACTGGGAGATGAAGAGGCTTGCACAGGATAGAGTAGCATGGAGAGCTGCATCAAACCAGTCTCAGGACTGAAGACCACAACAACAACAACAACAATTTTGTACTTTCCGTTCTGAATGTTTATATAATAACTTTGAGGTCATACACCCAATCGGCCTCTTGCCACAATATAATGAACAAGTCTCATTCTGAATCAACAGACTGTGAAAAGGTTTTTTACGTGCAGCAATGCTTGACTGCAAAAGAAATTCACTGTGGCACTTTAGTGACAACTTTCAAGACACTGTGTAAAAGGATTTAGCTTGGTGGATTAAGCAGTGATATTGCTTTAGAGATCTGTTACCCATCTTAGCTGCTTCTTCTGCCTGGACTAATATCACTCATTTTATCGGTTTCCTGAAAACGAAGGGGTTCCGTCCATTCTTAGGCCCCACTGCTGACAGAACCAAGCCTGCTAATGGTTCCAATACCGCCCTCAGTTAAATCGTTGGCTTTAATGATGCCTTTCATGAGAGAATAGAGTACCAAATACTTCCATTGACATTGAAATCTTTTAACGATTGCTAACTACTCAGTACCACTTACACCGTAGCAGTCGCCTAGAGCGATAAAATAAAATAAACTCTGATGCCTAAGTCATCAATGCGGTGAGTTAACTGTCATGATACGCCTAATTTAGAGTACAACGTTTTCTTGCCAGGGCATCAAGTATCAATCACGCTTTCAAGGCATTCTTTGATGAATTCATCATCTGAAAACGATTTTGACTTCTTCCAGTAATTTCCGTAACGGCATACTAACTTGCTGGGACGAGTGAAAAGTACTGTGAGAACATTTTCTTTTAAGAAACCGCTATCTCGAAAGATTAGTTCCAAGTTCGAATGTTTTGTCAAGAATTGGTCCTCAGATTTCTCACATGAGAAAACACTTTGCATGTAATGCAATGTCGTATGACATTTACACAGGTAACCGTATTGAATTGAAATCATTTGCGTTACATATGAAACCTACTGCTTTTTACTTTACTTCTGTAAAGAAATGCTGATTTGTCTACCTGACCTTAAATTATGTGCCTTCCTCCAAAACTTCTCTTGTTCCTACAATCAGAAGCCATAAACAGTTCACTTTGACATGAACACGAATTACACTGGAAAATAAAAATATCCGTAGCTTAATACTACAACATCAGCCAATAATTGCAGCCTGAAAGATACTTTGTCCTTATATCTAGGGATTTTATAACAACGCGAACCAACACTTCAGGCCCCTGCACACGCTCCCATTAATCGGCCGACAGACCAATCAATTTCGGGGCAGCTGCACACTTCCCGACTGATTGCACTCAGTCATTACAATGTCACTCTGTTATAATAATAGTAATAATAATAATATTTATTCAAAATCGAATAATCAATTTGTTTGATTTGTTTATCTTCATTGATTTTATATTCTTGGTTTTATGCTGAAACAAAAACCGTTGTTTGCCTTGTGCTGTTTTAGAGGTAACAAGGCTAAATCAGCCAAGAAAGCTGTGGACAAAGAAGTGGATAATGTAAGAAAAGAAATTAACCCACTTTCTGTTGCTTGAGCAGCATTGAGCCTGATGATTGTCGTTATTGTCTGAGAATGGATGGATTTGCATTTTGGAGCTGCTGAACATCGTCAAACCATTCCTAATGAAAAGTAATAGTCATGAGAGAGGATGTAATCCACGAGAAGAGGCTGTTAGCTATATTACCATCTCTAGCCACAGGCAGAAGTTAAGACGACTTCATATTCAGTGTTGTTGTATCCTCACACTTATCACAGTCAATTGGGGTAACTTTTTAACACTTTTTTTCCATTTTTTGAAAATAATGGACACTAAATAAATTACTCACCGCAACAGACATTGAAACATTTTACATCTATAGTTACTGAGTGCTTGGAAAAGTGAAAATGTATACTAATTTTACCCTATTAAGCCAAGATAAAATTTCAGTTTAAATGCTGGTAAAATGTTGCACTGTCATTCAGGATTTAAAAAATCCTATATCTAACGCTGTGGGTAAATTTAGATTGTGCCAGAAGGAAATTAGGTGTTAGTAAGAAGTAGAAGCAAACAGTGGTAATTCAGTACAGCAAGTTTACTTTGATATATCAGGACATTCGTATCGACCAGGCATTGTTCAGCTTAAATCACTGTCACCAGATGCTTTCCTAACAGCCAACGCAATAAGAGGTAATCATAAAAGTAAGGGCTTGTAGGAAGTTGGAAAGATAACTGAAATATCAACTAGAAACCGCAGAGGCGATAAAACTGAACTATTATATTTAGTACAGAATAATGCAAGTAGGTCGAGCAGCAACCATTTGAAGTAGAAGTGGTAAGTACCCCAACTAGTATAAAAATTACCCTGATTCACTGTAACTAAAATGATTCCAGAAACCTGGGACATTATTCATAGTTGACTGAGGAAATACATCATGGTAAAGCAAAATAAATAAACCGAAAGACGTTCATGTAAATGTTATTAATTAATTTATTTACGTAGCCTAAAGATGACCTACAAGTTTAAGAACAACATTACAAATACGAAGAAGAAAGACTACACATGGTGGTGGCGAACATCATCTAGTAAATACAAGAACTGATAAATAACTAATGAAGCTTTCAGCAGCTTTTAGAACTGCAAAAGAAAAGAAAAGAAAAAAAAAATCCCACACTTTGCTCTTCATAGCAGAAAGCTTGGATATGGATATGAAACAAGTAGCTCCATATATTTTGTGAATTAACATCCAGAATGTAAATATTTCGGTTTTTAGATTTCTATTTCCGATAAGTATCGGAAATAAAGCTTAAAAACAGAAATATATGTGGGCTCTGTGTGCCACACGAAACCATCATGGATTCTTAAAAAAAAAAAAAAATCATTTCTCGCGTTGGTATTGTCTTGCATCTTTATCCACATTGCCATAATCCTAGCATGAAATTCCCCACAAACATCTGCACTCTTTAAACTTCTTCACGAACTCTAAGTTTCGTCTGCCTCATACCGTCATATATATAGAACAGTACTTAATCCCACGATCAGTGATAAAAGAAGAACTCTTTGTCAATTGGTTGGCATAGTGCTACACCCGGCACAAGTCGTTGGGTGGAGTGGTCGTCTGTCGGCTAGTCCTACCCTCCGACAAAGTTCATCGGTCGGTCGGTCCAAAAGCCTACTTGCGGCCCATTAGTAGGTCGGTTGGTTGCTGCATTGTGTAGGGCCCTTTTATGTTCGCAGCCTGCCGAAAATTCAACAATGAACGAAAATATCAAGTAACTACTGTTATGACACTGCTTCGGAAAGCCACAGTTGTTTCCATAAGCATCTAATTTTCCTTCCTTCAAAATATATAAGTCCCTAACACTTGGGTATTATGCAATTTTGAATTTCAGGATGAAACATACTGTACCTCAGCCCCAGTACATGGCTTGGATCTTGGAAAGGGGGAGAGAGGGAGGAGGGCTGGGTGGGAGGTCACATCACTGTGTTTTAGTGTTTCCCCATTCTCCCCCTCCCCTTCTCTTCGGAACATAACATGTCGTCCATCGCTTTTAATGCGCCACAGATGCTTACGATTATAATACAATGAGGAGACAAAAGTCTCGCGATACCTCCTAATATCGTGCCCGACTCCCTTCTGCCCAGCGTAATGCAGCAAATCCACGTGGCATGGACTCAACAAATCGTCGGAAGTCCCCTGCTGAAATATTGAGTCATGTTGCCTCTATAGCCGTCCATAATTGCGAAAGTGTTGCCAATGCATGTTTATGTGCATGAACTGAAATCTGGATTATGCCCCACAAATGTTCAGCGGGTGGCTAAATCATTACTTGAATTATCCAGAATACAATCGCGAACATGTGTGGTCCAGTGACAGGGCGCATTTTTACCCACAAAAATTCTATTGTTGTTTGGAAACATGAAGTCCATGAAGGACTGCAAATGGATTCCAAGTAGCCAAAAAGTCCCAGCCAATGATCGATTCTGTAGGACCAGAGGACTCAGTCAATCCAATTTGAACACAGCCAACTTCATTATGGAGCCACCAGCAGCTTGCACAGTGCCTTATTGACAACTTGGGTCCGTGGCTTCTCAGGATCTGTGTCACACCCGAATCCTACCATCATCTCATACGAACTGAAATCGGGACTCACCTGAACATGCCACAGTTTTCCAATAGTCTAGAGTCTAATCGATATAGTCATGAGCCCAGGAGAGGCGCTGCAGGCTTCTTGTGGTGTTAGTAAAGGCACTCACATTGGCCATCAGCTGCCGTAGTCCATGAATGTCATCTGGTGCCATAACCTATAAACGCCAAATTTCACCACACTGTCCTAGCAAATAAGTTTGTCGCACGTCCCACATCGATTTCTGTGGTTATTTCACACAGTGTTGCTTATCTGTTAGTACTGACAACTCTACACAACCAAAGCTGTCCCCGGTCGTTAATTGAAGGCCGTCCCACCGCGTTGTCCACGCTGAGATGTAATGCCTGAAATTTGATATTCTCGGCACATTCTTGACTCTGTGGATCTCGGAATATCAAATTTCCTACCGATTTCCAAATTGGAATGCTCCATGCGTCCACCTCCAATTACTATACTGCGTTCCAAGTCTATTCATTATCGTCGTGCGACCGTAATCACGTTGGAAACCTTTTCACAAGGGTCACCGGAGTAGAACTGACTGCTCCGCCAATGCACTGCCTTTTTATACATTGCGTAAGCCATTACTACCTCCATCTGTATACGTGTACGCAGCTATTGCACGACTTTTGTCGCCTCAGTGTCATAGTACCATTAAAAAATTAAAAATTGTTTTAACATAATAACAATAACAAATTGCTTAATTACAATGCTGTTTATAAAATCTATTAATATGATAACAATAATTTGTTTACATCAGTGCTTAGTACATTACTTTAGCACAACTTTAAAAAACGCATTTCAGGGATATACAACATTTGTTAAGCATTTATTCGAAAATTTGAGAATTAGATATGTCATGCAATTGATTTAATAAGTATAATAGGTAACAAATTTTCATAGCTTTTAACTTCTCTTAGCTAAGTTTTACAGTTTTGTAAATGACATCATGTTTGCCTTTTGACTATAAAATTATACTTTTGTACATTTTACTATTGCAGTTTCGGCCACGTGGCCATTTCCACTTGCTTTAATTGCTACTCAGCTGAAATTGCAATAGTAGATTATAGACCTACAAATAAATAAGTTTACAACCAAAAGGCGAACACGATGTCTCTTAACTTTTATTACGTCGAACTTACATAGTGTGAAATCAGAGATACACTCACTATTCTCAGTATTCCGGATTCTTAATACTGGTCAGCAGACTATGGCAACATAAGCGTATTGGGGAATACCGTCTCTTACAGTCGTTACCGCCAATATCCGAGAAGTTAGTGTTTCTGTTATCTTTTGCCTTGCGCAACTTCCTGCGATTTGCCTGTTCTACCTGTGAACTCGTCACTCGCATTGTTGGAGCATCCTGTGAATGGCATTTTTACCTGATCAGAATGTAGGCCGCCAGGCTACAATTTCACACACATGGAAAGGCCTCACAAAAACAACTAGAACAAAATTTATTTTATAGGCTGCAAACATTTGGCCTACACAGCTTTAATTCGCATACTGAGTATGAGTGGGCGCTGATGACCGCACTGTGTAGCGCCCGTAAACCTCAAACCACACAACCAACTGAGTATGAGTGAATGCCAAAGACAGGGCCACCAGCGACTATGTGAACTATGCCACTTGACACAAACAGAAATACACTGTGTCAATCAAAGAATACCACTACACTCGAAGTACTTGTTGAATTTCATGTCCACATAGCCCATGCATAATACAGTAGCGCTCGAAGAAACTGGGGGAACTGGCACCGAATTCTACGTCAGACCTTCAAACAAACTGACGGCGGCAGTCGTGATTCCAGAGGGGTGACACTGGGAGCTCTTGGTGCGATTGTTGTGTGGCCATCGCTGAAATGGACGGTTTGTTGACCTCACTCGTCGCATCTGGTAAGGGAGAGTGGGGGTGCTGAGTCGACAGGCCGTCTGCGGGTAACAGGGAAGCTGGCTTTACTCTTTCGAGTGACCGTTGTAGGTTTCCTGCCTTATAGGATTTGCGTAGTACGTTAACATTACTTGGCACAACACCATTAATCGCTTATTAACAAAGTTGACTTTTCGAGAAACGGATTAACTTTTAAGTTTTTTTTTTTTCAATATTAACGGACTTTTATAACTTCCGTTAACTCTCCTTGAGTCTGTTAATCGTTAGTTAGGTTCCTATTATTTATGACAAAAATGACGCTGCATCGCCATCGGAAATCAGAATCTGACAAGTGCTGGTCATGTAGGTGTGTAGATATGCCGGTGAGAGCTTGATTAATGTAAACAAACGTGTGAGAGCCAGAATAACTAGGTGTTGGCTGTTTATTGTTGTTTGTTTACTATGTTCATGTGAAGTACTGCATTTTGTTAGTGGATTTGCTGTGGAAACTAAATCATGGAATCGGACTGTAGTTCTACAGTTGATGAAAATCTGTAGCCCCATTGAAGGGGACATGCTCGTGAAAATGACCACAAATTTGAAAAAAAGTTCTTGGTCTACGGAAAAGAGCATTTCATGCTGATTTCAAAAATGTATAGTTTATGGGCATTATCATTTTCCGTTCTTTCTAAAATTGAGGTTGAACATAATGTTGCCCAGGGGCCACGCCCATCTGTTAGTTTGAAGTGTCTCAGAATACATGATGCATTATTTAGTTCTTCTGTTTTTGCCGTCGTTAGTTACGGATCGTTAACACCGGTGTATTCTAGAAGCCACTGACTTACGGTACCAAAAAAATGGCTCTGAGCACTATGGGACTTAACATCTGTGGTCATCAGTCCCCTAGAACTTAGAACTACTTAAGCCTAACTAACCTAAGGACATCACACACATCCATGCCCGAGGCAGGATGCGAACCTGCGACCGTAGCAGTCGCGCGGTTCCGGACTGAGCGCCTAGAACCGCTAGACCACCGCGGCCGGCACGGTACCAAAGTAAAGGCATGTGGTTAGAATGTAAACAAAGATCTGTGACTATATGATTTCGAAATTTCATACGCGTGTGGTTTGTAGTTATTGTGAATTGTTTTCTTTCTGTGTGTGTCTTTCCTGTGCTATAAATGCCGAGCATAAAGAAACTGAGCCCCAAACGAAAGTTTCGCGGCAGCCAGTTCCAAACTCAACCGAATAATACACATCAGTTGCTTCAAAAGTGGCCTGCGGAAATAGGCAGTGCTTCTAGACGTAAACTTTCGCTTTCTGAATGTAATAAGAACAATCCTAGTAGTATTGCGAGCAGCAGCAGAAGTGTTATTGTGAACCTAAATATGCTGTCAAGACTTTTGAAGAGTGCTGTGAAATGTAAGTATTGCAATTGTGAAGATAGTATTGATGTTTTGGAGGACATTTCAGCAAGGAAGGTCTTTCAAATCGGTTAGTGATTGCCTGTAACTAGTGTAAGATGCACAGTGATACTATGACATTGCCAGTAACTGATAGTCGACATTAGAGTGTAAATATTCTTATGCAACGCGATGTACTGGAAGGGGAAGGAGAGCTGCCCAGACTTTTGTGTAGTGGTAGATTTGCTTCCACCTCCATTAATGTTTGACAGATACAATAAATTAATACGTAATGCTTTTATGTGGTGTAAGTGAACATTCAATGAAAAGAGCAGCAGAAGGAGCAGTAGCCTTGTTTGATAATACAGACATTGTAGCAGCATTTGATGGATCTTGATAAAAGAGGGGTCATACTTCTCTGAATGGGGTTGTAACTGCCACATTTATTGAAACTGGTAAGATACTAGATTATGAATGTCTGACAAAGCATTGCCAGGTTTGTCCAAGTAAATTTATTGGCACCCACGTTTGTGTAAAGAACTTTGATGGCCCAAGTGGAAACATGGAAATGAAAGGAGTTCTAAACATTTTAGAAGATCAGAGGTCAGTTGTGGTGTGAGGTATGTAGGCTACAGGTATGGAGGACTGTAAAGGACACACTACTGTTGTTAATGACAGACTGTATGGGGCTGGGCATGTAAAAAAGGAATGGGAGCTCGGCTGAGAAAATTGTGTAAAGATTTCAGTGGAAAGAAACTGTCAGATGGAAAACACATAGGTGGTCCAGGTCGTCTTACAAAAAATGAAATTGTTTCTTTGACTCAGTATTATGGACTATCAATAAGGATAAATGTAGGAGATTTGGAGAACATGAGACGAGCTGTTTGGGCAACATGGTTTCACCACGTATCAACAGATGAAACCCCACAGGATGGTTTGTGTCCAAAAAGGGAAGATTCATGGTGCAAATACTGGTTGAACAATGCTACAGGCATACAATATACCCACAAGCATTCCTTACCACTTGCTGTAATGGAGGCAATTAGGTCTATATATAGGGATCTGGCATATAAAAATCTACTTAGGAAATGTATGCATGGTCTCTCTCAGAATGCAAATGAAAGCTTCAATAGCTTTATATGGGAGAGAATACCCAAAACTGTATTTGTTGGGCTGACAGTGCTGAAGATTGGTGTAATGGATGCAATAATAACATTCAATGATGGTGCAATTTCAAGGTCAATGTTATGAAGAAACTGAACATTCAGACGGGAAGAAATATGGCTACAGCTCTAACAGCTATCGATAAGCTGCGGGTAACCGAAGCAGACAGAGCTAGAGAAGCTGCTACCATGGAGTCAAGGATAAAGAAAAAAATGAAAAGAAAGAGCATGGGGGATAAGGAAACAGGAGAACAACTGGAGTATGCAGCTGGAATGTTCTAAACGAGCATAGTGGAAGTTACGAAATCTGTAAATCTTCTTTTGTGATTTATCGAAAACTTGAATTTTCATCATTCGGGTACACTTTTCTCCTAAATGACTGAAGTTAAACTCACAAACATTGGTACAGGTATTGAGAATGACCTCCTCTGCCTCCCTTGCCTACTATTTCCTGAAAAACTTATAACATGATGGTGATGTTGGTGATATTTGAGCTACAATTTTAAATATTTTTGTTGTAGTAAAATAAATTACTTGTATTTTTCACAGATCAGCATCAGGGAAGGAAACTGGAGGCACAAAACACTTATGTGAATGTTGTCTGTACTCTGACTCTTTTTCCAAGCTGTGCAGTCAGTGCTTCCAAAGAAAATGGTATCGCAGTGAAATAGTGTTCTGTTTTTATGCTATTATAAATATTGTTGTCAGTACCAAAATCTAATAAGTATCTCAATGATTTTTTGGGAAATGATTTGACTAATGACCGTAATTGTGTGTAAGAATTTTGAGCTATCTCTCATTTAAAGATCAGATGCACTAAGGGGAAGATAATGCTAAAAATGCAGCCCGTTCTGGGGCGTGTTCCCTTAAGCGATTACGTTAATTTTGTATCCAGGTTGGGAGGACAAACATTGCCGCGAAGACATGTCTCAGTTCTTCAAATGAAGGCAGCGGACACAGAAAACTGGCTTATTGATTTTTGAACGTTGCGGCCAATTTCGGCTGTCTGACATACTAAAAACGATTTAGTTCATGAGTGAAAGCCGTTTTTTCATACTCGGCCAAATGTATCTGTCTTTGTATCTCGGAACCAATGCGAAAATTAAACTTGATCATAGCGATTCACTTAGTGAATTTTTATTTCATTTCTCGTTAGTTGTCATTGCTGACAGTAGCGGCAAGCGACAAATTCTACACAAACAAGCAAAAACCATAATGTGCAGCATACACGCTTTCTTCAAGCGCAAAGCACATGTATGCGTGTACTGCAACTGTCGCTTGCAGAAAAAGAAAAAAAGTAACGCTGCCATCAAACCAAGAGTCGGTTTGAACACCAAAGTCATTAATAGAGCAGGTCTCATTAGACGTGGCATGTCGTTGCCTTCCTATGAGCTCTGAACAGACGTATCCAGCAAATTGACCCTAGCAGTACCATCGCATTTTCCATAACACGTACTAGCAAGGGAGGGGTGGGGGAGGGGGTGTACTTCATCCCTACCATGAAAAAAAATTAAAAAACAAACTGCGTTAATTGCTGTTAATTTTTATTAATAACATTATTTTTAAAGTAGGTACTCATGTATAAGTATTGTCCAGGGCCTTAAAATGTATTTTACCACAATTTCTGCAATACCAACGCGTTTTCCGTAACGTGTACGTAGAAAGGAAAGGCACTTCATGGCCACCACAGAAAAACTTTGAAAAGTACGGATTTAGATAAATTTATTAAATTAAAATTTAAAACAATTGCGGAATCTGTTATAAGAAGCCATTAAAACAATAAACATTTTTTTTCAAATTTTAAAAATGTAAACTACATAAGACGATAACAATATTTTCAAAAGGTGAGCATAAAGTACTCGCCCCGCCCACTCTTGCAATACCAAGGGGGAGGGGGGGGAGGGGAGGGATTACCCCTAGCCCCCTTGCTATTCTACAGTATAACGTAGATTCCGACCACAGTGCAACACGGTATTTCTCAAATCAACAAACGTTTCCTGAGATTACACGAGCGAAAAGTGACAGACAAAAAAACAGAGGCGTCTGGATCCGCAATATTGCACTTTACCACCGAGCTTTAAGATAAACTACTGGCAGAATGGAAGCATTTACTTTTCTTTTATATTGATCTCGTCGGTCACGATGGTAATGACGAAGAAACTTCTCGCACAATCTCTTTCCTTCGCAATTTTGTAACGTTCTGATACATTCTTTACCTACTTTAGATATCCATAGCGAAGGTAGTGATGGGCAACTAGCTTCTGAAACTCTCAGTGCAACAGCACTTCCGTCAGGTAACCAAATGCATGCCAGAAATTTGCAGGGGATGCGGATGGAGCCGAGAGCTGAGGCCTAGGTGCAATGAATATGCAGGTCAAGGGCGCAGGCCTGAGCCAGAAGCACGAAAACTGAACTTCTGTTTCCTGTCCTCCGCGACCACTGCAGCGCCAGCGGCTGAAGATATTCTGATGGGCGGAAGATTGGCCTGCGTCACTTTCCTCATGTGCACTGGCGTGCAAAACTTAAGGACGAAAGTAACTTCCGCGTGATGTATAACTGCCAAGCAACGTAGCTCGATGAAACTTAGATGCTACATAGAAAGAACTACTACAGTGTTATTACAGAAGAAACTGAAAGACATACGCAATGACAGGAACAGAAATGAGACTTTTAATTCTAGACAGTAATTACACCGAAGTAACCACAATTCATGATGGTCCCCTAGACCTTACGAACGTCTGGACATAGTTCTTAACAATACGTGCAATCGGCACAGACGGCAGTACATGCTCTGTGACGTGGTGCCATGGTGGCAACATGACTGGTAGGGAGTTCTTATGGTAAGGCGTTCGATTCCTCCACCAGCCTGGTTTAGAATTTCTGGATGGGCGTTCTGCAATTTCTTCTCAAAAAACCCACACGTGTTACATCGGATTCAAATCGTGAGAATTGGGAGGCCAGTAGTCCATTCGCCAAACATTCTCTCTTTCGAAGAGGTCTTCCACCTTCGCTGTTCGATGTGGTAGCGCGTTATCATCCATAAAAAGGAATTCATTGCCGAATACACCCGTGGAAAGACGCACATGAAAATGGAGTACAGTACAGTGTCACAGTAACGTTGACCAGGGAATGTACTGTGTTCAAAGATTTGTAGGTCAATATATCTGTGACACCCCGTCCAGCTCCCACACGCACAAGCACGCACGCACGTGTGTACACCCCCCCCCTCCCCCCCACATACACACACATTCAAAAACCTGTACCACCAAAATGATCAACTTCGACAATGCTCGACGTACCCTTATATGGTGAGGGGTGGGGACACGTAATGCAACAAAGAACCTTGTTTAACATGTTTTTTTGATGGTCCAGATGTTATGATGTGGGGAAGCCTAATGTTGCTTGGTTCTATAGACCCCCAAATCTTTGAACACGGTACACTCGCTAGTCAATGTCATTCTGACACTGTACTGCTTCACCATATGCGTTTTCACGGAGGTGCATAGCTCTTGGCTTCATTATTGTGAATGAGAATGCGCGACCGCATCGAACAGTGCAGGTGGAGGAGCTCTTGGATTCAAAAGATGTTCGATGAATGGAGGGGCCTGCGCGTTCCCCGGATGTGAATCCAGTCGGGCACGTCTGAAATGCTTTGGGGAGACATTGCAGAATGCCCACATGCACTAACGACCATTCAACTGTTGTCAACCGAGCTGGTGAAGGAATGGAGCGCCCTGCCACAAGAACTCCCTACCAAACTTGTAGCCAACGTGGGGTCACGTTGCAGAGCATACATTGCCTTCAAAATGTTCAAATGTGTGTGAGTTCCTAAGGGACCAAACTGCTCAGGTCATCGGTCCCTAGACTTACACACTACTTAAACTAACTTATGCTAAAAACAACACACATACCCATCCCCGTGGGAGGACTCGAATCTCCGGCGAGAGGGGCCGTGCAGTCCGTTACATGACGCCCTAAACCGCGCGGCCACTTCGCGCGGCTTACATTTCCTTCAGCGGCCGTCATACACCCTATTAAGAACCAAGTCCAACCGTTCGTAATGCCTAATGGACCGTCATGAATCGCGATGACTTGGGTATAATTATTGTCTTGAAGTAAAAGTGTCAAAAAATGTGTGTGTTCAAATGTGTGTGATATCTTATGGGACTTAACTGCTAAAAAGTGTCATTTCTGATCGTGTCATTGCGTATTTCTTTTAGTCTCCTTCTGTACCGTACTGCAGCAGTTTTTTCTACGTGTGGTCCAATGTTGATCAATCTATATTACTTGGTAGTGAAACATCACTCGAAAGTTACTTTTGTCCTTAAGTTTTGGACACCAGCGTAATTTGAAGAATTGGTATGAATCATTGGCATCAGCGCAATCGACTAATAGCTGATCGATTTAAAACACAAGAATCACTTAAATCTAACTTGGTTAAGACATATGTCAATATGAAATTCATTGTTGAAACTGTATGTAGTGTAGTTCATCCACTACTGAAAACAGAAAACTCTCATCCGACAGATTATTGACTGTCGTTCGTCAGCATGGGGTTTGGCTTAAAGGAAGACACAGAGAAATTTTAAAGAGAAGCTCTCAAGACACCGTCGGTTTGTTTGTCAGTAGGATAGCGACAGAACTCAGAGGTATTTATTGTGAGAACAAACCGTTTTGCGGAAAAGCTTAAACTTAAAATTTCTAAAGCGGTTGTGCACTCTGTTTCTTTTCTGTTTTAAAAAGAATCTTTCGTCTTAGACAAGGTGGAGTGTTGCAGCTCGGAGTTTTTCTCAGGTAAATCCCAGCAACCTGAGAATAGCGAAAGAAGTTCCCGAAACTTCTGACTGATTAAAACTGCATGCCGGACGGAGACAAACGCGAGACCTTTGCCTGCTGGAGACAAGTGCTCCAACGACTGAGCTATCCAAGCACGACTCACGATCCGTCCTCACAGCTTTACTTCCGCCAGTATCTCTTATCCTACTTTCCAAACTCAAGGTTGCATATCCGCGAAAGGCAAAGGTTCTGAGTTCAAGTCCCGGTCCAACACAAAGTTGTAATCTCCAGGAAGTTTCATATCAGCGCACTCCCCGCTGTAGAGCGAAAATCTCATTCTGGAAAGGAGTTCCCGTTTGTGAGGGTAGTGCTAGTTCCTTCATGTACAACCGAGGGAATCTCCTGAAAGCTTTGTTCGGAACTTGAGAACTGAGCAATGGCCTCCACACACCTACGATTTAGATGTAAACTTTAACCTGTTGTTCCAATGACGAGTCGTTATTAAGGTCTGGTGTCGGCTGTAGTGAAGTAACTCTAACTGTTGACACGTGGCCGTTATAACCTGCAGAATTCAGCATGTGGAGACAGCACTGAAACGTACTCACGAGGTTAACCCGGTTGTCACTGCTGCAACCGCAGCTGCGGGCACGATCCGCCTCCGACGCTCCATTTCCCGACTCCAACTGTTTCCGCGGCGACGAGGCTAGCGGCGCCGACAGTGCAACAATCGAGTCAGTGTTGACCCACAAAAAGAATGAATTTAACCAACGGCTTCGTCCATCGTTTGTCCAGGAAAGCGATATCAGCAATTTTAAATCCCTGGTCTTGACAGCCAAAAAACGTACAGGGAAGAAATTTCGTTTAAAGAGGCAACAGCTGCTACATAGCAATAGGACGATTTCTTAGGTCGACATGAGTATTTTTTATTGCGTGATTTTTCGTCAGCATTTTCAAAGGCTGGTGAGTTAGAGTGACCGTCGGTTTCCTTATTGGACTGACTGAACCATATTAAGTCACCTTCCAGTCATCTTCCACGAATGCGGCGAATCAACCAAATCACAGGGATGTAGAACGTCAAGCATTTCCAAAAATCTATACATAATATTTTAACATTTACAGTTTCATTAAAAATGCAAACAGGCGATAACAGCGAGATTCATATACGACACCATACATTAAACCAAACGTGAGGCAATACTGACCCTACGACTTATCTTAGAAGATAGATTAAGGAGAGGCAAACATACGTTTCTAGCATTTGTAGACTTAGAGAAAGCTTTTGACAATGTTGACTGGAATACTCTGTTTCAAATACTCAAGGTGGCGGGGGTAAAATACAGGGAGCGAAAGGCTATTTACAATTTGTACAGAAAACAGATGGCAGTTATAAGAGTTGAGGGACGTCAAGGGGAAGCAGTGGTTGGGAAGGGAGTGAGACAGGGTTGTAGCCTCTCCCCGATGTTATTCAATGTGTATATTGAGCAAGCAGTAAAGGAAACAAAAGAAAAATTCGGAGTAGGTATTAAAATCCATGGAGAAGAAATAAAAACTTTGAGGTTCACTGATGACATTGTAATTCTGTCAGAGACAGCAAAGGACTTGGAAGACCACTTGAATGGAATGGACAGTGTCTTGAAAGGAGGATGTAACATGAACATAAACAAAAGCAAAACGAGGATAATGGAATGTAGTCGAATTAAGTCGGGAGATGCAAAGGGAATTAGATTAGGAAATGAGACACTTAAAGTAGTAAAGGAGTTTTGCTATTTGGGGAGCAAAATAACTGATGATGGTCGAAGTAGAGAGGATATAAAATGTAGGCTGGCAATGGCAAGGAAAGCGTTTCTGAAGAAGAGAAGTTCGTTAACATCGAGTATAGATTTAAGTGTCAGGAAGTCGTTTCTGAAAGTATTTGTATGGAGTGTAGCCATGTATGGAAGTGAAACGTGGACGATAAATAGTTTAGACAAGAAGAGAATAGAAGCTTTCGAAATGTGGTGCTACAGAAGAATGCTGAAGATTGGATGGGTAGATCACATAACTAATGATGAGGTGTTGCAGAGGATTGGGGAGAAGAGAAGTTTGTGGCACAACTTGACCAGAAGAAGGGATCGGTTGGTAGGACATTTTCTGAGGCATCAAGGGATGACCAATTTAGTATTGGAGGGCAGCGTGGAGGATAAAAATTGTAGAAGGAGACCAAGAGATGAATACACTAAGCAGATTCAGAAGGATGTAGGTTGCAGTAGGTACTGGGAGATGAAGAAGCTTGCACAGGATAGAGTAGCATGGAGAGCTGCATCGAACCAGTCTCAGGAGTGAAGACCACAACAACAACAGACAGTATTATGTAGTACCTATAAGGAATATAAATGTATAATAGAAGATACATTTAAGTTTTTTTTTAATTTACCTTTGTCGTTAATAATAGATCGCTAACATTACATTGCCTGACAAAAACGAACCATCCAGAAATTGTGGTGGTGGGGTGGTAGAAAAAAAAAAGAAAAAAACGAAACCTCACGGGTTGAGAGCGTTTGTCATGTTATTTCAGTGATCACATACCGGATGTGTCCTCGCAGTCTTCTGCAGTGGCATGCTTCAATAAAATCTGCTCGATTTACAAGCCGCAGCAAAACAAATAAAACATTCGATCTTTCGACAGCTGTCTCCGTCATCATTGTCAGGGGGTTGAAATCACTGTGTTTCGGGACTGGCACAGTGTTCTGCTTACATAGATGCAAGGCAGCATCTGGAACCTTCCAGAGACGGCAGAGTGGCGCATGCGCGGAAGGGAAGTTGGGCAGCTCCTAGCGGCTCCCTCCCGCAACAGGACGAAGTGACGTCACATGGCGCAAGCGGCTGGCGCCACGGTTGAAACTGCCGCTCCCGCGTCCGAATAAGCGTCTTTGCTTTCCCTCAATGCCGAAATCCCGTCCCCTTGACCTCCTAAGTATGCACCGCTGGTGTCTGTTAAAATTGTTGCTCTTTATTCTAGTTTCGGCCGCTTCTTTGATAACAGAATCCCAGTATGATGTTGTTGGAGGAAAATCTCTCGTTTTTTGAAATCGTATTTTATGCCCGTTTCCTAGAGCAGTGTTCAGCCATGTCCGACCCCTGAAGCTCCTTTTGTTTGACATGTCGTGAATGCTCAGCACAACACTCGGCAACGGTGTGAATGTGCAGAGCAATCACAACATATTACACAAAGGGAACTCGAGGAGTCGGCCACGACTGAATACTGCCTAGAAAACGAGCATAAAATACAATTTTAAAAAACGAGAGTTTTTGCTCAAGCAACATCATACTGGGATTTTTTAATCAAAGAATCGGTCGAAGTTAGAATAAACAGCAACAATTTTAGCAAAAACCAGAGATACACACTTACAAGGAACCCAGTGAGTTTGAGGTCTCGAGTTCAATCTTTAGTAAGGCTCATTTGAAAGTGTTGCCATAACAGCTATGACAGGAAAAATATTAGCTGCTAATGGCTCACCATGTGTATCAGGAGGGCGACAGAAAATGATTGCCCAGGAGGCGCAGAGATCTATCTTCTACGTGATGTATGTATTACACTTCAGGTAATGGACATAGTCGACTATCAAGAAATGTCCAAAACAAATCATTAACTTGTACCATGAAAACCAAACGAAAAATCGCGCTCGACAATGATCACAAAGGTTCTCACCATCAAGACTGGAAACGAACTCCTTGGGAGTTCCAAACTGTGCAGGACATTCAGCTAGGTATCCACTCCCAAAGAATGCGTGTAGAATCATTTGGTGTAATGGGGTGATGAGCACTGATGGAATGTGATGGCATGCAACCGAATACGAAACAGTCTGTCGTCGAGCTTATCGTGAAACTGGATATCCTTTAATGTGTAGCTGCGGATAGTGTGATAATACGAGTGTATTTTTAAGGTATGGGGAAAACAAACATCCAGAAAGTGAATTTGCGCAGTAGTTCCAGGTGGTATGAACTGCAATATCACACATTTTTCTGGAGGGATAGTTTGCTCGAAGGGAGTATGATTATTGTACGCAGACCAAGAATCACGCAAAAGCATGTTACTTTGAACAGCTGTTGGCCAAAAGCAGTGCTCATACCATAGTTATAGTTCTCTTTCTCCCATTTTCCTACTCTTGCTTGCTGTGACGTAAATATTCCCCTGCTGTCCTTGCAAGATCACGCACATAGGAATCAATCGTTGGGGGCAGCACAATAAATAACTTTTCAGCCAATTTACCATCCAGATTAACTGTATGCGAATGCGTTAAGGCATTGATGTTAGTTAATCTTGATACAACTCTCTTGGTGCCTCTAATTTCCGGGATTCCCTTCAAATGCATTTCCTCTTCAAATTCCGATTGGTCGAAGATGAAAACAAATTCCTTACAGAACGATGGAATACGTTTGTTTATCTCACATACAAATTTTGGGGTCAATTCCGCACTTTGCTGTGCATCCTTACGTTGACGCTTTCTTTGAAATTTCGTTATCTTACGTCTTCTAATTTCGTAGCACTGTTTGATATGCGACCATCCATTGCTTCCCTTGAAATCACTGTAATCTATGTCCCTTGCAACTGGATTTGCGTAACGGAGTATGCAGAGAGTCTATACAATGGAGATGAATTTGAAGGCCATATTATACTAGTGGAAGAGGACGTAGATGATGATGAGACGGGAAATATGATAATGCGACAAGAATTTGATAGAGCGCTGAAAGACCTATGTCGAAACAAGGCCCTGGGAATAGACGAAATTCCATCAGAATTACTGATAGCGCTGGAAGAGCGAGCCATGACAGAACTTTTGCATTTGGTGTGCAAGATGTGTGAGACAGGCGAAATACCCTCAGACTTCGAGGAGAATGTAATAATTCCAATTTCAAAGAAATCAGTTGCTGACAGGTGTGAAAATTATCGAACTATCAGTTTAATAAGTCATGGTTGCAAAAACTGGTAGAAACCGACCTCAAGGAAGATCTGTTTGGATTTCGGAGAATTGTAGGTACACGCCATGCAATACACGCCATGTACCAATGATTTATCTTAGAAGATTGGTTAAGGAATGACAAACCTTCGTTTATAGCATTTGTAGACTTAGAGAGAGCTTTCGACAATGTTGACTTCTAATACTCGTATTTTCTGCAGCAGGGGTAAAATACAGGGAGTAAAATGTTATTTACAAATTGTACAGAAACCAGACGGTAGTTATAAGTATCGAGAGGCATGAAAGTAAAGCAGTGGTTGAGAAGGGAGTGAGACAGGTTTGTCGCCTATCCTCAATGATATTCAATCTGTACACTGAGAAAGCAGTAAAGGCAACTAAAGAAAAATCTGAAAAACGAATTAAAGTTCAGTAAGAAGAAATAAAAACTTTGAGGTTTGCTGACGACATAAAGGAGTTGGAAGAGCAGTTGAACGGAATGGACAGTGTCTTGGGAGGAGAACCTAAGATGAACATCAACAAAAGCAAAATCAGAATAATGGAATGCGGTCGAATTAAATCAGGTGATGCTGAGGGAATTAAATTAGGAAAAGAGACATTTAAAGTAGTAGATGAGTTTTGCTATTTGAGCAGCAAAATAATTGATGCTGCCTGAAACAGAGAGCATATAAATGTTGACTGGCAATGAGAATAGAAGCATTTCTGGAGAAGAGAAATGTGTTAACAACAACTTTTCTGAAAGTATTTGTAAGGAGCTGCAGCGGTTGCAGGGGAAATCTTTTCTGAAAGTATTTGTATGGAGTATAGCCATGTATGGAAGTGAGACATGAATTATAAACAGTTTAGACAAGAAGAAAACATAAGCTTTTGAAATGTGATGCTACAGAAGAATGCTGAAGATTAGGTCGGTAGATCACATAACTAACATAACTAATGAGGAGGTACTGACTAGAACTGGAGATACCAAGAAATTTGTGGCATAACTTGACTAAAAGAAAGGAGCAGGACACATTCTGAGACACCACGAGATCAAAAATTTAGTATTGGAGGGAAGTGCGAGGGGGGGGGGGGGGGTAGGGGGTAAAAATCATGACGAAGACCAAGAGATGAATAAAGATATCATATCCAGAAGGATGTAGGTTGCAGCAGTTATTCGGAGATGAAGAGCCTTGCACAGAGTAGAGTACGATGGACAGATGCAACAAACCAGTCTTCAGACTGACGATTACAACAACATCAACGTAGTAGTTCTCTATCATGCTATCATACGCATCCTGTTAATTGTATCGAGCATCCTTCAAATGCGCAAACACCAGTCTTTGTAACAAGTGCACCTCGTCCTCCATTGAATATCCACAGTTTCTCTTATACACTACATAGTCAAATCGCTATGGACTTATTCGAAATCTATTCATAATTGCTTTTTTACTATGCTGCACATTATCTTCCATATACGTAATTATGTTAAGTACCCACTCCTTGGACTACGATTGTTCTTCATTACAATTCACTGGAGACAGAATTGGTGGCTCCCTGTTCGACAAGGCTAATGAACTATATTGCTTGACACCTGTTTCAGAATGACTTTCACTTGTTAAGGACGTATTGTCATCATTCTACCCCTCATGTTCATTTTCCGCATAGTTGAGTGTGTACGACACCACTGATTCCACTGACTCATCTTGCAGAAACGCCAATATCTTGTCTGCCAGTTTTTCTCACTCTGTAACCTCATTCTGTGCTCACCATTGGATACCTCCAGTCCTGCCACGTATTATTGCCAGCAGCCAATATTGTAACTGCATGGTAGAAAATATAGGGGGTGTTGAATGCCGTAAAATATCATCGGCCTTTTGCGACCTCGCACTCACGGGGTTCCTTGTTAGTAGACACGGGGACAGGCTTTGGACATTGAGTGAAAGCAAAGATGTAGGCTTAACACTTGTAGGGACGCAGGAGCGGTAGTTTCAAATGCGGCACCGGCCGCTCGTGTCTCAGCCACGCAGTGGGACGGAACCGCTAGAAACTGCCCAGCGTGCCTTCCGTGCATGCGCCACTACAGCCCACTCTTGAAAATTCCAGAAGCTGCCTTACACCTATATGAGCAGAACACTGATGGCGGAGACAGCTATTGAAAACTTGAGCATTTTATCTCAAATGATGAGACTTATAAACTGAGTAGATTTTATTGATACAAACTGAATGGTTAGCATCACTACCTTCAGTTCTGTGAACCTCTACAGATTTTTTCTAAGCAAGGACGTCAGGTGCAGAGTCAATACAACCCTTGTGAGGCCTATGAGAAGCTTCTCGTATAAAGATGTGGCAGTATCATGACAATTCAACCAGTGGCAGTAATGGTTAGAGAGATTGGTGACATGTTGATCGCATGTCCCATGATCGCAGATCACTGCTTGTACTGCCATGAAAGCAACAGCTAGTCTAATCCACGAGTGATGTTTAAATTTTTACCAAATCGAGTCACATTATGAACACCTTGGTAGTATGATTCCTCTTGTTATTACAACGATGCTCTCTCTGGTCTGGACGATGCACTGATTTGATTGGGAAGCGAGTAATAAAGGAGAAATGTAAAACTGTACACTTCACAAAACCAAAGAAACATGGTATCCTATGTCTAAAATATCAATGAGTTACTCTTGGAATCGGCCAACTCATATAAATACCTGCATGTAACAGTCTGTGAGGATGCGAAATGGAATGATCGCATAGGATCATAAAGCAGGTGATAGACTTCTGTTTATTGGTAGAGTAGTGGGAAAGTGCAGTCAATCTGCAAAGAAGATTGCCTACAAATCACTCGTGGAACCAGTGGTAGAATGCTGCTAAGGTGTGTGGGACCCATACCAAATAACAGAAGATATTGGACATATATAGAGAAGGGAGTGTTACAGATATACAGAAGGAATTGAACTGGAAGACACTTGAAGATAGACAATCTGTCCCAAGAAAGTTGCTTAACAAAGTTTCAAGAAACAGCTTTAAATAATTACTCTAGGGGTATACTACAACCCCTCCCCCCCCCCCCCCCTCCTATGTATCGCTCACACAGGGATCATAAGGATAAGATTAGAATAATTACTGCATGCACAATAGCATTCAAAAAATCATTCTTCCTGTGCTCTGTATGTGAATGGAACAGGGAGAAACCCTAATGACTGTTAGAATGGGACATACCCTCTGTCAAGTACCTCATGATGGTTTACAGAGTATAGATGGAGAAGTTGATGTAGATAAATTCTTGCACTGCCCCACTGCTACTAAACTGAAGAAAACAAACAGCGCTCCAAATGCAACAGAGAATCCACAGCCAGAACAGGGACTTGAGAAACACCGAGGCAAAAACTATCACTCATCAAAATATACTCTGATAGCTTCGGAAAAGGAACAGCTACTAAAATGAAGACCTTGTCAATGCCAGAAAACATTCAAATTGCAAGGATTATGAAGATCGGAGCAAGATTGAACCAAATTCTCAACAGCACTGAAGATTCCAGAAATCTATCAATCAATGACTTTGCAGCTCTTGTGATGTGATGAGATGTGATGTGATGGCTCCATGATGTGTACCACCATGAGACAGCTGCAGCAACATCAGTCTTGAAAACAACATTCGGCAAATTAACAAACACAAATGTAACAGTACTAAAAATATCTCAAAGCTGTGACTTAATAGAACCATCGCGTGTAAACAGTGAAATAACTAAAGCAATCAAGTACGAAGGTGAGTATACACAATGCAGGCAATAGTATAATATGAACACACATTTATAGTCAGTAAACACTTTAATAAGTGGAATCTTTACAATGATACATAGCACAAAATAAAATGTGAATATAACATGGCTAATCAGAATGAACTGAGGTCCAAGCAAGTGAGCTTGCAGTGAGTGTATTATTGAGCATGCAGTGGTCGACATTTACCACAGAGCTCAGTGGAGGCATCAGAGACTACAGTCTCGAAGCCACTGAGGAGGGTGGAGAGGATGGCCTGTGCGGGACAAGGGAATGGTGAGGTGGCAAGTGGGCTTAAGGTAGTGTGGATAAGAAGAATGGTGATGGTCAGAAGTCCATTGGTATTGACAGATGCAGAAATATTGCAATATTGTCTTTGACCACATCTGTGGGAATTTGAAAAGAATGAATAAGGATAACAGTACTAGTGGATGGGTAATCAAGGGAGAGGGGAGGTGTGGAGAGGACGAACAATGTTCTGTTGCACACCTGTGAGACATCGACATGGCAGGTCACCACGCGGCAGGGAGGCACATCACTCGAACCACTCATTTGAGATGCTGCACACCAAGGATCCATAGAACATTTTGAACTGGGGCAAGAGGAAGCAGTAGCATCAAAGGGAGACACTTCACATGGAACACAAACGAGAGATGATGTCACCAGAAGGGAGCTGCAAGCTGAGGCACTCAAGGGTGAGACTGTCCATGTGAGACACACTGTGAAGCAGGTGTGGGTGGCGTGTTGCCAGTGCGGGTGCACGAAACACAATGAGAGTGATGCACAGCAAAACCAACATTCAGGTGGCAGTGGTTGCAGTTTTAAAAGGCGCTCGTATACTGATAGAACACTCAGATGAATGCAATTATATAGATGTGAAATTTGGGTCATAGCCCTGCAGAATAGTCTGAAATGGGAGCTGCTCCTGTTTGATGTTTCCACGTGACAATGCGAACACAGGTGTGTAACTGTTGTGGCAGGTGGCATCACTGGTATACACAAAAACACGGCAGTTCTACCATGGGCCGGCCGAAGTGGCCGTGCGGTTAAAGGCGCTGCAGTCTGGAACCGCAAGACCGCTACGGTCGCAGGTTCGAATCCTGCCTCGGGCATGGATGTTTGTGATGTCCTTAGGTTAGTTAGGTTTAACTAGTTCTAAGTTCTAGGGGACTAATGACCTCAGCAGTTGAGTCCCATAGTGCTCAGAGCCATTTGAACCATTAGTTCTACCATGGCGGAATTGTTTGTGTGATTCTAGAGTCTTGTAATGATGCGACAGGTGGCAGAACGAATTGATGAGGCAGTTGTAGCTGAACTGTAGCACTCGACTGTTGCACACAAGTAATTTCAAGTTCAAAAAACGTCATTGAAGTGCTAGGATGCAACCTGTCCCATGTCCAAACTATAAAGCAGTGGGTGCATGAACAAAGATGGCATGAATGACAAAATAGTGAGACTGTCACAAGTTTGGGGTCATCTTTGTGGGTGACCATACAATAAGTAGGCGACACTTACACTCAGTAATCACTTTATTACACTGAATTTTTGCAGTGACATGTAGCACAAACCAAAGTGTGAAGACAACATCGCTAGTCAGAATGTATTGAACTCCAAAGAAGTTAGCTCACAGAGAGCTGACTATCGAACATGCAGCAGTTGATGATCATGACAAGAATTTTGTATCTATCTGCAAACATTTTAAGAATGTAGCACATATTGATATTAAGGATGTATTATTTGAAATCATTCATTTGTGAATAATTGTCATTCCCCAGGGTTTGTATACAGTACATGGTCAGAGCTTAGATGGGTTAGAAAAGAATTTGTTGACCCAAAAAATATTTACTGTGGTGCATAATAAATTAGCCTTCTGTAGCAAGTCGGGTGACATATTCCAAAACTCAGAACCATACCAGGGAAATGTATAAGCCTGATCAAGCCTGAGATATATTGGTCCAGGCCAAAACAAAGAGCATAAGAATATAGTATAAAAGAAACACTAAAGCTAAGTTAACTAACTGGGCCCCATAAAGACACTGTACCTCCCTGCTACTTTTGTTACATACAAATGTGCTACCCTTAAGAATTACTGGTACTGGCTGAATGAAATTAATTGCAGCATTATCTTTGTGAATGAACACTGGATTAAAAGTACAGAAACAAGATTGTTTGTACTGTTTTGTTACACAGTGGCAACAAGTTACTGTAGACCAAACGTTGACCATGGTGGAGTGACTATCTATATCAATAAGAATATGAATTTGGAATATTCGACTATAGATCTTAGCAGTCTATGTGTAGAAAGGCTTTTTATTACTTAATTATTAGATATCCATCTTTTACCAGTCCTGTCTGCGAAGATTACCTACACACGTACGAGTTATTTATAATTTTTGGCATATATATATATATATATATATATATATATATATATATATATACAAAAATATTAACGATATACATACTAAAGATAAAACTGTATTAGTAGTAGCATTATTCATCCGTAGATCCCTTTTTACAAGGATATAGAACATGTCAAAGTATTTTAGACCAATTTAAAATAGGCTAATTCGTATACACATACATTTACAGACTTCTAGTTATAGAGACACACACAAACACACACACACACACTGACGATCTCTGGACCATTTTCTGTACTGCAATTTCCATTTGCTGTCCTGAAAAACTGAGTCAGCATTCCTCTATAGTGAATGAGATGTTGAGCTCAGAAAGAGGCGAGATGTTAGTATTGTGCTATGCATAGCTTGGGGGTAAGTTTTTGTAGAAAAGGAAAAAAGAAAAAAAAAACACAGTGTGAATGTGTTATGTGGAATGTGGGATGTTTTATAATCATTAAATTATTTATTTGTGTAACACTGTTTCTTTACCGAACATCTACTCTGTTTTATCTAAGAAATCCTTCAATGTATAAAATGTATTGCATAACAGGTATTTTTTAGCTGGCTTTTTAAATAAGTGTATTTTTGCGATTTCTTTAATCTCTTATGGTAATTTATTGTACAGTTTTATTACTTGGTAGAAAATGCTGTTTTCAATTTTATGTTTATTTTTTCTTGGTAAATGTAAGTTGACTCTAGCTCTTGTTCCATGGTCATGGACAGAGGTGTTTGTGCAGTAATTACCAATGTTATTTTTGATGTGTACAACTGATGGTAAATGTATTCACACAGAGCAGTTAAAATCCCCAGTGTATTGAATAGATCTTTAGAATGAGCTCGACTACTATTTTTGGTTATTGTTCTGATGGCTGTCTTCTGGAGTTTGAAAACTGTGTTCATATTTTGTACATTTGTTCCACAAAAAAAGAATGCCATAGTTTAGAACTGAGTGCACATAGCAATAGTATGTAACTAGAAGACACTGCAGGTTACACACTGATGATAGGATTCTAAGGGCATAATATGCTGATGACATTCTGTTAGCAAGTACCTTTGTGTGTTTACACCACTTCAACTGAGACTCAATATTCAATCCTAGAAATTTTGCATTTGTTAAACAGTCTATAGAGGTGCCATCTACATTTAATTTAACACTGTCTACATCGACATCTATATCTATATGAATACTATGCAAATGACATTTAAGTGCCTGGCAGAGGGTTCATCGAACCAGCTTCACAATTCTCTATTATTCCAATCTTGCATAACGTGCAGAAAGAACGAACACCTAAATCTTTCCCTAAAAACTCTGGTTTCCCTTATTTTACCGTGGTAATTTTCTCTCCCTATGTAGGTCGGTGTCAACAAAATATTTTCGCATTTGGAGGAGAAAGTTGGTGATTGGAATTTCATGAGAGGATTCCGTTGCAACGAAACATGCCTTTCATTTTATAATGTCCAGTCCAAATCCTATACAATTTCTGTGACTCTCTCTCCCATATTTCGCGATAATACAGAACGTGCTGCCCTTCTTTGAACTTTTTCGATGTACACCATCAGTCCTGTCTGGTAAGGATCCCACACCGAGCAGCAGTATTCTAAAAGCGGACAGACAAGCATAATGTAGGCTGTCTCCTTAGTAGATCTGTTACATTTTCCAAGTGTCTTGCCAACAATATGCAGTCTTTGGTTAGCCTTCCCCACAACATTTTCTATGTGTTCCTTCCGATTTAAGTTGTTCGTAATTGTAATACCTATGTATTTAGTTGAATTTGCGGCTTATAGATTAGACTGATTTATCGTGTAACTGAATTCCTTTTAGCACTCATGTGGACGACCTCACACGTTTCGTTATTTAGGGTCAACTGCCAATTTTAGCACCATTCAGATATCTTTTCTAAGTCGTTTTGCAATTTGTTTTGGTCTTCTGAAGACTATTAGTCGATAAACGACGATGTCATCTGCAAATAACCTAAGACGGCCGCTCAGATTGTCTCCCAAATCGTTTATATAGATAAGGAACAGCAAAGGGCCTATAACACTAACTTGGGGAACCCCTGAAATCACTTCTGTTTTACTCGATGACTTTCCATCAATTACTAAGAACTGTGACCTCTCTGACAGGAAATCACTAAGCCAGTCACATAACTGAGACGATATTCCATAAGCACTCAATTTCACTACAAGCTGCTTGTGTGGTACAGTGACAAAAGCCTTCCGGAAATCCCGATTTACGGAATCGATCTGAAATCCCTTGTCAATAGCACTCAACATTTCACGTGAATAAAGAGCTAGATGTGTTTCACAGAAACGATGTTTTCTCAACCCATGTGACTGTGTGTCAACTGATAGTTTTTTTTGGAGGTAATTCATAATGTTTGAACACAATATATGTTCCAAAATCCTGCAGCATATCGAGGTTAATGATATGGGCCTGTAATGTAGTGGATTTCTCCTACTACCTTTCTTGAATAATGGTGTGACCTATGCAACTTTCCGTTCTTTGGGTACGGATCTTTCGTCTAGCGAATGGTTGTATATGATTGTTGAGTATGGAGCAAATGCATCAGCATACTCTGAAAGGAACCTAATTGGTATATAGTCTGGACCAGAAGCCTTGCTTTTATTAAGTGATTTAAGTTGCTTTTTTTTATTGAGCATCCATTTTACCATATACAATGATATAGGAGTTGTCATGTTACATTATATGAGTTTGTAATTATACAGTAAATTAAAAACATAGGCCTATGGTGGTAAAACATATATAAACATACACTCCTGGAAATGGAAAAAAGAACACATTGACACCGGTGTGTCAGACCCACCATACTTGCTCCGGACACTGCGAGAGGGCTGTACAAGCAATGATCACACGCACGGCACAGCGGACACACCAGGAACCGCGGTGTTGGCCATCGAATGGCGCTAGCTGCGCAGCATTTGTGCACCGCCGCCGTCAGTGTCAGCCAGTTTGCCGTGGCATACGGAGCTCCATCGCAGTCTTTAACACTGGTAGCATGCCGCGACAGCGTGGACGTGAACCGTATGTGCAGTTGACGGACTTTGAGCGAGGGCGTATAGTGGGCATGCGGGAGGCCGGGTGGACGTACCGCCGAATAGCTCAACACGTGGGGCGTGGGGTCTCCACAGTACATCGATGTTGTCGCCAGTGGTCGGCGGAAGGTGCACGTGCCCGTCGACCTGGGACCGGACCGCAGCGACGCACGGATGCACGCCAAGACCGTAGGATCCTACGCAGTGCCGTAGGGGACCGCACCGACACTTCCCAGCAAATTAGGGACACTGTTGCTCCTGGGGTATCGGCGAGGACCATTCGCAACCGTCTCCATGAAGCTGGGCTACGGTCCCGCACACCGTTAGGCCGTCTTCCGCTCACGCCCCAACATAGTGCAGCCCGCCTCCAGTGGTGTCGCGACAGGCGTGAATGGAGGGACGAATGGAGACGTGTCGTCTTCAGCGATGAGAGTCGCTTCTGCCTTGGTGCCAATGATGGTCGTATGCGTGTTTGGCGCCGTGCAGGTGAGCGCCACAATCAGAACTGCATACGACCGAGGCACACAGGACCAACACCCGGCATCATGGTGTGGGGAGCGATCTCCTACACTGGCCGTACACCACTGGTGATCGTCGAGGGGACACTGAATAGTGCACGGTACATCCAAACCGTCATCGAACCCATCGTTCTACCATTCCTAGACCGGCAAGGGAACTTGCTGTTCCAACAGGACAATGCACGTCCGCATGTATCCCGTGCCACCCAACGTGCTCTAGAAGGTGTAAGTCAACTACCCTGGCCAGCAAGATCTCCGGATCTGTCCCCCATTGAGCATGTTTGGGACTGGATGAAGCGTCGTCTCACGCGGTCTGCACGTCCAGCACGAACGCTGGTCCAACTGAGGCGCCAGGTGGAAATGGCATGGCAAGCCGTTCCACAGGACTACATCCAGCATCTCTACGATCGTCTCCATGGGAGAATAGCAGCCTGCATTGCTGCGAAAGGTGGATATACACTGTACTAGTGCCGACATTGTGCATGCTCTGTTGCCTGTGTCTATGTGCCTGTGGTTCTGTCAGTGAGATCATGTGATGTATCTGACCCCAGGAATGTGTCAATAAAGTTTCCCCTTCCTGGGACAATGAATTCACGGTGTTCTTATTTCAATTTCCAGGAGTGTATATCTCGTGCAGCATATAGTAGAGAATAACAAAACAAACAATAATTATAGTGAATACTATTTCTACACTTCGTTTTTCAGATATGACTTGTCATTATCATCATCACTACTCTGAGGATATTTACTTCTACGTTACTCATGTTGGTAGCTGTTCTTTATTCGAATTCTGGAATATTTACTTCGTCTTCCTTTGTGAAGACATTTGGGAAGGCTGTGTTTAGTAACTATGCTTTGGCAGCACTGTCTTCGATAGTATCTCCATTCTTATCGCGCAGAGAAGGCTATAACGATATGTTTACGTAATGTGTATACATAAACATACAGCTATAAATGTCCCCGTTCGTAGTCGCTAATTATAACAATATGCTACTTTTGTGCTGTAACATGTAGCTATAATCAGCGGTGGAAACATATTTGCGAACGTCGACCGTGTGCGGCTGTTTCTTGTTGGATCGTCTGATCAGTCGGAAGTTGCATTGCAGAGGAGAGTAAATGCCTATCCAAAATATAATTATTTTGGATAGCTCAACATGAATTTCCTAAGGGACCGTAGTTTATCATGCATTTACCAGTAGAATATGGCGCGGAGAAAATATTTCGCCGCATGCAACTTCCGTCCGAACTCGACGAAAGAATTCGTGTCTGTGAACTCTCTATTTGGCAGAAACATATAGAAAATTAAATAATTTCATGAAGAAGTGAGACATAGATTCTATATTAAATCAATAGTCCATACACCAGTTCCATTTAACTCTGAATTTATGGCAATTAATAGACGAACTTACACTGCAATGAAGGATTTAACATGGATGCCGTTTTGACTGGCACTTCTCGTAATAAAAACAATTCCTTTGATGTTTTCACATACACGTCGCACAATAAATCTACTGCTAGGCACTTTTAGTATTACACATTTACTTTACACTAGAACAATATTATTTTTAACAATAATAATACGGCGGCAAGACATGCGCGTCCGACACAAGTTATAGGAGACAAGAGAAGAATGAGTAACTGTTCATCGAGAATATCTCGTACCTCAAAAAAAAAAAAAAAAAAAAAAAATGTGTAGAAGTGTTCTTCTGTCCGTTTTTCGCGCCGCGGTTTTTCAAAGTCAATAACTCACTGCATCTCTGATGGCGCTTCGACAATAAACAAGTTACGTCACAGGTCGTTCACCTTTTACATTTTCGCAACATTATTTGCTGTTGCCGAGCGACTGCTCGATTAATTAATGATTTAAAATGATAAGGCAATCACATAATGTTACAAGGCATTGATTGTTTCTTGCCGCTAACGTACTTCAGATACGACCAGAATCTCTTTGGATTTTCTGCGAGGTTTCGAGACAAGGGTTTCATTCTCCCTCGCAAAACTGAAATCCATGGCATTAGTTTTATTTATGTTCAATGTCACTTTATTGCTAATTGATCAATCGTAAACTTCCTTCAGAGTTTCATTTGCTTTCTGTGCAAGTCGTTCTCTTGTTTTCTCGAGTGAAAAGATAGCGCCGATAGGAAAGTGTAGAACCGTTTCACTCTCGTCAAAAAAGCAAAAAACAAACGGTTTTCTGTGTAGAGTATGTGAAAAGCGAGTGATGACGGCTATTTTGTGTGTCAAGTGCAATTATTGGTTGCGCGAAAAGTGCGTGAAAGTGAACCTAAAATTCATCAGTGATGATATTCCATGGACATGCTACGTTTGTTTACGAGTTGAAGGGTTGAAGCAGCCGATCTTGTAAGTACAGTGGACTCAAAAAACCAAATTATAAAGGTGCTGCAAAAGGACATTGAGGCATTAAATACCGTAATAGTGACTACAAAAAAAGATAGATTGATACGGGAAAAACAAGCTTGTGCTTGTGAACGGAAATAAAAGAAGATAGAAAACTGGATTACTGACTACAAAGAAATAAAATGATAGATTAACTCAAGAAAAATATTTCTGTGTGTGTGATATCCATCAAACGAAAATAAGCGAAAAGGAATCCAGGGCTTCTCAAAAACACCATCCAAGCACGAAACAGAACCTTCAAAATACACACTATGTGCGAAATGTGATAAAAAATAATGTAGAAACCCACCCACCAGAATCGGCAAACAAATATAAATGGGAAACAATGACCTAGAGAAAGGACAAACGAAGAAGTGCCACAGCAAAACCGATTGAAAAAGGGACTTTCTTGTTGGCGATACCATGCTGGAAAATGTTACAGCTCCAGGCTGTGAAATCGATGTTAGTCCCGTAATCCGATCGCACTAGATGAGCAAACACTTTCAAAATATTCTAAATTCGAAACGAAGTGAAGCTGAAAGGGGACATGAAAAAAAGGACAAATACAAAGATGTTTTCATTCATGTCAGAACAAATTCCATCCGGAACAGCAGTGAGGAAGAAATAATGAGTGAAACATGGAACTTGATCTGCTCATCAAAATTTGTCTGCAAATTCAAAAATTGTCATTAGTGCAATTCTACACAGAAGTTCTGTAAGTGATATATACATAAATAAGATAAAGAGTGGAATCAGGGAATAGTGCGACAAGCTGGGTGCAGTATTTGTAGACTCAAATAAATTTGTAAGTGGTAAGCGTCTGGGAAAGGATGTGGTACACTTGAATAGGTTAGGTTCAGTGACTTTAAGAAAAATGATCATAGACAACTGCAGAATCATTAAAAGAAAGGGAAACTGGAATCATCCGAAAGGGGCGAGAAAAGAAAAGGGGTGATCCAAAATGGAAACTGTAAATATAATGGTACAAATGAGGCTCTTCAAAGTATCAGAAAACTCAAAAATTCTATCATGATGCTTCGAAATATAAACGGTTTAGCGGAAACAGACACATCTAGGATATTCTAAAATTAATGAACTGCAAGTTATACTTTCTGAACTAGCAAACATAAAGGTAGTCTGCTTTAATGAACACTGGCTCACAACAGAATGCATAGACGTTCTAAATAAAATTCGTAATTTCAAACTTGGTAGCAGCTTTTGTACTAAAAACAAATCAAGTGGGGGCTCCTGTATCTTACTGCATGCCTCCTTAAACTTTTAAAGTATAAGAAGATTTTAGTTATATAAATGAAAAATGTGTTTTTGAAAGCTATTGCCTAGAGCTGTGTGATTTAAATGCTGTGATAATATCAATTTACAGAATTCTTGGGATTTCTGCTACTAAACTGTTGTTATAAAAATTTCAATATCTCTTAGGTAAACCTAAAAAAGCCTGTTTGAAGAAATACTATGAAATTTTAAAGGAAGAAGTAAATAATATGAGAATAGTGTTACATAGAAGGACGTGAGCTGAAATAAAAGAGTATAGGCAAGGAGGAATCCTCCCAATGTTGAGGCAAGGCTCTGTTCATCTGCAGTGATTGGTTTTGCTAGTGCTGTTTTGCTTTTGTTTCGTTTTTTTATGATGGTGAGTTTAAATGAACAATGTGCAACTGTGAAATTTTGTTTTCTGCTCTGTAAAATTGGTGATGAAACTGTTTCAATGTTGAAAACAACTTATCAAGATGATGCTTTGGGAAAAACTCAAGTGTACAAGTGTTTTGCTTGATTTAAAAATGGCAACATGTCTATTGATGAGAAAACCTCATTCTGGATTTTCATCAACTGCCCGAATTGATGAAAATACTGAAACAATTCTAGAGCTCATGCTCACAGCTTATCAACAGACAGACGATTGATCAACTCTCAGAGAGTAGTGGTGATCTTAGAGCTTGGTTCAGAATTTTAATGGAAGATTTGGGGATGAGAAAGGTTGCTGCCAAGTTTGTTCCTAAGGTTCTGACTGACAATCAAAAGGAACGATGAGTTGAAACATGTCATGCTTTGAAACAACAGCTTGAAAGTCGTCCAGATTTTCTTCAAAGGGCATTACTGGTGATGAGTCATGGTGCTATTGTTACAATTCAGAAACAAAGCAACAGTCAAGCCAATGAAAGATGTCATCATCACGCCATCCAAAAAAATGTCTTCAAGCCAAATCAAACATCAAAACAATGCTGATTTACTTTTTTGATGCCAAGAGTGTAGTTCATTTAGAGTTTGTTCCCCCAGGTCAGACCATCAATCAAATGTTTGTTTGGAAGTTTTAGGAAGATTGCGCAACAGTGTTTGGCAAAAAAGACCAGATTTCTGGCAGACAGGAGACTGGTTCTTCCACCACGACAAAGCACTTGCACACACAGTTTTTGGTTAAAAATTGAATGTTCCACTGCCACACGCTGTGTACTCACCTGGTCAGGCTCTGTGCAACATTTTCTTATTTTCACACATGCACAGCCTTTTACATTGGTATTATGACAACTAAACTGGCTGAACGCATGAATGGGCACAGACGAACTGTCTGCCTACGAGATGTACAATACCCAGTAGCAGAGCATGCCCTCCAGCATATTTCTAGGGACCTAGGAACCTACTACACCGTACGTGCCATTTGGCTTCTCCCACCCAACACCAGTCCCTCGGAACTGTGGAGATGGGAACTTGCACTCCAACACATCCTTTCATCCTGCCATCCCCCTGGACTGAACCTACGTTACCCAACCTCACTCCCATTTACTCTTCAGTCTTCTCCTCTTTCCCTTTCCCCTTTAACCATTCACGCATCTTTTCATCCTAAATAGTTGTGTTTATCCTTATGCTATATACCTCTTTTAGGTATCCTCTTTGGTTTGAAGCTGGCACAGTACTTACAGTAGAATATCTTTGGCTTCCCTCTGACACACATGCCTCCATCTTTGCTACCCTCCCTGTTTACCTTTCCCCTGTTGCTTCATAACCTGGGATGTGAGTAACTGAATCCACTTTTCCTTCTTCCCCTTTTTTCCCCTTTCTCCTCCCAGACAAAGGAACAAAGTTTCGAAAGCTAGGATACATAAATTTTCTGTTCTGTTTTGTGTATCGATCAGCTGTACTGAGCTGAGGTATGTATTGGCCAGCCCCTCTTTCTCTTTGTTGATATAGTTAGTGAGGTGTATAAGGAATGTGGTAGTGGGTTTGGTGTCTGAAGGACATTGGAAAAGGTAGTGTCCAATAGGAGCAAAACCACGGTCATGAGGGATGATGGTGTCAACAGTGATGAGTAAGAATTCAGGAAGGTTGGCGATGGCGGAGAGTCAATGAAGGAAGTGTTTGGTATCTTTGGCATGGGTAGCTAGATTTTGGGAAACTGGTTGGAGATGTTAGTAAATGAGGTCCAAGATTCTTTCAGTCACAATTCTTTCAGTCACCATTCTTTCAGACACAATAACCAGCTACAAAGGAGCATCCAGGATTGTTGGGTCTGTGGATTTTGGGCAGCATGTAGGTGTGTGGTGTGACATAGGTGTTAGGAGGGAAATGGAGTCAGGGGAAAGGTTCTGGGAAGCGCCTAAGGCTTTAAGCAGGAATTTGAAGTTATGTTGGACTTCTGGGATGGGATCACTTTGGCAGAGGTTATAGATGGAGGAGTCAGAAAACTGGTGGAGGTCTTCTGCCAGGTAGTCACTGTGATTCATAATGACAGTGATGGAACCTTTGTCTAAGGGTAGGATCATAAGGTCAGGATCTGCTCCGTGGCTTTATATGCCTGCCCTTTCTTCTCCTGAAAGGTTGGTGTTCTTTGGAAGGCACCTGGGGAAGGATGCTGAAACCAAGTTGGAGATAAGAAATTCCTGGAAGGTGACCAGAGGTTGTCTAGGTGGGAGTGGAGGAGGATCACATTTGGATCATGGTATGGACTGGAACAGGCAGGGTTCAGTGTTGGGATTAGATTGACTTTGGTTGGAGGGATTGGTGGCAAAGAAGTGTTTCGATTTCAGGGATTGGTATAAGCAGAGTAGGTCTCTGAGAAGTCCAACTTGGTACATTTGGATGTAGAGCTGAAGGTGAGGCCCTTGAGTAGAAGTAAATTTTCTGTGGGGCTGAGGAGTCTGGTGGAAAGTTTAACAACAGCATTCTGGGATTGTTCCAGCTCTGGACTTAGTACAGTTTTTAAAGGGAGTTTTGGGGGACGTAGCATGATGAAAAGGTCTGCTAGGTGGAGTCTGGGTGCAACGATGGGTTGAGGAGAAGAAATGCTGTGGGTAGGATAAGGGTTGGATAGTACAGCTCCAAGGTGGCAGTAGGATGTCAATAGTCTGAATACCTTATGGAGGTGGTGTCTTGAATGCTCTTCCAGGTGCTAATGAGCAAGGAGTTCAGTTTGAGAGGTAGGGATTGCACAGTAGCACTGTCTTGCAGAAGAAGCAGAGATGGTTCTGAGATGCATGTGCCATGGAGATGCCTTTTTGCAATACCAGGTTTTTGAGGTACATGGACAGATGGAACCTGAAGAGGTGGAGGTCATTGTGAAAGGAGGGGTGGGATCCAGAGAAAAGAATTTTTATGGTTAAGTCATTGGGGGGGGGGGGGGATTCCATGGCCTAGGCAGCATTTAAGGAACAGGATGTGGGACTGGGTTTTAGCCAGAGAAAGGGATACTTTTATGAATTGATGCAGAAGGACAGAGCACAGGTCCATTGTGACAGGGAAGGCATTGGGGAAACATGAAATGATGTGGGAAATGGGCAAATGAGGGTAATAGGTGGTTGTGAGGAACGCTGCATAACAGAAGAAGATGTGTAAAAACATGTACAGACATTCAAAAATATGCACAATTACGTAAAAACATGCACAAATAATACAAATATGCACAAATACATGAAATAGGCATAAACCAACATGTACAAAAATAAGGGAAGAAAACACAGAACAGTTGAGGTATAGGAGTGTGCATGTATTGGAATAAGGGAAGAGAGGGGGAGAGGAGAGATTGATTAGGTTGAGGTTCACAAGTTCATGTGATACAGGTAGGTGTGGAAAATAATACACAAAAATTATGCAAGGGTGAGGGAAGAAATGTGATCAATAGAAATAATTATTATTATCAGTGAGAAGAATTTGGGGCATGAGAAGTTGCACCAACAATCCATGCAGACACATAGCCATATGCTGAATGCGGATGAGATCGTGTGGCTCAGATGTCAAAGAATGTGTGGTCGGAAAGGTGATGAAAGAACACAGGGAAGAAATGAAAGAATGGACACTGAATAGGGCAGTGTTTGGGAGAAAAGTAACAAAGAGAAACATCACTTGGTTGTAGGATAGAAGAAAAATCAAACAATGGAAAGCCCAGGTTGGAATATCAACAATATTATGAAAAGCATAGATTGCTACTCACCATAAAGATGGCTCATTGGGTTGCAGACATGCTCAACAGAAAGACTGTTTCATATAAGATATGGTCATGGCCTTTCTTCAAAAAAAAATGCACACCTTTTCACACACACTAGCACACTTCACATACATATGGCCACTATTCCCAGCCACTACGGCCACAAGGCAACTGAAACACATCAAATGGGAACAACAATCCAGAGTTGTGTGTGGAAGGGGGAGGGATAGCAGGGTACAGATGGGGAAAGAGGAATGAGGGCTGTATGGTGGTGCATACTAGGACTAGAGATGGCAGGACTGGGCTGCCAGGTGCAGTGTCAGGAGGCTGTGGGGGAGGGAGAGGGAAGCAAGCATATGGGGAGCGGAAAATTGTGAAGAAGTTACAGGACAGAGGGAGTGGAAACAGTTAGATGGAGAGTTTAGCAACTTAAGGTGAGGCCAGGATGAATTTGAGAGCAGAGAGTGGATTGTAAGGATAACTACCATTTGCACAGTTCAGAAAAGCAGATGGTTGAGGGGAGAATTCAAATGTCCGGTCTTATGAAGTAGCCTTTGAAGTCAAGCCTGTTATGTTCAGCTGCATGTTGTACCACAGGGTGATGTCCTTTGCTGTAGGCCACAGTTCAGCATAGGCCATTCATCCTCCTGGACAGCTGTTTGGTAGCCATACCAATACAAAAGCTGAGCAATGATTGCTCAAAAGCTGGTATATGACATGGCTGCTTTCTCAGGTGGCCCAACCTTCGATGGGGTATGGTAAGCCTGTGACAGGTTTGAGAAAGGAGGTGGTGGGTGGGTGGATTGGAAGGTCTTGCACCTGGGTCAGGGACATGATTCTAGGGCAAGATGCCAGGACTGGGAGTGGTGTAAGGATGGACTACAATGTTATGGATGTTGGGTAGGCAATGGAACACACTTTAGGAAAAGTGGGAAGGATCTTGGGTAGGACTTCCTTAATTTCTGGGCATTATGATAGATAATCAAAGTCCTGATGAAGGACATGGTTCAGTTGTTCCAGTCTGGATTGTATTGGGTGATGAAGGTGGTTCCCCCTTTGTAACTGGCTTTTGGAGAGGGTGAGATGATTCAGGATGTGTAGAGATATGGCACAGAATATCAGCTTGTGGACTAGTTCTGGCAGTTACCTCCGGACAGTGAAGGCCTTTGCGAGATCTTCAGGCAATACTGCACAGGGAGCTCCCATCACTGCAGATACACCATCCCAAGGTGGCCATGCTGTATGAGAGAGATTTTTTGGTGTGGAAGGGATGATTACTGTCAAAATGCAGGCACTATGGTGGTTAATAGATTTAATGTAGACAGAAATGTGGATAGAGCTATCAGCAAGATAGAGGTCAATGTCCAGATAGGTAGCATGCTCAGTTGAGGAGGACTGAAGTGGATTGGAGGGAAGTTGTTGAGACTGAATGAAGTGGATGGAAGAGAAGTTGTTGAGGTTGTGATACCAACCACTTTTAACATTGACTTTCCATCACCCCTACCCCTTTATCTCCTTGATTCCTACTCATTGTTGATGCCACTTCCCTATACACCAACATCTCTCATGCCTACACTCTTGCCACTATTGAAAATTACCTCTCCCAACATCCTATGCTCTTGCCACTATTGAGAATGACCTCTCCCAACATCCTTCAGATTCCAAACCCACTACCTCATTCCTCATACACCTTACTAACTATATCCTAACACACAACTATTTCTTCTTTTAAGGGAGGTTACACAAACAAATCCACGGTACAGCCATGGGCACTCATGTGGCACCCTCCTACACTAACCTGTTTATGGGCTGTGTGGAGGAAACCTTCCTAGTCTCCCAAAAACCCAAACCCTTGGTCTGATTCAGGTTCACTGATGATATCTTTGTGATCTGGGCTCAGGGCCAGGATACCCTATCCTCATTCCTCCACAACCTCAACGCATTCTCTCCCATCGAGTTCACTTTATCCTCCTCAACCCAGTATGCCATCTTCCTGAACATTGACCACCTCTTCTCTGATGGCTCCATCCACACCTCTGCCTACATTAAACCCTGTAGCTAATTGATGTGTGGCACATAGAAACTTGCAACAAAACACATTATTCACACTAACTTTTGACCTCTTGCTCTTTCCTTAGTCAAAGTACACACATTCACGAACAGACATCTACAGGGTTATTACAAATGATTGAAGCGATTTCACAGCTCTACAATAACTTTATTATTTGAGATATTTTCACAATGCTTTGCACACACATGCAAAAACTCAAAACGTTTTTTTAGGCATTCACAAATGTGCCCCTTTAGTGATTTGGCAGACATCAAGCTGATAATCAAGTTCCTCCCACACTCGGCGCAGCACGTCCCCATCAATGAGTTCGAAAGCATCGTTGGTGCGAGCTCGCAGTTCTGGCACGTTTCTTGGTAGAGGAGGTTTAAACACTGAATCTTTCACATAACGCCACAGAAAGAAATCGCATGGGGTTAAGTCGGGAGAGCGTGGAGGCCATGACATGAATTGCTGATCATGATCTCCACCACGACCAATCCATCAGTTTTCCACTCTCCTGTTTAAGAAATGCCGAACATCATGATGGAAGTGCGGTGGAGCACCATCCTGTTGAAAGATGAAGTCGGCGCTGTCGGTCTCCAGTTGTGGCATGAGCCAATTTTCCAGCATGTCCAGATACACATGTCCTGTAACGTTTTTTTCGTAGAAGAAAAAGTGGCCGTAAACTTTAAACCATGAGATTGCACAAAACACGTTAACTTTTGGTGAATTGCGAATTTGCTGCACGAATACGTGAGGATTCTCTACCGCCCAGATTCGCACATTGTGTCTGTTCACTTCACCATTAAGAAAAAATGTTGCTTAATCACTGAAAACAAGTTTCGCACTGAACGCATCCTCTTCCATGAGCTGTTGCGACCGCACCGAAAATTCAAAGCGTTTGACTTTGTCATCGGGTGTCAGCCTTTTCCGTAAGATTTTCCAAACCATCGGCTGTGGTACGTTTAGCTTCCTGCTTGCTTTATTCGTCGACTTCCACGGGCTAAGCGTGAAACTTGCCCGCACGCGTTCAACCATTTCTTCGCTCACTGCAGGCCGACCAGTTGATTTCCCCTTACAGAGGCATCCAGAAGCTTTAAACTGCGCATACCATCGCTGAATGGAGTTAGCAGTTGGTGGATCTTTGTTGAACTTCGTCCTGAAGTGTCGTTGCACTGTTATGACTGAATGATGTGAGTGCATTTCAAGCACGACATACGCTTTCTCGGCTCCTGTCGCCATTTTGTCTCTCTGCGCTCTCGAGCGCTCTGGGGGCAGAAACCTGAAGTGCGGCTTCAGCCGAACAAAACTTTATGAGTTTTTCTACGTATCTGTAGTGTGTCGTGACCATATGTCAATGAATGGAGCTACAGTGAATTTATGAAATCGCTTCAATCATTTGTAATAGCCCTGTAAATGCACACACCCCCAGCTATAGCTGCTGTTGTTCCCTTTCCTTTATTTTATGCATTATTCAGTTAATATGTAATTGTTGTCTCTCCATAGGCTCAAAATCTGCACTGATAACTGTTTAATAGTATCAATCATTTAAATACAGTGGCAGTGGGTAGGAGATAAGCTCGAAAGTCCCTGGCCTTCGTCCTTTCCATTTTCAATTATAAAATTAATTTTTTACCAGACAATAGTTTGATACCTTGTTACATGACACATTTACTATTTTTATACAGGTTCTTAATTATATGTTCTTAAACAAACTTAAGTTCTTAATTTTAATTAGTGTATGAAGATAGAAACATAAGCACGTTTCACTTCTGTGGATTATAGGGACTTGTAATCTTCTTCATCCAGAGAAGGTCTACAAAGGACATTCACACTGATATGTCATAAACGCCAAAGAAGTTTTCTTCCTACAGCACTGTTAAACCCAGATTTTTCATTTCAAGACTGGGCATTTCACCACTGAAGATAAACCCTGCAGGAGGCAGCCCCCAATATAAATAGACCAAGCAATACGCTATGCTGTCTGTAAGTCAATACTGGAGAACCCACAAATACAAGTATGTGCCAAACAGATAGCTGATATACTGGACACAGCCTGAGAGGGTGTTGGTTTGGTTGTTATCATCATCCTACATGAAGATTTCAGAAAAGGGGGTACCAAATTCTCTGAACACTGACAAAAAGTTTCTAAAGCCAAAATCACATAAAAATTTCTTTATTTACAAACAACCAGTTTCAATAGCCTTTGCTGTCATCTGCAGGTCTTCAATAAGTTTTGTAATGAAATGTGTTCATTTTGGTTTGGACCCCATGCCAAGTTGTCATACAGATAAAATATTGCACAAAATATAAATGTGTGTTACAAATAAAACATTTAAAATCACAATGCACCTTGTGCACATGGTCATGTCAATTTATTTAGCAATCAATTATCATCACATCATAAGAAGCATGGTACGCAATAAAATGCAGTATACATCTGTTTACTTTAGCTGGACAAGTTGTAATTATTGAAGATCCACCTTATATTGCATACAAGGCACCAACAGAGTCTGTCAAAATCAGCTGTTTTAAATAAAGAAGCTTTTATGCAGTATTGGCTTTCGAAAATTTTAGCCAGTAAAACATCACTCCTGATTTTGCAACATGAGAAAACTCAATACGAACAGTGACTTGAAGATCGCACATGTTCAAACATGAAGATCTGTTTTACCATGTTTTGATGTTACCAAGAACTTCATGGCTATATCAGAGGAATGATGCCACAGTAGGTCCCAATGCCTGAACAAGTTTCACACCAATAAATCACCAAAAAGAGTCATGGTACCCACTTTGTGAGACAACAATGGTATTCTGTCAATGGACTCTCTACCTCAAGGCCACAGTGTAACTGCACATAATTCCCCTTGATCACCTGATGTAGGCATTTAAGATGAAATGCCATAGAAAGCTAACCAGATGCATCCTTTTGTTGCAGGAGAGTGCAGCTTTGCACATTTCTCATTTGTGACTGCCAAACTGAAGGACCTGCATTTCCAACTGGTCATGCATCCTATATTGACCAGGCATAGTCATTTTGGATTATCACCTGTTTCCTAACTTGAAAAAATTCCTAAAGGGTCATCACTTTAATGAGACTGAAACATAAAATATGCAGCTGAGAGATAGTCTTGTTGTCTATAAAGTGATTACACTTTAACAAAATTAGCGAAGCAGTAACTGATGGAATAAAAGCATTAGTCTGTGAAGAGGGGTTTGGGTGGGGTGGCGGGGAATATATTGAATAAATGTGTAAAATGAAAACTCTGAATGTATTCTTTCTATACAAAGGTAGGAAGTTTTCAGTACCCCATGTATACAGGTACACTATGCTTCATCAATCTTTTTAACGTTACTGAGAGTGCTCTTGTGATTGATTTGAAGTGATCATTTTGAACTGTGTGTTTTTTAACAATTTTGAAATTTTCTTACCTCTGGGGAAATGCTCCTCTTTTGCAACATTTGCAATATTGTTTTGTCAACTTGTGAAACAGTTATAATTATGATATGAATATAATAGAGGGAAACATTCCACATGGGAAAAATATATCTAAAAACAAAGATGATGTGACTTACCGAACGAAAGTGCTGGCAGGTCGATAGATACACAAACAAACACAAACATACACACGAAATTCAAGCTTTCACAACAAACTGTTGCTTCATCGGGAAAGCGGGAAGGAGAGGGAAAGACGAAAGGATGTGGGTTTTAAGGAAGAGGGTAAGGAGTCATTCCAATCCCGGGAGTGGGAAGACTTACCTTGGGGGAAAAAAGGACAGGTATACACTCGCACACACACACATATCCATCCGCACATACACAGACACAAGCAGACATTTGTAAAGGCAAAGAGTTTAGCCCAAACTCTCATTGTTGACCATGGAGGTAAGCAGTCATTTGTTCAGAGCACAATCACAAATTGTCCATTGCTATTTTGTCAGTGCGTGAGCTCTAAATGGACTGATAATGAGTGTTTTTGCGAAGATGTGGAAGATAGTGCATCAAAATATCAGCTTTATATCTCGGGTAAATCAATACTTACTTTGTAAATCTGATAAATGAGAATTAACTAACTAGTTCTAGAATGTTTCAACTAACTAGTTAATAACCAGACTGGTCTATTGAGCTTAAATGTATGGTATGGCAATATTTTATGGTATTAGGTGTTTGTGTTGTCTTCATCATCCTCATTTCATCCTCATCGATGGCCAAGTCACCGAAGTGGCATCACATCAAAAGACTTCCACCAGGCGATCAGGTCTACCCGCTGGGAGGCCCTCACCACATGCCATTTCATTTTATTTCATTTCATTTCATGGTACTTTCACAGTCATTGTGTGTTATTTTAGAACATTTTTCCTTCAATGCAAGAGAGGACACAGCTGCTGAGGAAGGAATTGCTCCTGCAGCAGCTGATAATGATATCTACAATGGAGATGAAGCAGGGACAAGAGTTAAAAGACATTCTCGACATCTTGGGAAGTGGAAGAGGGGTATTAGGCAATAGCAGTGGAAATGTAGAAAGGAGTATACTACAAGGAAGGACATAAATCTACATATAACTTAAAGAAGAGAAGTCAGCAAACATGTTTCATTCCCTCTGGAAACTTAATGATTACAGTCAGCAACTTGTGCATCTTTGGGGATTCGTTCAGTCAGGTCCAATTATGAGGTCCCGGAAAAGAATTGGTCTCAGAAATCCTAAGGCCATTAGGTTCAACTATTTCTTAAGGATAGGAGTGACATCTGTAAAGGTGTGTGACCTTTACACATAATAAAATAATTTTATATGCAGACTCTTTTACCAGCCAAAACAGCAATATTAAAATGTCATTGTCTCTCATGAAGTTGTGTGAAGATTGCAGCTTGAAGTCTTAGCCATTGATCACAAATTTTTGGCATCTGGAGATTCTGTCTTACCTAATAACAGAGATTTTGGTTTAGTTAAGAAAGCCAGTAGAAAAAGTTTGCACATTTACACATCAAATGATTGGATAGACAAGCAAAGAAACCTTCTTTCATTGAGATAATTGAAATGAATTGTCAGGCTTCATAACCCCAGGAACTTGGAGAATTCAGTAATGAACAGAACTTGAGAATCCAGTAACAAGGTGTCCAGTGAATCCAAAAAAAAAAAAAAAAAATCTCTAAGTTTTCCAGGTCAATTTTTTATTTTTCCAGGGTCACAGTCTGCTTACACCTTAACCAATTTTATATTGATTTTATGACAAAATCAATATACAGGAATACAACAAGGCCTAAAAAGGTGGAAAGGTTAAAATAAAAAAAGGTTAAAAGAAAAAAGCACTTTATTTTAGCCAAGAAATAAATGTACCAGGATCTGAAACACAATTAAGTGTACAATTAATATGAACAAAAAAACACAGGAAAATTACACAGTCCAGTCACATTAATGTGACCACCACCTATCTTTGACATCAGTGTGCTATAACCACTCACAGATGGCAGGCGGCAGCACTAGCAGTGCAGGATATTTAAAGCTGTGTTGAGGGATGCAGAAAACAGAGCAGTTGTTGTCGGTATGTGGAAATGGAGCAATTTATCTAGCGTCCAAAAGGCCATGATTATTGGCTTTTGGGCCAAGGGTGGAAGCATTTTCGATAGGGCTAAGTTTATAAACTGTTCATGTGCTGCCATGTGTAAAGTATACTGTGCATGACAAAATGGCAATATCCAACAGCAGTGCTGAAGCAACAGTGGTACACCATTGGCCATAGATGATGGGGATGAACAACAACTGTGGAAATCTGTGTGAGTGAATAGACGTGCAACTATGTAGCAACTGATAACCCAGATTGACCAAGTGGCTACTAACAGTGGTTCCTCAATGACTGTTCTGCAAATGTTGCTGCATATGGGCCTCCACAGCAGGCACCTAGTGCATGAACTGTGCTGGCTGCTGCTCATTAACAACTAAGGCTGGAATTTTGCAGGCCAATACAGCAACTGGACATCCCCAGAGTGGTGACAGGTGACCTTCTCAGATGAATTGAGTTATGTGCTCTAACAGATAGATGATTGTTGGCGTGCACGGTCTGAAATGACTTGAAAGTAAACATCTTGCAACAACCATTGGAAGGGTTGACACCAGAGGAGCAAGTGACGTGGTCTGGGTGAGGGTTTCACATCTAGAAGGCACAATGAATCAACACAATTAGCTTTTTCTTGGGGACCATGTTCAGAATTCTGATAAGAGTAGAATGACACTAGGTTTCAAAGGGAATAAACATTATTAATAAAGATTTATGTTAGAAACAAACACCTGTTGGGAGTTCAAAGACAAAAACAAAGAGCATTATCTGTTTCAATAAAAAATTACAATTTTAAAAAGGCATCTGAGAATAACACAAGCTAGCAAATACAAATGCAAATTCAACTTACACACACATGACCACAGTCTCTCGCACCTGGAGCCAAACTGCGTACCGCAGTGCATTATGGGAGAGGCAACTGAGTGGGGAGAGGGGAGGATAGCAGTGCAGGGGTGGGTGACAGTAAAGTGGTGCTGGGAGTGCCAGGGATGAGGTGGAGAGTAGGACAGTTAGGTGCAGTTGGGAGGTTAGACAGAGATTGGGAGAGAGAGAGAGAGCGGGAGGGGTAGTGGAAAATGAGATAAGTAAAACGACTGCATGAAATGGTGGAATAGAGGGCTGTGTAGTGCTGGAATGGGAACAGAAAAGGGGCTAGATGGGTAAGGACAATGACTAAAGGAGGTTAAGCCCAGGTGGGTTATGGGAACATAGTATATAGTGCAGGGAGAGGTCCCAGCTGTGCAATTCAGAAAAGCTACTGTTAGTGGGAAGGATCCAGATGGCACAAGCTGTGAAGCAGTCATTAAAATGAAGAACATCTTGTTGAGCAGCATGCACAGCAGTAGGTGGTCCAGTTGTTTCCTGGCCACAGTTTGTCGGTGGCCATTCATGGGGACACACAGCTTGTTGGTTATCATGCCCACATAGAATACTGTGCAGTGATTGAAGCTTAGCTTGCAGATTACATGACTGGTTTCACAGGTAGTCCTGATGTTTGTGATTGGACTGGAGTAGGTGGTAGTGGGATGATGTATAGGACAGGTCTTGCATCTAGGTTTATTACACAGATATGAGCCATGAGGCAAGGGGATGGGAGCAGGGGTTGTGTAGGGATGGACGAGGACATTGTGTAGGTTCAGGGGGTAGTGGAATACCACTGTGTCATGGATGGGAAAGATAGTGGGTAGGACATTTGTCATTTCAGGGACAACAAGTGATAGTCGAAACCCTGGCAGAGAATGTAATGCAGCCGCTACAGTCCTGGGGGGTACTGACAAGGGAACCTCCCCATCGCACCCCCCTCAGATTTAGTTATAATTTGGCACAGTGGATTGGCCTTGAAAAACTGAACACAGGTCAATCGAGAAAACAGGAAGAAGTTGTGTGGAACTATGAAAAAATTAGTAAAATATACAAACTGAGTAGTTCATGCGTAACATATGCAAAATCAAGGACAGTGGGGGTCAAGGAGTGCCGTGGTCCCGTGGTTAGCGAAAGCAGCTGCGGAACGAGAGGTCATAGGTTCAAGTCTACCCCCGACTGAAAATTTTAATTTTTTATTTTCAGTTTATGTGACAAACTCTTATGTTTTCATCACAGTTTTGGGAGTGTTTATCACATCCACAAGAAAACCAAAATCGGGCAAGGTAGAAGAATCTTTTCACCCATTCGCTAAGTGTACAAGTTAGGTGGGTCGACAACATATTCCTGTCATGAGACGCACATGCCGTCACCAGGGTCGTATAGAATATATCAGATGTGTTTTCCTGTGGAGGAATCGGTTGACCTATGACCATGCGATCAAATGTTTTCGGTTCCCATTGGAGAGGCACGTCCTTTCGTCTACTAATCGCACGGTTTTGTGGTGGGGTCACAAAACACAGACACTAAACTTATCACAGTGAACAGAGACGTCGATGAACGAACGGACAGATCATAACTTTGCGAAAATAAAGAAAGTAAAATTTTCAGTCGAGCGAAGACTTGAACCAAGGTCCTCTAGTCCCGCAGTTACTTACTCTAACCACGGGCCCACGGCGGTTCTGCGCGTACAGTCTCCTTGATGTTGCCTATGTTACGCATGGACTACTCAGTTTGTATATTTTACTAATTTTTTTCATAGTTCCACACAACTTCTTCTTGTTTTCTCGATTGATCTGTGTTCAGTTTTTCAAGGCCTATCCACTGTGCCAACGTATAACTAAATCTGAGGGGGGTGCGATGGGGAGGTTCCCTTGTGAGTCATGAGGGGAAAGGTCCTTTGAAGCCAGATGGTAGTACTTCGGGTGGTGATGGTGGTGGTGGTGGTGGTGGGTGACTGGAAAGATAAGGCACGAGAGATCTGATTTTGTACAAGGTTTGGAGGGTAATTATGATATGTAAAGGTATCAGTGAGACCCTCAGTATATTTTGAGAGGGACCGCTGGTCACTAGAGATGTGTGGCCACTGATGGCTAGGCCATATGGAAGGGACTGCTTGGTATGAAATGAATGGCAGCTGTTGAATTGAAGGTATTGCTGGTGGTTGGTAGGTTTGATACAATAGAGGTACTGATGTTGCCATCTATGAGGCGGGGGTCAACATCAAGAAGGCAGCTTGATGGGTTCAGTAGGATCAGGTGAAGCAAATGGGTGAGAAGGTGTTGAGGTTCTGGAGGAATGTGGATAGGGTGTTCTCACTCCTCATGAAGATGTCATCAGTGAATCTGAACCAGGTGAAGGGTTTGGGATTCTGGGTGCTTAGGAAGGATTTCTCCAGATGGTCCACGAATAGGTTCGTATATGATGGTGCCATGTGGTTGTCCATAGCCATACTCCAGATATGTTTGTAGGTAATGCCTTCAAAGGAAAAGTAATTGTGGGTGAGGATATAGTTGGTCAAGGTGACTAGGAAGGAGGGTGTTGGTTTGGAATCCGTTGAGCATTGGCAAAGGTAGTGTTTATTAGCATTAAGGCCATGGGCATTAAGGATGTTAGTGTGAAGGGAGGTGGCATCAATAGTGACAAGCAGGGCATAGTGTGATAAAGGAACAGGAACTGTGAAGAGGCAGTTGAGGAAATGGTTGGTACCTTTTATATAGGAGCACAAGTTGTGGGTAATAAACTGAAGTCTTGGTCTACGAGAGCAGAGATTCTCTCAGTGGTGGTACAGTAACTGGCCACAATGAGGCATCCTGGGTGGTTGGGTTTATGGACTTTAGGAATCATATAAAAGGTAGGAGTGTGAGGAATGGTAGGGGAGAGGAGAGAGATGGACTCCAGGGAGAGGTTCTGGAATGGGACTAAGAATTTGAGGAGAGACTGAAGATCCTGCTGGATTTCTGGAATGGGGTCACTGTGGCTGGGTTTGTAGGTGGATGAATCTGACAGTTGCTGGAGTTCTTCTACCACATAATCCTTTCAGTTCAAAACAACAGCGACGGAGCCCTTGTCAGGAGGTAGAATTATAAGGTCAGGATCAGTTTTTAGGTTTGGATTATGGATCTTTCTGTGGGTGTAAGGTTAGTTTGCATATTGAGGGATTTGGGGAATGATGATGAGGCCAGGTTTGAGGATAAGAAATTCTGGAAAATTAACAGGGGGTGATTTGGGGGCACTGGGAATGGATCACAGCTGGATGGAGGAGTGAACTAAGTTAGGCAGGATTCAATAGTGATCTTTGGTTGAGTCTGATTGGTAGGGTTGGTGGTGAAAAAGTGTTTCCAATGTAGGGACGGTAAAGCAAGAGAAGGTCTTTAAGAAGTCCTGCATGATTGAATTCGGGAGGGGTAAAAGGTGAGGCCTCTGGGAAGGACTGATACTTCTGTGGGGCTAAGGCTTTTGGAGGAAAGGAGGCTCAAGGATCTGTTTGGGTTCTGGATTTTGTGTGGTGGTGGGAGGGTGTTTTGGAGGGTGGTGTAAAAATAGTAGGTCTGCAAGACAGGGTTTGGGGACATTTGGAAGTAGTTGTAGAGGTGGTGGACAGTGGTGGTCCAAGGTGAGCAGGCTGGAGAATTTTTAAGGTAGCATTGTGGATGTTGCTCTAGTTTCTGGAAGGCAAGAGTTTCCATGTGCGTTATGGTATCCACGACTTTGGGATTGTATAGCAGGAGAATTTTATGGATGGAAACAAGGTATTGCAAGGAGGTTTGAGCCTGATTGAGATGGTTTTGTGGGACTATATTGGTGAGGGCTAAGGACTGGTGGAATCTGAACAGATACAGGTCATTGTGGAAGGTAGGGTGACAGCTGGAGACGGGAAATTTGATTGTAAGACCACTTTGGCAGATTCCATGAACCAAGCAACAATGCAGGAACAATCTGTGGGACTGGGTTCTGAATAGTGAGTGATGACACCTTCGTAATCTGAATCGGGGGTAGGACACCCTATCCACATTCCTCCAGAACTTCGACACTTTCTCCCCCATTCACTTCACCTGGTCCTACTCAACCAGTCAAGCCACCATCCTCAATGTCAACCTCCATCTCAAAGGTGGCTACATCAGTACCTCTATCCATATCAAACCTACCAACCATCATCAATACTTCCAGTTCAACAGCTGCTACCCATTCCATACCAAGAAGTCCTTCCCATACAGCCTAGCCAAACATGGCTTTCGCATCTGTAGTGACGAGTGGTCCCTCTCGAAATATACCAAGGGTCTCACTGAGGCCTTTACAGATCGTAATTACTCTCCAAACCTTGTACAAAAATAGATGTCTCGTGCCTAGTCTTTCCAGTTACCCACCACCTCCTGAAGTACCACAGTCCAGCCACAGAGGAGCATTCCCCTCATTACTCAGTACGATCCAGGATTGGAGCAACTGATTTTCTTTCTCCATCAACGTTTCAGCTACCTCTCATTGTGCCCTGAAATGAGAAATATCCTACCCACTATCTTTCCCACCCCTCCCACAGTGATATTCCGCCACCCACCGAACCTACACAACCCCTGCTTCAAACCCCTTGCCTGATGACCCGTATTCCTGTAATAGAACTAGATGCAAGACCGGCCCCATACATCCTCCCACCACCACCTACTCCAGTCTGGTCACAAAAATCGCCCATCCCAGCAAAGGCAGGGCTACTTGTGAAAACAGTCATGTGATCTACAAGCTAAGCTGCAACCACTGTGCTGCATTCTATGTGGGGATAACAACGAACAAGCTGTCTGTCCACAAAAATGGCCACCAACAAACTGCGGCCAAGAAACAACTGGACCACCCGATTGCTGAGCATACTGCCTATTTCAATGACTGCTCCACAGCCTATATCATCTGGATCCTTCTCTACAACACCAGATTTTCTGAATTGTACAAGTGGGAACTCTCCCTGCAATATACCCTATGTTCACATAACTCTCCTGGCCTCAACCTCCATTAGTCATTGTCCTTACCCATATAGCCCCTTTGCTGTTCCCATTCCAGCACAACACAGCCCTCTATTCCAACAACACACCCAGCCTTTTTACTTCTCTTATTTTCTGTTACCCCCTCCCCCCCTCTCTCCCCCACCCTCCGTCTCGTCTAACCTCTCGACTGCAACTAGCTGCCTTCCCCTCCGCCTTGTCCCTGCACACTCCCAGTAGCACTTTCTTGTGCCCCACCCCTACCCTCCTATGCCTCACTCTCCCCACCCAGGCCTCATCCTTACACCTAACCTCGGTGCCTCTCCCATAATGTGCCGCAGCTCACACTCTGGCTCCAGGTGCCAAAGTCTCTGGTCATATGTGTGTGAATTGTGTTTTCGTCAGTGAGTGAGTGAGTGAGAGAGAGAGAGAGAGAGAGAGAGAGAGAGAGAGAGTGAGTGTGTGTGTGTGTGTGTGTGTGTGTGTGTGTGTGTGTGTGTGTGTGTGTGTGTATGGGTGTGTGTGTAAGTGCGCGTGCGCATGTGGGGGGGTTCTATTTGACAAAGGCCTTGTTGGCCAAAAGCTAACTTTCCAACAGTCTTTTTGTTGTGCGTTTCTGTGAATTTGCTGTATGGTAACAACTATCCTTTCCATAATATTGCTACATTCCATCTGAGATTTTACAGTCTTTGATTTGAACAAAAATATGTAGCAGACAAGTAATAGGCTAATCTGATAAGAACACAAACACAAATGTTAAGTGAAGTCACAAGCGAGAAGTTTTTAGTGATAGAACTACTTCATCAATCTAAGAAACCTCTTTCTCAATACTTTCCATGAGTTTTGTTTTCATACTTTGTAGTGCTCTTGACTTCTTTCTACACACACTCATCTTTCTTCCACTTTCTTTCGAGGACTTCTCAACTGTCATTTCCTTTGCTACTGTTTCACTGTGCCAAAGAAGTGCATTTTGGAAGCTGTGTATTAACTGCATTACGGCAGTTACAGGTCCAACACTCCCAGCAACTTTGACCGCATTGTGAAAAGCACAAACAGCTATGGGAGAGCCTTCCGCCAATTTTGTGTCAGAAAAAATTTATTCAAGGCTGGCATTCCCATAGAAGAAGCTGCAAGCAACTTTGGTAAATCTTTTCATACTTTCATGTCCACTCTTGACCCCAATGACCATCATCCAGAACTGACTGATGCAAACATTATCCCCATCAAATTCTTTGAGGATATCCTTTACTGACATGATCTATACCAGTTTTTGTAACTCATTGGCAATAGCATCGGCCTCATGACCACCAAGGGAAATTAAGTATGCGAGATGTGTCAATGTTATGCCTGTCTGTTTCTTCTTACGGCCAGCATTAATTGGCACTTCTGGGACTAAACGTGGAAAGGCCTCTGTAAAGAAGAAAGCCAGGGAAGAATTATCTAGAATTTTGGATACCATACTCTGCATAAATGTAAGGTACTCATTCTGTAATGTCAAGATATCTTTCTCTGATATTCCATGCTGACAAAGAGCTTTTTTGGTTATTACTGCATGCCCAGTTTCTGAGGTTGCAACTGATTTATGTTGTCATTCAGATTTGTTTTGAAGCTAGTCTGTTTCTGCAAACTTTTGGTTTGACAAATTTTTTCATTAATTCCCTGACTATAGACCGGTGGGGGAGGTGGGGGGGGGGGGTATGGAGGAAAGAAATAAAAGGGATCAATGACTGAAATTTAGTCAGAAACGACTCAATCTGAGCAGCCAAAGTCTCAAGAAAGGCAAGAAGAGCTATCAGCATCTTTTCCCTCAAAGACACACACACTGCTTGGCAGCTATGACTCACAGGAAATCCAGTGGTGACCTTAAATTTATGATTTTACCTACTTCTGTCCCTTCTTTATTCTTTCTACTTCCTTTACACATTTTTAAACAGCCATTAATATTTGCTGAGCCCAGATTGACAACCTTTTATTTTCTACCCAAAAAAAACAGCACAAAACTTCTGTGGGAAAACAGAGGTGCTTGTAAACATGTTGAAATCGGCTTGGTGGGACAGAATTTTTCTTTAAATAGATTACATAAAGCTCTCAGAAACCGAACAAGATCCCAACCATTGTTAGCACACCCTGCCTCAAAGTCACCATGCACAGTATGTAAGTCATATGTCTCAAAGTCCAAAAGTGGGATCCTCTGGATTACCCTCAACTTTTAGCTTCCTTTTCAGATGTCTTAGGAATGTCTTATTAACATTAGGGCAGCCCATTGACATCTTGAACAACCTGCCTTTCAGAGTTATCTCAGGTTGGGTTGCATGTGCCTCAAATCCTTCAACAAAATGTTTTGCAGCACTTTTTCTCAAACACACAGAAGTGAGGTAGCTGCTCAAAACCTGGCCCAGTATACTATTCAAGAAATGTACAAACATATCAAACGCATGTACAAACATATCAAACTCAATCACTACCACATCACAGGCAGGAATAATCTCCTGTAGTTGTTTAATGAAAAATGGCTCCAGTCACACAATGCCATAATTTACTTTTGAAGCTGCATTTTGTAGGTAATGTTACTGTTTAGGGACTCATCTAGTAAGAGGTTAAATAGTGCCCATGTCCCAAGAAGATTGGTGTGTCTGAGCAACCAACACACACAACTGGTTCTCTGCCTTTATTATGGCCTCCCCCTGCAGGTATCTAGCACCATCAGCCATCATCCAGAAGTTCCTGCAGTAGGTGCTTGGTGCAATTGCCTTGGGGTTGCACCTGGTTGTAGCCTCGAGCATAACATGCTTATTTCCCTTCTATGATTGGGCAAGGCCTGCTTCCCTACAATGTTAAGCAAGAAGTTGGTCTTACAAAGCATGAACCAGACACTGAATTTCTTAGATGTGTGCTCTATGATTCACCAAAACTCTGGATCCTCAGTTTGGTGAGAGTTGAACACACACTTCCAGTTCACAAAGTAAGCCCTGAAGTAGCATATGTATAAGACATAACAATGAAAATAATCAATTACTGATAATATAATATAAATTGAGAGATAAAAAATCTACTCACCAAGCAGCAGCAGCAGGAGAAAACACACACACACATACAAAAGGATTTAACTTTTACAAGCTTTCGAAGTGGCTACTTCTTCTGGCAGAAGAGTTGAAGTGGAAGGAAGAGGGGTGAAGGAAAAGGACTGGAGAGGTTTAGGGAAAGTTGTATACTTCAGAAAAGTCACACTGAACCCTGGGTCAGAGGAGATTTACCGGACGGGATGAGAAGGAAAGACTGATTGTCTTCAGTCTTTCCTTCTTTACCCATTCGGTAAGTCTCCTCTAACCCAGAGTTCTGGGTGATTTTTCTGAACTGTACCCCTTTCCCTAAACCTCTCCAGTCCTTTTCCTTCACCCCTCTTCTTTCACCTTCAACTCTTCTGCCAGAAGAAGGAGCCACTGGCTCTGAAAGCCTGTAAAAGTTAAATACTTTCGTGTGTGTGTTCCCCTGCCACCACTTGGTGAGCAGACATGCATTTGACCGGACCACACCTAAACAATAGAGTAAGATGTTCACAAAGACAGAAAGCCACTAAAAATTTTGCGGCCTGCGCTTTTTCTTTCTTATGAGCAACTTCCACCCCACCCCTTGGTTTACTTCTCTCCCTGAGTGGCACCAAAGTAAGACAATATCTTCCTTGCACACATGTAATAGAAAGTAGTTGATTAAGATCCACAGCAGCATCATAAATGTTAGCTAGTGAGTCAAGGTATAATGCAAAGAGTCACCAGCCCCCCCCCCTCCCCCCCCCACTCCACCCCCTCCCCCGCTCCATGCATGTTGCATTGTAGGCTTTAGCTCAATGTTAACTAAACGAACAACTGCATGCCAAAGCCCAATGACTGCTAGATAGTGTTCTAATTACATGATTTTGTGCCTACCACTAAAGTTCTATAATCAATCTTATTCATTCACAACACAATGAGATCAATAGCCGTTGGTGTGTACAACAGTTATTTTTAGGTATGTATCTAAAAATGTACTGTATGCAAATCTATCACAACCTAGTATCCATGGTTCCAAATAAATCAATTTTAATAGGCCAAAAACTCCCCTAAAAGCAAATGTTTATGTGATAACACTGTATCAGCAAACAACACAATACATTTGAACAGATTTAAATTTAAACCGCACCAAATACTCATCACATATCCTTGCTGGTCTCATTGTGACACACACACACACACACACACACACACACACACACACACACACACAGAATCATGACACAGCAAACCAAGGTAGCATAGTCAGGCTGCAGTGACAGGCGTGCAAGCCATTCCATGCCAGCAACAGCAAAACTTTGCACAGCTTGTCAGGACTCAACCAGTGCAGGCCAGGTGGGCTGGCTGGCCACTGCAATGGAGTGAGTAAGGGGAGAGGTTGGGGGAAGGCAAAACCCCAGTGGAGGGCAGTCACACAGCATTGAACTGAGGGTGAACTCTGAGTACTGTAGTGCATCAAGCCAAATGGAAGACAAGAAATGCCTCTGTCCAAAATAAAATGAGTCACTGTAACTTTTCCAGGGTTTTTAGCAAAATGCACAGATTCCCTGGCTTTCCCCTGAGTTTTCCAGAACAAAACAAATCCTTGAGGTTTCCCTGTTTTCCAGGATGCTGGGCACCCTGTATAGTGAAGAGAAGAAAATGGTTGATTGTAGCATCATTGCCACAGATAGAACTACAACGCCGTGCCAATGCAAGGTTAGCAGCCCATTGTCTGCCGAGCACAGCACACTCTGGCAGGCTGTGCAGCTTGAAGGAACTGGAGTGTGCCTTGTTCACTTCTTAGCTAGATTTCAACCTAGGCAGACGCACTTTCATAATCGGCCCTCACCCAGTTCTGTTTGCATTGATTCTCTGAGGAGGGCCCATCAGGCTTAGTCCATGAGAATACATTGTGTTAGTTATAGGCGTAGCTGCAGTCCTACAAACTACTGGAGATAAGTAATTTTCATTGTACTATGTGTATCTTGAATAATAACCCTTCTCTCTAACAGTGTGCCATACCGCATATTATTGCAACCTAAACTCCTTCAGCTCCTATCAACTCAGCCTCCTACTTATTTGCATTTAGTAATGAGCTGAACACACCCACACGTTTTGTGCCTCTAAACAGTGAGACACAATAAATAAAATGGCGACGAGTCTGGTCACTTATTTCCGAGTTCACTAAACTAGCTGCGATTCTGGTTCTTTGCTTCCGAGTTTGTCCACTTAGTTTCACCTAGGTTGGCGACATGACTTCGCCCTGCAGACACTTGCTTGCTCACTTTTCTGGTTTGCCCTCGTCTGCGGTATGGTAGTTGCTAGCCGCTTCAAGGATCTGCTTGAATCCTGTTTGTTGCACCACGGCTTTGCAAAGATCACAACCTTCGCTGCCTGAGCTTCTACAATTTCAGACGCAGCAGATGGTGCAGTTGCTCGCAGCGATGCAAGGACTAGTGGCCATGCAGAATACAGTGGCGCAAGCAAACACGCCGCCGCCGCCGGTACCCCCCGCGCCTTCACCACCAACACCAGCACTGCCGTTCTGACACTTCAACCCTGACACGGAACGTGGGACGAGTTCCGGGCGCAGCTTGAAGCACACTACAAGGCCTACAAAATTGCAGGTAATGCACGGGTGCCTTTCCGTATTGCCCACGCTGGTGTGGAACTGTATCGCGTGTTAGTGAAACTCTTCCCCGTCTCTTGCCCGGAAGAACAGTTGTATGACGACGTGCTCTGAAAGTTGGACGCACATTACAAGGACAGTGTCAATGTCGTCGCTGCACGTTATAAGTTTTTCCGCCAGTGGCGTGAACCTGGTGAGACTAACCGCTAGTGGATTGCAGACTTGCAAGGGCTTACGTCCGACTGTGACTTTCAGTGTGCCTGTGGACTGTCCTATGCTGATGTCATGGTCAGAGACGCTATCTCGCAAAACGTGATGCATCATCGCCTCCAGGAACAGATCCTCAAATTTAAGAACCGTACTTTGCAAGAAGTGTTAGATTTGCTGGATCGCCAGGACACGTTGGACAGGGCAAATTCCACGTTCGATGCAATGCCAGGCGTCTGTGTGGTTAGTGCTTCTCACAACAGGCCCCCACACACTGCTTTGCCATGGCCAGCTGCACCGCACCACAAGCAGGCGCGTAAACAATTTGCTAACCATGCTTCCGTGCCTATACTCAAATCTTGCCCTAAGTGTTTTAGTGCTCATCCCCGGGACAAGTGGTCTTCCCATCGGGCTCAGTGTTTTGTCTGTGACAAAACAGGTCATGTTCATGCCGTGTGTTATAAACGGACCTCTCATCCCACACATGTGTCAGGTTTGTGTAATTCGCAGCGGCATCGCCGCAACGGCTCTCGCCGTGGAACTGACTTTGAGCAACCTAAGGATGTTAATGCCATATTTGAACAGGCTTCTACGCCATTTGTGTCTTCCACAAGTCAGGTGCCTAGCCACACTTCCTCAGACACACTCAATTGCATTGAGCGCGGTGCACGCAAACTGCTTGTGACTCTCTGCATTGCTGGACATGCTGTGCATTTGCAGTTAGATACTGGTGCTTCGGTTTCTTTATTAAATCACAAGACATATGCATTGCTTGGCTCACTGCCACTTGGCCGCTCGCTTTCCAAGCTGACTGCTTTCACAGGACAAGAAATTTTGGTGCTTGGTGTGTGTAGTGTACAGGCCACGTACGGTGCCACCACCAGAACACTGTCTTTCCACGTCGTTCAATCACTTGATGCTAATAACATTTTCGGACTGGATGCATTTGAACTGTTTGGCCTCTCAGTGCAAGACAATGTCCTGTCTGTCTCAGCTAGTGACCATAATGACAGTGTTGACTCCCTTTGTGTGTCGTTTAGTGAATTTTTCTCTGATGGCTTGGGCTGCGCATCTAATTTTCCTGCGCATGTTGTAGTTAGAGACAAAGACCTGTGTACCGGCGCACTCGCCTGGTCCCGCATGTGCAATGCGACGCAGTAGCTGCGGAACTCATGCATTTGAAAGACGTTGGGGACCTAGAACCCGTGTCTGCCTCACCCTGCGCGTCACCAGTAGTGTGTGTTAAGAAACCTAATGGTCAACTCCACATTTGTGCAGATTTTAAGTCCACAGTGAATCCCCAGACTGTTGTTGCTACTTATCCTTTGCCACGCCCTGAGGATATATTTGATAAGTTGGGTGCAGGAAAGTATTTTTCTATGATTGATTTGAGAGACGCATACTTCCAGATTCCACTCGATGACTCGTCGCACCGCTACTTCGTCATAAACACTCACTTGGGACTGTTCAAGTTTCGCCGACTTCCTTTCGGTTGTGCTTCAGTGCCAGCTATTTTTCAGTCGTATTAGCAGCAATTGTGTGCTACAGTTCCAGGGTGTTCTAATTATCTAGATGATATTGTAGTGTCAGGTCGCACCCCTGAAAAACATTTGCAGAACTTGAAAACTTTGTTTAGTGCCCTTTCACAGGCTGGTCTCAAACGTAACAAGAACAAGTGCAAGTTTTTTGGGAGTGAGATAGAATACTTAGGCCATGTGATTAATGGACAGGGTATCCACCCCCCACCGTTGCATCTCCGTGTGATCAGAGACTTGCCAGCGCCTACGAACTTGAAGGAACTCCAATCTGTGTTGGGAAAAATTACTTATTATATTCTCTTCATTCCTAACGCCGCTCAGATAGCAGCGCCTTTGCATTGCCTCCAGCGTAAGAATGTGCCTTTTGTGTGGTCTTTGGATTGTGGCACTGCTTTTCGCCAGCTCAGTGATCGTTGTTTGGTTCATTTTGATCCCTCCCGGCCTGTGGTTTTGGCTGTCGATGTGTCTTCGCACGGCATCTGCGAGGTTCTCTCGCACCGTGTACATTCGGTCGATCACCTGATCGCATTTGCCTCCAAATTGCTCAATTTGGCCCAACAAAACTACTCTCAGATAGAGAAGAAAGCTCTAGCTATTGTCAATGGAGTTGCCAAGTTCCACAATTTTTTGTACGGTCGGAAGTTCTATCTGGTTACTGACCACAAGCCTTTGATGTCGTTCTACCCGTCCAAGACCGTTCCAGCCCGTACAGTGCAGAAATTGCAACGTTGGGCAGTGTTTCTGTCCGACTAAAATTATGAAATTTTGTACCAGCCTACGGCTCAACATGCCGATGCCGACGCATTGTCTAGTCTTGTTATTGGTCCGGACGACGCCTTTGATTCCTCTGAAGTGTCGTGCCTCTACGTTCAGTCGCAAGACACAGAGTTTGCTGATGGTTTTCCAGTCGACTTCCGTCATCTTGGTTCCGCACCGGCCGCCGACGCTTCTCTATGCATCGTTTTGCAGTACATCCATACGCAATGGCTGCCGTCTGTTTCACAAATTCCTGAACCCCTGGTTCGGCGTTATTTTGCACAACGCCATAGTTTGTCAGTTCACCGCGATGTTCTATTACTCCGAACGGAAAATGATCAAGCCCGTGTCGTGGTACCTTGTTCTTTGCGGACGGAAATTCTCCACCTTCTCCATGTTGGTCACTGGGGTATTGTGTGGACGAAACAGCTCGCTTGATGTCATTGCACTTGGATTGGTATTGATCGCAACATTGAAGATTTGCTCGCTACTTTTCAGTCTTGCGCGGAGCATCAATCAGCTCCCCGCCAACAGTTCTTTGCGCGGCCGACTCCTAATGCGCCTTGCCATTGTCTCCATGTTGATTTTGCGGGCCCATCCTGGGACACCCGCTGGTTGAATGTTATCGATACTTCCAGCAACTTCCCCTTTGTTGTCCCGATGGTTTCCACTACCTCAGTGAGTACCATTCGGATGGTGACGTTGATTTTCTGTCTGGAGGGTCTGCTGGAAGTGCTTGTCTCCGACAAGAGACCCCAGTTTGTCTCAAAGGAATTTGAAACATTTTGTGCTGCCAATGGCATTTGCCATTTGACTACCGCCCCATTCCACCCACAGTCGAACAGCGAGGATGAACGGTTCGTCCAAACGTTCAAGTCACAGATGACTAAGTTGCGCACTATGCATTCTCGTGAGCATGCTCTTTGGACCTTTTTGCTATCCTACCACTCCCAGCTGTGTGGTACTCACTCCCTGGCTGAAATGCTTCATGCTCACGCTCACAGGTTGCTTTTGCAGTTACTGTGGCCTCCTTCGCCACTCACTTCTGCTGCTATGCCTCCTTCCGTCTTCATGCCACACGATACGGTCTTCTACAGAGTTTTTATGGGCAGGCGGCGTTGGAAGCAGGGGCGCATCATTCGCTTACTCGGCCGTGCACTATATCTTGCTTAAGGTCCGTCCGGCTTGGTCAAGCGGCACAGGAACCAGCTACGGTTGTGCTGCCTTCCGGTTTCTGCTGCCCCCTCTTTGTTGGCAGATGCTGACTTCTCGCAGTCTCCCTCGGAGCCCACACTGCTGCTGCAGCTGGCGTTCTTCCCTGGCGTGCCCACTGCACATGCGCCATCACTTTCAGCGCGTGACCAGCGTGCCTCTCCTGCGCACGCACCTCAGCCGCCATTGCTGCCAGCGGCCGCCGCAGCCTCCATGTTGGCCGACCGCTGGACGCCGCCCTCACCACCTTCGCCAGCGGCGTAGGGACCGCAGCCAGCTGAGGCTTCCAACTCGCCAGTCACTCTGCCACATGCCGCCGCCGCCGTCCCCATCGCCAATGGACGTCGTGCTCTCCCTGTCCCCTTCAGGCCTACCTGGGGGTGGTTTGCGGTCTGAGATGGTTTTTGTACCGGACTTTTCTCTTGCTCCCTCGCATGAATGCGGGACCATGGGTGGGCAGTCATCCCAGGCAGTCCCTCTGTCCATCCCCTCAGTTCTGCCGCCCTCGGGTCCCTCCTCCCAACGTCACAAGCCTTATTCCACGACGACGCGACGTTTAGGGGGGAGGGGTGTAGTATCATTGCCACAGATACTACTACAATGCTGCGCCAACGCAAGGTTGGCAGCCCATCGTCTGCCGAGCACAATGCACTCTAGCGGGCTGTGCAGCTCGATGGAACTGGAGTGTGTCTCGTTCACTTCTTAGCTAGATTTCAACCTAGGCAGACGCACTTTCACAATCGGCCCTCACCCAGTTCTGTTTGCATTGATTCTCTGAGGAGGGCCCATCAGGCTTAAGTCCCTGAGAATACATTGTGTTAGTTATAGGCGTAGCTGCAGTCCTACAAACTACTGGAGATAAGTAATTTTCATCGTACTATGTGTATCTTGAATGATAATCCTTCTCTCTAACAGTGTGCCGTACCGCATATTATTGCAACCTGGACTCCTTCAGCTCCTATCAACTCAGCCTCCTACTTATATGCATTTAGTAATGAGCTGAAAACACCCATGTGTTTTGTGCCTCTAAACAGTGAGACACGATATTGATGGTTATGGCATCAACTAGCTGACTATGATATGGTTTCTTTATGAAACAGAATCTCCATTCGTCCTGATGTTTAAACAGATTCTGAACCTTGATGTGCAAATTGATGAAGCTCACTTAAGAAAGAAGTCCAACCATCACATAAAATAATTTTGTAACACCAGCCGGACCCTCTTTATACCAAACATTGACCAGTAACAACAGTAGAGGAGGAGGACATGGAGAATTTGCTGCTATACATTCTACCTGTGCATCACCCATTTTTCAACTACCTATCTTGTGACACTCCCAAAGGACCTTCCTCAGCTTTGCAAGAGCAATCAGATGAAAGTGAATATGTTTTTCTTTGAATCTTGATTACATAACTTCCTATTTAGAAATATTTGTTATAAGCAGACACAGGGAATAATATTATAATTACGTAAACTACAAATGTCAAATGATGGAAATTCCAGGTTGGAATATGCATGAGGTGTGCTTGCTTGTGTGAATGTGTGCATGTTTTCTTTGTTGAAGACAACCTTGACCAAAAGCTATAATGCGTAACAGTCTTTTTGATATACCTGTCTGCAACTCAATGGGTCATCTCTACAGTGAGTAGCAATCTATTGTTAAAATAGAAATGTATTTTCATTACTCTTTTCTTAAAAAACCTGAAGATTAAATAAAGAAGAAGATATAAGTATAATACATTCACAGCATAAAATCAAATCCAAAATTTTACTTTTATATTCAACACGAGAATACGTGATATGAAGTACAGGGTGTCCCAAAAGCCTTTCCCTGATTACATAAACTGATAACGCAGGCTAGTAGTAAGATACAAATATGAAACTTGTGTCGAATTGTTTACAGCTATCAAAGTTTTTTTTTTCTGTGTTAGGTTCACAGAACGTAAGTAGTGGATGAGGTGCAGTGCCCATGAGACACGATCACCAACCACAGTGCAGACACTCTTCCAGACAACATTTGTAAGGAATCCACCTGATTCCAAGAGCATTAAAGCCTGGTATGAGAGGTTCTAGAACACAGGATCAGTTGCTGACCTTCCGAGGTCTGGTCGACCAAGAATCTCAGCAGACAGGGTGGATGCTGTAAGGCAGTCTTTTCTGCTAAGTCCGAAGAAATCGGTGCAAAGGGCCTCACGTGAATTACAGATGCCAAAAAGCTCTCTCAATGACATTTTACACAAACGTTTATTGTTTCGTGCATACAAAGTGCAAATCGTTCAGGCCTTGTTGCCCAATGACAGTACATGTCAATATGACTTTGCGGTCGAAATGCTATCACGTATTGAGGACGATGATAGTTATCTCCGATGAATTGCCTTTTCCGACGAAGTGACCTTTTTTGTCAGTGGAGTAGTGAATCGCCATAATGTGCGCATTTAGGTTTCACAACCTCCTGGCGAGGTTATGATGTGCACCAGAGGCAGTCCAAAGATGAATGTTTGGTGCGCACTATTGCACGATCGAATTATTGGGCCATTCTTCATCGCTGAGGCTACCATCACATCTGCAGTGTATCTGGACATGTTGCAACTGTATGCTGTTCCTCAACTGCTTCAGTATCACCCTGATGTATTGTTTCAGCAAGACGGTGCACCACCTCACTGGGGTTTGGACATCCGTGCCTAGCTCGATATGACCTTTCCTGGGCGATGGATTGGTCGTGATGGGCCAACGGTTTGGCCTCCATGCTCTCCTGACATAACCCCATTAGACTTCTTTTTATGGGGTTATGTCAAGGATGAGGTCTACCAAACAAGTGTACCAGATCTTGAAACCCTCTGGCAACGGATAACCACAGTTGTTGAATCGATCCCTCCAGTGATGTTGGCTAATGTGTGGACAGAAATTGAATATTGCCTAGATGTGCTACGTGCTACCAAGGGTGCTCATGTGGAAGTTTACTGATGTGTGAAAAAAACTTTGATAGTTTGTAAGCAATTAGACGTCAGTTTCATATTTGTATCTTACTTCTAGCCTGAGTTATCAATTTATGTAATCAGGGAAAGACTTTTCAGACACCCTGTATGTTCTATCATTCAAACATTTTAAAATGGTACAAACTTTTTCTTGCAATTAATTACTGAGCAAAAATTTTATGCCTGTCCTCTCAAAACTTTCTTATTGTGACTTGATTTGCTAATGCACTGAATAGCGACCATAGTATTGGACCTAATAGGAATTCACTAATGATTTCTCTCCACTCAGAAAAAAAGCTCCACATACATACTCACTGAATTATCACTGTCCAACATAAAATGTTATAGAAATGAAATGGGCTAAACTTTCTTCACTTGATGCCAATGAATTTGAAACTGAGGTTAAAATCTGCTTTTTAGGGCTATGTTTCAAACTGCAGCCAATATGTAAGTATCAGGCCCAATTAAAGCTAGGTTTTAAGCTGCAGCCATTATGTGTAACATTATTTGTTTCGCTTAAGCAAGAGGCCCGTTGTACATGCAGGTAGCAGCATTGCCTGAGCATGTCATATTTCTCACAGCATCACATCATCATATCATCATGTGATCAGGAACATGATCTACATGTGTTCATCATGTGGTCACTAGTGATGCAGCACGCCAGACAGAGGGTCCTCAATTCTTAGAAATTTTTACAACACAGTGGTTATCTTCCAACAATTATCAAAGTACTTTAACTAGGACAGTGTCATTATACTTCCAGCTAATGACTTCTACTAGGAAGAGGGACATTCAACAATACCTGGAAAACATGTTAAAAATGCAGATGACTTCTGCTATACTTGTAATGCGATATATGCTTCAAGTAAGTATATATTTATTACATGTTTACCCAACATGGATGAACTGAAGATGGCGTTGTCTATCATTTCGACTGCAGTGATTCAGACGAGTTCACCATCCACACTAATGCAGTGTTATTTCTGTATTGTTTTACATACAAGCAAAGGTATCTCCATGAAGAAAAGAACAGAAAGTTGTATTACCAAATACACACACTGCTGTTTGTCCTGTACATCACTGCAAATGAATTCCTGTCCTGAGTCTCCAGAACAGGTTTCTGAGAGTTACAATGAATCTTCAAGTGAAGATGACCATCTTGTTTGAGAGGTGCATGATGCAGACTTCTCTCCAAACACATTCTCCTCAGTTCACAATATTATGATAATACCAAATGGCTGAATGGTCTGGTGCAAGCCTTTCAATTGCATTCCACTTTACTGACTTCTGTGTCCTAATGGGAGAGTTCAATGCTGAACCTCAACCACTTGTTGCTACTGGTGATTCTTCACATTGTTGACATTTGAATTCTAGATTAAAGGCAGAGTGAAATATTACATGGCCGAGTAGGATTCAATCTTGTGAGCTTTTGGTTTACAGGCATACACTTTACCACTAGACCACCAGGTGCAAATATTTACAAGCCGGCACAATCATCTTGTCCTAAGGCCAGAAATAAAAACAAAGCAAAATTTTGGAATAATGTTTTAAACCAAAGGGCGTACCTAGGTAACTTTGTGAAATTCTCTCCGTCATGCAGTGAAACTACAGACTTGGAGCAATCTACATGGGACCTCATACACTATCTGATAAAAAGTATCTGAACACCTTTTGGTGAGCATTAATGTGGGGTGTGTCCAGTCTTCACCTTTATGATGCCTTGAACTTTGCTGTGGATACTTTCAATGAGAGGTCTGAGTTTCTGTGGAGAAATGGCAGCCCATAGTTACTCAAGGGCAGAAACCAGAGAAGGATGGGGTGTGGAGTAACGTCAATGTTCTGATTCATCCAAAAGGTGTTCCACTGGTTTAGGTCAGGACTCTGGGCAGGCCAGTGTATTTCAAGAATTTTGTTTAACAATTCTCTCACAGATGCTGCTTTATGACTGAGTGGACTGAATATTTTCTTAACTGCAATCACAGTTGTCTTGGGCAGCTTTAGAATGATTGAAATGTCCCTGAAGAATTTCTTAATCAGGTGACATCTAATGACTAATCTGTATTTGAAATCACTTAGTTCTCCACATTGGACCATTTGGTTGTTACATCTAGTGCTCAATTCCACATTACATAAGGGATATACAGATACGTTTGCTAATGTAGAGTATACTGGAAGGACATGATGATTTGATGGATGCACTGAATATGTTACCCAGTCCTGATTATTCACTTAGGCTTTGAAGACAGGTCACAAAAATATATTTTGTACGCTACCTATAGAATACATATAGCCAGTAAATACGAGAAACGTCTTGACAGAAGTAACTCATGTGCAAAACCAGTGGGAAGCTCTTGAAAATTTAAATCAATTGTCATATTATTAAAAATGTAATCAATCTAAGTACTGTACTTGCATGTAACAGCAGAACTGTGGTGCTGAGGACAAGCACTAATCACAGAAAATTGACCAAAAGGATAGTTATTAACCCTTGGAAAGAAAAATGTGCATGAAATGTTGATAAAACTACATAAAGTTTTGCTTTTAGCACTACATATAAACTTGGAACTTATGAAGAACTTTGTACAAGCTGTAACTTTGCCTTGACGTAAATTAAAAATTTCCCAGGCTTTGCTTCAAAAATGTGAAACCAGCATATTTATCAGACCGCAGATAAGAAAACTTTTTAAGCTCAGTCTTTTGTGTTAGGGCTGCAAGACTGGGAGAAAATAGTGTGGAGTCCTTTAAGGATGTTTTCAATGTCTTTCTGGAAAACTTCAATGCAGATATGTTCACATTAACAGCTGAAAAGCAAAGTTTCACTAAAAATGCACTTTTTGCAGTCGCGCCACGATTTCTTTCCACTACATTGTGATGATGTAAGTGATGAACATGGTGAGTGCCTTCTCCAAGATATTTTACCAATGGATTTTCTTTCATCTTTCCAGCATGATAAACACTACATATATCATATCTCAAAAACGGGAGGGAGAGGGAGAGGGAGGAGATTATCAATAAATGTGACTCAAATAACAAAGCAATCATATTTCTTTCATTATCACTCAACTTTTCAATATTTGTAGATGTCACAACTTTCTGCGCTTTAGTTATTAAGTAAGAAGAGAGTCATTTGTTAGCTACAATGTTAATTCAATAAAATCTAAGTTTTGCTAACAAAATGATGTTATTAACAGCGCTAAAACCCTTGGATACGTCACAGACAATACTGATTTCATCTGTTTCATTGATTAATCTTCACAGGGTTTCATGAGTGAATGTGTAATTGGTATTATTAATTCATCAGACTCTCTAAAATTGTTTTTTATTAAATATCTGCCACAGTAGTAAATTACACTAGAGGACATTTTCAAAAAATTTGCAAATTATGTCAGTTGTGTCACGGATTGGTAATTATTGATATAGCTTCAATCACCTTCCTTTTAAGAGTATTCAACAATTGCATATTTTAATCTACCTGGAAAAATACAACTTTTTCATATTTAAGAAATAGTAGAACTTCCAATGTGAGAACAATTCTACACCACCACTGAAAAAGCCATCATCTCCATATGAGATTCTATTTTGAGACACTTAATAGTTTTCGCTATTTCAAATAGTGAATGTGAGTGACAGTTCAAAATCTCTAAATTTTATAGAATGGAAAATCCAGGCTGGAATAATGACAATGACAACTTATTATTCTGTAATACATTATGTTATCTGATGCATTACTTTACTCAGTATCCATCATTTTCTTTCCTGTGTTTAGTCTGTCACCTTCCGAGCTACAGAGTTGTGCTTGCACGAATAAGTGTGTGTTGTCTAATTTAGAAGAAGTCCTTTTAACCAAAAGCTCACATGTTAGCAGTCTTTTTGTTGTGCATCCATTCAAAGCAGTTGGCATTTTATCTTGTTCTGTGATCTGTTGCCTTCTCTCTCATTTGTGTCTCACAGATTTAATAGTATTATCTGATACCTATAATCTGCATATCTTGTTTTTAACAAATTTTTTCAATTTATAACATGCAAGTGAAGAAGAATCTTTCTTACTCTTGTTAACATATAAATTTGCCCTTTTCAACTTACAAGATACTCTAATGTCACTAGTCATTTATGATCTCTTATGTGGCTCTTTAATGTCCTCCTTAATTAGTTTACACAGAAAGCTATTTTCAAATAATAAGGCAAACTTAACATGGAATAATTTACATTTGACTCCGGCATTATGTTCCATATAAATTATATCTCAAGTCCTTGTCTTAAAAATTATGTTTAAAATCTTTTGCCCATGTCCATTTTGGTATGCACAATTTTTTCTCAATATGGTATAGAAATAGCTAGTTTATGCTACTTAACTGTGCATAGTAATCTGAGTGCCCAACAACTACAGGGGACAATTTATTTACTTATATTGAGGTTGGAAAATTAACTACTGGAATCAAACTGTACAATCCAAATAATGTCTCTCCATCATTTTTCTTCTCAGAAGTCTTCCGAGAAATACATATTGAAATTACGACAGACCATAAATTGCTTCTTTTTACCTGGCAGATAATTTAACCAAGAGTTGAGTAGCCTAAATAGCTCAAAGCTTCCCAGTGGGGACCTGTATATAGTCATATTTATAAATGATCTTTTTTTTCATATTACCTGACAGGCACATTTTCCTATGTGCCGTTATCTGAAGAAATTTATTCATATAAGTACAAGAGTTGTCTGTAAAGTAAGGTCTCCAGCAAGCTCTTGGGATGGAGCAAGCTAGCTTAAATCTGACAACGGTGCCATGTTCCTTGCTTCCCACACCACTATTCTCGCCAGTCCCCACTTCTACGCGATGCTCATTCTTGGCATAAGAGCTGTTAACAATGGCAGAGAAAATCGACACTGCTGCAAAGTGTGAACTGCTGTCTGTGACTAGATTTCCCTGATTTAAGGGGTCAACCCCTTATGAAATCCATTGTCAGTTGACCGATGTGTATGGAGAAAATTGTATGAATGTAAAAAATGTGCATTAAGTGGTGCAGGTAGTTCCTAGATGGCTGTACAAACTTACACAACGAGGCCAGCCACAGACATCCATCATTTTCCAATGAGACAGTGAGGAAAGTCAGAGGAGTTTTGCTTGTAGATCAGCTTGCGACTGTGCGAGAGATTGCCGAACTGGTAGGGGACATCTAAAACCACCATGGACAAGATTTTGACAGCCATTTTGAAGTATCACAAGGTGTGCACTAGGTGGGTGCCACAGATGAGCACAAAAAGAATTGGAGACCTTATTTTATGGACAACTCTCATAAATAAATAAACCATTCAAAGCACACTTCACTGAGTGTACCAAAGTTTCAACTTGCCAACTGGAGGCCTAATCAGCAAAGTGGTGTCCAGGTTCAGGTCTAACTATGGTGCACAGGTTAAACTATCATATATAATTAACACAAGCCCTATTGTATATCTTAACATGTGTTATCTAAGACTGGGAGTATCCTGAAAAGAAACAACTGATGCTATACAAGTATACTGAAGTGTACTTTTTAAGATGACCTCTTTTCGTAGGAGGGACCTGGCGATATAATGAGCAAGAGAAGCAGGTTTCCAAAAGTGCTCTGCTATGAAAAATTATTTATAGATATAATGACCAACAAAATTAATAAAACTGACCCACAGAGTGCTCTGCACATCACATGGACTACTTTTCTCTGTAACATTTCCTTAAAAACGCACATCAAAAAAAGTTTTGCATTACCCTGGTTCTGAGAGTTCCAGAACCTGTACAGAAAATTGGAATAGAGATCAACATAAACATCATTTCTGAACTTTTTATTGCTGATGAAAACCAGACATTTCATGTTGTACCACCATACAGCGAGACCTTCAGAGGTGGTGGTCCAGATTGCTGTACACACCATTACCTTCAATACCAAGTAGCAAGTCCTCTTGCATTGGTGGATGCCTATATTCAGCGTGGCATACTATCCACAAGTTCATCAAGGCACTGTTGGTCCAGACTGTCCCACTCCTCAATGGTTAATTCGGCATAGATCTCTCAGAGTGGTTGGTGGTGGGTCATGCTATCCATAAACAGCCCTTTTCAATCCATCCCATGCATGTGCTTGAGCGATATCATCCTGTAGGAAGTCATTCACAAGATGTGCACGATAGGGGTGTGAACTGTTGTCCATGAAGACAAATGCCTCGCTAATATGCTGCCAAAATGGTTGCACTATCAGTCGGAGGATAACATTCACGCATGTACAGCCTTTACGGCTGTCTTCCATGACCCTCAGCGGCATATGTCAGCCCCACATTATGCCACCCAAAAACAGCAGGGAACCTCCACATTGCCTCTCTCGCTGGACATTGTGTCTAAGGCAATCAGCCTGACCGGGTTGCCTCCAAACACATCTCCGACGATTGTCTGGTTGAACACACATGCGACACTCATCGATGAAGAGAACCTGATGCCAACCCAGAGCAATCTGTTCGGCATGTTGTTGGGCCCATCTGTACTGCGCTGTATGGTGTCGTGATTGCAAAGATTGACCTCGCCATGGACATCGGGAGTGAAGTTGTGCATCAAGCAGCCTATTGTGCACATTTTGATTTGTAACACGATGTCCTGTGGCTGCACAAAAAGCATTATTCAACATGGTGGCATTGCTGTCAGGGTTCCTCCGAGTCATAATCTGTAGGTAGCAGTCATCCATTGCAGCAGTAGCCCTTGGGCGGCCTGAGCAAGACATGTCATCGACAGTTTCTGTCTCTCTGTATCTCCTCCATGTCCGAGCAATATCACTTTGGTTCACTCCGAGACACCTGAATACTTCCCTTGGAGCCCTTCCTGGCACAAAGTAACAATGCGGATGCGATCGAACTGCGGTATTGACCGTCTAGGCATGGTTGAACTACAGACAACAAGTGCCATGTACAGGCTTCCTGATGGAATGACAGGAACTGATCAGCTGTCGGACCCCATCCATCAAATATGCACAGCTCATGCATGGTTGTTTGCATCTTTGGGCGGGTTTAGTGACATCTCTGAACAGTCAAAGGGACTGTGTCTGTGATACAATATCCACAGTCAACATCTATATTCAGGAGTTCTGGGAACTGGGTTGATGCAAAACTTTTTTTGATGTGTGTAGATAATTGATTAAAATAATTCTTCAGAACAGACAGTTAAAACAGAAATTATGGCAGCTATTGTGTTTCCACTATAGTTATTTTACTTGCAGTCTGAACACACAGAAATAAGAAAAATACTTCAAAAGCAAAGCTCATGCATGAAAAGTGCTGGCAATGCCACACAACTAAATGCTGTAAGAAAATAAAAATATAGTTCTGTAATTAACATGTGGGTGTGTTAATTTCTGATCACACAAACTCTGAAACATCCAGAAGTAAGTTACAGACTATTACGTTACTATGCGTTTTATGGTTCTGAAAGTATTAAAAAACAATTTTTTGAAAATTATTATATTTTTATCTCCACAAAAATAATGATGATAACTGCACTAAGTATAAGCGTATAACATCAAGCAAATCTTTGGATATCATATTTACACATTTCATTACAATCTTTATTACATGCGCACACCTGCAAATGGTGATTCATTATTCTTCATTATGGAGCAATATACACAGCAGAAATATAATAATTACATTGTTAGAGTGTACTTGGACATAAAACATATGTGCTACAGTCTAAATTTCCATTTTCAAAATCAACTATAACTAGTTGCTTGCACAACAATGTTTTAAACCTGTATCATAGATTTCTACAGTCCTCTGAATAATCATACAAGGCTTGCATTACCCTACACCTATAACAAAGGAACTTCATATCTGAAATACAAATAAATCCTTAATTAGAACAAAAGAAGGGGGGAGGAGAGAAGATGGACAAGCATATCTTACTTCTTTTAGGAGTCTAAAATTGCAGTGGATCCAATTGGCTTCTGTCATTTTACAAACTGTCAAATAACATGTTACTGAAGGAGGTCAGTACTTTCAGAGTCAAACTCTATGACTTGACTGTTTTTTATGATGCAGTTCCTAAATAAATCACAATATTCAAAATCACAATAAATTTAATATCAAATGACACACAACCAAATCAGTTTGTCAAAGTCCTGATAGAGGAACAACATGAATGGCTCGATTATGACTGCTTACAAGGAAACTGTTTTATGACTTCCACTGTCTGTGCTCATAGTATTACGTGGTACTTTCCTACATTATAATAATAAGTAAATTGTATTGTTGCTACCAAAGCACTGTTCACTAAGTTTTTTAAGTTTGGTCACAGTGCACTATGTGCAGGAATTATTGTGTATTCTACTTTTTGTGGATTTATATACAAAACCATAGTTTCAATGACATTATTTTGAGATTATGACATACTGATGACAAAAGTTAGTCTGCAACAAGCACACAGGACTTTGAAACCATGCTGAAAAGCTGTCATCCATTCTTACAGTTTCATTGTATCCACACCCATTAAAAATATCAGACAAATTATAAATTCTGTGCATGCCTTCACACATAGATCTCCTCTACTTTTACACCTACACCATACTCCGTAAATCACTGAAGTGCATAGCAGAGGGTGGAAGATCAGTAATGGGGCTGAAACAGATAATAAGAACTGTGCCTAGAAATGTAAGGTGGATTTTAAACATTGTCATGGAGGAGTGATTATTTTGAAATGTTTTGCTTGTGTGACTAAAAGCTGGGAAAATGTTGGAAAGTTGGTTTCAATGGGGCAGTACACATTAAGGGAATTCAACAGAATAACACATAAATGATTTGATTTATTGTCTTGCATCTTCAGAAGATACACTGTGACAGACATAATCCTGTAATTAGTTTTACAGACTAATTTGGGATGTGAGGAATGGGGGTGGAGGGGGAGGGAGGGTGGGGGGGTTGCATGAACGTCAGACTATGCACAAGCTTAGATAGAAACAAGCTTGTTTCAAATGCACCAGAGATTACTAGTACATAGTTCCAAAAGCTCAGAGTGTGAAGAGATACATTTGCCTTCTGGGCTTAGAAATAAGGGGCAAAATAACTGGTGAAAAATGTGTGGTGGTTATCAAAGAGGAGTTACTGGTTTCATGTACACCAATTATTTATCGCTGTCCAAAAATTATTCCTTCACAGAACAGTTTAACATCTCTTCAACATCAACTTGATCAGCAATGGAGAAATCTACACTTAAAATGGTGTATACCAAAAGTTCAGAAATGGCACACTCATGTTAACACACAGTTTCTCAGTCTTCTTCATTCTAGTAGAAATGTGGTATATAAACGTTTACAATACTTGAGGAAATATGAGGAGAAATAGGTAAACTGAGGAGAAAAAAATATATAAACAAAATATTTCTTGTATGTTTAAATCTTCAAAAAAGTGTGTCTGTATGGTCATGCAGTGGTAAATTCTCTCTTTTTCTACTTTATCATTAACTTGAAGAGTATGTATAAATGATAAACTAAAAAGATGACTTACAAAATGGACTCAACTCAAACATCAAAAGATCTAAATTTTCTTCACGAAGTTGGTAGTGTCAAGGCTTGGTATTCAATGATAACATTGTTTATTTTTTATTTACTCATAATACACACAATAGATCAAAACTGAATAAAGCAGATAAAAATTGTACATAGAACAAACCCAAACTTGGAAATAATGTAACCACAGATACATAATGTTAATATGGGCAAGTGAACTTTATAAATTGCCAAAAAATTTACTACACTACCTAATTGTGCAATGAAGAACCCGTTTATCCTCTCTTTCTCAATTACCCTTTAAAGACGCAACTGAATCCTTTCTAAAGGAAGGAAGAAAAACCAAACAACCAACCAACCAAATCCCCCCCCCCCCCCCCCCACACACACACACACATACATACTAATTGTTAAGGCTGGATGCACTGAAGACAGCCTCAAACAGGGTGACTAAACTGTATATTTACATGCAACAACCATTGCAGAAATCCAGTTAGTCAGATGTAAGGCAACAAGGTCTCCAGAACAGAACCTTGTACTTAAAGATGTGTTTTACAAGCTTGGCCAGAATTTCTGATGCGTGTAAATCATTCATAGATTTGATGTTTTAATATACTTTTTGCATACATTGAGAATGTGTTAAGCTAAGCAAAAAATGATTACATCCAATTTTTCTTCTCTTGAAATAATGAAGAAATATGTAGGTTTTGAATTTTGCACTTCTATTTAAATTTACTTGAACCCTACTTAGGAGCTAAATGCTTTACCATTTCATAAATGACACCATTATAGCATTATACAAAATACCGACATTGACATATTGTCCTTTCATAAAATTTGTAAGTGAATTCAAAAAAGGCTAATTATAATTGAAAGTCCTACCAACACAAAGGTAATAATAGCTGAAACAATGTCTTACAAGAGAATAAAGTACAAACAGATGATGTGTAGTTACACATCCTGTAACTGGAGAGAAATCGCAAGCGCAATTGTAAATTGTACAGATGATGATGAAATTAATCATAGGCTACAAAGAGAAACCATCCTGGAAATTTGGATGAAGAAAAAGAAGAAGAATTATAGCTTGTTAATAATACACACCAGATCAGATGTCCACTAAGTTCAGTGAGTTTTGACACTGCATAGCCTGCCAATAATGTTGGATGAAGGTTGGAGAAGGAGGAGGAGGAGGAGGAGGAGGAGATTAGTGTTTTAACATCCCAACGACAGTGCGGTCATTAGAGACTGAGCACAAGCTCGTGTTAAGGTAGGATGGGGAAGGAAATCAGCCATTACCTACTAAAGGTACCATCCTGGCATTTGCTTTAAACGATTTAAGGAAATTACGGAAAACCTAAATTACGATGGCCAGATGCAGATTTGAATCACCATCCTCCCAAATGCGATTCCAGTGTACTAACTACTGAGCTATCTTGCTCGGTGGAATGAAGTTTGATCCTTATGGACGACTTGTGGAGGAAGTATGACTTAAAAGTTTATGTAAAATGGGTATTCAAAAGATAGGCTCAACCTAAAGAAGACTTAAGAAACATTTGCTGTGACCTTATGGACTGTTATGTGATGCAGAAAAAGCTATGCTAGTTATGGTACCCTCTTTGAAAAGAAGGCCTACTCAGGTGCATGAACTGAGTAGCCCCAACAAAATCCCACAAGACAAAAAAAAGACTCAGAAGTGTACCACGAGTAAGAACGCACATGAGCCACTTTGTGGATGTTTTGCAACAGAGTGCCACAGAGCAATGTGTATACCTTTCAAGACCATCGACAACGAGTTCCTAGTCAAAAACAAATCATCTGATGTTCTTTTGGGTCACAAAAGAGGAGTATCTACTTAATGAATGGCAGAAATGTAATAACCTGAGAACTGGACAGAAAACAGATACTGTGTGCTACATTCTGTACTTTAAACACAATTACCTCATAAGAACATAGTAGTGAACACCAAAGCTACGCTGTTTTCTTTCTGAAATATTATATTCAGGAACTCCTCAACAACAGTGAACAAGGACGAAAAGGCTTGGTAAAATCAGACTGTTCCTGAGTAATTATGTGAAATGATTTTTCCTATTTTTCAAATTATGTTCAATAAGTTGTATAGGTAAATGTCAAAATTTTAAGATGATGTAAATATGGTAATGTGTGTGGATGTTCATATATAGCCTTGTGGGGGGAAAAAACAGAAACCACAGGCATACTACCTCCAATTTTCTTGTCTATCAAAGTATAAAAGTGACACAAAATTGGGTGCAACATCCTATGAAGAAGCACTATCATTAAAATAATTTATCTGATTCTAAGTTGCAAAAATGTCATCACTGAATCAATATAAATCCTTAATAATCATTACAGAACATATATTGCTTTCATACCAATTTGCTTGCCTTTTAGTTTCTAGTATTAAGCACTAAAATCCATTATTTACAGAACTCAAAAGTCAAAGAACTGAGGATGTCTATATATTATGACTTCTATTATTTGGATGTTGAACTCTTATAAAATAGCACCACAAGTGAAAATTTGGAATGATGTGAATAAAGATCCCACCTCCACTGCCGCCCACCAAGACTCAAATTGCACTTTCCCAGGCTGTGAAAGAAGTACTGGTCAACAAAACCCATGTAACCATGTAATACAACCAACTCAAAATTCATTACTTTGTTTGATAACAAATTAGTCTGAAACTTTAACACAAATATTTAAGTTGTTACAATAATAATTATAATTGTACCTCTGAGGGACCAGGCTAAAGATTACAAGTCACTGACCTTTCACATATGAGACAAACATTATTTTTCAAGCTCTTGGCATAAAATACATGTTATATTCTTCTATATGGTTACAGCAGATGAGCTTCAATGGGCTATACTTCAAAATATTCTACAGTCACTCCCTCCTCCCTTCTTTTTCTAAGATGGCAATACAACCCTGAGCCAACTCAATGAACAGTAGTGTGCTATGAATATATATATGCTCAGTACTAATCAATGATTAAGGAATTAAATTTACAATCTTTGAGTAGATGAAATCCTATACATTCAATATATCTTTTCTACTGCAAATAATACCAATCTGTGAACATTACCTATAAAATTATCCTAACACAAAAATTTCCAAAAGTTGTGCAAGTGACAGGAATGAAGTGCAAAGGAGTCACTGCAAATAATACACTAAATGTAAAGTACAAACGACTGCTTTCAGTACCAGCCGAAACTGAAAGGCACTTTTTATTAACCTGATATTAATAATATTCACAAATTTTTATCATTTAAAATGTTCATTTTTTAGTAATGTACAACAGATATTTCATATGTTCATATTTATATGGGAAACCTTATCACTATCTACACATGAAAATATGTTACAACATCTGGCTAATATATATCAGTGCAATAATCACAGAATCAAGTAACAGTTCTTTCATCTTAAAATGCATCACTGGAATATTTTACATTATATCAATCTGTACACACAGCAATCATCAATAGTTACACACTTATTTACACACACACACACACACACACACACACACACACACACACACACACACACACACACAGCAGGTACACTTTTATGTAAAAGATTTAATTATAGTCTCCACATATTTAACATTTGACATTTTACTCTCTGTACACCTCTGGACAATTAATTATACATTATACAATATTACAAAGTCATAAAATATGCAACAACATGATAGTATTGCATGGACATAACTGTGCACGCATGTATCATCAAAATTATTTTGGTACCGGGTTTAAATTGGACATTTTGTAGCACTGTAGGCACTTTTACTATTCCTGTCCAAAACCTTCAGTTTCTTCAATAGCATAATTCAGTTTTTCAACAAGTTGATCATAACTCTTATATGGCGGGAGATCAAGTCGATTAAAGCAAGTGTGAGATCTTGGCAGCCATGTTTCCTTGCCTACCTTTTCAATACAGAATCTCTGTGGACCATTACTCCCTGCAAAACATAATTTAAACTGATACAACAACAAAATGTTAATATACACAAAAAGAGACAAAAAAGTAAGTGAATCTAGCCATAAAAGCTATTTTCATTTTATTAGCGCTATTCTACAAGTGGCTATTCTATAGGTGGCTAAGAAGATCAAGTGGCAACATAGTACCCATAAATGTAAACAAAAACACCACTCAAGGATAGGCCTTAGTACTGTTTCAACTGGGTGACTATTGCCTACAAGGGAGTATAAGGAGAAATCTATGACTGTAGGACATATGACCAGCATGTCAACAATCTTTCCAGTTGTTACTGCCAGTAGATGAGTCCTGATGATGGTTTTGCTTCTTTGTTCAAGCAGCTCCTCATCTGGTCTCACGTGGCATGGAGGAGTCCTTTACAGACCTCCCAACCTCAGAAAAAAAATCTGAGGAGATAACAGGAATCGAACCCAGACACTTCCTCATTGAAGGCAACAACACTAACCATTTAGCTATGAAGCTGGTCAATAATACCTATTTATGTGGAGTTCTAACAATTGCTCACTCTAAAATTAAATACACAGTGAAAAAATGTGTTACTTATTGAGTGGAGAAAGCTGCGAGCATTAACAGAAAGTTACAAGAAAATCTGATATCTGGTAGGAAATGAGATACTGTGGGATTAATTAGGAGATTCAATTATAGCCCCATGTGAAGGAAGACGCAACCACAGGATGAGAAGGAAACAAACATGGCAGTGTTAACAACTTTATTTGAAATCCTGGTGTTAACAACATTATTTGAAATCCTGAGATGTTAGAAGTGTAGTAAGCACTATCTTACTATGTGCTATTTTCAATCCACAACAACAAATTGTTCTAACTGGTCACCCATTTTGTCTGCCTACTTCTCCTGTCTCCCATTTTCTGTTTAATTTCTTTTTTCCTATAGTGTCTTGTGTTTGTGGTATCCCAAGCTCTTCCTTAGTTTTATTTGTCACTTCATATTTTTCTCCCAAGTGACTTTCTATTTTCCACAAAGTCTATTTGTTACGTATCTTTATTAGGTCTTTAGCTTGCACCCTTTTCCATCATTGCAATTTTAAGAGTTACTAATTTCACAAGAGCAGGAATATAGAAGGCTTGCAAATAACAATATCATAAATAAGTATACATTGGTGTCATGTGGACATAAACGAGAATATGCTGTATAGCAAGTTATCAAGTGAAAGGTTCTGGTATAATACCATTGTTGACAGAAAGTATGCAAATTATAGACAAGCAAGCAGAAAAGATCAGGGTGCTGTGTTGCAGAGTATGCCCCAATGAGCACAATGTTGTTTCACTACCTACTCTGTACACAAGTTACTCCTCATTGTAAGTGTAGTGGCCATCACATGGACATAAAACACTGTACATTGATTGGGAGACAACAGACATATAACATCGATTGTCTTGCAGGTAGCTATTCCTTAGATGAAATAGGTTTTACAATGGTATGGGGGTGGAAAAGTGTTTCATGACGATGCGTAGAACAAGGGGCAGGGGGAGATACTCACAAGTATGGGAATCTCACTGTAAATGTTGCAAGGAAATGGGTCGGTTTGTTGCAAAACTCAAGAGGAAATTGAGATGGCTGTTCTTCATGCTGTGAATGTGGTTAATCACAGAGCATAATCTCAGACTAGTTAGCAGTATACACTGCTGGTAATTCAGTGTCAGACTGATGTCTGTTCTCACATAATATTATTCTTTGGTGGAGAGCCTCCACCAACTTGAACAGTCCCCTGCTGACATGCAGGGTCCATGGATTCATGAGGTTGTCTCCATACCCGTATACGTTCATCCGCTCAATACAATTTGAAACCACACTCCACTGACCAGGCAACATGTTCCCAGTCATCAACAGTCCAATGTTTGTGTTGACTGCCCAGGTGAGATGTAAATCTTTGTGTCATGCAATCATCAAGGGTACACGAATGGGCCTTCAGCTCCAAAAGCCCATATAGATGATGTTTCATTGAATGGTTCGTACGGTGACACTGGCTGATGGCCCAGCATTGAAATCTGCAGCAATTTGCGAAAGCGTTTCACTTCTGTCATGTTGAACGATTCTCTTCAGTTGTTGCTGGTCCCGTTCTTGCAGGATCTTTTTCCAGCCACAGTGATGTCAGAGATTTGAGGTTTTACTGGATTCCTCATATTCAAGGTACACTCGTGAAATGGTCGTACAGGGAAAACACCACTTCATTGCCACCTTAGAGATTCTGTGCCCCATCGCTTATGCGTGAACTATAAAACCACATTCAAACTCGTTCAAACCTTGATAACCTGCCATTGTAGCAGCAGTAACCAATCTAACAACTTCACCAGACACTTGTTGTCTTATATGGGTGTTGCTGAGTGCAGTGCCATATTCTGCCTGTTTATGTACCTCTGTATTTGAATATGCATGCCTATACCAGTTTCTTTGGGGCTTCAGTGTAATTTTCTGTTTTATTTTCTTATAACAATAATGAAAATTTCTGGATGGAGCAATACGTAAAATAAGGGAAAAGCAAACGATCATCTATAGTGGACTGATGTGTGCACCAAACACACATGCAACATAGATCACTATCCACACTAGCTTTTGAGCCCCTGCTCTTTTATTAGTAAAATGCACACATTCAGACACAGCACCATGCAACCAACCAAATGTACTGTATCAGTCTGCTATAGATGAGTGGCTGCCTATCCCTTATTTTACATGTTACATTTTCTTCATACCCTTACTGTTAATAATTGTTTCTTTTACCAAATTTCAATTGCAAAGGAGAGGCCAGATAATGTGACGCCCCAATTTCAATGAGCTTTGACAAACTAGGAGGGACTACTCAGAAGTATCTCTTGTGAAAGGGTTTAGCTCATTTTGCTACTATTTTTGAAAAAAAATCAATGTCAACTGTCAAGATTATTCATATGTTTTGTATCAAGTGGATTTGTAGAACATCCATATATCAGGAAACTTGATTTACACATATCAGGCCCACAACTTAACACTTTTTGAGAAACTGAAGAAATGGTGATTTCGAACACCGCTGATAAACTGGAGGAGGAAAGCAGCATTGGTCAAGTGGTTTAAGTTCCACATTTTGATGGCTGTCAACTTCACCATGTATGCGGGTTTGAAGTGCACTGATCATGATTATGTACTGTTATTTTCAATGAAATGAAATGATTACATGGCATTTTTGGTTGGGGTATTCAGTTGCCTGACACACTGCTTCTGCGAGTTGTCAGGAATGACAGTGAAGGCGATACAACACCCAGTTCCCAGTGGATTACCTATAAGACAGTTAGCCGAGCTGACTACTCAACTAGAGAGGTGCATTTCATTTTCAATAAAACAGCTTTTATTATGAACTAGGAAAAAAACAGTGTTTGTGCCTATGAACTTTGATGAAATGTGTTTGATCCTGTATGTAAATTGTGTGTTTATTATTTCTTTTCATTTTTTTTTCTCCCTCCTCAAAATACATTAACCAGTTTTATGGAATATAAAGTTGGAAAAGTGACCCAACGTATTACACAACTATCTTTTGAACTTCTTGTCCTCCTATGTTTTTATGTTCTGAAACACCCACTTATTTTCTTCTGATCATGGTAGCACATAGTGCATTGTATGGTATTCATGAGAGAAGAAAGGAACATAGAGAAATACTCTGTGCTATGCACACTAGATGAAAGCATTTACAGAATGCAGATTATTTCCGACCCAAAATGCAACTGAAAGCTAACTTACTTTAAGTTTATGTTTCTGTTTATGTTGGCACTTTTCTTGTCAAATAATTTCAAAATGCAGCATGTGTACAATAACACTGTTTGAAATATTTAGGCTGAGAATTAATTGTAGTAAAACCCTGTTTTAGTGAAAGGTAGGACACTTTGACCACAAATGCACATGAAGTGGACACAGCAAATTCTAATATAAATATATTAATGCCACACATGTAGCCATTTATTTTACAATTACAAGTAAAATCACCAACTGGTGTGTCGATTTAAGGGCAGCATTCAGACTCCGGGTGGTCAACTTTGTTCTTGATGACATTTTGATGGTGGCCTTTCATCCAGGAAGACAGGTAACCTACTGTCCCTGCACCCTCCATCCAACAGTTCTTCCTTTCTCTGTCCTGTCACCCCCTTCCAATTCATGACCCCATGCCATTAGTGTGAGCCGCTTCCCATAGGCTGCTACAATCGTACCAGCCCTTAGACCTGCCACTCCTCCCTCCCACATTCATAGCCAGCAATCTGGCTGCCTCTCTCCGAACTGCTAGCCACTACAGCCAGCCCCTTACCCTGCCTCCCACCTCTCTTCCCCTCTACCTACCCCATCCACTACAACCACTCCAGTTGCTTGAAAATAGCATTGTCACTGTTAGTCCAGCTGGCATCGTATAAGTGTGTGTGTGTGTGTGTGTGTGTGAGTGTATGTGTGTGGGGGGGGGGTTGGGGGGGGGGGGGTTGCATTCTTCTCTAGCTCATCTTTGTCAAAGGATAACTCTGAAAGGTAGCAGTTTTCTTTCTTTTGTGTGGACCCATGAACCAACTCATCTACATTGAATGAGGAAAAATAGTTACTAACCGCCACAGCAAACCTAAAGTGCATTTGTGTCCTCTTCCATCTACCAGCTGTGCTTGGTTCTTTATATAAGCACCACATAGTCTCTTACATCTACCTGATGAGCAAACAACAAGGTATCATCAGAACACAGTCCTGACATGTCAGTACCCATGACAGCCTTTGCAGAATCATCATTTACAAAAACTGGTACTGACGACAGTCAATAGGGCTCAAACACAGTCTGCTGGGTTATAGCATTCCAGGCAGCAACAAACATGTGCACAGCCTGTAAAATATTCATTCTCATTACTGCTTTTCCTCTGAAGGATGAAGCTGACCTCCACACAATAGCCATTCTGTATTCAGCTTTGACAGTATCAATTATTCCCAGGTGTAAAGACTGTGAAGTTTACTTGTACAGTTAGTAGGAAGAAACACATCAATGTTTGTCGAGAAATGTCACTAAACTTGGGTATGCATGGCATCTACCAACAGTAAGAATGATTTTTCTTCCTACTGCATCTCACTCAAAATCTAAATTTCTACGAAACTTTGAATAGCAGTCATCCAGGCATTGCTAATAAAATCATAGGTGCACAATAATGTTATGTTTATAGATCACCTGGGAGTTTAATTTCCCCACTATTAATGGCTGCAACTTTTCACTTCTGTCACTATTAACCCACTGCACCATTATTTTGTTTTCCCTCAGCAACTTTTTCCCTGTGGACAGAATTTGCACATGGTTTTGACGAAAATAAATTGTAGAAGTTCCTGGATCCATCATAATTGAAAATGTTTCTGATCTCAAATCCATTATTGGTCATGGAAAAATATTAATCTTCCACCATTCTATACTTTCCACGTCCATAGCCTCACTGTCTTCACTTAAATTTTGGCAACAGAGGATATGGCACTTAAAAAATAAATAAATAAAAATATAAATGACTAAACGAATAAAAGAATCCTGCCAACTGTTTGATTCAATGACATGTTCAATCCTGATATTCGGAATGATTTCCTAAGGCTTCTCCCATAGTAAATTTCGGCCTATAAACCTTCAGTTTAGGTGCACAGCTTACCACACACTATGTATGAGAGTATGGACCTTTAAGATCTGCTCTCAGTTAGCATTTTCTGTGCGGGGGGCAGCGGTGGGGGTGGGCACAGGAGCGGGGGCAGGTGCAGGGGTGGGGGTGGGGGCAGTGGGCGGGGGCTGCCCTCTGCCAATGGCTTCCTCCTTTTTAGCTCCAACACCCCCTCACCCCCTCACTGCCCCACAGCCTCAAAACACTGCACCTGTTGGCAGTCTAGTACCTGCACACTCCACCATATAGTGCACTCCTCTATCCCCGTCCAGACAATGCTATCCCTTTCCCTTCCCTGGCCCCTCCAGATTGGTGCTTTCATTCTACACAATGGTTATATTCTCCTCCAAGCTGCCGTAGATGGCGGCCCTGTGTGTGCGAGTTGTGCTTGCTTATATGAGTGAATGTTTGTATGTATTTATGTACGTACCTTTCGTTTTCTTTTTATGACAAAGGCTATGGCCAAAAGCCAATGTGTAAGTGTCTTAATTGTGCCTGTTAGCAACTTCATGTGTCATCTTTATGGCAAGGAGCAAGCTATCTTTTCCTTAAGTTGTTGTACTCTATATTCATAATAAAGCTGCCTTAAGTATAAAACAATACTAAGTATGTATGTTTAAACTCAACAAGGAGTTGCACAGATTTCAGCTGAGAGACAGACTAAAACATCCAATAACTTATTCACTATCAATACTGTCATTTTTTCTTCTGTTTTCTTAATTATTACACATCATCATGGGGATTTTTTATTCATGTTACTCTGCAGCACAACATATGAAAGGGAAAAGGTAATAGATATCTTCAAAATATAATGTTTACTGTTCAAGAGATATAAAATTAGTCTTACCCATGAGTTCAGCAAAACCTCCAACAGGAACTCTACAGGTACCAGTGACAAACTGAAGCAGTCTTGCCCGTTTCTCATTGTCTGTTGTTCTGACGAACTGCAAACGAATAGAAAAATTAAAATCGGAATATGGCACAACTACAGAAAAAGAACAAAAGGGTGTGCCTTTCATGACGCTCATATTCTGATCACTGACTACACCTACCAGGAGATGGAGAGCAAAAGAGAGAAACAGTGTTAGGCTCTTATTAGCCCATCAATGAGAGAAGAATACGTACGGTTCTTCTTTCCAGTTAATAACTGTCACTGGTATAGTTATGATGAAACATGTTATTACTTGAAACACTATCCTTAATCAGAACTCAATCCTTTAATCTGACTATGATTCCACATAAATTTCTGAATAATAAAATTCCTGCTTTGCTAAGCTCTTCATACCACCAAATTTTAAAAATAACCATAGTTTATCCTTGGATCACACAAGTGGTATCATAACCAGCAAGTCATAATTACATAGTAACTTGTCAGAGATATTATGCAACAAATCAAATCATTTGGAGGTGAATTGGTGAGACGTTAAAACTGAAGAAGAAAGAAAGAAAGAAAGAAAGACAGACAGACTTGAGTTTAACGTCACATTGACAGTGAGATCAATAAAGATGGGGAGGAAATCTGTCATTCCCTTTCAAACGAACCATCCCAGCATCTGCCTTAAGCCATTTAGTAAAATCACAAGTTAAAATTGGTTATAATACCATTTGTATGACCAGAGGCAACAGATGAAGTAATTTTAAAAAATAGTTTACAATATGGGCATTGTATTCCCCTACGGTAGAGTGATTAGTCTGTATCCAGTGATTACAACTGATTTCTGTATTAACTGATGTACATGTTGGAAAATACTAAAACTGACAAAATGTTCAATACCAATTTGTCACTGACTGTGCCAGCAATTGTTCATAAGAGGTTTCATATACACTGAAGTGCCAAAGAAACTGATATAGGCATGTCTATTGAAATACAGAGATATGTAAACAGGCAGAATATGGCACTGCGCTTGGCAACGCCTGTATAAGTCACCAAGTGTTTGGGTGCAGTTGTTAGATCAGTTACTGCTGCTACAACGTCAGGTTATCAAGATTTAAATGGGTTTGAACATGGTGTTGTTGTTGGTGCACAAGCTATGGGACACAGCATCTTCGAGGTAGCGATGAAGTGGGGATTTCCCTTACAACCATTTCACGAGTATACTGTGAATATTAGGATTCCAGTAAAACACGAAATCTTCAACATCACTGCGGCCAGAAAAAGATCCTCAAGAAAGGGACAAACGACAACTGAAGAGAATTGTTCAACATGACAGAAGTGCAACTCTTCCACAAATTGCTGCAGATTACAATGCTGGGCCATCAACAAGTGTCAGTTCAATGAAACAACATCGATATGGGTTTTCGGAACTGTAGGCCCACTCGTGTACCCTTGATGACCGCATGACACAAAGCTTTATGCCTCACCTGGGCTTGTCAACATAGACATTGAACTGTTGATGGCTGGAAACATGTTGCCTGGTCAGATGAGTCTCATTCCAAATTTTATCAAGCGGATGGACGTGTACGGGTATGGAAAAAAACCTCATGAATCTATGGACCCTGCATGTCAGCTGGGGACTTTAGCTGGTGGAGGCTCTGTAACGGTGTGGGGCACGTGCAGTTGGAGTAATATGGGACTCCTGAAATGTCTATATATGACTGACAGGTGACGCTATGTAAGCATCCTGTCTGATCACCTGCATCCATTATGTCCTTGTGCATTCCAACAGACTTGGGCGATTCCAGCAGGAGAATGCGACACCGCACACACCCATAATTGCTACAGAGTGGTTCCAGGAACACTCTTCTGACTTTAAACACTTCCGCCGGGCACGAAACTCCCCAGACATGAACATTATTGAGCATATCTGGGATGCCTTGCAAAGTGCTGTCCAGAAGAGATTTCCAACCCCTTGTACTCTTACAGATTTGTGCACAGCCCTGCAGGTTTCGATTCCATCCAGCACTACTTCAGACATTAGTGAAGTCCATGCCACATTGTGTTGCAGCACTTGTGTGTGCTCACTGGAGCCCAACACGATATTAGGCAGGTGTACCAGTTTCTTTGGCTCTTCAGTGTATAAAGGATCAGCTGTTATAAGCATGCCAATAGCTAGCCACACACAAGCAGATTTCTGCGACGGGTCGGAACTTCAGGCCAGTTCTGCAAGTATTTTAGATGGATCTGACTTGCCATCTCAGGCTCATTGGTTTCTACTAATGTGCAGGCCCTGTCCATTGTATCAAATATCTCAGATCTGTTTGCAGGCTGGGTCCCTTTGTGTGTAGCATGAACAGGCCGATTTTAACGATTTACCCAGAACTGCAGTGCATGCTCGATAGAAAAGAGGCCATGGCAAAGAATTGCAGGTGTGTGAATGTGTCTTGCCAAAAGTATCTTGTACAGTGCAGTTTTTTTAGACATTTTACTGTAGTACGAGGGCCATTCCCCCATCCTGATTCCAACTCATTGCTGTTGATGCCACTTCCCTATACACCAACATCCCTCATGCCTAAGGTCTTCTATGGTCTTACCAGACTTAGTCCACAAAACAGATTTCCCACACCATATCCACAGAACACCCCAATCCTCACCATCCCCAGACCAGTTACAAAGGAGCAGCCCCCTTCAACACCCAATACCAACCCAGACTGGAACAACTGAACCACATCCCTAATCATGGCTTTGATTATCTATCATCATGTTCTGATAAGAGGTACATCCTACTCTAGAACCTTCCCACCCCCCCTAAACTGGTATTCCATCACCCACCCATGCTCCACAACATCCTAGTCCATCCCTACGACACTCACAATCCCAACCTCTTGCCACAGAAATTATACTCCTGTGGAAGACCCAAGTGGAAGACCAGCCCAATCCACACACCCAGCACTTCCTAGTCCAGCCCTTTCACAGACTTATCCTACCCAATCAGAGGCTGGGCCACCTGTGGTCATACACCAGCTCTACTGCAATCATTGCACAGCTGTCCACCTGGGAACATAACATCCTTTATTTCCAGGTCTGCTTCATAAGCCAGGCCATCTGGATTATCCACTTTATCACCTGATTTTCCAAACTGTGTGGATGGAAATTATTCTTACAGCACATTCTCCACTCCCGAAACTATCCTGGCCGCAACCTACGATAAACTCTTGTCCCCATACCCTCCGCCCAACAGTTTCCGCCCACTCTGTCCAATAACCTCCTCCCAATTCATCTCTCCTCACCCTCACTTTCTGCCACTGTACCCACTGATCTTTTCACCTTCCCTGCTCCTTTCCTTTCCTTTCCCTTCCCACTCCTTCCCCCTACAGCCAACAATACTGTGCCTGGCAGCCTTGTCCTGTTGCCATCTAGTCCCTGCATGCTCTGCCAAATAGCCCTTTTCACTCTCCCACCCATACTCTGCTATCCCCCCCCCCCCCCCTTTTCCCTGCCACACTACAGATTGCTGCTCAAGTTATCTATCATGCATGCAAAGGTAGCTGAGGCATTGCACAGATCAAATGGCATAACTTCAAACTCATAGAGACCTTTAGGTTTTATGGAAAGAGACTTTTCGCCCTTGAGTGAACATCAGTCTCTCAGTAGCCAGTCTGTATATCCACAGTGGAGAAATACTTCACTCATATCCAGCAGCCCAGGTGAAATAAATTTGGGGCAAGTACACACATGCTTTTAGGTGATTGTGTTCAGCCACTGGGAAGTGGTACAGAAACAACATGTACCACATTTCTTTCTCATGAGGGTCACATGAGATTAGCAAGGATACTCCGACAGCAAAATGATGTCATTTAATACTAATTTTACTTCCACCTGAATTACCTTTCATTCAGCTAGAGGTACCTTATATGAGTGCAGATTGACATTACGCTATCTAGTCTGCTTCATATCAATTCAAGACCTGAATGCAAGTGAAAATTGATTCAGAATGGATAACACTTGCCACCATAGAACCTCAGTCAAACTGGGGCCTATTGACACGTAGATAGTAGATTCCTTGAGCATAAGTCTCTAATGAAGACACTGAGCTGACCTTACTGGACTGACTCCCTGAAGAACAAGGTACAGCTGTTCACGGCAGTTAGTAACCAACCATTCTCCTTGTCCGATTCTGATTGTTGCTGGCAAACAGATTACTGTATTTTGTGAGGCTAAGTAGCTTTTAGCAATCAACTAGAGCTTCAGAGACAAACTGAGCATATGAACTGTTGACTAGCTGAATAATACTCTTTAATTTTATCCATTTAACTTCAGCCCAAAATATAAATATATTATGTTCAAGCTGAGTTTTGACTATTCATCATTGTATCCAGAAATGAGGAACATGTTACTGAAAATCCTTCCCATCCCTCCCGAAGTGTTACTCCATTCCACATGAAATGTTTTCGCATTTGCAAATACTAACAACCATCACCTGTATAATGGAATGACAACAATGAAAACTTGGCTCGAACCCAGATTTCCTTCCTTACATGAGCAGTCGACCTAACCTCTTTGGTTATCCTTGCACGACTCATGGCCAGACCTAAATTTCCATAAGTTATCGTTCCTGCATCACAAACTGTAATCATACACACATTACATAATCCCCGCCCAGGGAAAGACATTTTAATTGAAAGTCACTGCCTAGTACTGTTAAGAAGAATGACGTAATGTTCCTTTGGACATTCATGCATGTTCAAAGGAATGGGTACTGCAGCAACTACAGCCATTATGAAATACGTGAAATGTATTTGCAGCTGCATGCATGCATGTCCAACGGGAACATTGCATTGTTCTTCTTAACAACACAAGCACTGGAATATTGTATTTATCTGGCGCTACTGGGCAGGAACTTTAATTGAAAGTTTCCTCCTTTGTATGGTGTTACATAATGTGTGTATGAGTACAGGCCGTGATGCAGGAACAATGATATATGGGGGTTTAGCTCTGTCCATGGACGTGCATCACTAGCAAAAGCAGTTAAGAAGACTGCTTGTGTAAAGCGAGAAATCTGGGTTTGAGTCCTGGTCGGGCACAAATTTTCACTGTCATCATTCCCTCGTGCAGCTGACGATTGATTATATTCACAACTGTGAATACATTTCACATATTTGATAATGGCTGTAGTCCCCACAATGCCTGTTTCTTTGCATATGAACATGTCCAAAGGATCACTGCAACATTCTTCTTAATAACACAGGCACTGCAATATCATCTTTACCCACCGATACTGGATAGAGACTTTAAATTAAAATGTCCTTCCCTGTACGGGAACTACATAATGTGTACACAGGTACAGACTGTGAGGCAGTTACAACGATGTACGGAGATTTGGGTCTGGCCATGAGACATGCCTGGATAGCCAAAGAGGTTAAGTCGACTGCTCCTGTAAAGCAGGAATTCCAAGTTCGAGTCCCAGTCCAGCACAGATTATCACTGTCATCATACAGCTGATGTTTGTTCGTATTCGCAACTTCATGTCTATTATAGGAAATGGTTGGTGTCTTTTATATAGAAGGGCATTTACAAGCAATAGGCTGAGGGTGTTGGTATGCAAGGGTAGAGATTCTCTTATGTGTGGGGAGGTGACAGTGACCAACCACAATGGGATGTCCTGGGTGGTTGGGTACACACCTTAGGAAGCACGTAGAAAGTACAAGTATGAGGAGTGGTGTGACTGAGGAAGGAGATTACACTCAGGTGAGAGGTTCTGGGGTGGACCTAGGGATCTGAGGAGGAATCTTGCTGCATTTCTAGTATGAGGTTACTGAAGCAAGGCTTGTAAGTGAATGTATCTGGCAAACTAGTGGAACCCACTACCACATAATCCCTGCAGTTCATAACCACAGTGGTGAAATCTTCGTTAGCATGTCGGGATTGGTATTTAGGTGATGAATTTTTGCTGTTTCTGCAGATGTAAGACTGATTTCCATGTTGAGGGATTTGGGGGACGATGATGAGACACTGTTTAAAGTTAGGAAATACTGGTACGTTTACAGGGGATGCTCTGAGAGTAGGAGGAATGAATGACTGTTGGATGGAGGAGTAATTTGAGGCAGATGAGGTTCAATACTGGATTTGGATCGGACTGGATTGGATTGGAATGAGTAAGTGTTTCCCCTGGAGGGACTGGGAGAAACAGAGAAGGTCTTTAACAAACACTACATGACTGTGGCTTTTTGGAAAGGTTTGATATTTCTGTGGGACAGAGGCTTCTAGAAAGGTTTGTATGACCATGCCGAGGGTCTGTTGTAGGCTCCGGGTTCTGCAGGGTGGCAGTAGGGAGCTTCTGTGTGTGTGGTAAATGTAGTATGTCTGCAAGGCAGAGTTTGGTGGCTATGAGGGGATGCAGGGCGGTTTGTTGGAGGCTCTTTTAGTAGTAATCAACGGCGAGAGTATGAATTCCTGGAGATCAAGGATTTCAATCTGTGAGATGGGGTGCAGGAATTTGGGATTGCACAGCACGAGAATTTATGGACAGAGCAGGGTGGAGCAAGGTGGTCTGGGCCTGATTTGTATGGTTTTGCAGAACTAGGTTGATGAGAGCTATGGATTGACTGACTCTGCACACACATGCCATTTGAGGGGATTCCATAAGCAATGCAACAATGCAAGAACAGTATGTACAACTGGGTTCTGGATAAGGATAACAAAAATTTTCTGTACTGAAGCAGGAGGAAGGAGCAAGGATCCATAGTGTAAAAAAAAATTAAAATTACATAAATATACATGGGAATATCACAAAAAATCACAATTGATATGAAATAGATGAAGTTTAATTGAGAAAGATGAAACCTGTGTATGTATAGAGAAACAAGAGATGATGACAAAATAAATGGGATGAGGTCACAGTGAAAATACAAACACAAATAAAAGGAAATGAAAAGGCGATATTGGAGTTGGGTTCAGATCAGTGAGTGCATGAGTGTGAAAAGAGGGGGCAGTAGGTGTAACTGGATTAGTTAGGTCAGTATGGTGCATGCCTGAATAAGGGAAGAGGGGGAAGGGTCTGTTAGGTAGGAGGTGCAAGAAAGTGTATGCGGTTCAGGTAGGAGCAGGGAAACAAGCAAAAACAGGCACAGGTGAAGGTAAGAACTGAGATAAATTTGGAATTCCAGGAATAATTCTATCAGTAGGGAGAACACTGGATGCAAGGCACTGCACTTGCAGCCTGTGTGGGCACGTGCCCATGTGTTGTACACAGATTGTTGACAGAGGGTGAGCTCGGAAGTCAAAGCTTCACAGGGAGTGTGGTAAGCAGGCAGAAAGCATGTGGTTCAGAATGTGAAAAGAAAACACAAGGAAGTAGAGAAGGAAAAGGATGGAGACTGGATAATGCAATGGGAAGTGATGGAGAACAGTAACAATGGGAAACAGCACTGAGTTGTAGTTTGGGACAGAATTCACTAGGTACAATCAAACAATAGAAAATGTGGGCGGGATAGCAACAATACTGAAAGGGTAGATTGCTACTAACCACACAGAGGTGGTGTTAAGTGACAGAAAGACCCATGAAAAAGACAATTTGGTATTATTCAGCTATTGGGCTAAGTCCTTCATGCCCTGAAGTGAGGTCTATTCTGACATTTTGTCCTCCCCAACTAGAATAGTTCGTTGTCCATTTTCTGCAATGACTTCCTCTTTCTGTTTTCACATCTTTTCCACTAAGTTTCCCAATAACAATTTACTGTCTTTTTTTTTTCCTATCATATAGCCCACTTTTCTTGTGCGAAATTCTCACCTACTCATTACCTCTTGTTAACCCTTGTCCATGCTCAAGATTTTCATGGGAATCAAAACCATCTCTCTTGCCATCATGAATCCCTTCACATAATAAAGGTTAGGTTCTTTTGAAAACATGCTTTTGCAATATCTGAACTACGATCAGACATTCTGTTTTTTGAAACCGGAAGTTACCCCAAAGGCCTAACACTGAAAGTCCCTTCTTCTGGATGTAATTCCATTTTACACCAGTCCCTTTTTTGCTTCAAATACAGCACTCTCTTTCACTTATCCAGCTAATCTGTGATCTACATGCCTCATCTAGCAACTTCCACTCCAACAGACTTCTCTCCTCCTACAAAATCCTGCAGTTATCCATCCATCAGTTTCCTTGTATGAGGTGATCTGCCAAGCCAACTTCAAACTGCAACAACAGGCCACACTTCACCTCATGAATTGCTTGGAAGGGGCTTTCCTGGGATTCATTAGCCTTCAGCCCCCAGTTTGGTTCAGATACACTGATGACACTTTTGCTATATGAACTAATGGTTAGACAAAAACGTTAAAATTTTTGAAATCTCTAAATTATCCTCCCGATTAAATTTCACATGATCCTATTACAAATTCCATGCCACACTCTTTGTTTCCTTGGTGCTGACCTCATGCTCACCGAGGCGTAGCTACACACTTCTGTTCACATTAAACCTACTAACAAGCAAAAGTAGTTACATTTTGACATTGCCATCCATTTCATGTGAAAGTTTCCCTCCTATACAGCCTTGGCATTTGAGGCAAACATCCTTGTACAGATGTACACTATTGACACCAATACACTACCATTCTCACCTCAGCCTTCACTGGATGTAATTACCCCACCAGTCAAGTTCAAAAGCAGATTTCCTGGGCCATAACATCTTGGTACTGTTGATCCCTCCAAACAACAATTTAGTAGCATACCTATTATGATTCAGTATCAATGTGGTCTTGAATGCATTAAAAAGCTACTTTGGATAAGGCTATGACTTCCTAAAATCACACCCTGAAATGAGCTCCATTCTGTCTGATATTCTGCCCACCACATCTAGAACAGCTTCCCCTCCTCCTACCCCTCCAGCCTAAAAAATGGTTCAAATGGCTCTGAGCACTATGGGACTTAACTTCTGAGGTAATCAGTCCCCTAGAACGTAGAACTACTTAAACCTAACTAACCTAAGGACATCACACACATCGATGCCCGAGGCAGGATTCGAACCTGCGACCGTAGCGGTCACGCGGATCCAGACTGTAGCGCCTAGAACCGCTCGGCCACCTCCAGTCTAGCTTGACAGCTGTCTCTATGTCTTGTTGATGTACCTATTGGCTGCTCAGTGTCTGAATCACAAGGTGAGTTGTTACCTTATTCTTCCCACTATTAACATATCAGATTGCCTACTTCATTATACAAGAAAGATTTAACAATTAATAAAGGAAGGAAGGTTAGCATTTAACATCTCACAGCCTACCACAGATGGGAGCACAAGACCTGGAATGGAAAAGGATGGGCAAGGAAATGGACTCTACCCTTTTTCAAAAGAACTATCCCAGAATTTTATTCCTGTTTTAAAGAAACCACACAGAGCCTAAATCTGGAAAAGGCCAGAGGGAGACCCAAGTCCTGATTCTCCGAATATTTCTAATAAGAAGAGAAATAGTACAAATGACAGTGGGAAGATCGTATCCACTACATGGACAACAGATATATTGAAAAATCTAGTTGTATGGTAAATAAATCAGAAAGGTAAATATATAAAGCAACTACACAAGACAAAACCAAAATTACAAAAAAACTGGTAGTAGGATGCAACATTTGGACTAACCAAAAGAGCTGTATATAGAAGACAGTAGAAACAGCATGTTGACAATGTAATATTTATTTGCAGGATATAGTAAAAAAGTCTTTGCTGGTATGAATAACTTTACTATCTCAAGCACTGAAGCATGGACATTACTAAGGAAGGTGGAAAATTTACAATACAACAACAAAAAATACCTGTAACCCCAATCAATTTTGCCCTTCTGCTAGTATCAAAATTAAGAGCACTGAAAGAAAAAGTTGTCCCAAGTGAAACAAGTACTTCAAACTTAGAAAGCTGGAACGATGGAAACTGAATGCACTTACTCTTCCACAAGTGAAACCAATTGTCCCATACAATGCCAAAACAATGCAGAGTAGCACAGATTTCCTAATATCAACCCAATATTTATCAAGAATTGTGTGAAGTATGCAAGAGTCAGCTTGGTGCACATTTTCACAAACACATTACAAAGTGCCATGTTAATTTATATGCTCAAAGATAACAGCCACACTAAAATCAGAAAAGCCAGCAGATGACCCAGAACACTCCAGGCTGCTTCATTTGTGGTCTACAGTCTACACGTTATGGGAGCAGATCAGTTCATAACAATGTCAGTCCCATGTTGTTTGAAGTGATTCTGATTAACATGTGAACTTTTGACCACAATGCTAGTACACCAAACAATTCATGTCACACACTGCATCAACAGCAAGTCATACACAGCCAAAAAATACACATTATTACTTGATTAAACACACAAAGTGCTTGTATACTAATATTTCATAGCTATACAAACAGAATTAATACATTGTTTGCAGTACCTGCCAAAACCATACAACTTGTTTGCTGTTTCTGGTATAATGCCGATAAATTGAATTACGTTGCCAATCATCCACATCAATTTCCTGCATACCACAGAGCATCAGCTCCAGTTCACGTTCATCAAAATATTTTAACCATTCAAGAGGTACCACTTCACTGAAACCATCCAGGAATGCTTTGGTCTGTTCTTCAATGCCACGTGTCATTCTCCATTCTGTCATCAGCCTGTGCAGTAATTAAAAGGCACTCTGCTAGTAATGCATGAAAATTTTCTTTAATTAGTATCCATACTAACAAAAAATTATTTCACCTCATGTATTCTTCTTTATTTTCTTCAACAACACGGATCTTGTCACCATTTTCTTTCAGTTCATGGTGTATTACTTGACCCAAAATTTCAAAATCGACACTGAAATAGAGTTCTAGGCCACATTCTTCAATGTTGTTATCTTTAATCCAAACAAGTGAATTGTAGAATTCTGGGTCTATTGATTCAATGTCCTTCATTGTCAACTTTTTATTTAACATTCTCTTATAAAATGGCATTGTAAATCCAGAATAAATGAAACGTCCATGATAAAGAGCCTGTGGAAACAAAAGCAATTACCTTACAACAATTCAAACACTGCAAACAAACAATTTTACACATAATTTGATGCCTGTTGACAACTACTTCAAGAAAATCTACATCTATATCTACATCCATACTTCCTATTGTACCAGTTACTAAGGCTTCTTCCAGCAACATATGGAGCGCAGGAAGAATTAATGTTTAAGTGCCTTTGTGCACACTATAATATTGTCCTCACAATCCTTATGTGAGCAAAACACAGGGGTTTGTAGTATACTCCTAGATTCATCATTTGAAGTTTGTTCTCGAAACTTTTTAAGTAGACTTTCCCGGGAAAACTTCATCAGTATCTCTGAGACATTCTCCCATGGGACAAACAGATGCGTGACCATTCATGTTATCTTTCTTTGCTATGTTCAGTACTGTCTGTTCATTTAATTTGGTACAGGTCCCACAGACTTCATCAATATTCTAAGATGGGTCTCACAAGTCTTTCATATGCTATCTCCTTCACAGACTGCCTGTTTTAACCTAGAAATCTACCAATGAACTGAAGTCTGGTACCTGCATTACCTATGACAGCTTATGTTATCATTCCAATTCATATCTTCACAAAAAACAATCACATATTTGTATGAACTGACTAATTATAACAGTCCCCCATGGATGTCGTAGTCACAGGATGCAACACTTTTTTCATTTAGTCAAGTGTACAATTTTACATTTCTGAATATTAAAAGCAAGCAGTCAGCCTCTACACTACTTTAAAATCTTATGATCCAACTGCACATTTGTTACTATTAATATCGTCTGCAAGATCACTGATATACAACATGAACAACAAGGATCCCAACACACTTCCCTGGGGTACACCTGAAGTTGCTTCTACATCTGACGACAAGTCTCCATCCAAGATAACATTCTGCATCCTCCCTACCAAAAGTCTTCAATCCAGTCATAAATTTCCCTTGATATCCAACATGATTGTACTCTTAACAATAAGCGTAGGTGTGGTATCGAGTCAAATGCTTTTCAGAAATCAAGAAATACTGCATCTATCTGACTGCCTTGATCCATAGCTTTCAGTATGTCATGCGAGAAAAGTTAGTTAGGTTTCACAAGATTTTTTTTTTTTTTTTTTTCGGAATTAAATGCTGATTGGCAGTGAGGAGGTCTTTCTGTTCAAGATCCTACAACAAATCAATGTCAAGGATATAGGATGGTAGTTTTGTTGATCACTTGCACTGCCCTTCTTATAGACGGGTGTGACCTGCACTTTTTTCCCAGAACTGGGCACAGTTTTTTGTTCAAGGGATCTACGATGGATTCTAATTAGAAGAGGGGCTAACTTAGCCACAAATTTAGTAGAGAATCTGATAAAGATTCCATCAGGACCTGGAGATTTGTTCAATTTCTAACGATTTTAGCTGTTCCTCACCACTGACACTATTATTTCAGACATCTTTTCAGTGGCATGAGGATTAAACTGGGGAAATACTCCTGGATTTTCCTTTGTAAAGGAAAATTTGAAAATTAAGTTAAGCATTTCAGCTTTTGCTTTGCTACTCTCAATTTCAGTTCCTGTCTCATTCATTCACTAGGGACTGTACACTAACTTGGGTGCCACTGGCAACTTTTACATACGAAAGAATTTCTTTGGGTTTTTTAAAGTATCATTTGACAATGTTCTGCTATGGTAGTCATTGAAGGCATCATGTCTTGCTTTCTTGACAGCATGGTGTGTTTTATTCAGATTCTCTCTATCTATAGCCCTACACCATAGTGTTATTTCTTAATCTTCCTGTCTCTTATCTCATTTCTCAACCTGTTCTCCGTTCTTTCAATAGATACTATGAAGAATTCTGCACTATAAACAATCACCTGTTAATATGAAAGCTTTCCAATTAAAAGACCATCTTACAAATACGTCAAAATTGTGGGCAGAACTGTGACTGTTAAAAGAAACATAATTACTAACAACAAAAAACAACTTATGAACAAAGTAGTACTTTACAGTAATGTATTGAAGCTTAAAACATTGAAGTACTTGTCTTGAACATACCATTGCTATGAAACGACCAATAAATTTGAAGTATAGTAAGTGATCTGGATTTACATATGAAGCTGGATTTATTTGTAGACTGTAATTGTTCTTGTTTGCATATTCAAAAAGACAATACATTGGATTCAGTACTTCATGTGACAACAAAAAGAACCATTCTCTGCAAAAGAAAAGAACCATTCAAAGATGTCAATACACAATGTAGAACGCTACTGTTGTGATATGGAAGTCAAATTACACAAATACCTAAATATAAAATCTAACATTGTAACATCTACAGTGTAAATATCTGGAATTATTTGAAAGCAAAAAGTTAGCTGAGCCTAATAATTTTAGCTAAAATAATTAATTCATTCTTAATATGGGACATAATGCAAGAATCACACTGCTGCTTTTGTGCAAAATACTGCTTTTTTGTAACATCTGGAATTCAACAGATCTTCCATAATGGAAAAAAAAACATCATAAGTCTCATCCCAAGGGAAAATAAAACTGCCACAGATATTAAAGTTAGATATCAATTTTCTGGACAGAAATACTATTTAAACCTTGGAGAGAATTAGAATGAAAGATTAAACTGGTTCACTGAAAATCACATCATACAACATACCCAAGCAGACTTCAGGTGTAACTGTTCAACGGAGGGAAAAGTAGGATTGCTATTCAATAAACCAAGGGTAACTTAAAGGGCCATTAAAACAGCAGTTTACATCAACTTCAAATATGTATGTGATTAAATACAGAAATCAGACGTTCTCAAACTTAATCATAGTGCAACTTGAAAAATGTTTAACTGATTCAAAGACTTCCCCCCCCATCAAAGATACTGTCAAGTCTGAAATCATCAGATTAAATGGGTTTAAACTAGCCTGCCACAAGATGCTGTTGCTCCCTATTCAGTCAGTGTATCAGTGATTCAGTCCTCCTCCTGACTAAACATGAAGGAGTTAATGTTTTGTTTTACATATATGTTCTAGAATTTTGGAAACTAATGAACACAGTATCAAAGTGCTGTTTGGAGCTTGAGTGACTAGTGTACACAGAGAAGAGAGGTTTGCAGGTACAAAATGGGGATGTGCAACATCAACATTAAAATTCACATATAAAATATATACACAACCTGTTACGAAATAATGCTGTGGGGCACTCATAAGTAAATCGTAAGAAACTGGGAGTTTGTATAGAACCACATGATGTGAATAGCTGATGCCATAAAATCAACATGAATCAGCTCCCTGAGATCTGAAATGTCTGTATCTGTTTTGAAAATACACAAAGACTCACAACAGTACTGGACTATCATCATCGTCTTTGCTCCTCACTTTGTGGTCAAACATAAAAAAAAAAAAATAGGATCTCGCCCAAAAAGTAACAGGAAAATAAAAGAAATAAAACTTACAATGTATCACGGGAAACAGGTGAGGTGCTGATTTAAGTTCATAGGCTTCCACGGTCGGTATTATTTTGGATAAAATACACTACTGGCCATTAAAATTGCTACACCACGAAGATGACATGCTACAGACGCGAAATTTAACCGACAGGAAGAAGATGCTGTGATATGCAAATGATTAGCTTTTCAGAGAATTCACACAAGGTTGGCGCCGGTGGCGACACCTACAACGTGCTCATTTGAGAAAAGTTTCCAACTGATTTCTCATACACAAACAGCAGTTGACCGGCGTTGCCTGGTGAAACGTTGTTATGATGCCTCGTGTAAGGAGGATAAATGTTTAACATCACGTTTCTGACTTTGATAAAGGTCGGATTGTAGCCTATCGCAATTGCGGTTTATCGTATAGCGACATTGCTGCTCGCGTTGGTAGAGATCCAACGACTGTTTGCAGAATATGGAATCGGTGGGTTCAGGACGGTAATACGGAACGCCGTGCTGGATCCCAACGGCCTCATGTCACTAGCAGTCCAGATGACAGGCATCTTATCCACATGACTGTAACGGATCGTGCAGCCACGTCTCAATCCCTGAATCAACAGATGGGGCCGTTTGCAAGACAATAACCATCTGCACGAACAGTTTGACTAAGTTTGCAGCAGCATGGACTATCAGCTCAGAGACCATGGCTGCGGTTACCCTTGATTCTGCATCACAGACAGGAGTGCCAGTGATGGTGTGCCCAACGACGAACCTGGGTGCATGAATGGCAAAACGTCATTTTTTCGGATGAATCCAGGTTCTGTTTACAGCATCATGATGGTCGCATCCATGTTTGGCAGCATTGCGGTGAACGCACATTGGAAGCATATATTCGTCATCGCCATACTGGCGTATCACCCGGCGTGATGGTATGGGGTGCCATTGGTTACACGTCTCGGTCACCTCTTGTTCACATTGACGGCACTCTGAACAGTGGACGTTACATTTCAGATGTGTTATGACCCATGGCTCTACCCTTCATTCGATCCCTGCGAAACCCTACAGTTCAGCAGGATAATGCACAATCGCATGTTGTAGGTCCTGTACGGGCCTTTCTGGATACAGAAAATGTTCGACTGCTGTCCCGGCCAGCACATTCTCCAGATCTCTCACCAATTGAAAACGTCTGGTCAATGGTGGCCGAGCAATTGGCTCGTCACAATACACCAGTCACTACTCTTGATGAACTGTGGTATTGTGTTGAAGCTGCATGGGCAGCTGTACCTGTACACGCCATCCAAGCTCTGTCTGACTCAATGCCCAGGCGTATCAAGGCCGTTATTATGGCCAGAGGTGGTTGTTCTGGGTACTGATTTCTCAGGATCTATGCACCCAAATTGCATGAAAATGTAATCACATGTTAGTTCTAGTATAATATATTTGTCCAATGAATACCCATTTATCATCTTCATTTCTTCTTGGTGTAGCAATTTTAATGGCCAATAGTGTAATTTTGGGTATTGGCTCACGTAATTATTACAGCTAAATTGCCAACATTTCGATTGACTTACTGAAATTCTCTTCAGGATGGTTCACTGCTGTGTACTGGTGAATGTCTTCCTTTATACACTGCCATTTTCAGTTATCTGGTGGCTTCAGACATCACATATCTGAGATGTCATTGGACAATTTGAAGAGGTTGTTATGCAAGGATGGCTGTACAGATGCTATTGCCTATGCTATCCTCAAGGCTGACTGGCAGACAACTGTAGTAAGTGACTGGCAGAAGGTAGCATATTGGCTGTCTATTGCTTGTGCCACTCTGGCAACTGATTGGCGGGCGGCTCCGATTGGTGACTGGAAAGTAATAGCAAATCAATAGATTGTATCCAGGGGATGGTGTTTTCCTGTGTCGAGGTATTGAGGCCACACACGAGTTCTCTCGCAGCTACTGTCTACACTGCCAAACCTGGGCCCAGTAGTGCCACCTGCTGCCAAACACAGGCGGTCTACCACGCTGAAATCTGTTCATGTTATTAGGGCATTTAATTATTTCAATAGCTTCTCTTATTTTCCGTTGCTGCATCCATGGCTGACAACCAAGTATGTGAGATTCTTGAAAATTTGTAGGATGGCCACAATCCTAGTGGTGTTCTGCTACAGCTGACTTTCTATTCTGTCCCATTCATACATAATGTCCATGCTCCAAAATGCTAGTGCTACTGGATCTCCCGGTTTCACCAACACAGGCTTCACATCAAAAATCGTACACACGTGCAGTCTGGAGAGTATTGATGAGATCTTTAGTCGACCCCAACAAATCTCAGATCTTGTGGCCACTCTGAAATACACGTCTGAGTCCTGCGCGACATAGAACCTTGCCTAAACAGTCACTAACATCTCTCACATAAGGCAAGGTTCTGTGTAGCACAGGAATCACACCTGTATTTCAGAGTGGCCACAAGATCCGAGATTTATTGATCCACTAAGGATTCTGTGAATGCTCTGCACAATGCAGGTGTGTACAAACTTTGGTGTGAATACGGCAAGGTTTATGTTGTTGAAACTGGTAGACCCATTAACACTTGCACCTCAGAGCATGAACTTTATGTACAGCTGGGATAGAACAATAAGTCCACTGTAGCGGAACACAGCCACATATGTAGCGGAACACAACCACATATAAGGCCATCTTATCAACTTTCAAGAACCTAAAGATCTTGCTCAGCAGCCGTTGATGCAGCAACAGAAAATAAGACAGGCTATTGAAATAATTAAACGCTCTAAAAGAATGAACAGGGAGGATGCCTAAAATAACCTGTCACCTGGCTGCCAATGACTCCAGCCTGGTGGATTGCATGTGCTCGCCGGCCAGTAGTGCCACTCGTCCCAGGTTTGGTAGTGCAGATGGTAGTCATGAGAACTGCTATGTGGCCTTAATGGCTCACTGCAGGAAAACACCTTCCCCTGGATATAAGCTGCTGATTTACTATTACCTTCCAGTCACCAATAAGAATTGCCCACCCATCACTTACCACAGTGGAATGTGCAACAGACAGCTGATGTACTACCTTCTACCAATCACCTACCAGAGGTTGCCTTTCAGTCAGCCACCTGGGTAGCACAAGCAGTAGCACACTATACAGCCACCATTCCGTAACAACCTCTTCAAATAGTCCAGTGACATCTCAGATATGTGTGATCAGTAGCTACCAGATAACAAAAATGACAGTATGTAAGACGAGACATTCACCAGTATACAGCAGTGAACCACCCTGAAGAGGATCAAGTTGCTCGTTATGTCAGAAATTTACCCGTTTTTGTAATTACATTATAGTAACTGAAAGGTAAGATACTGACACCAATCAAGCCAACGAAATTACAATACATGAGTCAAAATATAGACCTAATACAACAAATCAGCAGAAAAGACATCTGTAGCCAAATACTACGAGTTTCTGCACCAGAAACCATCAGATCTTGATACCTGGAAACAACTGGCTGTATGTATACCATTCAAGGAATAATGCAACCACGGAGCTGGAATACAATGGCAACTATTCACCTGATATTTCATGCTAGGAAGATTAAAAGCCTTTTGATATCAAAGATAGAGTCAAAACAACAGCTCTAGCTCGTGTTACTTACAGATTGTTATTATTTACTAAAGCAGCAATTTTTAAGTGACTTAAAATCAATCATACCAGCAATTCCAATTATATGGCATTTCAAGTCAATTGTGACATACTTCAATATATGGAAAACATCGAAATATTACGTTTACTGTTTACACATATTTGTATGATATGTCTGTCACTGCCAGACAAAAATTGGAAGCGAGAGACAAAATGAAGAATTTGTAAAACGAATACTGTAATTTTGTTGTATGTAATATAGCTTTAAACATATGTTTTCATCTGTCATCTGTTAAGTTTACTGTGTATCTCCCATTTTATTTTGAGACAAAATTATTTACACCAATGCCACACATAATAAAATAGTAAAGTAATCAAAGAAAATGCAAAATCACCTGGAAACGCCACCATAATCAAGACCTTCTTCTCCTCTAAAAATAATGTAAAGTCGTCTTCTGAGTTCATAAGCAGGTAGCCTCATAATCTGATGATAAGAATCTTCGAATAATGTTTGGCGAGTTACTGTTATTTTGATATGACTAGGAAGTGCATTGCTTTGACACAGGTACCGAAACTGTCCAAGTTTCCACCTGAAAGATCTTTCATATGCCTTGGGCACACCATATACACCTTTTGGCCTGAAATACATAAATTCTAATGAAAGTCTGCTATCACATTGCCAGAAAGCATCTATACAATGAAATAAGATTTGCTTTATTGATGCATTACAAACAAAACTATCTTTGACAAGGGCTACAATTACTACAAGAGTACGGCCGTGTGACCAACTCTTCAGCAATTACAAGCGTCCATGATTAGTAGAAGTAAGTGTGCATCTAATATCACAGCTGCCTCCTTTTATAGCATGCACTGGTTCTAGTCCAAAATAAAAGTTAATACAGGTTCCAGTTCAAAACAGAAGTTAAGATATTGTATCAAAAAGTCTACAAAGATGAGAAACAAATGACATGTTTGATAATCTTATTAAAGATGTAAGCCTTCAGACTTAAAAAGTACATTATCAGCATCTGTAACGTAACACTATTAGAATCATACCCCTTTGGAGCTCCAGGTCGAGGGTCTTGGAATGTTGTTGTTCTTGTGTTATGATCAACAAAGTAACGGACACCATCTTCCGTTAATCGAATTTCCCAACCTGGTGGGAGAGCCGCTTCATCAGCTCCAACTTCCTGTCTATATTAAAAGAACAGAAAACTAAGCTTACCTATATGAAGCAGAAGTTGCGTAAATTAAGAGTAAAATAGTGACAAGTAATCCTGCTTATGAAGAATAAGATACTTCAGTACTATAATAAATAACAGTAGAATGTGTTTTCTTTAGCTTTAACGAAATAGACGAAAGCAATGGGGCAATGGTTTGGTCAGCACTGATTGTTATAATTCCTTTTCCTAAACATAAGGGGTGACTTTTTTTCTTTTTTCTGTTGATGAAGGGGTGTTGTTGGGAGAGATGGGTGGGTGGAGGGGGGGGGGGGGGGAGGTGGCAAGGAAGATGAGACTTGAAGCACTGGAGTGTGCATGCAATGCTTTGATTGGTAGCATCATTCGTTGAAAATATCGAGCAGATAAAATTACTGAGAACAGGAAGCCTATGCATAAACTTCAAGCTTGTGGGAAACACCAGGTTTTTTAGAACAGAAAAGCATAAATCAATCAAAAAGATAACTGAAAACTCTTGTCATAACTAGATTTGTCTATTTCAAAACATCAATGCATCACATCCACATGTTACACAGATGAACTCAGCAACAGCTGGCAGAAATATATGGCCTCCACTGCTCCCAATGTCTCTCATGATTGATTACAGTGACAGCTACTGTAAAAGAAAAAAGTTTTGGGTGCTATAGGAGATGACTTCAACTGAGCTGTGTGGTTCTGGTCATCACTACAATTTTTGTTTGATTCACCTCTCTATTGCTATCACTTGCCAGCTATTCTCTTCATTTCAATAAAATGGCTCCACGTACACCATCCGCAATATTTTATACAGTAATATCTACACTTTACTTCTGATTCTTTCCTTCCAACATTCCTTTAACTACAGTTTCTAGAAATGACTCATGTCATAATACATGCCCAACCATTCAATTGAGTAAATATTGCTAAAATAACCACCAGCAGCAGTTTATGGTATTAAAGAATGTGAAAATGTGTCTTCGAGGAAGAGTACACTTTAACAGTTGGTAGTACAAACATTCAGAGGGAAAGACATCATAAACAAATGGTCTACTCTTAATTTCTGAGATACAGCTAATTGAAATTATAAAAAAATGAGAATAGTTGATGGTAAATTGTAAGATCCTAGCTCACCCTAGAGCAATGTATAACTTCACCCCTACAATCTACATTCTGTAGCCACTTTCCACAGAATGTAAACTGTTCCTGATAACCTCTTATCCTCATAAAGGATAGAATACTCCACTACCAGCTCGCCCGGAAATTTAATTATTCTGCTTCCAACATATGTGAAAATATCAGTAAAATAGTAGTTAGAAGTATATTTCATGGCCTTTAATAACAGCTCACCCTTGAGTACGAGGATCCTCCCACTGAGTAGTGCGGTTCTTGTGGTTGACAAAGTAGCAACGACCATCAGGTTGCACCCTTTTCTCCCATCCAGCTGGAAGAGGACCAAGATTGTCTTCTTCTGAATCAACTGTTGATGCCGCACCTGATGTATGCTGCAAATATATGTTCTGTGAACCTTAATTTACAAGCATGTGGGAACACAAAACAAAAACAAAATATCATTATGACACTATTTGAGACAGATTAGTGCAATCTACTACGAGGGGGGGGGGGGGGGGGGGGTATTAAGTAAGCAATGTAACACATTTTTCACAGCTAATTTTGTTTTTAAAAAATGTGGAATTTGTTGTGGGGCATCATGGAATATTCCCACTTCAGCCCCTATACTTTCATGCAGTTCCAATAGATAGCGCCATTATATGTAGCCTTAAAAGTGACGCCTGTAACTGCAGTGCATTCCAAGCAGAGAGGTGTCACTGAGTTTCTTTTGGAGGAAAACCAGAGCTTCATAGATATTCATAAGCACTTTCATACTGTTTATGGAGACCTGGCAGTGAACAAAAGCACTATGACTCATTGGGAGAGGCATCTGTCCTCATCACAACAAGATCGTGCAAACCTGTACGATCCCCTGCATGCTGATTGGCCGCACACAGCTGTGAGACCTGCAATGTTGGAACGTGTGGACACACTCATCCGTGGTGATAGACAGATCACAATCAAACACCTCACTGCAGAATTGGACACCTCTGTTGGTAGTGTTGACACACTCGTCTATTAGCTTGGGGGTACTCAAAGGTGTGTGCCCGCTGAGTTCCTCAGCACCTAACAAAAGACCATAAAGAGCAACAAAGGAGCTTATGTTTGGAATTGCTTGCATCTTAAAAGGATGATGCGGAGGTTCTTGATGCAGCAAGATGTTGGCTCCAACATCAACCAGCAGAGAAATATCAGGCACACATACGGCCCTCCCAGTAAGTAGTCATAACTGTGAGGAATAATATGATGTACTGGAACCCTGAATAAAACCAATCTGCTTTCAGAAAAAAAAAGTGTTGCACTATTTACTGAACGCCCCTTGTATTTATTCATTACTAACTGTAGTAACTGTCTTAAAAGTTTCTCTCTCTCTCTCTCTCTCTCTCTCTCTCTCTTGGCTCCCCCCCCCCCCCCCCCCCCCCCGAAAAACAAACACACACACACACACACACACACACACACACACACACACAAGCCATTTACATTACCTTTCCTTACTTCTATGTAAAATGTGCAGGTTGTGGTGTTACATATTCCGGAAGAGGGATGTGTAACCCTGTGTTTACTTTGCCAATGAGTGATGCTCATTAACTATACAGTGGGAAAGTGAGGTAATGATTTAACAGTTAGGAGAGTGCACCTGTTGTGCATTTTTTAAAATATAATTGCATGTGGCAAGTAATCTGGAGGGATAATGCATGTCTTAAATGTGGGACGACGATCGCATTAATTATGCAAGTGGCAGTGCGGGGGAAAATGTGCATACTCCACAAATCGTTGCCCCAGGTCGGAGAAGTCCATTGGCCCTGGGGCAAGAGCCTGGGATGACAAAAAGAAAAGTGAACAAAAGAATATTTGAAACATGTATTCATTCTGTTGTATTTCAATCCATCACCTTGATATTTACAATGAGACTGAAAGTCAATCAATTACTGCAATGTTCTATCTAAAGAAGTGTTTATTATGAAGGGTTAATGTACTTTACTTTAAGAACATCTCTCACATAAATCTGAGACGTGTTTTATTTATCTACACAATTGGATATTGTGCTGGATTCCCGACTTCCAGCATTTACTACCAAGTTTGAAAACAAAATTAGAGTTTTATCCACAATCAAGAATATGGTGAACTATAGCCCGATTCACGAACAATGGCAGTCTGCACAAGTCAAGGCACAGGTGGGGGTTGCCGTGTTCCCATTGAAACTGAAAGTTGCAGTGCTCGAAGGAGAAACAGTGTCTCCTGCAAATTGCATCTCTCACTTGTTGACCATCATCGTCAGCCACGACAACTCACAACTAATGGAATAAAGTTCACTAAATAACTCACTATAATCATGTTTAATGCTCACATTCACTACAACATTCACAACTGAGTGCTCAGAAAACTACCGAATGCTCACTGGTTATCAGATAATATGTGATGTCAGGTGTGCTGAACAAACCTAACCTTTACAGCTGCTATTTTCAAGAGAAAAGCCTAACTTCTACACAAGGTGATGGAGATAAGGATAAACTATTCTTAAACTGGGTCTTGAACAAGACACTTTGCAAGAAAAGTGACAGCCACAAAAGCACTTGTATTACAATGTTACTTCAGGGACTGCTGCTGTAAAGGCTGGTAAGGTGTTCTTGTAGTATCAGATCATTATCTCATACAAATTATATCGAAGTAATCTTCAATCAAATGGCCCATCTCTTTACTCAATGTCTTAAGCTATTTCTAGTCAACCCTCTAATCCATCTCACTAGCATCACATCACCTAAATTTAGGGTGAGAAGTTACTTCAGAGGAAAGAAAAGACAAACCTAAAGCATTGGCAAAGATTTTGTTTGTACTATAGCTTCTATGCAAGGGCAACAAGTTGATTTCTGAAACTGAGAGCCAAAATTCAGTGACCAGTTCTTCCACTAAATAACGAATAAGCTACCTACAGGTCACAACTGGGTTTTATTTATATCCATAAACCCGAATCTGTTCCGGGCTTTGGTCTTAAAATATGTGATGAATATACGGTAATGGTAAATGTTCCCTCAAGAAATAACCATACACTCCTGTTAAGAACTACAGAGTGCTCAACACCTGCTGATGTATATAAAAATGTGCCAAGTACTATCTGCTGCTAACAAATGATAAGACTATTAAGGCTGTCAAACAGTGGATGGAAAATATTTAATATAACAATGAAAGATAAATGCATAAATATTCTGCACTGACCTGACTGTCTCATTATAAACATTCAAGAAGATGCACCACAACTGCAATCTTTGCATTGAATACTGCCTTGAAACCCTCAAGGAAGAATCCAAAACACATGCCACACAACTATACAGGAACCCGAGTCACTCGACAATCCTTTCATCCTTACTCTGGGAAACTACACTCCTGGAAATTGAAATAAGAACACCGTGAATTCAATGTCCCAGGAAGGGGAAACTTTATTGACACAGTCCTGGGGTCAGATACATCACATGATCACACTGACAGAACCACAGGCACATAGACACAGGCAACAGAGCATGCACAATGTCGGCACTAGTACAGTGTATATCCACCTTTCGCAGCAATGCAGGCTGCTATTCTCCCATGGAGACGATCGTAGAGATTCTGGATGTAGTCCTGTGGAACGGCTTGCCATACCATTTCCACCTGGCGCCTCAGTTGGACCAGCGTTCGTGCTGGACGTGCAGACCGCGTGAGACGACGCTTCATCCTGTCCCAAACATGCTCAATGGGGGACAGATCCGGAGATCTTGCTGGCCAGGGTAGTTGACTTACACCTTCTAGAGCACGTTGGGTGGCACGGGATACATGCGGACGTGCATTGTCCTGTTGGAACAGCAAGTTCCCTTGCCGGTCTAGGAATGGTAGAACGATGGGTTCGATGACGGTTTGGATGTACCGTGCACTATTCAGTGTCCCCTCGACGATCACCAGTGGTGTACGGCCAGTGTAGGAGATAGCTCCCCACACCATGATGCCGGGTGTTGGCCCTGTGTGCCTCGGTCGTATGCAGTCCTGATTGTGGCGCTCACCTGCACGGCGCCAAACACGCATACGACCATCATTGGCACCAAGGCAGAAGCGACTCTCTTCGCTGAAGACGACACGTCTCCATTCGTCCCTCCATTCACGCCTGTCGCGACACCACTGGAGGCGGGCTGCACGATGTTGGGGCGTGAGCGGAAGACGGCCTAACGGTGTGCGGGACCGTAGCCCAGCTTCATGGAGACGGTTGCGAATGGTCCTCGCCGATACCCCAGGAGCAACAGTGTCCCTAATTTGCTGGGAAGTGGCGGGGCGGTCCCCTACGGCACTGCGTAGGATCCTACGGTCTTGGCGTGCATCCGTGTGTCGCTGCGGTCCGGTCCCAGGTCGACGGGCACGTGCACCTTCCGCCGACCACTGGCGACAACATCGATGTACTGTGGAGACCTCACGCCCCACATGTTGAGCAATTCGGCGGTACGTCCACCCGGCCTCCCGCATGCCCACTATACGCCATCGCTCAAAGTCCGTCAACTGCACATACGGTTCACGTCCACGCTGTCGCGGCATGCTACCAGTGTTAAAGACTGCGATGGAGCTCCGTATGCCACGGCAAACTGCTGACACTGACGGCGGCGGTGCACAAATGCTGCGCAGCTAGCGCCATTCGACGGCCACCACCGCGGTTCCTGGTGTGTCCGCTGTGCTGTGCGTGTGATCATTGCCTGTACAGCCCTCTCGCAGTGTCTGGAGCAAGTATGGTGGGTCTGACACACCGGTGTCAATGTGTTCTTTTTTCCATTTCCAGGAGTGTATGTCACAACCATAGGTGGAAGCATAAGCGGCCAAAGACACTACTAGCTAAGGAATAACCACCTATGGCAACTGGATATGCCAGCTGCTATTAAAGCCGACCAACACGTTACAGCAGGGAGACTGACAAGCTCGCACACTGGTGCACGAACAAATTGCCAACATTACCCTACATTGTGAATCTGATATACAACCTATCGGACACAAAACTACAATGAACCCAACTGTTACAGGTATGCTGATGCTGATTGAGAAATCAAGACCGGCACCCAGTAGCGGCCTCTGAGTAACAGCACCGCACAATGTCAAAGATATCGACCTGCATGATACCCACTACTAACAAAGCCCACTCTTGCATGACCTGTCACAGGAATCAAGTAAACCACTACTGCTCTTACAACTCGACCCAACTATCACAAAAGTTTTTTCCCTTGGCTCTTGCCTTGGCCGTTTTCTCCCTTCTGCCCTTCAAACTGCTACCCTTTGCTCAACTTTCTACCCAATCTATCTTCAGATGAGAGCGTATTAATGGTTAACCTTAACCAGATGTGTGCAAACATTGCAGTACCCACATCCTGCAAGACTTCACTCTAGTGAAAATTAACCCTTATGCAGAGATGGCAGTAGACCTTTTGTGTTGGCCATCATGCCGGTGTTGGTGTGGAGTGGCTCCACCTCTGTGCAAAAAAATTCCTCTTCTCTCGAATTCTATTCAGTACCAACTCACTAGTTATGTGATCTATCCATCTAATTTTCAGCATTCTTCTGTAGCACTACATTTCAAAAGCTTCTATTCTCTTCTTGTCTAAACTGTTTATTGCCCACGTTTCACATCCATACATGGCTTCACTCCATACACATACTTTCAGGAAAGGCTTCCTGACACTTAAATCTATACTTCATGTTAACAAATTTCACTTCTTCAGAAACACTTTCCTTCCGATTGCCAGTCTACATTTTATATCCTCTCTACTTTGACCATCCTCAGTTACTTTGCTCCCCAAATAGGAAAACTCTTCTACTACTTTAAATGTCTCATTTCCTCATCTAATTCCCTCAGCATCATCTTATTTGATTTGAGTACATTCCATTATCTTCGTTTTGCTTTTGTTGATGTTCATCTTATATCCTCCTTTCAAGACACTGTCCATTCCATTCAACTGCTCTTCCACATCCTTTGCTGTCTCTGACAGAATTACAATGTCATAGGCAAACTGCAAAGTTTTTACTTCTTCTCCATGGATTTTATTTCCTACCCCAAATGTTTCTTTTGTTTCCTTCACTGCTTGCTCAACACACAAATTGAATAACATCGGGGATAGGCTACAATCCTGTCTCACTCCCTTCACAACCACTGCTTTATTTTCATGCCTCTCGACTCTTATTAATGCTATGTGGTTTCTGAACAAATTCCTTTCATTCCCTGTATTTGACCCCTGCCACCTTCAGAATTTGAAAGAGAGTATTCCAGCCAATATTGTCAAACACTTTCTCTAAGTCTACAAATGCTAGAAACTTAGGTTTGCCTTTCTTTAACCTAGCTTCTAAGGTAAGTAAGGGGGTCAGTATTGCCTCGCATGTTCTAACAGTTCTACAGAATCCAAACTGATCTACCACCAGGTCAGCTTCTACCAGTTTTTCCATTTATCTGTAAAGAATTTGTGTTAGTATTTTGCAACCATGACTTATTAAACTGATAGTTCGGCAATTCTCACACCTGTCAGCACTTGCTTTCTTTGAAATTGGAATTATTATATTCTTCTTGAAGTCTGAGAGTATTTCGTCTGTCTCATACATCCTGCCCACCAGATGGAAGAGCTTGGTCATGTCTGGGTCTCCCATGGCTATCAGTAGTTCTAACAGAATGCTGTCTACTGCCGGGGACTTCTTTCTACTTAGGTCTTTCAGTGCTGTATCAAATTATTCTTGCAGTATCATATCTCCCATTTCATCTGCATCTACATCCTATTCCATTTTCATAAGATTGCCATCAAGTACATCGCCTTTTTATAGATCCTCTATATACTCCTTCCACCTTTCTGCTTTCCCTTCTTTGTATACGACAGGTTTCCCATCTGAGCTCTTGATAATCATACAGGTGGTTCTCTTTTCACCAAAGGTCTCTTTAATTTTCCTATAGGCAGGTAAAAAGACGAGGGCTAGTAGAAATCCTTGGGTAACATAAGAGAATTGAATTTAATTGATGAAAGGAGAAAATATAAAAATGCAGTAAATAAGGTAGGCAAACGGAATACAAACATCTCAAAAATGAGATCAACAGGAAGGCAAAATGGCTAAGCAGGGATGGCTAGAGGACAAATGTAAGGATGCAGAGGTATACATCACAGAAGGTAAGATAGATACTGCCTACAAGAAAATTAAAGAGACCTTTGGAGAAAAGAGAACCACTTGTATGAATATCAAGAGCTCAGATGGGAAACCTGTCGTATACAAAGAAGGGAAAGCAGAAAGGTGGAAGGAGTATATAGAGCATCTATAAAAAGGCGATGTACTTGATGGCAATCTTATGAAAAAGGGAAAGCAGAAAGGTGGAAGGAGTATGTAGAGGATCTATACAAGGGCAATGTACTGGATAGCAATATTATGTAAATGGAAGAGGGCGTAGATGAAGATGAAATGGGAGATATGATACTACATGATGAGTTTGACAGAGCACTGAAAGACCTGAGTTGAAATAATACCCCGGGAGTAGACAACATTCCATTGGAACTACTGACAGCCTTGGGAGAGCCAGCCCTGACAGAACTCTACCATCTGGTGAGCAGGATGTACGAGACAGGTGCAATACCCTCACACTTCAAGAAGAATATAGTAATTCCAATCCCAAAGAAAGCAGGTGTTGACAGGTGAAAAATTACCGAACTATCAGCTTAATAAATCATGGCTGCAAAATACTAACATGAAGTTTTTACAGACGAATGGAAAAACTGGCTGTAGCTGACCTTGGGGAAGATCAGTTTGGAGTCCCTAGAAATGTTGGAACACTCGAGGCAATACTGACCCTAAGAATTATCTTAGAAAATATATTAAGGAAAGGCAAACCTATGTTTCTAGCATTTGAGGACTTAGATAAAGCTTTTGGGAATGTTGACTGGAATACTCTCTTTCAAATTCTGAAGGTGGCAGAGGTTAAATACAGGGAGCGAAAGGATATTTACAATTTGTACAGAAACCATAAGGCAATAATAAGAGTCAAGTGGTGTGAAAAGGAAGCAGTGGTTAGAAATGTAGTGAGACAGGGTTGTAGCCTATCCCCGATGTTATTAAATTTGTATATTGAGTAAGCAGTAAAGGAAACAAAAGAAAAATTTCGGGTAGGAAATAAAATCCATGGAGAAGAATTTAAAAATTTGAAGTTTGCCGATGACATTGTAATTCTAGAAGAGACAGCAAAGGACCTGGAAGAGCAGTTTAACAGAATGGACATTGTCTTGAAAGGAGGGTATAAGATGAACATCAACAAAGCCAAATGAGGATAATGGAATGTAGTCGAATTAAATCAGGTGATGCTCAGGGAATTAAGATTAGGAAATGAGACACTTGAAGTAGTAGATGAGTTTTGTATTTGGGGTGCAAAATAACTGATGATGGTCGAAGTAGAGAGGATATAAAATGTAGACTGACAATGGCAAGGAAAACGTTTCTGAAGAAGAGAAATTTGTTAACATCGAGTATAGATTTAAGTGTCAGGAAGCCTTTTCTGAAAGTATTTGTATGGAGTGTAGCCATGCATGGAAGTGAAACATGGACTATAATTAGTTTAGACAAGAAGAGAATAGAGGTTTTGGTGAAATGTGGTGCCACAGAAGAATGCTGAAGATTGAATGGGTAGATCACAGAACTAATAAGGAGGTATTGAATAGAATTGGGGAGAGGAGGAATTTGTGGCACAACTTGACTACAAGAAAGGATTGGTTGGTAGGATATGTTCTGAGGCATCAAGGGATCACCAATTTAGTATTTGAGGGCAGCATGGAGGGTAAAAATTGTAGAGGGAGACCAAGAGATGACAAAACTTGCACAGGATAGGGTAGCATGGAGAGCTGAATCAAACCAGTCTCTGGACTAAAGACCACAACAAGAACAACAAAAACAACGACAACAACAGGCAGTATATACCTTACCCCACATGATATATGCTTCTACATCCATACATTTGTCCTCTAGCCATCACTGCTTGACCATTTTGCACACCCTGTCGATTTTGATTTTGAAACGTTTGTATTTCTTTTCACCTGCTTCACTTACAGCATTTTTTATATTTTCTGTTTTCAGCAATTAAATTCAATATCTCCTCTGTTATCCGAGGATTTCTACTAGCCCTCGTCTTCTTACCTACTTGATGATCTGCTGCCTTCACTATTTCATCTCTCAAAGCTACCCATTCTTCTTCTAATGTATTTCTTTCCTGCATTCTTTTCTATAGTTCCTTAATGCTCTACCTGTAACTCTCTACAACGTCTGGTTCTTTCAGTTTTCCAGGTCCCAGTTCCTTAAATTCCCACCTTTTTGCAGTTTCTTCAGTTTTAATCTACAGTTCATAATCAATGAACTGTGCTCAGAGTCCACATGTGCCCCTTGAAATGTCTTACAATTTAAAATCTGGTTCCAAAATCTCTGTCTTACCATTTTATAATCTATCTGAAATCACCCAGTGTCTCCAGGCTTCTTCCATGTATACAACCTTCTTTTGTGATTCTTAAACCAAGTGTCAGCTATGATTAAGTTATGCTCTGTGCAAAATTCTACCAGCCGGCTTACTCTTTTATTCCTTTCCTACTATTTGAGAAGCAGTTGCTGTGCTAAATCCTATGGTATCACCAAGTGCAATTGGTACGCTTCCTAGAGTGTAAAATCATTAGGTTAGAAGTAGAAGAATGAGATTTTCACTCTGCAGCGGAGTGTGCGCTGATATGAAACTTCCTGGCAGATTAAAACTGTGTGCCTGACCGAGACTCGAACTTAGGACCTTTGCCTTTCGCGGGCAAGTGCTCTACCATCTGAGCTACCGAAGCACGACTCACGCCCGGTCCTCACAGCTAAAGTTTGGAAGGTAGGAGACGAGATACTGGCAGAAGTAAAGCTGTGAGGACTGGGCGTGAGTCGTGCTTCGGTAGCTCAGATGGTAGAGCACTTGCCCGCGAAAGGCAAAGGTCCCGAGTTCGAGTCTTGGTCGGGCACACAGTTTTAATCTGCCAGGAAGTTTCAGGTTAGAAGTAGTTGGTTCATTGGCAATGCAGCATTATTCCTGACATGGAAATTTAATGCAAAGTCTTAGATTTATTAAGAATTCATTACCATTTTAAACAAACCTTATAGAAGAACCGAAAAGAACTATTAAAATCATAATAACTTAAAACATGAATTTAACTTCATGTCTTATGCTGAATCTGATCACACATGAGACCAAAGATAAAGTAAACTGTTTGCTTTGTTAGGTGGAACCACTTACAGAATTCTTGATTTTCTATAGTTCAATTCTTTTATCTTGGTGGCTCACGCATGCCCGCCCAGACGCGGGAGATTGCTGCGTTGCCAGTTGCAAACGACGCACGCGCCATGAGAAGCAGCGCCATAGTATAGTATAGTACGCAAACTTACGTTTAGGGGGGAGCGCGCAGTTTATGAAGTAAAGCCACCACGGGCGCATTAACCCTTTCGCTGCTACAAAGACATACTCCCCGCATTCTGCACTGTGCGCGATTTTGTCATCACTGCACTGCTCGCCTGTGCTGACACATGGTGTTCCGACTGCCTTGACACTTATCATTCGATTTCACAAAAACTATTTGGCCCAAAAATTTGATTTTTACACATCTTCTTGACTGATACCTTCCCCCTGTAAATGACTTAATTTTGTTTTGATGTTCAACACAGTTATTGTGCAGCATTAAATGTAGTAAACCACTGCACAAAATTTTGAAGAGTTTTCAGAGGTTAAAGTCCATAGCGTATACTTTCCGTATGGTCGATTTTAGTTGCCACAATGTTGAGAATAAAATGTGGAGAAGATAACTAAATTTCATATAAAATTTATTGTATAAGAATATCTCATTTAATTTAAGTACCAGATAGGTGTCGTATGTAATATTGAGAAATATTCCATCTTTCGCGACTGTAATAAAAGTTTTGTTTATACCAGAGTCATTTTGATTTTTTCTAAGAAGTTCTGATTAAAACAAAGTTGGCGAAGTACACAAAACTGAATTGTGGATGTAATAAAACATAGAAAAAACTAAAATATATTGTCAGTGAGGCACAGTGCACAAAAAAAATTTGTGTTTGTCACAATGGACAGCAAATACTTGCCAAAACATAGATCAGTTGACGAAAACATTGAATACGATGATGTTGCCAAAGCAGCGAAGCAAAGAATTGCGTCCGACAATCAAGCAGCTCGGCAACTTACTGTCGCAAAAGAATATATATCAATATGAATAGTAAAACAGTGACTGCGGAAGAGAAAATATACAAACAAAACAGATAACATGAATATTGTGTGTGTGCCTTTTCATTGTTTTTAATTGCTGTAAAAAGAAATATTGGAGGACAAAATTAGAAAAACCGGAAACTTATTATGATTATAATGAAGAGACAAAGCACTAGAAATTTAAAAAAATTACATTCAAACAAATAAAATTCATGAAGTAAGACACTTTGATTTTTTTTTTTTTTTAAATAAAGAAAATATAAAGCACCAATCAAGGTTTGAACTCAGATCCTTTCACTTGGCAGCCTACCGCCTTAACCACTACGCTAACCCAACTAGTCATTCGAGAGAGCTCCTGGAGGACTCTAACATATCATACAAAATACCGACAAACACTGTTGGAATGACAATGAATTACTCACATTTTGTCGAAGTGCAATAGGAAATAAACAATTACCGCTGTTCTTTATTGCGAAAAAGTTCGTGAGAATGATACAAACACCTTTCTTTGCTATCGCCTGAATTAGGAGGCTTATTGCTTGTTTGGTTTAATTAATTAATAGAATATGAAGCAATTGGTATAAAGAATGCTTTTTCCAAATTTTATATAAAAGAAAGTCTGCTATCAAGACATTGCTTTTGTTCATTTACTTTATTTATGACTGAACGTTTCTAAAACTGAAGACACTTGTCCGTGCTCTGCACTGCAGTAGAGCTCTGGAAACGTCGTCCTCCGTTCATTGGCTGACTGTGTTTTGTGACGACAGATTCGCAGAACGAACCTAAACTCTGCCGCCGTCATAAATGACGTGCACTTTAAATCTTCATAACAGTTTTTCTGATTTTCACTACTTTAGTCTCCTTGTATGTATCTCAATTTGACCATCACTGGTATCTTCAGAGTCACTTTTAATTAACTACATGTAAATCCTTTTTTCTATTTGCCACGTAATCTTAAAATACGCCTCTGATAAAAATATACTGGACGAAAATGCTGTGGTAAAGATAATTGCTGATTATCAAATAGTTTATGGACTGACATCTCTTAACTAGACATTGCAAGATCCAACTGTCAGTAAGTCCCTGTAGAAGTTCCCATGAACAGTTCACTGGACATGGTGAGAATGTGCCTAAAAGATATTCCTGTACAGAGTCTCATTCCCCCCCCCCCTCCCTCCCTCTGCCAACCCATCTGATATATTACTACTCGCCACCAGTCCCAGTGGCAACTGAGCCAATCCACAACTATACAGGCTTATTCATGAATACCTGCATGGTTTCAGAAGGTGATTGCATGAAAACTACAAGACATGAAGAAAATAGACATCAGTGTACAGAGGATGTCCTCAGTATTTAACTCACATTATAGTTGCTTAATGTGGGTAACATTTGTGAAGAGACAGACATCATCAATAAGGGCTGAAAAGCATGTGCATCTAGATAACTAAAGGCACTGCTCCTTCTAAGATGCCAGCCCACTTTGCGAATCTGTTCACTGGGTTGCCTATCTGCAGGCACCAACTAATTCAATATGACAATATGTGACAGATCGTATGTCTAAATTTTATGGCGCATTTGCATCCCAGTAATGAGCACTGCAACTATGCCAAATCACATTATTGTTCGAAACTTTGAGAGGTGATCTATGTAATTTCTCTGCAAGTCTTGCAGTTTCCAAAAATCGTCTGAAGCACCATAGATACTTATGAAGAACCCTATACATCATCTTTGAAGCATTCATACTAGCCAGGGTCCCAAGAATGAATAAACATAAATTTCACTCCTGTTTTAGTCTTCTCTGATTTACCTAGGCAGTTACCAGTGGAAATATTTCAATGACTTTCAAACTAATTTTATCATAGACACACACACACACACACACACACACACACGTTTCATTTGTGATGGTGTGATGGAACACCATATCTGTATACCCAATGAAAAACAGCATTACAATAACATTTTAAGATGTTGAAATTTAACTCAGACCCCGCCCCCCTCCAGACAGTCACAGCACCAAAATATTTATTTATTTATTTATTTATTTATTATTTTACAAATCTGTCCAACAAAGTAGTAGTTAGTTTACGTGCTCAATCTCATGATCAAAACCATCATCACAATAGTACACAGTCACTAAGTATGTACTCGTTCGTTGAGAGGGGAGATGCCAGAGAGAGAGCCACAACTGAAATTTTACTCTCTCTCTCTCTCTCTCTCTCTCTCTCCCTCCCATGGGGTGTGTGTGTGTGTGTGTGTGTGTGTGTGTGTGTGTGTGGGCGCGCGCGCGCCTGTGTGTGTGTGTGTGTATGTGTGCGCGCACGCTCGTGCACACACACAAGTGTGCATGCATGATGTGGTGGTGGTGGTGGTGGTGGTGGTGGTGGTGGTGGCACACACAGTTTTTCAGGTAATTTCCATACGTACTTCGAATTTTCATGTCTAAATATATTATGCATTCAATTACACTGTACCTGGGGATAAAGAAAGCGCTGATTGCCTTGCTGCACAACATGTGCGCGCTCTCCTTGCCAATGCTGAAAATGCTGCAGCCTCTCTGAGTTCGGTCGCTGCCAGGTTGTGGTGCGTGTATTGTGATCTACATAGTATATACGACCTCGAGGATCTCTTCGGATTTCCCAACCTGGGGGTAAAGGCTGCGGACGCTCCCAAGAAGTGCTGCGTGTGTTGTGATCAACGTAGTAACGCCGACCGTACACATCGTACCTCATTTCCCACCTGCAAAAAATTTAAATTCTGCACTAAGAATGCAAAACACTTATGAATCACATCATACACTAACACAAACACTAAAGTTCTCAGCAAAGAGAGTACAAAACTTTAATATAGAACTGCCACTACGACAACATACTTTTCTTAACTGCGTCATCTTTAAGGCTACATAAATTAAATTAGGCACTAGGTAACAGACAACTTCTTGTCTCGCAACTGTCAGCACATATACTCTAATGTGATCTTCCATCTCTTTTTAGTAATCTCTAGTTCTGCAGCTTGACTACACCCAACATTCTTTATACCCTTATGCTGCTGTTGTTTTTGTTGTTGAAGTGTTTTCAGGCCAAAGACTGATTTTATGCAGCTCTCCATGTTAATTTTATTCTGTCCAAGCTGCTTCATCTCAGTGTAATTGTTGCAACCTACATACACTTGATGCTGCTCACTGTACTCAAGCCTTTATCTCCCTCTACAATTTCTACCCACCACACTTCCCTCCATTAGTAAACTGATGAGTCCTTCATACCCCACGATGCTTGATGTCAATCACTCCCTTCTTTCAGTCAAGTTATGCAATTAATTAATTGTTTCCCAATATGGTTCAACACCACTTCATTATTTATACATCAACCCATCTATATGCAGGATCCTCCTGAAGCACCAAATTTCTAAACCCTCTATGCTCTTCTCGCCTGTACAGTTTATCGACAATGTCTCAGTCACTTACAATGCTACATTTCAGGTTAATACCTATAGAATAGACTTATTACCACTTAATTCTATATTAAATGTTCTTTACCAGAAATGCTCTTCTTGCTGTAGCCATTCTGCATTTTAAATTATCTCTACTTCTGCCATCATTTGTTATTTTGCTGCCCAAATAGCGAAACTCGTCTACTCCCTTTAAGTTTTTCATTTCATAATTTAATTCCATCAGTATCTCATGATTTAATTTGATTAATTCCATTACCATTGTTTTATTTTTTGTTGATTTCTGTCTTGTTACTGCTTTTCAAGATAGCATCTATTCAATTCAACTGCTCTTCCTTATCCTTAGCTGACTGACAGAATTATAATGTCACTGGCAAAAGCGTAGAGTTTTTATGTTTTCTCACTGAACTCTACTTCCCTTTAAAAATTTCTCCATGGTTTCCACCACAGGTCGCTCAATGTACATATTCAATAACATTAGGAATAGGCTAGAATCCTGTCCCACAGTCTTCTCAGCTACTGTTCCCTTTCATGATCTTTGTGGCTTCTATTTGCAGTCTGGTTTCCATACAAGTTGCACGTGTATGTCTTGCATAAAACTATACACTAACCAGCCAGAACATTATGACTACTGACCTACTATCGATATAAACCCATTCAGGCAATAACACCATCACATGGTGAGGAATGACTGCTAGTTAGAGTCATGCAAAGTGCATGTTACATCACTGAGCGTGTTGTCAATGTGTAAAATTGGGAAGATGTGCAATATATGTGCATTTGAATGACACAAGATTGTGATGGCCCGGAGGTTCAGTACAAGCGTTTCAGAAACTGAACGATTTGTCAGATGGTTGAGGAGTACTGTGGTAAGTGTCTTCAACAAGTGGCAAAACCAAGGTGAAAGCACATCCAGAAATTGTGGGGCTGGGCAGCCAGCGCTCATTACAAATGTCAGACATCATAGGCTGGTCAGACTGGTAAAACACAGCAGGAGGCAAACTGTGGCAGAATTAACATCAGACTTAAATGCTGGGGAGAGTACAAGTGTGTCTGAACACAAGTGCACCAAACACTACTAATGATGGGCCTCTGCAGCCAGCGACCCATGCATATGCCAACAATAATACCACAACATTGGCAACTACAACTGAAATGGGCATATGGCCATCAGCATTTGACATTGACACAGTGGAAGAGCATTTCATGGTCTGATAAATTCTGATACTTCCTTCACCATGCTGATGGGAGGGCTGAATCAGCTGTCTTCCAGACGAACAGCTCCTCGACACCTGTACTGTGAGGAGGCAAAAAGCTTGCAACAGTTCCATTATGCTCTGGGGAATATTCACATGGGCAGCCAGGGGTCCAGTGGAACTTGTGCAAGGCATCATGATGGCCAACATGTATCATACAGTGGTTGCGAACCACATGCATACCTTCATGATGATCATGTTTCCTGATAGCAGTGGCATTTTTTAACAAGATAATGTGCCATGTCACAAGGCCACGAGTGTGATACAGTTGTTCAAGGAACACAGTGGCAAGTTCCAATTGATGTGCTGGCCCCCCCACATGCCAGATCTGAACCCGATCAAACACATAAAGGATGTGATTGAACGTTGTGTCACAGCTCATTGCCCTGTGCCCTTAATTTACAGGCATTAAGTGACTTGTGTGGGCAGATGTGGTGCCAACTTCCTTCAGCAAACTACAAGGGCTCATTGCTTCCATGCCACAACATGATGCCACTGTTATCTGTGCAGATGGTGGACATTCCAGTTATTAGACAGGTTGCCATACTGTTGTGGCACATAGGTGTTATTTATTTACTGTCAATCTGTGTTAACAATAACTACACACAATTTTTACATTTTTGAACATATAATGGCATTATACTTCTGTGAAGAAGATACTGACATGTGTTAAACCAATACTAAGTATGTTTCTGTAATACACTTTTTAGACTTCACACAAATGTATAACCAAGGTCTAATTATTTATAATATGCCTAATTTTGTAGGCTTCTGAAGATAACTAATTTTTTAAAACTGGTAAAGCGAAATAAAAGTATTTGTGCAACTGAAGACTTAATTTTATTCTGATATATGCTGCTCAATGTAAAGATGACTGATTGAGTTGCAGACAGGCACAAAAAAATACTGTTACACATTAAAGCTTTAAGCCAAAGACTTCTTTAGCAAAGTAAACACACACACTTTCAGACAAGCAAGCATACCTCATGCCACCACGTGTGTGTGTGTGTGTGTGTGTGTGTGTGTGTGTGTGTGTGTGTGTGTGTGTGTTTCTTTTGCAGAAGAAGGCTTTGGCTGAAAGCTTTAATATGTAACAGTCTTTTCGTTGTGCCTGTCTGCAGCTCAAAGAGTCACCTATACAGTGAGTAGCAATCTATCCTTTTCCTCATATTCCAACCTGGAGTTGCCATTGTTTGAATTTTATACTGAAATTATACTTAACCTTTTGCTCCTTGTACTTGATCCTGCCACCTACAGAATTTCAAAGAGTGTATTCCAATGAACATTGTCACAAGCATTCACTAACTCTTGAAATGGCTTAAAAATAGACTTTCGCCTTTCTTCAGTTCATCTTCTCACGGAAGTTGTAACGTCAATATTACCCCTTGAGTTCAAATATTCCTCTGAACCCCAAACTCACCTACCTGGAGGTCAGCTTCTACCAGTTTTTCCACTCTTCTGTAAATAATTTGTGTTAGCATATTGCAACTATGACTAATTAAACTAATATCTGGTAATATTCAATCCTGCTGGCATCTATGTTCTGTGGAATTTAAATTATCACATATTGGAATAGTTTTGCTATGTCTGGCTCTACCATGATCTCAATAATTCTAAGGTAATGTTGTCTGCTTCAGAGACCCTGGTTCTTTCAGTGCCCAGTCAAATTATTCTCACAGCTCATCTTCAACTACTTCCTCTTCTCTTTCCATAACATTGTCCTCAAGTTTTTTTTCCTTGTATAAACCTACACATTCCTCCCACTTTTCAGGTTTCCCTTCTTTACTTCATTCCAGTTTGCCATTGGAGATCGTAACATTCATACAGGTACTTCTCTTTCCTCCAAATGTCTATCTAATTTTCCTGTGAGTGGTATCTACCTTTTCCGAATGTACACAGGCTTTTATATCCTTGCATCTGTCCTCTAACCATTTCTGCATAGCCACTTTGCAGCCTCCATCAAACACTTTTTTTTTTCTGTATTCACTTTTATCTGCTTCATTTGTTCATTGCACTGTCTTTGTCCTAAGGCCCTTGACACATTTCGCTCTTGACAGATGTTTTTGTGGGTAGTTTGTTTTTTGTAAATGGCGCATATTCTTTGCAACTAAAATTTTCTCTCGTTTATGTTTTCTTGCTGCAGTATTACTCTAAAATTCCTGGATGAAAAATTCCCTGGTTTTTCCTGGATTTCTTGGTTGTCCTGAGGCTATACACCCTGAGCAAGGCAGTTTGCATTGGCACAAGTCGTAACACAAGCTATACAAGCTGTTTCTTTATGTTTATAATTTTGCCTAGTTTCATCCATAACTAATGGACTATTAAAGATACATAAATTCTGAGTAGCACAATGAAAAAGAGCAGTAAAACTGCATCAAGGAAGTGATACCAAATTAAATATTGTAACAGTATTTACTGACACGAAGAGAAAGAATTCTATTTCAGTACTGCAACAAAGTTTGCAATTTTTCAACTTTAATTACTGGGCAAATTACTATATGTATAACGTAAGATATCACTTTAGCGCACAACTAATGACGCAGTCCAATCATTAAGAAGTACTTTGTATCAAAAGATGTAAGTGAAGCTGACAAAACTATGAACCTCATTAAGTGGCGCATACAGGAATTTCGCCGAGGGGGAGGACCGAGGCTACATAAGGGCGACGGTCATCACGATGGGGACAGAGTTCAGTATGACCTAGTTGGTGCACGATCTGTGTTGGTCACAGAGTGTTCTGTGTGATCTAGTTGGAATAACATCTAGGTCAGGCTGAGTGGCGATTCCAGCCGCACGTGCTTTAGGAAGATAAAAGTTTCACAGGTAGTCTGGTAGCTGGACTTAGAAAACTCAGAGCCTAGTTAGGTGTCTGACTATTTTCTGACAGGTGCATTTTCGACTATTTCTCACCACTAAAGTTGGATTTTGTCTCAGTTTTACCCGAGATGGAACCTGATGATTTTTACTACACATCAGCACTTGGAATTTAGTGTTATGTGTCTGTTTGACCTAATTATGTGTGAGTTAGTCTGCAGTTTATTCTCCTTTAATGATCTGCAGTGAATATAGTTAATGTCTTTCAGCAGCTTCTTTATTAAATTTGATATAGAGTGTTTACCTGCCACTGTGATCGGGGCTCCAATCGCCTTATAACACTTACTGAAATAGTTAGCTTCACCAGTCTTTAAATGTATGTGAACATTTTAAAGACAATGCACTTTTATTAGTGAAAATTGAGATACTGTAATTGCAGGGTGTCATTTCATGTAATCTGCATCTAGATAAGCTTAGTGATTAACTGTCTTAATGGTTGATAGCATCAGGAGCAATTTTATTTCGTTATTACTAACATGCATAGGAAAGGGAAGCTGAATTTATCATCCCTAGTGAAGACGACAAGAGCCATCGTATTTAATTTAAAGTTCACAATTTTTCCCCATATTCCTTTCCCCCCGTTTTTCAGCCAATCATTGACTGTTGCTCCCCTCGAATCCGTTAGTGACCTCTGGTTCTTTAAACTTATCAGTTCATACCTAATAAATTATGGACAGTGGCCGCATCTGTTCTTGGAGGTGTTAGGTCATTTAACATCTATTATACATACATTAATCTTTGCCTGTCTCTACACTTTTCCTCCCTTTACTGATCCGTTTAACATTAGTTATACCCCAATGTACCCCTAACCTGTCCTATCTTCTCTCAAGTGTCTCCCATTTGGCTACTTTGCTCAAACATTCTTTTCATTTCATACTTTAGCTGTCCACTTCATTTTAATACCATTTTGTAGCATCACATTCGAAATGATTCCAGTTTCTTCATCTCCAGCAGTTTTCCACAGTCCACTTTTGATGTCTACTTTCAAAACCATCTCCTTCAATTCTACATCAATATTTTAAATCAGTCAAGTTATTCTGAAGCAGTCTTTGACCATGTGAATCTGATCCTGCTGCCACATATATCTTTGACATTGTTGAGTAATTTTCTTCGGTTAACAAAAATTTGATTGGTACTTCTATAACTTCTGCAATTTTGATATTTAACAAATCTCTACTCCTCTTTCCTCAACTCTTCATCGCTTTCATATATGTTTTCTCCTTAAACCAAATCTGTGCTATGTAGTCTGCCTCTTCTAATCACCTCTCTTCCTTCTCCCTTTTTTTCTGGCAATATTATGAAAAGGATAGTTGCTGTTCACTATTTAGCAGAGATGCTGAGTCACAGATAGGCACAACAAAAAGAGTGTCAGAAAGTAAGCTTTCAGCCTACAAAGAGCTTCATCAGAAATACACACACACACACACACACACACACACACACACACACACACACACACACAAGTGCAAACACAACTCAAACACACATGACCACATTCTCTTGTTGCTGAGGCCAGCCCTTAGCAGCCAGAGACTGTGGTCATGTGTGTGTGTGTGTGTGTGTGTGTGTGTGTGTGTGTGTGTGTGTGTGTGAGGGGATTCCCCCCCCCCCCCCCAATCTGTGACTCAGCATCTCTGTTATATGGTGAGTAGCAATTATCTTTTCCATAATATTGTCATATTCCATAACGGATTTTCCATTGTTCAACTTATTTTTGGTACCATTTTTCTTTTCAGTAGGTAAACTGATCATCTCATACCACTTTCACAGCAATGTGCAAGCTTGAGATACCAGCTTGATCATCTGATAGTTCAGATATTTATCTACTAATGGAATTCGGTTGGAAGTCTCCCGTATCGTAAATTTCAGATAAATCATTAAAAAAATTACCTGGTACTACAACCTCCAAATAACTTTAGTAAGTCATCTTTCTGGAGGAGGGATGGGGAAGGGTGGAGAGTGTCAGTATTCTTACAAGGTGGATACAGCTTTTGCTGTGCCAATCTATTCATCTCGGAGTAGCAATTACTAGTGTTTGGTCAAACTCTAAACACATTACCCAACCATCTACTTCCTCCAATTCATTCTACAATGATAATTTTTTTGTATCTCTGGCACTCAAAACTGGAGTTGTTGGTAATGATGACTGTTAGTGCAGAGTGTATGCAGTTCTGTGGAGGCAACTGCGAGGCCTTGTGAGGGGACTGGAATTAGCATTTCCGTGCAGCTCAGTCTGGATGGGAGGAGTACAGTCACAAGGAACAGTCCTGTACATCAAGGCGTCCAAAAGCTGATAAGCACCTCTTTCACGTACTTCTAATGGTCAAGTACCACAGTAATGAACTGTGAAAGTAAATGAAGAAGCTCATTTGTTGTCACACTAGCCAACTTCATTTTTAGCCACAAATATTTCATGAGCCTCTGGACTTCGTACAGATTCATGACCAATATCTTTATGGTCTGTTTAACTCCTATTCCTAACTTAAATTGATCTGGTTCTTTTCCAATGTCAAAGCCCTCTTCCTGGACATTGATCATATCACTGATATTCATATCCATACCTCAATCATATCTAACCAACCAATAAGCAGTAATATTTCCACTTCGATAGCTGCTGCCATTCCACACCAAACCCTTCCTATACTGTAGCCTAGGCATCTAGGGTAAATCACTATGCAACTTTCGCTGACCATGGTTCCTACCCCTGTCATAGTTCTACCTCTATAACCTGTCCTATACCACCACATATTACCACTACCTCCAACCTCACTACTGATAAATAATACAACAGCTTTTTGTATAGGAAGGAAGATTAGAGTTTAGTATCCCAACGAGAGTATGGTCATTAGAGAGAGAGCACAAGCTCAGATTATGAAAGGATGGGGAAGGAAATTAGCCATGCTCTTTTTAAAGACATCGTCCTGGCATCTGTCTGGAGCAATTTAGGGATGGGACCATACTGGAATTTGCTTGCAGCAATCTAGGGAAATCATGGAAAACCTAAATCTGCGTGGTCAGTAAGGGAGTTGAACAGCTGGCCTCTAGCGGAAAACATGAATGGACACAGAACTGCCTATCATGGGAATACTCAATAACCAATTGCCATGCATGTCTATAGCAGGCTGTTCCAGCACATGTGTCCACCCAGGAGAAAGCAGGTAGACATGGGCACAGGTGGGCAGGGATGAGCAAATGGATGATGTACCAGCAGCCTAGGAGGCAGGATGTAGTGTATGCTTGTGCAGAATGCATGCAACAGAGATGTAAGGTGGGTAGCCTACATTATCTGCACCTGCCCACAAACAGAATATGTGTAGCATTGAAACAGCCTGCTCTACAGCATGACTGAATAGGCTCAAATCTTTGTTATATCACACAGACTATCTGGATCCTCTCACTTCGCAAGAGATTCCCCGAACAATTAACTCATTCAGTTATCTTTTATTATTTGATTCAAAATAATGCATCCAGGCCTCGTGTTGTGTGATAATTTGACCACGAAAAGCACCTTCTTCATGTGTATATCAGTTCTAGTGTTCTTAATAGGTGCACAAATTAAGATAACTATGTAGCCCCATACCAAAAATGCACTTGCATTGAGCCATGTAAATTATAGAGGATATTGTATGCAAATTCATGATTCAAATTAAATTACACAGAAATTTCACTAACAATGTGCCTGTTGACATAGATTCTATAAAAACATGCCTGTTGACACAGATTTGAAATTTGATCTTCCGTTTGTTGTCAGACTTTGTACGCATAGCCATCTTCCAATCTTTTTTATCCACTCATACATTCTGCCTTTACTTAAATAGGAGAAGCCAGTAAGAACAGAAGCTTACTGCGAAATGACATCAAAATGACGTGTCACTTGATGGGAATGTCAATGGCGATAGCAGTTGACAAATGAAAAACTTTACAGATGTACTGTTGGATTGCATCATATTCTGTTGCTTTCATATTACAACTTGCAAGTTAGGACAGTATACTGTTTCAAGGCAACATTACACAGAAGCTTCATCACAAACATGTCACTCTTGGTACGATTTGTAATAATTAAATGCCAGTTAATGACATATCGGTGGTAAAAGCCTTCAGGAAATCCTAACATGAAAGAGACAGTTGTTGAAGTGCGGAGTCACAGAGGAGAAAGAAGTAAGTTTTCATATTTTTTTATCTTAACATTTGTGAAGATATCAGTGACACTAGCTTCTCCCTTACTTAACCTACTGGCTCCACTGCCTCTGACCACAAAATATACACCAATACTCACTGCATGCACCACTAATCAATCCACAGTGACTTCTATGCACTTCTTGTTCATTTCACATCTGTATAATATATACTGCTGGCTTTCAATTGCATTCTTTTGCACTGCAGAATTTCCTTCTTTCATTGATAACCTAAAGATTTGGTTGAGTCATGCATAGTGTTTTTTTTTTTTTTTTTTTTTTTTTGTCTGCCTTTGCTGTAACATCTGGTGACCTCCCCAGCAATAATTACTTGTTTTGTTATTAAATTGAATTCTTTTTCATGCTGTGCTTGTTACATTTATTTTGTCCTATGGTTGGTGGCTCAGAGCATTTCCCTTTTGACTTGTTCAGTTTTAACTAGTCAATATCCATATTATTTAATCAATTTTGGGGCATGCAGTTGAATCAGCAACAATTCTTCATCCAAAATTTCAGATGAAAACTTTATACTCACAGTGTAGAGTTACAATAACTCAACATTTCATTTCACTGAATATTAAATTCACAAGAAAAAACATGAAAAGTACAGTATCTCATTTCTTTATCCTCTCCATGTTCTTCATTCCTTTGAAACTGAGATGACTGTCCATTATACTACATCTATTCATACTTCCCAGTCCAGCATTTGATTCTTAAATTCTTAGTTGTAATTTAATTCAGTTACTATTTTCCAGTCTATGACACATATAGCTTCGCTGTTGTGATTTTAGAAGAGGCTGTTTAATAGAAGTTACCGTCAGAGACATTCCACTTCTGAAGAAGGACTTTGTCTGAGAGCTTTAATATTTCTAGTATCATTTTGATTGTACCTGTCTGCAACTCAACACCTCATCTATGTGGTGAGTAGCATCCTAGTCTTTCCATAATGTTGTTAAATACAACAAATACACCTATCTCCCCTTATTTCTTCCTTTCAGCCCATATTCTTCAATAATTCTGCTATCTTGCTTCCCCTTAATGTAGCATTCCATCAGTGAAGACTGATTTTCATACCCACATCTATACTTTTATTAATTCCTCAACATTCTCATATATTCTTTCCACCTTTTCATAACCAGCCTGTGGTAGGGCACATAACACTGCCCAGTGGTGACTAGTATTGATTTTATGTCAGTCATGAGGTAATGGATTTGTATCTACAAGAAGAAGAGTAATTCCGTCACTGTCTGTCTTACAGTAACTCACTACAGCATCTATCTTTTATTGGTGATGACACAAAAACCTGTTACATTACCTACTTACAATGGTGCAACTAACCTACAGTTGCTTGAAAAGTTTTTCTCCTCTTTTCATTTTGTACAAACACCACAAGTCAATCTTCAGCATAACCATCTTGCCCAACATTACAAATTCAAATTGGAAACTATACTAGAAACAGAATATTGACTGCAGGTAAATCAGATACTACTGACCCTGCAGGTAATGGCTCTTCAACTCCTACAGCTTGACCCCTCTGTGTGGGTGCTTCAACGCCACCATTTGCTGGCTGTCCAAGTGGTACACCAACAGGATTAGGACTAGGCATGCCATTAATTGCTGGCACACCATTCATGGTGGGGAGTGATGGTACCGCTGACAGTGCAGGTGCTCCCGAAACAGATGCACTGCCAGATGGTATTTGCACTGATGTTCCATTTATTGTGGCTGCTGGTGGAGGGCTTGCTGGAGTAATTGAATTGGAACCTGTGTAATTGCAGAATACACTTTATCAGAAAACAAGAAAAGACACGAACAGCATAAACCAAAAATAACATACAATGAATACCAAACTGGATAAGCTGAGAAGAAACTACAATAATTTAGAATGGAATCAGTTATTGACACTAGCATATTATTAAACAGCTTACTGATTAATACGACATGGGAAGAAATAATCAGTGACCCTCTACTGGGTACCAATCTTTACAATAAACATATTTTAAATTAATTGCAAGCTGAAAATTATTATTTACAATTGTTTCATGTAGAACATTAGTTATAGCTTGCTTTGTGTTTGGCCCCCTGAAAAGGATGACAAAAACGTGGAAATGTCAAACAATCAATTGTGAAATGAATCACCTTAATCCACATCGAAAGCAACTAAGTATTACACTGAAGTCTAAAGTCTAGGACCCACAAAAGGCAGTAGGTGGCCATACACATTATTGTCTTATTCACGTACCTGTAAGGGAAATGCTACTCTAGCTACTTGGAAATTCTCTGTGCTTTGTAGTGTGAGGAAAGCTGTTTAAGTATTAGCTTCTTTCAATGAGTCACAAAATTGACCTGTTTCATATGCATATTTCAAAAGAGCAACAATTACTTTAGAGCTAACGATCTGCTTGAACATGAAGTTCTGGTTACTGTCATGATGTGCCAGAACCTGGAAACAATGCTGGATATATTTGTTTTCTAAGTTGAGAACGAGTGGTTATAAAGTTCTTTGTAAGCAGAACTTGAAATTATCATTGGGTATGCAAAACTCCATCTAATGAAATAGCAGGTTCCACCTCTCCTGTACACTTTATGATACGAATGCCTATATGTATGACACAATACAGCTAACCACACAAAAATAATTATTCCATTCAGTATGGGTTGAGATTAAAGGAAGCATTTCTTTTGGGTTATTGTAATGCATAATACATATGCATAACATATATAATTAGAAGTTCATCATCTCATTGATTATTTTGAAACAATAAAAGCAATAAAGCAATGAGAAACGTTAACTTGAAAATAACTATTTGTTTAACACTGTATCTTTCTATCATGCAATCTATTACACTTGTAAAATAAGCAACAAATAAATCTGTTAAATTTTAAGATTATTATTTAAGAATATTTAAATTGAGATTTACTATTCCCAATTTAGGTATCTTTTATATGTTTGTATTAATTTCAGTGAAAACACGTTACTTAAAAAAAATATGTCAACGAACATGGAATTACATTATATTTCAACACAAACAAAAGTTATTAGGAAGAACTATCATGTGCCTTGAAGGAAACATTTTGTTATCAATTGACAAATTGATTTTGGTTAACATCACTTTATTTCAAACTCTAGTAAATGAAAGAACAATACAAACTCCAGGACTTTCAAACAGAAATTTGAAATTAATTTAAATAATAAATAACACCCAGTTGAAACATTAAAACAGCAGATTCCAAAAATGTATTATTCCTTTGTTATAATTGATACTGTAATTCGAAAAGGTGGGTAGATCACGTAACTAATGAGGAGGTATTGAATAGGATTGGGGAGAAGAGAAGTTTGTGGCACAACTTGACTAGAAGAAGGGATCGGTTGGTAGGACATGTTTTGAGGCATCAAGGGATCACAAATTTAGCATTGGAGGGCAGCGTGGAGGGTAAAAATCGTAGAGGGAGACCAAGAGATCAATACACTAAGCAGATTCAGAATGATGTAGGTTGCAGTAGGTACTGGGAGATGATGAAGCTTGCACAGGATAGAGTAGCATGGAGAGCTGCATCAAACCAGTCTCAGGACCGAAGACCACAACAACAACAAATCGAAAATTATTGTACATGGAAAAAGTGTAGATTTCTAGAACTTTCTGGTGTGCACGAGGTGTCAACTACGACTTCATAAGGAGTTGCTTTCCAGACGTTTCAGCAGTGAGGTTGCATTCAGTTGTTATTCAGACACTCTAGTTAAAAGTGAGCTTGGTAAGAAAATGTTTCTTTTTGTGTGTACTTCACTATATCATGTTAAAAGAAATATTTTGGAAGAAAATAAATATCAAGAAACCAAATGGCATACAGTGTTGCAATCAGCACAATAACAAATCCACCACTACAGACAATGTAGCCAGAAATTATCTGCAAGCCATCTACAACACAATCAAGGAAGATAAATATATTTAATTAGTATTCATAACTATCTCTTCCCAGGGGGAAATATATAGTGTAATACCGGTATGTAGATACACCAAACATGCACTCGCAATGATTCGTGTTCAATATTTTGGTTAATACTGCTTGGTCACATGAATCCAGGGCACGGTAACACAGTCCCGGTTGCAGATTCTCTTTCTAATGGCTTCCGGCAGGGGGGAGAACTTTCAATATTTCATATAATTATTTACTGAATTTAAAAATTTAAAATGCTATCATTATTTACTCATTAAGAGTGTAATCTTACATCACAGGTTTAGCACATTTTGCAGATAATATTCACATATACCAGTGAATGCATCTGCACTATTATATCATTGTACGACAAACAGTTCAGGAGACATGACATCATATAAACATTAAGATGCTTGAAAAACTAGCTTTTGCTTAAACTTAGTCCAGATTACCCAGACTATATTCATTCAGTGTTTTATCATTAGGGCACATGATGACTTCCAACAAACTTAAGACATAACTTCAAATCTTTTTTCTCACTTACATGCTTAATGTCAAATATTTAACACATTTCATTCAGTTGTAAACGAATAAGAAGTTGAAAGCTGTTTTATACCTGGGAGTTTGATTCTTTAATGAAACAGGCATTTACTGGTAGTTACAAAATGAACTGCAAACCACTCCTCTCAGGGAGTGTTTGCTAGTATTTGATGGCAGGATACTGGTTGGTGGCAGCAGTGATTTCATGTGGTGTGCCATGGTAATGTCTCTCTTGCTACTCCGGGGTATCTTCTTTCCTCAACATAACTTTAATAGGATACCTTGCATCACATTCCAAATGTCTCTGAGGGTATGCTAAACAACTGAAGATTTAGTGTAGAGATGATCAGTCGATGCAAGAGGCTGGCAAAAAGTGAGGGTTTCTGATAAGTGTGATCCCTCTGGTTCTTTCCAGTGCTACCATACGAGGCGTTTAGCAAGTCAATGGTTAGTCAATGGAAATAGAGGACACAGTCATTGTATCAAAGTAGAGCTGGACAGTAGTTGCAGAGTTACTGGCTAGTTTGCTCAAAAAGAAATATTTCCAGCACTACCGTAGGGAATGGCGATAAAATGGAGGATGCAGTCATCTAACGAAAGACTGGTGACATAAAAAAAGACTAGTGACAGACTTTCACACTACGTACTACAGTAGAATTTTGTATTATAGTAACATGTTTGTACCACATGCTTGAATTTTTAAAAATGAGGGCACAACACTTTTTTTGAGCAGAAATCATGATTATTTATGAGTTATTTTGATTTTGATGGTAGTAAAATTGTTCTTTAATACAACTGCTCAGAGCCTTTACTGTTTCCTCTTTGTTACAGAAAAAAACTTTGACTTTCATATTTCTTAATTTATATTACTCTTTGTTTACATTCAACTGCAACCTAAGCAGTTCCATTCTCAAGATTGCATGTTCTACTTAGATCTTACTAGAGACCAACAAAAATAATCATTTATTGATAATATAATGTAAATGGACAGATTAAAAAAAAAACTATTCACCAAGCGGTAGCAGGGGAACACACACACACACACACACACACACACACACACACACACACACACACAAAGGGACTTAACTATTATAATCTTTCGGAGCCAGTGGTTCCTTCTTCTGGCAGAAGAGTTGAAGGAGAAGGAAGAGGGGTGAAGGGAAAGGACTGAAGATGTTTAGGGAAAGGGGCACAGTTTAGAAAAGTCACCCAGAACCCCGGGTCAAGGGAGACTTACCGGACGGGATGAGAAGGCAAGACTGATTGTTGGGGACTGCACTGGACGAGATTTGAAAATATGAGAGCTTAAAGGTGGAAGACAGGGTAATGTGCAAGATAGAAATTACTGCTAAAACATCACGCATGAGTTAATAAGAGTGAAAAGCTAAGTGCATTGTATGTAATAGAAGTGGAAGGGGGGGGGGGGGGTGGAGAAAAATAGACAGGTCAGAAAATGAAAGACATAGGAAACTGAAATATAGTGAAGAAAGTAGTAGTTTCTGTGAATAAATGCTGAGACAGAAGGTATTAATGTAAATTTAGGCCAGGTGGACGGCAAGAACCAAAGATATGTTTTAGTGCTAGTTTCCACCAGCGGAGTTCTAAGAAACTTTTGTCTGGAGGAAGAATACAGATGGTGCGTGTGGTGAAACAGGCGAGGTCATGACTGTCATGTTGTACAGGATGATCTGCAACAGGATGCTGTGTGCTGCCTGTATACACCCTCTGTCTATGTACTGTTGTGATGGGTAAGTTTCTAATACAGCAATCTCTCGCACTTACCCAACTAATCTGCGACCTATATGCCTCATTTACCAATTTCCACTCCACCAGACTTCTCTCCTCCAATAAAATCCTGCAGTTATCTGCCTCCCATGTTTCCTTGGATGGTATCATCTGCCAAGCAACTTCAGACTGCAACAACATGTCAGACTTCACCTCACAAAGTTATCCCACCTTCTACTAAACAACCTTGACAGTGGTGTTTCCCTTCCTGTTCCTCTGTATCTCCCAAAAAATCCAACCATCCTCTCCTACAAAATGAGCTTGGACACCTCCTTAACATCCCACAGCCTTCACCACTGCCTCCCATACATGTAATAAGTCATAATCACAAGAACACAAGAACCTATCACAACAGTACAGTGTTCTCAAGCTCTCACCCAAAGCACTTCCCCCCCCCCCCCCCCCCCCCCCGCCCCAGGAAATATCAATTTGCAACAGCAAAGCTGACATTGAACCCTGCCTTGAACAGTTCTGACCACGATCCCAACTTGATCTACCACCACTACCTCAGAGTCATCCCTTACAAGCCTTACAAAAATTCCTCACATCCAGCATTACTTCACAACCTTTCCTCAGGTCCCTACAACAAGACCCTAACCTGTCCTCTGCAGAACTCCATGCTCTATGTTCCAGCTGGTGACTTCCTCATTATCCTCCCAGCAGACAAAGGATCTACTACTGTGGTACTCAACTGACAGGAGTATGTTAGTGAAGGCCTACGCCAGCTGTCTGACACCTCTACATACAGTATCTGCCACCAAGATCCCATCCCTGTGATTCAAACTGACCTGCAGTCACTCTTAAAATCCTCAGGCCCCTCAAAAGGACTTAAGACCACAATCCATAGAACTTCTTACCACACCAAAAACACATACTCTCACCTTTTACCTTCTACCTAAGATCCACAAACCCAATCATCCTGGTCATCCTATAGCTGCTGGCATCAAAGCACCCACCGAACGTATATCTGCCTTAGTTGATCAACACCTGTAACCCTCAGTACAAAGACTTCCCTCCTATATTAAAGATACTGACCATTTCCTACATCATCTGAAATCTATGCCCGTCCCATTCCTGCCACACACCTTGCTTCTCACCATTGATGCTATCTCCCTCTATACCAACATCCCCCACATACATGGTCGGTCTGCTGCTGAACATTTCCTCAGCCAAAGCCCATCTGATTCCAAGTCTATGACATCCTCCTTGGTCACCTTAATAACCTTTATACTTACCAACAATTACTTAATCTTTCAGAGGCAGACATAAAAACAGATCAGGGGTATGACTATGGGAACCAAGATGGCTCCCTCCTATGTCAATCGCTTCATAGATCGCTTGGAGGGAGCTTTCCTGGGATCCAAAAGTCTTCAGCCCCTGGTTTGGTTTAAATACATTGATGAGATCTTTGCCTTATGGACTCTTGGTGAGGTTGACCTGTTAAAATTCCTGGAATTTCTTAATACCTTCTCCCAATTAAATTTCAAATGATCCTATTCTGAATCCCATGTCACTTTCCTTGATGCTGATTTCAACCTCATCGAAGGCCAGCTACACACTTCTGTCCACACCAAACCTACTAACAAACAACAATACTTACATTTTGAAAGTTGCCATCCTTCCCATGTCAAATGTTCCCTCCCATATAACCTTGGTATTCGAGGCACAAACATTTGTTTGAACGCAGGTTCTTTACAGCAATACACCACCACTCTCACTTCAGACTTTGCTGGATGTAATTATCCCAACATACTAGTTCAAAAGCAGGTTTCCCGGACCATCACATCCAATCCTGGTACTGCTGATCCCTTCAAAAAAACAAGTTCAGAGCACACCACTTGTCACTGAGTATTATCCTGGTCTTGAATTTATCAATCAGCTACTTCAACAAGGCCATGACTTCCTAAAAGCACACCCTGAAATGAGATCAATTCTGTCTGCGATTTTGCCCATCACACATAGAATAGCTTCTTGTCACCCTCCCAATCTCTGCAACATTCTTGTCAGACCCTATGCTCCTTCTGCATCCATCTCCCTACCATATGGCTCCCACCCCTCTGACCATCCCCGTTGCAAGACTTGCTCTATGCACCGTCCTACCACCATCTATTCCAGACCTGTAACTGGCAAGACATATACTATCAAACAGAGAGCCAACTGTGAAACGACACCACAAGCACCATCTGGATTCTTCCTCCAGACACCAGTTTCTCAGAACTCCGCAGGTGGGAACTAGCACTACAACATGTCCTTCATTCTCACCACCCACCTGGCCCTAATTTACGTTAATTCCTTCCATATCAGCATTTATTCATTGTAACTACTCCCTTCTTCACTCCATTTTCGTATTCTGCATCTTTCATTTTTTGACTAGTCTATTTTTCGCCGTCCCTCTTCCCACCTCTGTTACATACAATGCACTTAGCATTTCACTCTTATTGACTCGTGCACGATGTTTTAGTAGTAATCTCTGTCTTGCAAATTACCCTGTCTTCCACCTTTAAGCTCTCAGGTCTTCAAATCACGTTCAGTGTAGCCCCAACACTCTGTCTTTCCTTCTCATCGCGTCCAGTAAGTCTCTAGGTGACTTTTCTAAACTGTGCCCTTTCCCCTAAATCTCTCCAGTCCTTTTCCTTCACTCCTTTTCCTTCCCCTTCAACTCTTACACCAGAAGAAGGAGCCACCAGCTCTGAAAGCTTTTGTGTGTGTGTTCCCCTTGTGCAGCTTGGTGATTAGACTTTTTATCTGTCCATTTACTAGAGACCTTGCTAGTTTTATATAGAGTTCACTATTATGAATTTGGACATTCTATTCCCATGTCTCAAAAGACAGCAGGATATCCCAAACAGTTTTCTTGTGTACATTTAACCCCATTCAAGTATACATACAAATGAAAATTTCTCAAAGTGTGCAAATCTCAATAGATTTGTAAGAAAATCTATCTGAAGTTCCCAGAGGAAGCCTAAGATTGGAATGGTGTAAAACCTCTGCTTCCGCAAAAACTGACCTATGACAGACACCTGTTAATTAATGTGATTTATACGATTCAGAAATCCTGTAAAGGTATTTTCTTGCTCTCTTTCAGTATATACTGATATTTTGCAGCACAAAAGATTGGGAAATTCTCAACAGTTTGACTACACTAGAACCTCTTTGGAGCAAAACCACCTATCCCTGATTGCAATGCAACAGACTCTCTTCTACACTGTCAAGAAACTGTGGTGCAGATGCATCAGCACCATGGTGGATGCACTTAATCCTGGATGCTGCCTCTAAGTTCTAACACATCCAGTTGGTTGTAAAATGTCCAGTTAACTCTGCTAAGCACCAATATTGATGGTTTAATTTTGTGCATTTCCTCTTCCTGGTAGGTGTAACTAGACTGAGAAATGGTTACTGAAATGGAATTAAGCCCACTTCTCACTAAGCAAGGACTGCAAGAGTGGGAGAGCATAAAGAATGTTGATAGAGGAGAACTAAAGCAGTGCTGATGCACACTTGTACCCTATGTTCGAAACACAATTCCCCCCTCAACAAGACGCTCTTATAACTTGACCCAAGTAGCAGTTGGTCACAGAGGTTGCACAATGTACGTATTTAAAATAGTCGAGACGAAAGGAATGAATGGGGATGTTTGGTGATGAGATTAGTGAGACCCTCTGAATTATGATGTGACAGACAGAGGAAGCATACAGTAGGAGTCGTGGTACTGACGAGCCCCTACTGAGAAACCCGGTTTTCTGAATGTCACCCTATATGCTGGTTTAAAGGAGACAAATAGATGAAGAAAAGACAGTGCAACAATTTATCTCCAACAAGAAATCTCTTCAACAACCCTTTCTACCATTTTTTTTAAATGAAGAAATTTCTAATTTGGTACCTGCTGTTCTACTGTACACGGCAGCATCTTTTCTACATGTAGTGGGTTACTTTGTATTAGAGATTTTTTCCTTATTAAACATTAACTGTACAAGGCTAATACTTCATAAACAAACCTGAAACTGAATGAGTACTGCTTCTACTTGATGACCCAGCCAAAGGATTCTCGCTCCCTTGCTGACGAGTTCTTGCACGTACACCACCATTGAGAATACTCCTGTTTGCTCCAGATGGATCATTATTTGGTTGCCCTATGAAATCAAATTGATTAGTTAAAATACTTCAAGTTACAGTGCAATAATTTTATTGATGATCTGAATGAAAGATTAAAAGAGAAAGGGAAAACATATTTTCTTATAGCACTTCCTAAAAATCAGGCAAAGAAATACATTCTACTCTTCATCCAACATACCAATCTGCTTGCCATTTTCTCTGCACTTGGCAATTACTTGTATTTAAAGGCCATAGTTTTAGGAGAGCTGACAACACAAAAATGACTGACAGGGAACTGATAAACAACTATTCATAGAACAAATTACTTTAAAATTAGCAACAAAACAATTTATATTACTTATGATCTAATAAATATTGTAATTATGGTATTAAAAAGCTGTTGGAGAACCATAAATAATGGAAGTGATTTAAGGTAACTATTCACCAAGCAGCTGAGACAATGAGATTTCAATAGGTACATAAGCAAGAGTGAGAATGTAGCAAAATTTCAGACAAGTCCTCCTTCAAAGCTATTGACTACACGGTAGCATACATATACCCACACAGTTAAATTGCAGCTTGAATCGAGTGAGAGGTTATATCAGGTATAGTGGATGAGGGGAGTAAGGAGGTGGAGAGTGGAGGTAAGATTGGGAAAGGGTGGCTGATGGCTGGAAGGCAGAATGGAAGCAGGTGCACAGAATGGAAATGTGGCACCAAGGAACCTCATTCTGCCCAAAGGCAGGGGGAGTTCTGTGCAATGCACAATGATGGGAAGAATCAGATTGCAAAGGTCAATTCCAAGAAGCTGGCATTGGAGGGTAGGATTCAGATGGCACAAGTTCTGATGCAGTATATATTGTTGTGATGTAGTGTATTGTGCTTAGCAGCGTGTTCTACCACTAGATAACCAAATGCACTTGGCAACAGTTTAAAGATACCCATTCATCCTCACGTATAAGAGTTATTCTAAAAGTAAAGAATGTTTTGATCTGGGTAACCATGCAATTCTTCCATCACCCTCATCATTATGTCATAGAACTTACAACTCATTTGTGCCAGCATGATCTGACAGCGAGCAGGAACAGTTGTTTACTGTTTATTTGTGCGGTTTTAAAATGTGTGACAAAATTAATGATACTGTCAAGTGTGTTATTCATAGTGTAATACGGTCTTTGAATTTAAAAAAGTCCACCATATTGAAATTTGCAAATAGATAACCAAAGTTTATGGAATTGTGATGAAGTTCACAAGACGGAGCATTGGTTTGATTGTGGACAAATGGATATTTGTGATGAAGAATATCACGCTGACATGAAATAAAGGATTGAGGGGAAAAAATTTCACAGAGCAGATATTTGACTATTGATGGACTGAGCTTGCCTTTAACTGACATTTCACTAATGGTTTGTGGTATCTGATAGTATTAAACATTTATTTCCACATAAAAATGTCTATGCACAATAGCTTGCAAGCGTGGAAGACTTAACAGTTAACTGTGAAGAGCGGCATGGAATCCTCTATATCACGAACATCAAAGAGTAACTATAACAACGCCGCACTGGTAGCCTTGTGGTCTAGGGCACCTTGCCATGGTATGCGCAGCTACCCCGTCAGAGGTTCGCGTCCTCCCTTGGACATTGGTGTGTGCGTGTTGTCCTTAGCCTAAGTTAGTTTAAGTTTGATTAAGTAGTGTGTAAGCCTAGGGACCGATGACCTTAGCAGTTTGGTCCCATAGGAACTTACCACAATTTTCCAAATAACTATAATGACAAACTCTACACATGGAATGTTTATACACCACTGTACACTCACATTTTCGGGGAAATAATGAGATGCCACCTAACTCCTCCTCTGGTATTAATGATATCGCAGATTAAACTTCACGTCACCCTGCGTGTGTTGCCACCGCTTTCCTGAAACCTGGCATTGTGCCACTAGTCAGTGGTTCGAATGGGATGTGAAGTACCAGTCTTCGGCATCGTTTTCTTCTCCAAGGATCCTGGCGCCCATAGCAGCTCATGCTGGCCGTGGGGTACGGAGACACTGTCAAGTGGTATATTCTTATCATCTCGTTTGCCACCTGCAGTTCTTGCTGTGTCCAATGCATCAAAAAATGTGGGCTTGAGTAAATCTAGTGTGATGGTGGTAGGCATACTATTTCTTCTAATCTGGGAGGTGTGGCTGCCATTGCTAATCACCAGGCACGGTCCAATGTATTGTGGCTGCAGCAGATTACATACTGTCTGTACCATGGTTTCAGGTTTAGTAGCCAAATTTCTTGAGGTATAAGTGCAAATTTTGTGCCAATGGCAAGAGGTTATGACCTCTTGACGACTGGCAGTGTGGTCTCTGATGTATGTGCATCATCTGTAATGCAGTTATTTGCATGGTAAGCTCCACTAATTGTGACTGGAGTGATGCTAGTCTCACGGCAGACATATTCTCTTGCAGTAGTGTTGGTGTTGACATGTTTGTTGCGGGATACATCTTGACGATCCTGTCCGCTGTTTGCACTAGTGCATTTAAATCACCTGTGCACACTGTCAGAATTGTTTGTGTGTCTGAGGGTAATTGGGACAACCAAATATTGTGCAGTACATCGTTGTTCGCTGTGTTGCTTGCCAATGTGTGCAAACAGCATAAAAGCTGTCTGTAAAAGCTTCTCTAGTTGCTTTGCTTCAGATTGTGACAAGAGCATCACTAGTGCGTTCTTAATTGACGCATACCATTCGGCATTGGGTGATGTAGCAAGGATAGCTTGTATCTCGGTGGCCAAGTCATCTGTTACTGCTGCGACTACTGCTAATATCTGCACATGGACAAACTGGCTTTCAAGCTGCACAAACCACAACGCCGTGTCCTGTTGCCAGACTGATGGAGGTTTAATAGTAGCCCTATTAACTATGCTCCTCATACCTGCTCTGTGGTGACTGGTGGACTGTCCATTTTCATGCGAGAACGAGTGCGGTGCGGCTGACATGGAAGTAATAACGTTCATGTTACGATGCGTTGCAGAACACTGAAGTCGACGTGGTCGTGTTGTTGTGTTGGGTCAACAGAAACCTCCGATCTTACTTGTCTGCTTTGACCCGTGACGTAAGCGTGTTGTGGCGTGTGACGTCATTACGGCGCGGAGTTTAGTCTTGTTTTTGTTTGTGGTGCTCTCTGGTGGTGTGTTCATGGTTTTCGTTTGTTTTAATTTAATGCTCATTGCTGTATGTCGGGTGAGTTTGTTATTGAGTGTATTTGGTTGTGGTTTTTTGTTTAGGAATGGATATGAAAGACCGCCTTAATAGTGTTCGGTTGAGGGCGATGATGGGCGAGACAGCGTTAGAACTTATCAAGTTCTTACAACTATTCGGTTTAATCGCCGAAGTTGTTAAGTGTTCTCTTTGCCTTGAGGCGATGAAATTGGTTAAAGTTCCGGCCTCTCGGACCAGCGACAGATACATGTGGTGTTGCCGGAAAGATGGCGTATGGCGTTCTATAAGGCGTGGTACCTGGTTCGAGAAGTCTACATTGGGCATGCGTGAGATTGTGCTTATTACATATTATTTTTGTTATAGATGCCCACAGAGTTTTTGCGCGTTTGAGACTGGTGTGAGTGAGAGGACTGTTTTAGACTGGTATTCCTTTTGTCGTGAAGTGTGTTCGGAATTTATTAAGTACAGGGGTAAGTTGGGTGGGCATGGGGTGCTTGTGGAGGTGGACGAGTCGCAGTTTGGTAAAAGGAAGTATGGGAGGGGGAAGTCTGTGGCTGGTCTTTGGGTGTGGGGGGCTGTTGTTCACGGGGGTGGGGGTACTGAATGTGTTTTTAGGGTTGTGGAGGGGAGGTCGAAGGCTGAATTAGTGGGGTTAATTGAGGAGTATGTAGAGCCCGGGTCCACAATAGTTTCTGATGCTTTTTCTTCTTATAGGGGGTTGGGTGACAGGGGATTTAATCATTTAGTAGTGAACCACAGTCTAGAATTTAAGAATTATGATACTGGGGCTTGCACTAACACAATTGAGGGGATGTGGGGGGCGGTTAAGTCAGTTCTTGGGAGGGGGAAGAGGCGCTCTTCCAACCTTCAGTCTCATTTAGATGAGTACTGTTGGCGGAAGAGTGTCCCAGAGGCCTATTGCATTTTTCGGTTTTTTTTAAGGGCTGTGGGTAAAATGTATAGGCCGAAAGTGGTTAGTTAGGGTGCATTTGTGTGTGATTGTGGTGGCCAATCTAGTTTGTGGGGCTGGAACTTTTTTGAGGTAAGTTCCGTTTTTTTTTGTTTTTGATGTATGTTTTGTGTCAACAGAAACATCCGATCTCACGCGTCGGCTTTGACCCGTGACGTTAGGGACCTACACATTGATCTGTAGCGTAGCCCTGAATACGAGGTTAGGTTGGGAGGTTTTTTTTTGGGGGGGGGGGGGGGGGGGTCAGGGGGGGGCGCAGCCCCCCCCGCCTGGCCTCGAGTACCACTTGTTTATTATTATCTTTGTTCGATCGTAATTTATGTGATTGGGAGCTGTTGTAGATGTATGTAGGTGTAAGGGAAGTGTTGGTTTTTTAGGTTGGTGTTGGGGGATGTGATCGGTAGGTTCTGTTGAGCTATATAGGTCAACGGAAGTGTTCGATCGTAATTTATGTGATTGGGAGCTGTTGTAGATACCTACACATTGATCTGTAGCGTAGCCCTGAATACGAGGTTAGGTTGGGAGGTTTTTTTTTGGCGGGGGGGGGGGGGGGGGGTCAGGGGGGGCGCAGCCCCCCCCCCCTGCCTGGCCTCGAGTACCACTTGTTTATTATTATCTTTGTTCGATCGTAATTTATGCGATTGGGAGCTGTTGTAGATGTATGTAGGTGTAAGGGAAGTTTTCGTTTTTATATATATATATATATATATATATATATATATATATATATATATATATATATATATATATTGGAGGATGTGATCGGTAGGTTCTGTTGAGCTACATAGGTCAAGGGAAGTGTCCGATTCTGGATAGGAATGTGTTTTTTGGTATTTGGTCAGTTTTGTGATGTTGATTTATTTCGTTGTTTTGCGTGGTTTTGTATGGCGGTCGGTGGCTACATTTGTGTATATTTAGTTTGTCCCCACCCAAAAACCCCCAATTTCCCACGCTTGTCCCGTTAGAGTCATTAGGCTTTTTGTGAAACTTGTGTATTTCAGTGTTTATAATACGTATGCGATGTTTTTATATCCGCCATAGTGGAATTGTCGTTTATATTCGTTTCCGCTACATTTGTGACGTCATGGGTCAAAGCCGACGGGTAAGATCGGACGCTTCTGTACTTCCGTTGTGTTATTGTCATGGTCAACAAATATGTGGTTTCTGGTAGAACTGAACATTTATTTCCACATCAAACATGTCTATTCAGGATAGCTTATAAGCATGGAAGGCTTACCAGTTAACTGTCAAGAGCGGCATGGAATAGTCTATATGACTAATGTCAAAGAGTAACTATGATGACAATACCAGTCACATGGAATGTTTATACACCATTGTACACTTGCGTTTTGGGTACAGAATATGATGCCACAGTTCTTTCCAAATTGATAGTGGTGATTTTGGCTATAAAAAGGCATGTGCCAGGTGGGTTCCTCGAATTTTGGAATATGAACACAAGAAACAATTAATGGGAGCTGCACCAATTTTTCTCACTCAAATAATAATAATAATAATAATAATAATAATAATAATAATAATAACAAAAATGATTCTTCACTGTGCTTTTTTATGATATTGCTCCCCCATATTCTGCTGCAATGACAGAAGATTGGCTTTGGCAGTTCTGAACACCCACCTTACAGCCCAAACTTGACCGAGTGCTTACCGTATTTACTTGAATCTAAGCCGCACTCGAATCTAAGCCGCACTCGAATCTAAGCCGCACCTGAAAAATGAGACTCGAAATAAAGGAAAAAAAAAATTCCCGAATCTAAGCCGCACCTGAAATTAGAGACTCGAAATTCAAGGGGAGAGAAAAGTTTTAGGCCGCACCTCCAAATCGAAACAAAGTTGGTCCATTGTAATATGAGACACATTTTAGGTCGAATGAAAGACGGTACAGCTACAGTAGTTTGGTTCGAGTCGTAAGCTTAGCAGTTCAGCTTTACCAGGTAGCCATTGCTATGCGTCAGGCGCTCCGTCCGTATTTATACGGGTACCCTTCCTTTTTCACGTGCTTCGTCTGGTTTGAATAGATTGCTTATTTTGCTTTGATCTGATAAGTGCCGTTTTCTTTGTTATAGGTGTTTACGTTACTCTAAGCTGAAAATGCATTACTGTACTGTGTAATGCATTGTTTGTCGCATTTTGATAGTGCATGACTTGCTTTTGTGCGCGCTACCGCCGCTTAAAAAAAAAGAGGAATCGTCTCATTAGCGAAACAATGGCAAGAGACTGCTATTTGTTGTTACTTACACTGCTGCTTTCTTTGATAATGATCAACAAGAACCAAATGCGTATGACAGAACATGCGTATGGTAGAACATGTTCTGAACGAGAGTTTTGCGAAAATTTTCCTCCGTTTGAAAATCTTTGCGGCCGCTTCTTTAGTACATCAAATTCTGCACAGAAATTAGTCATCTTACATTTAAAATCTAGTCAGTTGCCGTGCTTCATTTCTGACTGTATCACTATTAGGCATAAGAATAATACGAATATAAACATGACACGATACGTATATTCTTCCGCGTTTGCTGTTGTCTCACTAGTTTCGTTGTTTATTACGCAGAGAGGATTTAAATGAGATAGCAACAAACACGAAAGAATACATGGCAAAATGTTTATATTCGTATTATTCTTATGGTGAAGAGAATACTGCATGTGATTCACAATTCATCGAGTTCCTATTAGCAACCATCTCTTCTCACAGGTAGGAAAAAACTCGGAACGTAGAGTTGGCCATATTGACAAACATCCCTAACAGTCTTGCCAGTTGGATTTTCGTAGTACATTGAAATTCTGCTACATTCGAAGATGAACAATACGGAATTTGTATTTACTTCGTTGGATAATGTATGAAAATGCAGTGGTCGAAACTCGGGGCGGAGAAAAACAAAGCTCGTCTTCTGCCTTTTTTTTTAATTTATTTACTGATGCAGAGGTTTTGGCGCCAGTATTTATCTTTGTGCCCACAAAGCATGCTTGTGTAGCGCTACATATATTCGACGGCAGAAGTTAGTTGTGGCGGCACCTATCAACATTTTTCATAACTTCCGCTTGCTTTGCACTCGATTCTAAGCCGCAGGCGGTTTTTTGGGTTACAAAAACCGGAAAAAAAGTGCGGCTTAGATTCGAGTAAATACGGTACCATCTTTATCACAAGTTGAAGGGCTTTTTTGGGCATATAGCACTGTGGATATGACAGCGAACTGGAAGACGATATTAGTGACTGGTTCAACAACTTGGTGGCAGTTCAGGAGGCACAGGAATACATGTGGAATGCTATGACACATGTTTAAATTTGAACATCTAATGTGTAGAAAAATAGCCAAGATATGAATACATGTTGTAAAATGAGTAACAAATGTTTTTTACTTTCAAAACAACCCTCGTGTAAAAAAACTGCAGAGGTTATGGCAGAATTAGTATATGATACAATTGCTTTTACAGATGTTCCTGATAGAATAGGATATGCCTGTGATAGCCCTGGAATAGCATGTTCCTGGATGGTTGAAACCGACAGGTCTTGCACCTATTTTTTTCACAGTGGTGTGACATGCGACAAATGGTTGCAAGTAGGTGTAACATCAGGAAGCTCGATGATATTTCATGCGTTTGGGTAGCAGTGGAATACCACTTTGGATGGGATTGGAAGGATTGTGAGCAGAAATGGTCCTCAGTTCTGGGCACAAAAATATGTGGTGGTGTTACTGTCTTCGATGATCTTGGTTGATAAGCAGGCTGCGTCTTTGCTGGTTCTTTAGGGTGGTCAGAGAATTAGAGGGATGTGTGGATGTGGCGTGGGAAATGTGCTTGTGAGTAACTGCTGTCTGTGAAGGCCTTAATAAGACCTCACTGATTCAGCACCTTAACTATTTGGGCTGCTGTTATGTTTACTTCTTCCATTACACATTACAATTAATTCTCATTACATTTAGAACTTATTACTTTTCAACTTTTGAAACAAAACAGTGACCAAGAAACATGATAGTGCACAAATAACAATCTCCACTAATACGAAATACGTGTGAACTCTAAGAACTAGTTTTAAATGGTTACTCAAGGATTTCGGCTGAATAGTTTGACATACAGGTAGGCAGCTTTAGGTTTCTTGACAGTTATTTATTTGTAAGGTATGTCCTTCAATACTTTAATCAAACAGATGCAAGTCTGTTTATACCATATACACACATGAACCAATCAAAGGATTTTCAGTCCTCACTGATAGTGTCTTGCATGCACACCACTATTCAGAATGTGAGAATTTGACCAAAACAAATTTTATTATTGAAAATAATGTGCTAGCTGATATTGTCTGCCAGTGACATGGCAAATATAAACAAGTTTATCAGACACAGTAAGATATCCTTTATCTTCTTTATTCCTCAGTTTCCTTCTGTCCCCACAGTCGAAAGCCAGAATACCGTACATCAAAGAAGTGGATATCAACTGTAAGTCGTAAAATTTATGTCTGTTACATGAGAACAGTAGAATCCAGTTGATGAAAATGACATCTTTGTGGTGAGTTCTAAGAGTCATGGGGAGGGGGCAGCAGGGTGAGACAGGAATAGTGGTGAGAGAGAGGGGGAGATAGGAAGAGGGGGGAGAGGGGGAGGGGAGGGGAGAGGGAAAGGGTGGAGGTGACACACACACACACACACACACACACACACACACACACACACACACAGAGAGAGAGAGAGAGAGAGAGAGAGAGAGAGAGAGAGAGAGAGAGAGAGTTAATGTTTGTGGCATAAAATTTTGTGCTTAAATTTAATAAAACACATTAAAAATTTGATTGCAAGATAATCTGAGTAGGGCTAAAATGGTAACCAGAGATTCCTAACTGTCCACCCACACCAAGTATTGAAATCATGGAACACTTTAGAAAAAGCTTAGATAATATTGCACATAGCTTTTCCGGTCAACCCACAGTGGCATAAGATTTCAATCTGTCATCAATGGACTGCAGGATGTATTACATTGGGAATAAGAGGCTGGGACAAACGAACAGAACAACACAATGTTAAACATATTTTCCAAAAATTATTTAGAGCAACTGGTGAGAGAGTCTACTCACTAGGAAATGCTGGGACAAAACAGATATTTTTTTTTGTTTTAATGAACAGGGAGATACAAAAAATTTTAACAGAAGAAACAAGAAAAAATACAAGAAGTACCCACTTTAATTGCTCTAAGGACATTGCTAAAACGATGAAGAAATGTCAACAGAAATGTAAAAACAACCAAGGTGAGCAACTGCTATAACTTTTTAAATCAATTATAGTCTTCCAGGTTTGCAACACAGATACCGTATAAGCACGACATAAATGGCAGAAACAAGTACTTGCAAAAACATGGTAATCAATTTGTATTTTGCACCATTCAAAGAAGCAGGGATTTTGGAAAGAAACGAGATTGTAAAACCATGAAAAACTTACCTGTTGATGCAGTTGTAAGACTCCTTGTGTGGTTTTCTTGCTGAACATTGGCTAGTTGAGTACTCATATCAACACGCATGCCATTTAAAACCATGACAAGATCACCTACTTTTACCGGTTGGGTATCATGTTTAGTTTCACTCATCATGTCTACAGTAAGTTCTAAATTCTCACATTTTCCATTGTAGTGTGTAAGGATTTCAAAAAGACTGAGCTGCTTCTCTCCTATGACTGCATCTTTACGAAATGTGCTGTGATCCAAAAGCCTAAAGTGAAGCTGTGACTGAGGAGTAACCAACCTAAAAGTAAGGGAAAAATAGAGCACGTTATGTTAACATGAATAAAGCAATAAATACTAAATTAAACTATATAATAACAATCCTGCTATCACAACAACTATACATATTTTGTGCCAGAAGAACAGCATACAACAATAGGAAACAAAGTTTACATTATGACTCATCCATACCAATGTGTTAAACCATAACACCTGGAATGTAGGCAACTTCCCTTACTAACAAATATGTATAGAAAATAATAGCAAATTCTACACACACGCACACACACACACACACACACACACACACACACACACACACACACACAGAGAGAGAGAGAGAGAGAGAGAGAGAGAGAGAGAGAATAAATAAGTTACCACATCTAGAATGTACAAAAATTACACATTTGAAAGCTGACAGTATCTACTGAATAGTCCAAGCAGAGACCATATTATGGAAGGGATGTGACCTCACTTCGAGCTCTGGTAGCATGCAAAGTTACACAAATGCTGAGGCCTCAACTATTCATTTGATACATGTAGCAGAAAGTGAATCCATATGAGTTGCTCGAAAAATGTGTGGAGAACAATTCCAAAACTGTCAGTTGCCTAACAGGCAATCATTTAAACCTATGCACCAGCAAATTCACATAACTGGTTCCTTTGAACCTGATGAACGTGACATCAACTGCACACAAACAAACATAAATTTTCCCATGGAAGCTGCGCTACGAGGCACTGTGGTAAATTCAACAACAAGCAGAAGTGCAGACAACTATAATATGCACTTGCAGCTATTCCATTTAAAGCAGGTAGACTCACAGAGCGCCTTGAGGGCTTCAAGCATTGGTACCTTCAACAGATGTCTTCAGCTCTCACTTTCTCTTTGTATGTGTAATAAGCCATATGTAGCACATCCCGTGTCTATAGCAACATCTTTTAAACAATATATGACCTGGTATAGATATCTGAATTGTTAATGAATACTCTCATCAAACATTGATGGTTTCACAACTCTTAGAACATGAAACAACCATGCAATATTTATTTTCCTTCCATAATGAAGGCAAGGCAAAAAGTTGCTGACCCGGCAGACAAACTATTTGGTCAAAAATGCACTCTTTTTCAACAGTGGATTTCTGAAAAGTCTGTAAAATAGCTGCTTACAGTGGCCATAACCTCTTTACTGGATTCAAGACATTTTCTTTAGATGTCAGAATATGTGGCATTCATTCAGAATACGTTGAATATGCTGAGCAGCATGGATGTTCAATCAATTTGAACTTAAAATCTCTTGGTCTTCCTTTTAAAATACCTTTGTTAGCAGCCCCACTGTTTTGCTTACTGCCTAGTGCAAGTCTCTTGTTCATACCACTTGAGCTGCTTTTGTGTCACATGTCTTGAGTGTAACTTCCTTTTGTAAATGACTGTCACATGAGTGTATAGTGTGGTTTAGTGTTATTGCTGTTGTTGTTGTTGTTGGTGTTGGTGGTGGTGGTGGTGGTGGTGGTGGTGGTGGTGGTAGTGTAAGAAAGGAGATGCTGAAACCCAGTGCCAGCACACACACTCCACTTGTCAGTTAGTTACATGTTCCATGGGTCACTTTGCAAAACAAATCATGATGATGTGCAGTGAGTCAGTTTACAGTCACATAGTTTAATTTTCATCTCTAAAAAAATAAAACAACATACATAATTTTTTGTTTGTTTGCAGATACATGTTTGCAATCGTGTTACATATTGAAATACCTGCAGAAAAGTATCACGGCATGCTGCAACAGGAGCCAAAATAAAATGGAGCAGCCCAATGATAGAGTAGAGTATCATGTAGTAATTGTTTTTTGTATTTGAAAGGGAGCAATGCTACAGCAATCAATGTTGGGTTGGTGGAAGTGTATGGCAACAATATGACACAGCAGTTATGTGGCACAAACACTTCCAGTTGGTCTAACAAGTCTGAATGAAAAAACTGAAGTGGCAGACCATATCTCTGAAGAACTGGAAATCACAAAAGCCATATCCCTTTGAAGAACTGGAAATCACAAAAGAAATGAAAAGTGAAAATCAGTAGTAAATCAGTTTTCAACATCTTGCACAACATTTTGAACATGACAAAAGGTGACTGGGTTCTGTGATTGCTCACACCCATTAAACAAGCCTGCCGAACTGAGACAGCACATGATGATTCTTTGGTTTATGAAATTTTGCCTCCCTCCCCAATACTCTCCTGACATGGCACCCAGTTACTTCTTACTCTTTCCTCAAATGAAGATACCACTGAATGACAGCCATTTCCAGAATGATTAGGTGATTCTGATGTGAATCTTTTCCAAATCAGGCAAAATGTAGATTTCTATAACGAAGATATCCACGAAGTCATCCCTTGTCAGAAAAAAAAATGTGATGCACTGAAGGATGAACAAATAAAAAAAGAACTAACAGTGTCATCAATATTTCCCGGTCAGTTTGATTTTTTGGGAGTGATAATTAATTCCGTATGATCCCCTGTATTAACATAATTGGTATTAAAAATAGCCAAAACCTGACCACTTACAGATGGGTTCATAACAGGAAACAATATTTACTTAAGTAACAAAAGTGAGTATAAAACACTTCTGCACAATATAAACTTCTTGTTTCTAAATAAAAATTCACCTATGAAATAACAAGTTCCCTAAACGGAAATATTTCAGTTTTAAAATTTATTTTCACTCTGTCAGGAATTACATCTTTGTGTAAATGACAAAAGATTTTGGTGGCAGCATTATTCAGCACTTTCTGAGCTATAGTCGATATTAGTAAAGAGTAATTTTCTTTCAGTATTGTAACAATGGATATCATTATTCCTTTGGAATTGTAATAAATTATTTAGAACAAATTCCATGAGAGAAAATTTGTACAGTGAATCTGTAGTTAAAACATGTAACTCCTTACACAGGTGTCTCCACGATAATTGAGGATGGGCAATATATATTATTCTTATGGCATACTTTCGTGCAACGAAGATTTACTTTCTTAGAGAAGAACAATTTCAGAATGTAATTTCATATGAGACTACTGAATGAAAATCAGCAAGATGTGTTAACTTACTGATTTGTCTCCCTCTAGACCTGCAGTAATGCAAAGTGCAAAAGTGACTGACATGAGTTGTTTCAGGAAGACTAAAATGAGTATTTTCCTATTACAATTCTGAACAATACAAACATGCAAAAAAATTCTGAAGAGTCTGTCTTGTTTACAAGCCCCTTTCCATGCTTAATTTGTCACTGGTGTTGTATCCTTTGATGTACAGAACTGAATATGCTGCTTTTTAAAATTAAGACTATTTGCAGAAAACCCATCAATTATCCTTTCTTAACACATTATTTACAAATTCCTTTGTTGCTTTAAGCCTAATAGGACTGACTACAATACTTGTCTCATCTGCAAAAAGAATGAATTCTGCTTGAGTAGCATCAAAGGAAACACCAACCTTAGCACCCATATCCAACATACAGCTCATTATCCCCACTGACATATGTCCTCTCTCCATCAGATACGGAAGAGAGGTTTAATGTTAAACTCAGAAGATCAGGAAAAAGCAAAGTGATCAGGAATTTTACTATCTCCTGGGCCCAATATGTCTAATGAAAACATTTCCACTGTCAGAATTCAAACCAATCACTCCTGAGAGAACCACAACTGTAAAAGCATGTTTTAGTAGCCTCAGTAATAAAGGCAAAGTATCTTGATGAAAGATGATACTTTTTCCCTTTATTTTTCAATCCAAACCTATTTTTCTACCAAGGTGGTTCAGTAGACTTGCACAGAATTTTTTAGATATTGTTGAATCTTTTGTAACACCTATTTTATCCTAGAAAACATTGGCTTCATTGATTAACTTTTTTCTGACACTAGGCCACACATTTCCACCCACAGCTTTGAAGCTTTTTGTTCTGATGTGAAAATGTAGACCCTTAACTCATTTACAGAAGCAAATCAGTGAATAAAATCAAACATATTTTTCTTAAAATTATCCAAACATTACTGAAAATATTGTTTCCTCATTTACCTTCAATCAAAATCCAACACACAAGGCATTCATCTTGTACACAGCTTTCCATATATCAATTACATCGGTGTGGTAACAACTCAATAAGAGCAATTCATGGTGACAAGAGCTCTAATTTTGGTAGCTTAGTACCAATACTATACACCACAGAACTCACTGTGATGGTCTGTACTAGGAAATTTTGTAATAGCTTCTGAGATTGATTTCAAAATACCAAATAAATTAACATTCATGTAGTATACAAACTGCAACACCATTATTTCTCTCTTTGAACAGGCTATTCATTAGTTTTAAGTATTAAGAGACCAACTGCCACTACAATCTTCTGCTGATGCCAGCAAGTCGACAAGAATAACCTGAGAACAATGTCTATATGCAGTATAGTTAATATTTCATTTCTTCTAGCAACTGACTGATTAGCATCAATTAGGCACTTATGGGAATCCAAGGCTTAACAGAGTTCAGTTAGTGGGTCAAGTACTTCGCAAATCTCCTTGTACAGCAGTCTTTTGACTGGAAACAACAATAACAACGTTCAACTGCTGCTGCCACTGCCAACAACAATAACTACAACAAACTGTTACCACCTACTCTGTGCATCTTTAATCACTCATTGTACATCATCACAATCACTCACTGCCTGATATCACACTGTGCACCATTGATGTTTTCATCTACGGTTGCAGTACTGTGGTGCCCATTTCAAACAGAATTAATTTATTTATAGGTTTTTCGTATCTAGGAGTGCACAGTGTGTAAAAATTTTTAACAGTTCGTTAATTATTATACATACCTCATGACATTTTTATCAAAATGCAATATTACGCAGTATTTGTTATTATATACATTTACCAAATACAATATGGCTCTATGGTGATAGACCAAAAAAATCTTAATCGATGCTACAGTTTTGTTTTTCTACGCACTCCCTTACTGTACAGAAGCAGCACTTGAGCAAGTAATCCTTCACAGTTTCACAGTTAATTTGAAACGTTTCCAACGTATTATTATTTTTGTGAATTTGGGTAATAATCTTTAGTTGTAATCTAAATGATTTCAAATTTGCTCACTGTTTGCCCGAAGTACATCATATTTCAATACTGAGTGCCTGTAAGCACAAAATTTGGTCCTGAGGTCATCACATCATATACAATTTCTTAGTATTTGTATTATGAAACATGTTTTGCTTCACTTTCTGTTTATGTGGTCTATATTTAATTTCAAGTTCTGTTGTATTCATACATCAAGAAAATTTGTACTCTCCAATTGTTTGTCTATTTATTTCAATATGAATATTAGTTTGCACCCTCTTCCTGGTGGTGATTATGTCCACTGCAACAGTTTTTTCTTGATTTATAATCAAACTGTTTACATCAAAGTACTCTACTACATTTTTATGATGGCCTTAACGTTGTCTTTAATACTTCCTGTAATTAACAAACTGGCATCTGGAGACTAGTATAATTTTCTGTTGTTACTGTTTATATCTAAAGCATTTACACTATGTACAGACAACATTGCACTCAATATGGAATCTTGGAGAACTCCACGTCTGACCACTAATAAATCTGAGTAATGGGTACTCACTGTGCCGCTTACTTTGTGTGTTACCTCTATGAACAATTTTCTTTCATGTAGGTATGATTTAATCCAGTTACAAGGTGCTCCCATAATATCTAAATTCTCAATCTTATTAAGCAATTTATCATGACAGATGGTATTAAAAGCTTTTGAGGAGTCTAGGAACATGCTCAACATATGTTCCTACCTATCTAGAGCCTATAGCACTTCATATAGAAAAGAAAAGATCACTTTCGGCTTCCTTTTTTAGAGATTATGCCAGCATATCTTTTTCACAAACAAATCTAGTATTTCATCTATCCCTGACAAGTGTTTTAATTTTAGTAGCTTCATTTCTTCCTATACTACCTGTACATTTGTTTGCATGAGAAATACTATGTTATCTACCTCTTCAGTTTTTGATCTCATTTGTGTGGGATGTTTATGGCTGATATTTTCCTCAAAAAGTTTACTGATAATTTACAAATTTTAATTCAATTCATATTTGTTTCTTTACAATTTCAAATAGTTTTCAAGTTACTGGACACGTTTCTTATGTATCTATCAATTTCCTTAGTTCAGTCATCATACAAAGGCCTAAATTGCAGATATTGAGATAAATGTTCATTGAATGGAAACTCAGAGCAAATAATTTTATAATGGTGAGGTACGTAAGTTACCCATCTGAATGCCAAGAATTCAGCAGAAGACTTATAAACAAAACCATCTGTCAGATCAAGTGGACACTTCTCTAACACTATCCTTACACATGACTAATGTGAAACAGCACTCTCCAGCAGCACATGTTGGTTTCATCTGGAGCACAAATCTCTGAGAACCCATTTCCAAAAAATGGAGAAGTGAGAAATAGCTGTGTTTTCTTTATCAGCAGTGATTGAAGATGATCAGAATACAACACAAAGGAGATTGTGTACATATTAGTGGACCGAAGACACTTAAACCATTTCTTCAAAAAATGTCTTGAGCCAAAGTTGTGAATGAGCAGTATGGAACATTTACGTCAAGTTAAAATTATATGCCAGGTCACAAACTGAAATTGACCCACAGTACATAGTGTGTTATCAATTTATTATTTGTGTACACATGATGAATGCATTCAACGATGTTGTTGTTATTGTTGTCACCATCGTTGTCTTCAGACCGAAGACTATCCTGTGCAAGCCTCTTCATCTGCTTACTGTACTTATTGCTTGATCTCCCCGTGCAGTTTTTACCGCCCACACTTCCCTCCAGTACTAAACTGGCCATTCCTTGATGTCTCAGAATGTGTCCAATCATTCAATCCCTCCTTTTAGTCAAGTTATGCCACATATTTCCTTTCTCCCGCATTCGATTCAGTACCTCTTCATTAGTTACAGGATCACCCCATCTAATCTTTGGCATTCTTCTGTAGCACCACATTTCAGAAGTTTCTATTCTCTTCTAGTCTGAACTGGTTATTGGTCACATTTCACTTCCATACACAGCTACACTCAGAAAAATGCCTTCAGAAAGGACTTCCTGACACTTAAATCTATGTTTGATGTTAACAGATTCCTGTGCTTCAACAACACTTTTCTTGCATTTGCCACTCTGCATCTACTATCCTCTCTACTTTGGCCATCATCAGTTATTTTACTGCCACAATAGCAAAACTCATCAACAACTTTTGATCTCTCACTTCCTAATCTAATTCCCTCAGCATAGCCCAATTTAATAAAACTACAGTCCATTATTTTTGTTTTGCTTTTGTTGATGTTCAACTTACATCCTCCTTTTGCAACACTGTCCATTCCGCTCAACAGCTCTTCCAAGTCCTTTTCCATCTGTAACTAAATTACAATGTTATCAGAGAAAGTTTTTATTTCTTCTCCCTGAACTTTAATTCACTCTCCAATGTTTTCCTTGCTTTCCTTCATAGTTTGCTCAATGGACAGACTGAATAACATTGCGGATGGGCTACAGTCTTGTCTCACTCCCTTCTCAACCACTGCCCCCTTTTCATGCCTTTTGGCTACTATAATGGCCATCTGATTTCTGTACAACCTGCACATGACCTTTCGTTTCCCATATTTTACCCCTACTATCTTCAGAAATTTTAAGAATGTATTCCAGTCAACACCGTCAAAACCTTCCTCCAATCTACATATGCTATAAACAAAGGTTATCCTCTCATTAACCTATCTTCCAAGGTAAGCCATATGGATGGGTAGTTTGGGGGAGAAACCCAGACAGCGAGGTCATCGGTCTCATCAGATTGTGGAAGGACGGGGAAGGAAGTCGGCTATGCCCTTTCAAACAAACCATCCCGGCATTTGCCTGGAGCGATTTATGGAAATCACGGGAAACCTAAATCAGGACGGCCAGACGTAGGATTGAACCGTCGTCCTCCTGAATGCGAGTCCAGTGTGCTAAGCCATATGGTCATTACTTCCTTACATGTTCCAGCATTACCGAACTATCAGTTTAATAAGTCACAGCTGCAAAATACTAACGCGAATTCTTTACAGACGAATGGAAAAACTGGTAGAAGCGGACCTCGGGGAAGATCAGTTTGGATTCCGTAGAAATGTTGGAACACGTGAGGCAATACTAACCTTACGACTTATCTTAGAAGAAAGATTAAGAAAAGGCAAACGTACGTTTCTAGCATTTGTAGACTTAGAGAAAGCTTTTGACAACGTTAACTGGAATACTCTCTTTCAAATTCTGAAGGTGGCAGGGGTAAAATACAGGGAGCGAAAGGCTATTTACAATTTGTACAGTAACCAGATGGCAGTTATAAGAGTCGAGGGGCATGAAAGGGAAGCAGTGGTTGGGAAAGGAGTGAGACAGGGTTGTAGCCTCTCCCCGATGTTATTCAATCTGTATATTGAGCAAGCAGTAAAGGAAACAAAAGAAAAATTCGGAGTAGGTATTAAAATTCATGGAGAAGAAGTAAAAACTTTGAGGTTCGCCGATGACATTGTAATTCTGTCAGAGACAGCAAAGGACTTGGAAGAGCAGTTGAACGGAATGGACAGTGTCTTGAAAGGAGGATATAAGATGAACATCAACAAAAGCAAAACGAGGATAATGGAATGTAGTCAAATTAAATCGGGTGATGCTGAGGGGATTAGATTAGGAAATGAGACACTTAAAGTAGTAAAGGAGTTTTGCTATTTAGGGAGTAAAATAACTGATGATGGTCAAAGTAGAGAGGATATGAAATGTAGACTGGCAATGGCAAGGAAATCGTTTCTGAAGAAGAGAAATTTGTTAACATCGAGTATAGATTTAAGTGTCAGGAAGTCGTTTCTGAAAGTATTTGTATGGAGTGTAGCCATGTATGGAAGTGAAACATGGACGATAACCAGTTTGGACAAGAAGAGAATAGAAGCTTTCGAAATGTGGTGCTACAGAAGAATGCTGAAGATAAGGTGGGTAGATCACGTAACTAATGAGGAGGTATTGAATAGAATTGGGGAGAAGAGAAGTTTGTGGCACAACTTGACTAGAAGAAGGGATCGGTTGGTAGGACATGTTTTGAGGCATCAAGGGATCACAAATTTAGCATTGGAGGGCAGCGTGAAGGGTAAAAATCGTAGAGGGAGACCAAGAGATCAATACACTAAGCAGATTCAGAAGGATGTAGGTTGCAGTAGGTACTGGGAGATGAAGAAGCTTGCACAGGATAGAGTAGCATGGAGAGCTGCATCAAACCAGTCTCAGGACTGAAGACCACAACAACAACATGTTCCAGCATTTCTCTGAACTCAAAACGACCTTCCCCAAGGTCAGCTTCTACCAGTTTTTCCTCTCTTCTGCAAATAATTTTTGTCGGTATTTTGCAACCGTGACTTATAAAACTGATAGTCCGTTAATATTCACATATGTCAGTATCTGTTTTCTTTGGCATTGGAATTATTACTTTCTTCCTGAAGTCTGAGAATATTTTCACTGTCTCAGATACCTTGCATATCAGGTGGAATAGTTTAGTCATGGGTCAGTCAACCTAAGATGTCAAGTGAATGAAATGTCTGAGGGAATGTAATCAACACCATGAGCTTTGTTTTCGCCTAGGTCTTTCAGTGCTCTGTCAAATTCTTCTCGCAGTATCATATCTCCCATTACATCTTCATCTACTTGCTCTTCCATTTCTATAAAACTGCTTTCAAGTTAATTTC